>NC_140568.1:8532813-9732813 GCF_057381845.1 Rhamphochromis longiceps | reverse complement strand
GATCAGACTGCATTCAGCTCTGAATAGAAGTATGCTGTGAGCGTGTGGAAGTGAGTGTGTGTCTGCTGAGACCTGTTAGACTGGGCCAGAAGAGAGGGTGCCCATACTAGGAAGCACACTCAAGGGTTACTGTATACACTGAAGTCACAGCAGCGATGAGCCAAGAGTGAGAGTGTGTGCGCGAGTGTGTGTGTACCTGTTTAGACATCTTTGTGGGGACCAAAAATTGGAATGTTACTATACTTGTGGGGACCAACAGTCACTTATGAGGACAAAAGCGGCTGTCCTTGCGAGACTGAAGACTTTTTGAGACTTAAAATGTGGATTTAGTGTCAGGGTTACAATTAGATTATGGTTAGGTTTAGGCTATGGCTTAGGGTTAGGTATTCATTTTGATTAGTTAGGGTTAGGGTAAGCGGCTAGGGCAGAGGTTTCCAACTCTGGGCCTTAAGGGCCGGTGTCCTGCAAGTTTTAGATGTGTCCTTGATCCAACACAGCCGATTTAAATGTCTAAAGTACCTCCTCAACATGTCCTCCTCAACAGTTCTCAAGCTTGGTAATGAACTAATTATTTGATTCAGCTGTGTTGATCCAGGGTGATATCTAAAACCTCTGGGCTAGTGAAAGCACTATCAATTTGATGTCCTCACTAAGATATCAAAACGAGAATGTGTGTGTGTGTGTGTGTCCCTGTGTGTGTATGTTTCACAACAACATGTGTCCCAATGTGTGTGTGTGTGTGTGTGTGCGTGCAGTTAGGGGGCGCAGACTGTGTTTATCCTTGTCACGTAGGGGAAGAGATGCAGTGTAATTCCCTGATGTGTGTTTACTCAGCCCCAGTGGGCTGGCCTTTGATTACACCGCTGGTCACATAATATGAGTAACTGCTCACTACTGCTCCAAATGACAAGCACATGTTGACGCCATACTGGAAACAATGAGAAGACTCGAAGAGCCGTGGTGGACCGAGGAGACAAAACAAAACCAAAATCTCACAAGCGCAGACAAAACTCACACTCTAAGCTCATATCTGAATTCATCCCTGCAAACCCTTCCATCAGTGTGGCATTTTTCACAACAGACAGCAAATTTCCCATGAGCTCAGATGTGATTATAAGCTGCCCGAGGCTCAATTAAAGGTTGAAGATGTCAGAGTGAGTGAGTGGACCTCCACCACTGTGTGTCAGCAAGCCAGCAGAGGTGGAGGCGGAGGAGTGAAATGAGGCCTGTGTGATTTACATTTCGTGCTCAGCCAGACGCCTGCATCTCCCACTGTGGAGCACAGCCAGGGGTTTATCTGCCTGTTTTTTGTCTTTCTCCCAACCTCTTTTAGTTAAACCTCCACTCTGCTGCCTCCTGCTAGTTTTTTATCACTGCTCCAGGTACATGGGAGAGCTCAGATTACCCGACCCACCGACCCTATGGCGCTACAGGAAGGCTTTTCCACACTAACAAAAATATGCAACATCAGCTCATTCTGAGCCACAGATCAGGCTTTAATTTACTATACATTACTGCCCAAGTAGCATTAGCCTCAGGATCTTCCTGTCAACAGCTTTATCAGCGTCCTCGGTGCAAGACTGCTGAGGTGAGAACTGACAACTTGGCCTTGAAACTATTCACCAATGGTGTTCTCGTGTCAGACTTTAGAAAAAAAAACATAAATTTGAGCAAATATAGCTTTTGTTCTCGACTGGCACATCTGCTCTGAACTTCAGTGGTAGGTACTAACAAGCTAACAACTGCAACAAATTACCATATTTTTCTTTCTTTCAACATTTTTGAGAAACTCGTTAGCTTCATGGGTGGCAGCTCGAAGTGCCATGTGGAACTAATATCTCTGCAACATACCCACCAGCCCCCTCGCCAACAATATAAGCCTGTCTGCCAGACTACAGCATCCAAGTTTGCGAAGTGAAGCTGCAACATATGTGTTGTTGCCATAAAGCTTTACTGGGATGCCCTGTGAAACAGCACACTGTAAAAAAAAACCCCAAAATGAATCTGTTGTGAAACGTACACTAGATTCAAGGACAGTGTGAGAATATCAGAGTATTCAGGGAGATTGGCATAGTAGAGTGTAGGTGCTAATTAATTTCATTCATTGGGCAACATGATTTATAAGATTTATTTTTTGTATAAGAACCAGAAACACTGTCAACGTCTGTAGACCCAAGCTCATTCAAACTCTGCCCTGTGGTATGAAAAGTCAAAATTTGGAAATTTGAAGAAGGAAAGCCAGCATGTGTGAAAGCATGGCTGTTGTGCATTAGTGTGCACAGCCTGGATAACTTGCTCTGAATGATGCATGCAGGTTTTGATCAATTTATATTGTTACAACAACATGGCTGTGTAGGACAAGTCTCAGGGCTTTAACTGGCCCGCCTGCAGTCCAGGCCCGTCAACCTCTGGAAACATTTGATACACTGTGAAATGAAACATACAGCTAAGGAGGCCCTGCATGTCAAGCAAGTATGGGAAAACATTTAGCTTCTTAATGTACAACAGTTGGCCTCCTCAGTTTCCTAAACGCTTATAAAACACGATTAAAAGAAGATTCAAGCCAGCACAGCTGTAAACATACCGATGGCCAAACTTTTTCTTTCTTTTTGTTTTTCCAAATATGTTACTGGCAACAAGTTTGAAATGAATATATACATTTTTTCCAAAAAGCAAAAAACACATTATATGTTTGGCCTTTGTACTTTTATCAATTGAATATGTCATTTCAATTATTTGAAATGATTACAGTCTGTTTTTATTTACAATACACAAAGCAACCCAGCTCTTTTGAAAACAGGGTTGTATTTGTTTTCGTAATATCGTGGTCTGGACCAAGGTGGTGGATCGTCTTACAGGCCGTGCAATTATAGCCATGTGTCACCACTGGCAGTTCCAACTATAGTTCCTTTCCCGTTTGTCACCAGTGGCGCTGTGCATCGCCTCAAATTCGTAAGAAAATATTTCATCTCTCACTTGTCTCACACCCCATTCATAGAGAGATTACGATGCCGCTAAGGAGGGCCAGACTGTCTGCAAGCCACAGGCAAAGCTGCCAACATGCAGCTCCTGCCAGAGATCTCCCTTATCTTGTCATGTGGAGTGGGGCTTTACTGATAATGGAGGAGTGAAGTGTAATTATGTGAAGTTTTCAACATAAGTCTGTGATAGCCAGTCTGAGTGTATCATCCTCCCTTCTGGAATGAAGCCCGTGATCGGATAGATGGGCCATAGCTGCTCAGATCTGCTCAGATCTCTCTGATACCTTGTCTGTATGTCTCCACAAGGCCCGGGCCAGAGACAAGCCAGAAATCAGCTCACACATAAATCCAGTGGAAACAATACACATGACATTAGAGCACCCGCAGAAGCACAGTATTTAATAAAGGACGATGAGAAAAGGATACTCACAATTTATCCAAGGCATAAAGTCCAAGGAAGGATCCGTTTCTCAGAACTCGGATTTTGTTGTGGCTCAGTATCCTGTAAATAAAAAAAATGGAAACAAATCAAATCACACGGTTGTTAAAAATAGGTTGAAAAAAAAACATGAGGAATAGAAATAGAATAGAAACATAAATTAGGAGGAGGAAAAAAGCCAAAGAAAATGTCCATTCAGTGCTGCAGTCACATGAGAGATTAGCATTAGCATTACCTAAAGATGTTTCAAATAAATGATAAGACAGAAGGGCATCAAGACAGAGGTTGCAATCTTGATAATCATTTATAAGTTATTGTTTTTTAAGATCAAAGGGATGTCTTTCCATATCAAACAAATGGCGGCACATGCCACGGTAATTAGCTCTTTCCCCGCTGGCAAATCACTTGGCCTTTGGAGTTCTTATCAGTGCACAGAGCAAAATGCTAGAGGGCAGAGTGGAAGTGAGGCTGAGATCTCTCGGTTTGACAGGGAAATGCAAAAATATAAGGCAATAGGCCAAGGCTGCTTTAGAAGTTGCATAGACTTATACTCTGCCCCTAGTTTCAGTGACAATATACTTGTGAGAGTTAAGTAAATAGGACACTACATGCAGAAGCCTGTTGGCTTAGCTTATTCACAACAGTAGAAGCATGATAGGGAAAATTTCTAGTCTGAGGCATGGATCATGGAAAGTGCAGCAAGTTAATTGTCTTCTTTATAGAGAAAAAAAAGCTACAACAAAATAGTTACTTTTTAATAAAAACAACTTTATTTGTATGACATTTGTCAAAACACAGAGTCCTTCACAGTTTGAATAAAAGCCACACATTAAAGATAATGTCTGAAGATACAGACACATAATCAACCATACGATCATTCATCACACACATACATGCAAATAGTTGCAAACTATGTCCAAAAATAAAGAGGACAATTAATAAAGAGGCGATTAAGGAAAAGCTAACCTGTATAAATGAGTGTTAGCCAGAGAAAGGAAGAGAAACGCATCATGAGAATTTATTAACTTAAAACACCATGAAAGTTTTGTAGCAGATAAGGGTTGAAACAAATCTGCTACTGTATTGAATTACAGTCACAGCGCCATTTTTTCCAATTCAGGAAGAATGACATTTTTATAGTGCACAAAAAGTTCAAGAGGAGGTCTGGGTGGAGAACTGGTGCACAAAAACACCAGTGGTCAAGATTGATAGCACTTTATTCTCCATACGCAGCACATTACTGTCACCATAATCACAATTATGATGGAGCTACACCATCCATCTATCCATCTATCCTCTTCTGCTTATCCTTATCAGGATCGCCGGGGGGGGGGGGGGGGGGGGGGGGGGGGGTCCTATCCCGGCTAACCAAGGTTGTTATAGTTAACTAAAAATTAACTAAAAAGTAGAATTTTGAAAATAAAATTAAGACTAACTAAAATTAGAGAAATCTAGAGAACATATTGTTTGTTTAAGTATCTGTTAGTAAAAAATGTATTACAGCTAATGAGGACTACCTGTACTGATTTTCCTGAATACTGCCTCTGATATATGCCCTCCGTATAACAACTATAATTAAAAAGACGACAATAAACACTGAAACTAATGAAATCATAACACTTTCAAACAATAGAAACTAAACTTAAACAAGAAAATACACAACCATAATCACTCGGATTCAGACACCTGTCTATATCCTTCTCAGCGTGGGCTCAGGGTACAGCCAGGACCCTGCCCTGGAGACAGGCTGCCATCATTAACACACCCTTTAGTCTCACGTCATTATTGCCCCTGCCACACAGCTTTTAATGGGCTGTTTGTGACATTAAGTGTGTTCTTAATTGAGAGAGTGAAGTTGTGTGTGTGCGGCTTTAAGAGAGGGAGCTCACTGTGAAGCGTCCGTTAGATTTACAGCAGCAGTGCACAGCCCCCCGTTTCCTGCCACATCAATAAAAACACTGCCTTCAGCTCCGCGCCTTCCAGCCCGCTTAATGACCGGATTTAATCGTCCAATCTCAGTATACAAGCATGAGCTGGCCCGACTCACTTCTTCCCTCCTGTAACAGTTAAAAGTGTCGAAAGCCAGCATTGCAAAATGGAAACGTAGGGAGTAAATCATCTTTTGCTACAGCTACATCGTGGACTCTTCAGCCAATATCTTGCGACAATTATCAGCAAAATTTCAAAAGCAAAGAAAACACATTTTCAAGCTGTGCTGCAATCAAGACACTAAAAATGATAACGACTGGAATACTGAAAGTAAAGCCTCTCCCACCATTTTTGACGTCATCCCAAATCTGAGCTCCCCCCCCCAACCCTTTCCAAGATTTGGAAAAAATACAAACATGTCATGTTCACAAATTCCCACTGAACTCCTCAAAATAAATCATTATTATTAAGGCAGAGAGAGGATGTTAGACGAGAGCAATCCTCTTGTGGTGTAGCCTGGATTTGAACCCGTGACTCCTGGGCCTTGAGGTCTCTTGCTCGACTTTTGGGCACAAAATCTCTCCTATAAATGGATGCAGGCCCAGGATGAAAGTTACAGAAGATCCGGAACTGCCTGAATAATTCAGTGCAGATAGGAGAGGAGAAAGTCACATCTGGCAAAGAAACAAGCCATTTAATTCAACACAGACAGCTGAGATACAGATAGTTCCTTTTGGACTTTGCTTATTAAGCAGAAAACTATTAGTCAGGGAATAATGCACATTTGTTTCTGGTGTGCTCCGAAGGCCCACATGTGCACATCGCTGCAAGCCTACAGGAACAAAACACCTCCTTTCATATAATCACACACTGAGTTAATATGCATTCTCCAAACCTGCACAGATTTATTTATTTGTGTGTTGCATTCAGGTCTAAACCCAGCACACATTCCACACACGGTATTTCAATTATCTCGCTAAAACTTGAAAGCTGACTTTCGCAAATAAACAGCGCACACAAAATGAGCTAACCGAATTCCTCCCATAAGCAACAAAAGGCGCAGATTTCCAGGAACGCAGGGGAGTTGTGTGGCCTAGACACTGCTGTATAATCCCTAAAGCCTGATGTTTGGAGCACAGTTGTAGTGGAGGGCATTGTTCTTTTATAAACAATACAAAGAGTACAACTCTGAGAAAGAGAGAGAAGCAGAACTCTGTAAACAGACAGAAATAGTCAGCGCTCCCATCAGGCTAAACAGGAAACCCAGCCAATTAGCTGTTTATTCAGAACCCGGTTTGAGAGGTCAGGGGTTGCAGAGAGAGCACTTCCTGGAAAGTCATCAGACAGATGGAGCAGGGTCCGGACACAGGTGACAGCTGAGGCAAACGAGGGTCCATCGCTTCATCACTGTAGGTTAACAGAGCTTTACAAACAAAGAAGATAAGCAGCTTCTACTAGGAGGCCTAATGTTTGCTCAGCACACAGTATTGCTACTGAGGCTTAACTGCACATTTCTGCCAGATCTGTCTGTAAGTGACAGATCAGATGGCAGATTGATTTAATCTTCTTCTGTTTTCAAGACCTATTCGCATGGCACGTCAGTGCGCTAACTCAGTCCAGACTACGGTATGGTATCTTTCATTCACTTAACCCTTTCAGAGCACAGAGGCCTAAATTAGATGGGCTAATTGAATCCATCTAATTCATGCAACCAAAGGAAAAAGAGAAAGAGAGGGAAAGCAGGGCCACATGTCAGGCCCCAGGGATCTTGTTTAACCATTTCGCATAATTCATTTACATTAGGATCAAAAAGAAAGAGGTCATATGAAAAGCACCAGGTCAAACCGAGTTACCAGCTTCTCTTCTAGCAGTTCTCACTCAGCAGAAGGGTTAAACACCACATGTATAGCAACAACTTGACGTCACGGTTTTCTTTAATATAAAACATAAAAACACATATGGATGTATTCTTGGTTTTTCACAAACTTATCCCCAAAGAGATCAAGTAAACTAATATTCTTAAGAAAAAAAACCTTTTAATAAGTGAGCTCGATTCTCAAGTAAATTTCTGTAAACATTACATCTTTAAAAATGCCAAATTATGTATTATTTAAATCTTTGACATCATGCAAAAACAAAAAATCCCCTACCTGCAAAAACCTTCTCTCCAGAAGTTCAGTGGCAAAAAATGTGTAAATTTACGCATCGAATCACACTTGACTTTTTAGCTTCCATTGCCACAGCTCCGTGTTAGATCAGGCTTCTTATGCTGCATGATGGTGTGTAAAAAAAGTAGAACTATACAAAGCATCTTGTCTAGCAGACCACAGCAGCTCCTCCCTGCATCATGCCACTCACTTTGTTGGTTTGCTCAATTTGCTTACTAAACCCACAAAGCCTTTGAGGGCCACACGGGAGCAATGACAGCACGTCACAAATCGTATTTGATTTACTTCCACTCCCCACCCCCCAACTCTTAACTACATAGCTGTCTCATTGGTAACACGCTGCCCTGAGCCTGGAGGATAAGGCCTGATCTGTGCGGGTGCTTACGCACCTTTGTCTTCTGTATTCTGTATACTTTCTAAAGCTGATTTTGGGCCGTCGTTTGGTTGAACACAGGCGATAAAAAAAAGATACATCCCTCTATTATCTGTCCTAACCACAGCAAGAATGCTGTAAACTCAAACACAACAGGATGTCCTGTTTGCTTTTTGGTGTCAGTATCATCCCACCTTCATCCTCTCATCCTGCTTCTTTGCCAAATGCACTTTAAACTTTTTCTTTATTTTTTTGGGTGGGGAAGGATACACAGGAAATGCTCTAGCCTGGTTTGGCATGTAGTCCCGAACATAAATGAGCAGTACTTAAGTAAAAAGCCCCGATTTCAATTGGCTCCTAAATATTTAGGCATGCTGGACTCAGACAGTGAGCTCTGTGTAGCTGCAGGCTTCTACAGCAAACCACAAGCAGAAAAAGAGTCTTAAGCAAGGATTTATATTTAATAAGAATTCATCTCCAGGCTAAGCTCCTAGAGCTCATTATGTATGTAGTACACTTCACGTTCTGTGAATAATAGTATGGTTTTCTTTCATACTGACTACAGATTCATTCTTCTTCAGCAGATCCAGTCTTTACAACACCTGAAGCTGCAGCAGTCTCACCAATGATGAAACAACGGGAGCGCTTGAAAGATGCGATCGATCTAGCACTCCGAGGCCAAAAGAGACGGAGGTGCTCAGGTTCAGCGTAATAAAGAGTAAAAACAACCCAAAGCACCACTGTGTAAACATCAATTAACTTTGGATTGGTCTCTTACGCTCGAGGACCACACGCGGGGTGAGAGACAAGAACCCTTGAAAGAGATTGGTAACATGGCAAAACTCCGGTCGTAATTCAGAGACCAATGGGAGCCAGATAATGAGACTAACTGTAAATGAGAGTCTCAGAGCATCGTTACTGAATTAAGTCTGGTTTAATTAGCCGATTTGATAATGCACATGCTGGTCTGTTTCACATAAATAAAATTTAATAAGAATTTAACCGTGAGGGAGCTGAACTCTGCTGAAAGTGGTGCAATTACCCACTTTTAGATTACAAGAGGCCAGCTTTGTGTGAGCTCTTTCATTTGTGTCTTATAGCTGAGCTGCAAAACCAGTGCTGATTTATTTTACTGCATTTTCCCCTTTAGCTTTCCATTTGAGCAGCTTTTTCTAGCCAAAGGTGCATTTCAAGAATATGTGCCATTCACAGAGGAGAACTAAGTGGACATGGCAGCACTTCTCTTCATATATACATCACACACATATCCCTCAGAGTAATGCAGACAGACGGGGTGGATCAACAAAATACTGCGGTTACACCAAAAGATGGATTAGAAAGTGCATTACCTAATTTAGCTTCCCAATCCCACTTACTCCATCCAAACACGGGCTCTAATGAATCAGACGCCATTACCCATCTACATTACACTGCTACTATGACGGGCTGGCAACTTGTGGAAGTTGTACCCCACCTCTCGCCCGCTGTCAGCTGGGATATGCTCCAGCACCCTCACAACCCTGAACCAAATAAGTGGTTTAAAAAAATGATGGAAGCATGCAGTGGATTACACTGCAATTTAAGCTCCCAAACCAGGAGAATCAAAATGAACCCTTCAGCTGCGGGCACGCCAGCGAGAAAGGATAACATCATCGGATGTGTCATAAGAGATGAGCTGTAAACTTTTAGAAAATGTTTCAGTGACAGACTGTGATGACTGTGATACTTTTACACCCACAGAAAAACATACACAACTTGCTAAGCTGAGATTCCTGTCTGGACAAACTTAGAGCCGTAATTAAAGCGGGCTGCCATTTATACATTCAGCGCTGTGATATGTGAGAAAGCCAATCTGGAAAACTTTTACTAACAGCAGCAATTAATCTTCCAGTCTTGCATGCAGAATGCAAGAGTGCGTCTATAAAAAAGCTATTTGCTAAATGAATGAATTGCCATGAAGTACTGCTGATATTTGTTTAAGTGGAACACAATGTAGGCAATACAATTAAAAACAGCAGTCATTATTAATTATTTGAATTGATTTTTAAAAAAAATAAACCTGCAGTGACAGACAATAATAAGCATTTATACACCTGTACATATACACATAAGCTGTGAAGACATTCATTAGCAGCTGAGAATTGTGGGTAATGACATTTCGTGAGGTGTGTTAACAGCGAGGAATTATATAAGTATTAAGTATTAAAGTAAATGTAGATTATTTGTTTAGTGTCAGTTTAAGGAGATGTAAATGTTAATTCAGGGGATATTGAAATGCATCAGTATGTGTGAACTGCATTATTTTTTTCTGAGGGAATTATTTATTCTATGCTGTGAAAATATTCACATTTTCATTTGTAGGACTGCTGACAGTATGTGTGGTTATGGTTCACAGCCTGCATCAGAACTCTAACTTTAAGAAAAATCCTGTAAATTTTACAGTAAAATACTGGCAGCAGGGTTGGCAGCACTTTATTGTAAAATTTAAAGTGACCATACTGTAATTCTTTTTACATTTTTTTTACTGTATTTTTGAAATACAGCCTGCTTACTCTAAAATTGTGTATTTTTTTTTTACAGCAATCCATTGCAGTCCAGCTCTCTCCTCTAAGTCTCTTCCTTACTAACAGACACATTTTGTAGAAAGCAGAGGAGGAAAGTGGAGGGAGGAGGAATAAGAGCAGAGAGATCTCTCAGAGTGGGAGGCCAGTTGTGTCATCCTTGTTACAATAAGTGCTTTAAAAGAGGCTTCCAGATCGCACCGACTATTCAGCACATGGGTTATTCCTAATAGCTTAACCCTTTCAGACAGAGAGTCACCTAAGCCAGCAGTCCTGGGAGCCCCTTGCACCCTGAGCCTGTCCTAGGCAAGTCGCGGCACCAGATATAACAGAAAGACTAAATGCCCCTGAGCCCAACAGGCACTTAAACAGCAAATGCATGTCAAGATGTGAATGTGCCCATTGTGCCTGACCCACCAGTGGGCTCGCAGCAGCCACCAGGGAACGCTGCCAAGCTACAAGCCCCATTTACCGCCTGTCATGGAAAGGCACTTGCATGTAATTGCATGAAAAATATTTTTTATGAAATCATTTTGCAGACCCACATTGAGTAATTTAGTCATCAAACAGGGAGAAGAGGGTGAGAGCAGCCACATGAAGGAGTGGTACAGATTCCTGTCATTCGTGTATATGACAAAATAGATGAATTTAATGATTTATGCCAATAATTTTCTTGCATTACTCAGTTTTGTTATCATATTTATGTCCCTCAAGGCCTAGCGTGGGGAGTGTGCTCCTGCATCTGATATGCTGAACCGCTTATTATAGAGTGTACTGCATTGTGCTTGGGTTAAC
This sequence comes from Rhamphochromis longiceps, assembly GCF_057381845.1. Taxonomy (NCBI): domain Eukaryota; kingdom Metazoa; phylum Chordata; class Actinopteri; order Cichliformes; family Cichlidae; genus Rhamphochromis; species Rhamphochromis longiceps. Next base: position 9,721,567 of record NC_140568.1, on the reverse strand, counting down.
ATGCAGGGCCAAGCAGTTAGGCTTTGTGGTTTGTGGTGTGTGTGTGTGTGTGTGTGTGTGTGTGTGTCTGTGTGCGTGCGCGCAGATTTATATGTACTAGTGTGTGACCTATAAGATTTATTTATATGGAAAGTGTGTATGTTTAACTCGATGGGTATGTGTGTGTGTGCGCACGCATAAGTGGTCCAAAAACTACTAGTCTAAAATTAAAATCTGGGTTTTTTAAATGTCTCTAATTAGAGAGGGGAGGACTGGAGCCTATTTTGAGAGATGTGGCCATGCACGCCCTTCCCATATGTGTGCGCACAGGCTGACACACACACACACACACACACACACACACACACACACACACACACACACACACACACACACACACACACACACACACACACAATACACGATTTGGAGAGGAAGGTCTCCACTTCAAGTTGGTCTTATTAGACAATTCATCGAGTTCTGCTATCAGGAACTGTCTACCAAAAGCGCTTCAATATACAATTTATTAAAGCTGAGAAACCAGTGAACTCCAAAGACATAAACAAGTAGCTGCCACAAATATTAACAATCAGGGAACACAAGCTAAAATAAAACCGCCTTACTGTGAGGCTGCAATAAATTAGTGCAATATTTATAGTCAAAGACTCGTCAAGACAAACCAAACTGGAAAGTTTATGGCTGGAGTGCAGGAACACAATAGTCAGTTTAATCACTGTCTAAAGTGTTTTTACACTTTTAATGAGGCAATTTAGTGAATTTAGCCATTTGAGACAGTGAGTGGAATGTGGTGTATGCCTGTTAACATTGTCTCATTGTTCTGTTTCATAACCAGCCTCTGTTTTCTGATTCCCAGCAAAGACTGCTGGGAAATCAGGCCGCGTTTACAAAGGCTTGGCTAAAATCTTTTTGCCCCAGATACTGAGTGCCTTTAGAGGAATCTGTGAGAAGGTTGTTTTTCTTTTTTCATTTCTGTGCAGCAGTAATGCTTTCTCGAATGACAGTCAGGGCTCAATTCAGATTTACCAACGTTTCAACACCAGAGGATACCACAGTGTATTAAATAATCAAAAGGCATCTGTAATAAAAACTGGTAGACCACCATTCTTTCCGAAGGAACACACATTCATACTGTATCTTTAAACAGCGGTTAAGCCATCAAGAAGATTTTAATCAAGGGTTATTGCTTTATGTCACAACTTGTTCAGTCACTTTAAATCTAGCTCTAAACCAGATCGTATTCATAGACAGTGTAAAGGATAAAACAATCCAAGCAACAGATGTTTAGTTTGTTGTGGCTCCGTGTAACAGCTTACTCAATAATACAATGGTTTTGAGTAACGATGAAGATGAGCTGCTGGTTGGTTTTATATACATGAGTACCGTTGATAAAGATACAAAAACACACTATCAGTATCTCTTTTTTATTTAACAATTTGTTTCTTAGGAAAAAAAAATGTGGTCACATGACGTTACCTCGGGGACAAAGCTGGGGTTGTTATTTCCCACTACTTGCAGTATTTATCTTTCCATCTAAAGCCCCTTCCACATATAAAGCAATTTATTTGTTTTCCATCCCTGTGCTGCTGATAGGGGAGTGCAAGTGAACAATATAAGCTCTGGTTGTATCGGTAATCATAGTTTGTGCGTGCAACACCCTCAACTTCTGGGTGATCCACTTCTACCACATGGCGATTGCACAGGTCGCCCAGTGGAAGGCAAGCTGTCTCCCAACAATTGCCATACAACTCAGATCGACTGCAATCACTCTAGGACAGATTGGCAAAGGTTTACACCTATACTTGCCATGTAATTTATAAATTTACAATCTGTCATCTATCATCATACAGTCTGGTGAACTCCAACATCTGTCGACAGCAGTCTTTACTCTGCTATGGAGAGCTTCTGCAAGCTAATGAGAGCCTCCAACCTGATGAACTTTGAAATTCAGTTTAATTCAATTTCATTGTATTTATATGGCACCAAATCACAACAACAGGCGCTTATAAAAGACCCCTACAATTATCCAGAGGAAGGATTACCATATGCAGTTCATTCACAGTAAGAGAGCGGTGGATAAGCTGCTGATTGAACTGCTTATTTGTTTGTGACAATGTGGCATTTAAAAACATTTTCAGAGGAGCAACCTATCTGCATGTGTTTCCATTCAAGCACACTGACATGACTGACAAAAGGAAACCCAAAAGCTTTCCTTGACTTTAAATTCTGCCATATGTTCATTTAGTGTTAGTACACAGACTAATGCAGACTTTTAGCTCTTAATTGTTGTGCTTAAATCCAGATTGGTGATAAAATGGCACTAGCCATGTCCAAAGCCATGAAGCACTAAGTTCAGCCTCTTTGCTCGACACGTTACTGTTCTTGCACATTCGATACTTTCTGTAGTTGCTGTATAATTGTCCTGGTCAACCCACCCTCTAAAACTGAAAGTGTAAGCACATTATTCATACTGATGGATACAGTTACTTAGTATACTCTAAGTAATATAAAAGTATATGAAATTCAGAAGATGATTGCACTGCATTGCCATAGATTAGTTCAAAGACACACACATGCATGCACACACACACATACACTCACGCAAGCCACAGGCATTCCCACTACAGACACCCATTATCTCCGTCCCATGTGTTGTCGACCCGGAGCAGGAACTTTGGGGGCCGCTGTGGTCAGACACAGGGAGCGGGAAGTTAGCGCTGGCAAAGAAAAGCCAAAGTCAGGCATTTTTGGAGTAAGATAAGAAGAGAGCAGCGAGAAAGGAAAAACTAAAATAACAAAAAGCCACTTGGGGGTATGAGATTACTATGACAACACACCGCTGTTTTTGCCAAGTTTTGGAACACCGGGGCCATTTAATCAACAAACACAACAAGGTGATAAGTGAAATGCACATTCATCAAGCAAACGGGCGGGCAGCTGCAGTACACACAGTATGACGGCGAAGACTCCCTCTCTGCTTATGTTACCTTGAACTGCAAGGACTTAATAAAATACAAGGCTTGTGTGGCACTGGCAGGTGCTGCAGCTGCAGTAGAAAACTCGGAGTATCCAGTGTCAGGCCGTTGTTTGCTTTTTTGATTTATTGCTGACCACGGCCACACCTAACATGTGTGGAGGGGAGTCTGCTCCCCCTCGTCTCAACACCTTTCCCCACATAAATAAACTCTTCAGGAATGCCCAGCCAGCACGCTCTCTCTTTCCCTCTCTCTCTCTCTCTCCGTGAACTTTCCCTGATGATAAGATGTCATTCGGGATGTCTCGTAGTCACGCTCCTATCTGACAAACACTGACTCACAGAGCAATCATAAACCACCGACACATCTGCTGGCCCTTGGGTATCCAGCCTCCCATTTGCCACAAGTGAGAGGCTGATGATGTGACTCAGAAGATAGCACAGCGATTAAAGGCACACAGATTAATACTGTAGGCAGCCAATTATACTACTGAGGTGAGCTGGCTTTGAAAAAATAGACACTCAGAGGGCGTAGCAGATGTAGCAAATGATATCGGGCTTCATGATGGGCAGATAAACAGAGCCAAAAATGAAAAGACTCAAACCAGATGAATGTGGGGTTAACAAAAAGGCTTCTCCATCACTCCTTTTTAGAGGCAGACTGCTTAGATGCTGGTGTAGCATATTCTTGTAGGTGTAGATTATGCAGGATTAGTTCAGCCACTGCTAACACTAGTAATATTATAGAAAGAATTTTAATATATAAATCCTGTAAAATTCTAATAATTATGCTGGTTCAAATGGAGAAGGAGCAACCACAACAGTGTAACAGGGCGTGTGCCGTACATTTTGCTAGCAGCTGTGAACAAACTAAGAGACTGCTCATGAGGACATTTGATAGAGAAACTATACGTAAGTTAGTTAAACAAACATGGTGAAAAGAACACACAGACAGCAGTGTTTTGTACTACAAGTGGATGTTTTTTTAATAATAATAATCAGCACACACTTGGAGCCAATTCAGTATTCAAACTGTAAATCTGAATAAATTGAATTAATAATCTCTTTGAGTCATTAAGCTTTAGAAAGCTGTAATCGGGTACTGTGTTTCTCAACATGACAGAGTCATGATCAGCATCAAATAGCTACCTTTTAGACATTTTCTCTTTTTTTCTCATGAATAATTTAAAAAACAAATGAATAAGCTGAGTTGGTCATGTCGATGGTGTGTTTGCTGGCAGTGCCACTCAAGCACACCATCTACATGAGATGAAGACAAAATGTGGTTGTAGGAGTAGCTCAAAAATCAAGCTTTTATCTGCTTTCTTGCTAAGAGTTGAACTGGTAAAAGTTGGAAGGGAGAGCCAACTGTTTTATGCTGATGTGTTGTCTGTTAGCTGTGCAAGAATGACCTAACGTAAGTTTGTGCAGGACACTGGACAAAAATAATGTCAAAGTGACCTAGGTCACACAAAAAAATGTGACACTAAAGAGCAAAAACTAGTTTATCTCTGTATATGTGAACATAAAGTTTGCATCTCAAGTGATGCTGGTTTTAATGCAAAAATCATGCAAAAACATACTGTCTGAAGGAAGTAAATGGGCAGACATTCACTTCCATGATCCTCACTGATAAAAAATATTGTTGCCGTGGCTGAAATACTTTCATCTGAAACCCTTGACTGCCATTTAGCCACACTGACATACTGGGCTCAAGTTCAAGCACGCAGAGAGAGCAACTGCAGCTGTCTTGGATGGGGAGGGAGGGGGGACGATCACGCCAAGGATGGGCATGCTGCTGACCCTCACTCTGAGTATCTGAGCCCACTCGCTCAGGCTGGCATCCACTGAGCCACAGCCATCAGTCACTGACAATGATGACAAGAAAATACGCCAAAGGAGGAGCACAGCTTTGACTTGGGTACAAACCACAAGTTATGAAGCACCAGCACATTTGCACATGAGCTGCCACTGTACGTTCTCTTCATTTGTCTGTTATTCATTAAAACGCTAAAACAAAGACAGCTGCCCCCACGCTGCACTCATTTTTCTTTGGGTGTTTCAGGGCTATAGCATGAATCTGTAGGATACGTATACCAGTTAGCTAATGATACATATATATTGCTTGCTTCAACACAGATACCCCAAACTGGCATATTTGCATATGTCTGCCAGCTGGTTGTCTGTGAAACATCCTTTTTCAGATGAAAGATTGAATGAACTCTTCCTTCTGCTAAGTTGTGCTTCACAGCCTCCCACATTTTCATTATTATTAAAGCCATTTTTGTCCTGTTCCCTAATGCAGTAGTAGAACCTACAGTATGAAATCTTCTGAAACAGCCTTCACTTCATACAACAAGAATTCTGTGATCAGTTTACGAAGAAAGTCTGAAGATGCTGAAAACACTGAAATAGCCGATACCGAAAGATTACAGCTTCTTTAGTCAGCAGAGCTAAACTTTCAACATAATAAACAACATTTGGCTTTGGGACACAGGGGTTGATGAAATTATGCGTATGTGGATATTCCATTAAAATTATAATAACTCGTTAGTAATGAGCCCATCAATCATTGTGATTAATGGGCTCATTATGCAACAGTTGGCATCCACACTTTTCAGATCAAATTACATTATTATTGGAATAACAACCTGGATGGGTTTTTTTGGAGGGGGGGTTAACAAAAATGCCAGATTTGTTATTCCAATCGCATACATAAACAGTTAGCTAACTGGAATTTCGAACTCTACAGCTGGACCAATTTATCAACGGGCCAAAATTTTAGGCCACTATTAAATATTTTCTGATCTATTGATATTGCCATTTATAACAGCAAATGACAGAAAATGAAACAAGTAAAGAAGAGACAACAGAAACACCCTTCAGCCAGGAAGTTGCATAGTTTGCCCACCAGGGGGCACTCTGCAACATCCCTTTTGCCAACAAGTGTTTGGAACTACAAACAAAACAGAGTCAGGCAGAATCACTAAATACCTACACATAACAAATGGAAGTTTTTTTGCGTTTCAGGTGTCTGAAAGAAAAAAAATATCGGCCGATATATTGGATTTTTAAATCATCAAATATCGACATTAGTCTTAAAAAACATACTATAGCTGTCAGGCTGAAGTCTGACAGAAACAGTTCTGTTTAGTCCCTGGTATTGACAGGTATGTAAGAAAAGTGTGTTTACACTCCAAACCAGTTGAGAGAATGGAAACTATGAACTTTTGCTATAGAGGCATAAGAGACAGCTTCTGTTAGAGATGTAAGCCGTTTAGAGTAGGTACAGATGTTCCTCCCTCTGTCAATAGCCTCAGTATAGTCTTCTTAGCTTTACTGGGAGCGTCCTGTGTCACTGAGCCTTTCTCCTGCCAATTCACTCATTTTCTTTTAGGCTATTTGGGATGCATAAAACTGGGGATATACCAACATTGGTGCCCATGTTGTCCCTACGTCTTTCTATGAATTACTGTCGGGGTCGTTAGGCTGGAACAGACATGTGAACAATGTCACCTTGTTCAATGTGGCATCCCCAGCAGATGTTTGAATGACTCAGTCCTGCCCTATTAATTCAAACATGTCCAATAATGACTGATGACTGGTACTTGAATAGGTTCAGACCTGGCATTAACACTCTCACTGGGTCTAGCGCTACCCTAATGTATTCCACTCCTCACTTTTATGCATCACCTTTAAATCCATTTTCCAAACAGCTTTTCTGACTTTTACCAGTACTAGTAAGGCCTGTACCATTCTGACTGGCCAGGTGTGAAGCACAACTAAATAACCTAAGCTTGGGGCATGGAGAAGACTGTGTAGAGAAGCTGGTGCCTTCAGTGTCTAAGCTGTAGAGATCTGCAGTCTTTTTTGACACAGATGAGTTCTCTCAGTTCATCCAGCTGAATTATTATGACAGAAACATCCAATCTGCTCTTGATAAAAAACAATATGCCAGTTGCATTAGAAAATGTCTCAGATTTGAACCTCCCTTGGCATTATCACAGACGAGAATTATTTCTTTTAAGTAACCAAAAGTTATTCGATTTTGCAGCAAATGAAGAAAGACTGTTTGCACTTCGTCAAAACAAAGTCCCGCGTCCATGTATGTCCTTGAATGCGTTGCCAAGATATGACCTAACTTCCTTTTCAACAGTTTCATTGCCATGATGAATAAAAGCTTTTGAAAATGAGAAATCCATATAATATCTTGGTATGAAGATGATCTGGTCCAGTTCTGATGAAGATCGGAAACAACGGAGCCTGTGAAATTTTAGCAAACTTAAAACACAAACCAAAAAAATTGATATCATATGGATTTATCATAGATCTTATGAATATTGGGCATATTGTTTAAAAATTAACTCCAGCTCCAACCAGCTGCTTCAGCGGCAGTGGTGTTACCCAAAATTGTAGTTTTGCATAATTCCGCTAACAGGCAAAGACAAATGTAACATCCAAAATATTAGAGACACGAAGTAATGTATTAAAAGTGAAGCTATGTTGATGCATTTAGGAGCCCTGCCTCCTCCTCTTGTGTCTCAACTTGGAGCTAAAGATCTGTTAGTCAGGGGATGGGGAGTTTTCAGTCTCCAGGGGCACATCCCTCTGAACTGCCTGCCAAACTTCTCCTCTCTCCATCATTTTTCTTGCTCAGCTTTCTTTCTTTCCCCTTTGATTTCCTCGTCCCACTTCTTCTACTCCTCGTATTCGACCTTCTTCCCTCGCTCCGGCCTCTTTTTAACCTACACCGTCTTTTCCCACTTTCTCCTCAACAGAACTTTTCACTTTCACACCCTTATCTGTTTTACCCTCTCTTCCCTTTCCACTCCTCTTCCTCTCTCTCAGCGATCCACCTCCTCTGCAGCCGTGCATAATTAGGCCTAAACACAAGCCTGCTCAAGCTCACATCTGGAAGAAGTTTGGACATGGCAGTTTCCTACCAAGACGACTAAATATTTAGGTTGAGAGTTACTGCATGTGGATGAACTCATGATAGAGAGCGGGGGGAGGGGGGATGGAGATAAAGAGAAACGAATGAAAGTGGGACAAACGACTGGAGCTCGATGGAGAAGGCTGAGAATAAATTTATACACCATTAAACTACTGATAAGCATAAGTTTAAAGAAACGGCGATGTGTAAACGTGACACACACTGCAGTGTAAACAAACTCCAAACAGAGATACTGACGAGCCATAGGAGGAGGTGATAATATTGGGGGGGTCAGGGGGGTGGACTGTTTGCTGCTCCTTTATGGATGGCAGGAGCAACAAACAGCCAGCTAATAGTTTTAATAAACAAATCGCCGTCGGGTTTTCCCATGAGGCTCAGGGGCCTCAGCTGGAATGTTCACAGGGGCCAGCTGTTGTGAATTACACGTAGCAGCCAGCCCCGGAAGCCCAAGGCCTGGTGTCCTCCAGCCTTTGCCTGCTCAGCATGGAGGAGAGCATTCCTCCAGGCTGCCCCAGAGAGAGGGCAGCAGGGCCTGGCTCTCAAGCCCTCCGATTCTGGAGAGGAGGAAAAGTGATGTAGGGCATGGAAAAAGCTCCTATGCTGCACCTGGGATACTGTCTGCAGTTTCAGAGCGTCTGTGGAATGTCAGGAATAACACGAATACCCACACAACTTCTCGCATTCCACATCTGGAGCTAATGTCACGAGCAACAGTGGGAACGCAGGCGCTTGAAAAGACTCACCGAATCCTCAGGAAAACAAACTTTCTAGACACCGTCGTTCCCGGGATATAGAGAAAATGGTGGATTGCAAGCGGAATTGTTTTCGCCTGGCAGAGAGCTTAATCAAAAAAGTGTCACAGAATGCAAAGCGCATGCACAAAACATCTTAACCAAAGTTAGGTGTGGGTATAGGAGATTATCTTAAGTCACCTCAACCACTGCCACCCGAGCCATTTCACCTCCTCCAGCTTTTCAGCAATGTGTTCCCCAGATGTTTATCCTGCCTTTAATAAGCAAGAAACATAAAGCCCTATAAATGGACTGCTGGCTGGCTTTAGCTCTCCTGGGCATAAATCCCCTCACTTTACCTCATATGCTTTCTCCAGTGGGGCAGTTGAACATGTTTTTCCCCCTGTGACGATGTGCACTTAGCATTTCTCCCGCTGGGTCAGAGTACAGAGACACTAACACACTGTGGGAATGAGCAATGTCTTCAAAAGACTGAGCAGCTGTGAAGAAAGTGGTGTGTTACTGTCCAAAGAAATGTGTCACTAATAGATCGGTAGGCCATCAGTCATGGGCAATAGTGTACTTTGGCCAGTGATGGTAGTGCTTTCAAGTTTGGTCCAAAACAGACCACACAAATAACTGCTTTATAATTACAAATATGCAACTATTCTGGGTCAGGATTAGTGCTATCCAGCTCTCGCCAGATGTTTTTTTTCTTCCTCCCTTTTCAACAGAAGGAGATAGTGAGGCAGGGTGTTGCGGCATTTAAGGAGCCGCCCACCAGTAAAGCAAAGACTCAGACATAAAATACTTATAATTTGTTTCTGTTTATTCTAGTTCTGCGAGGCCAAGTCAGCTGGTCCATGTGCACGAGCGGCGGCGGCGGTGGAAGAAGAAGGAGCGAGCTGAAGACAGGGCGTCTAGCTGAGTCTAATTTAAAGCGACAGAGTTGTGTCAGAGAGGCAGGGCCAGATGATGGCTACAGTCAGCCCTATGCCCTCTCAACGCTTGTTTTAATGGTTTGCAGCATGGCAGCGTTCAGCCCAGCAGTTAAAGTAAATCAAGATGTAAGCGCCTAACCTGACAAGTCTTATTAACTCAGAAAGCCATTAATGTAGGTAAAACTAAGGTCAAGGGGTCATCGGTGTGTGGCTCCCAGAATACTTAAGCCTTAGATGATAATCACATTGGGAGTACTTTTTAAGAATGAACAACTAAAGGTGACTTCCCTAATCCTATAACATGGACATCCTGTGACTTCAACTTAATTTAACTATGGAAACAAGTTGTTTAAAAAGATTGGATAATATTTCCCCTCCAAAATGTTTAGGGGACATTCAGAAATACTATTATGAAAGCTGAGTGACACCAGAGAACAGAAATGAGGCCTAATTGTACCAGTGACACCAGTATGTCAGGCCCAGCCTTCAAAAATCCAGCCTTATGATAATAATACACTGTTAATTCGTCAGTTTGAATGTTACAGTGATGCTCAAAGTGTTCCAACTCACAGAGTGACGGTTCTGTTGGGCAGCAAGCCGGGATCCGGAAGTTCAGTCAGCTCCCCCTTGCTGCAGCTGACCCTGATCCCCACAGCCTGGACGCTGTGCAGTTTGGGGCGCTCTTCCGCGCAGCTGCAGCCACTGGTGGAGGCGAGCAGCCCCGGGCAAGCCTGGTAGAGCCTCGGCAACAGGAGCAGCATCAGTACCAGACGCCCCGGCAGCAGAGGGATGCCAACGCCGGGCGCAAACATTGTCCTTCGGCTGGATCTCACCTCAGCTGCACCCCAGCCTCCAATCATCCCATATCTGCAGCATGGAGCTTTCAGTGGGTGTAATGTGGGCGAGAAGAAAGTTGTAATAACAACAACAATAATAAAATCAGCTTTCAGGCCTTGAATGAATGGCAAGGTTAAAGGATCCGCTCAACAATGGACACTCGTCATCCGGTCATTCCAGAAATATTCAGCGCCGTTGATTTTTTCCCCAAGTGTCCCGTTATGTCATGGCAGCCCGGGCGCACAACTCCCTCTGGTCCAAACGCTTTTAATAAATCCAAGAGATGTGTCACCCTCCAAACGTCCACAACAGTTAGAAAAAAAGCGATCCAATATGTCTCTAAAAAGTTGATGGCTGTGTTAATTACCTTTAGAGAAGTGGGAGTGTCCAGATTACCGTTATCTCGCCTTCTGCGAACTTAATCCAGGGGTTGGTGAGATTGACGGCTGAGCAGTCACATCCACAGCCACGCTGTCGTTTATATGAACAAAAATTAATTCTCTTTTTCACTTGCTCGCATCTCTTGAAAGTTTCCCTCAGTGTTTTCCTCCAATCCCTAAGCTCACCGTTGCTTACTCTCATGCGCAACTTGAATTCAGTTTGAACTTGTTGGAAAAAAGAAACAAACAAAAAACAGCAACTTTTAGTTCGTTTAGAAGTGAGCTCGGAGCTGCGGTGTAATTCCCAGAATCTAGCGGTTTTGCTTGCTTGCCTCTGTCACACTCAAAAATCACTTGGTTACTACCCCAAGTGCGCCCATTCCGTCTTCGTCTGCGCCCTGGTCCCCGCGGTCCTAGCGCATCCGGATCTGCACAGAGCGAGACAGAGAGGAGGTTCCACATGTGACCGGGGAGGGGGTCAGGGCAACGACGACTCACGTTACACGCCTTCACAAAAAAAAAAAGAAAAGAAAAAAAAAACATACGGCCCATTAGGTTTAATATTATGGATATGAGTTTGCCTAAAACCCACAAATATTTCACCTATAAGCAAAACTGAAATAATTATCGAAATAATTAGGCCTAGTTATTAACTCAACTTTTGGCTTTTATCCCATTACAACAATAATACGTTCAATGATAAATTCATCAGAAAGGGAAACTGCTTTTGAAAATGTTGATCGGCCTGGGTGTAAAAGTCTGAAAGGTCTTGATTTCAGTGCCTGCCTGCACCGGGAGCCTAAAACTAAAATTATGAATGAATGTGGAAAGCCTTCATTGTATTGTGCCTTTGGAGCAGATCAAAGAGTTTTCATTCAATCGACGGGAAGCAGAGGAAGCAAAGACTTTTACAGATACGCTACGGCAAATGTGATATTGTTGCTGCAGAAAGAGTTATGATTAGAGTTATTGATCTTTAAAATGTAGACGTAGAGAATGGGGTGTCATATTGTAGATGATAACTTCTAGATTAATGGCATGTTTTCTTTTGTTTCCGTGGCTTCTCATAAATGCTGAAACTGGAGTGGCTGGCACAAAGAAGCTGTCAGGGCTCCAATACAGATAAGCTTTTTTCAGTCCTATTCTATCAAATTTTCACTGAATGTTCTTCCTCAATTATTCTGAGATAATAAAAAACATTAAATATTTTGTTGAAAGAACTATATATATATATATAAATATATATATATTTATTTATTTTACAGAAACATTACATTTCTCCCCTAAAAGTAAAAGAATCCTTCCTCTGGCTCTGCTGCTCTTTTTTTCTCCCTGCGTGTATGGAAACTTCCCAAAATACAATATTTCAGTTTTAAAAATACCTTTTGATATACGAGAAGCTCAGTAGGATGGAAACCGTGGCAATTCAAATCTGGAGAGCATTTCAAAATATGAGAAGGTGAAGCAGGAAAGCTTTTGAAACGGGATTTTATGCAATTGGGCTTGACAACTATTCACCGACATATCCAAACTGCAGGCACCTCAGTCATGCAAGCAGCCTGGCAGTATAAAAGCGCACTGTGCTCTGAACCACACAGTGGACCCCTGGTGTGTTATTCCTGTATATGATACTTTACGTCGGGAATGGGCTGAAAAAGCCGGTGCAATTATTGAAAGAAAGCACAAGGAGTAGATGGGCGCCTGTTCAGCAATGAAACAGAGGGCTGTTTATCCAAGCCGTTAAATAAGGCTTCAAGTACAACACCCCCGTCCAGCTCCACAAGGCCCAGATCTCTCTCATCTGGAGAGCACAGTTTCCATTTTAAAATGTCACGTCCCAAACTGCACATTACATCAAATTGTACTTAATGGCATCCAGACAAACTTTAATGTCGGTCCAACATTTTCTCTCCATGTACTCCACACGCTCTCCCCCTGCTCCTTATAGCTTAGCAAGCAAGTCTCTCCTTCTTCCCTGTTCCACATCTGGACTCCATTCCAGGTGGAGTTATTGAGAAAGGGGGAGAACATCACGAAGGTGGAAAACAGAGAAGGTTGGAGGCTAAAAAAGCCAAAAAACGTATAGGGTTGAGATTGTGCCTCAGTGTCGATTTTGGCTGATGTTATACAAGCTTTTTGGGGATGTGTGACAAAGGCTGAGAGATGGTTTTGTATGTCGGTCGTCTTCTACAAATCCCACACTGGTAGATAAACATGTAAAACAATGGGGTTTTCAGCACAATTAGAGAAACCAGACCCACTGACTGCTGAGTTTCAGGCAAAAAGTCCGGATTTCTGCCAATGGATGAACAAAAGAAAACTTCCAGCCGGGAAACAGACGTCAGGCGACCTGCTGCCGAGTGTTTCTCGAGGAGCTCGTGACATCTAGTGGTGAGATCCGCAGCGCACTCGTCACTCCTCCACTTCTGCACATTTCCTGGGTGAATGGTTTTATTTAACACTTTATGAGAACATTAAGCTCTTTACTTCTACATTTTTGAGGGGTTATCAAACGATGTGGTGCTGTACTGTCAACACTCATTTATCCGAAGTCTTTCAAGTAATTTAGAATTTAATCCAATATAATGCTGCAAAGGAGGTTTATCTTTGTAGTCATTGTATAATGATCCACAAATAATGCAGAAATCAATTCTATAATTGCCTAGTAACCGAAATCATAGTACACTCGCCTATGCTTCCCCCCACTTGTTTATATAAACATACCATCAGATTTCTCCACGAAATGAATCAGCTCATGTCCATATTTTGTTTCTAATCCTGCGCAAAGATTTTATAACGGAGTTTAAAAATCTTAATCCATGTGTAATTTGAGTTTTATCGCTTTCATAAGTTCATAAAGAACAAGTCTGAAACTGCAGTAATACTGCCGTCTTTTGGTCAGGAACGTGAATTACATAGCTGTTACACAGCCTCAAAGGCAACGCACGTCATAACTCTCTCTCCTCATGTGCTGCATAATTATATCAGACATCTCTTGTCATAGACGTGGGTCTCCCAACAACTTTGTAATGCTCATTCAGTTACAAGACCTGGATGGCAGATAAGCTTGTGGGAAAATAAAAGCATCCAAACTACCGTTCTAGTTTCCTTTTTGCCTGGTCTGCTATTCACAAAGCATGTTGGCAGATTTTTAATCTGGATGCCTCTTCTGACACAAACCACCCCAAGGGATTTGTGTCTCCTCCTGGGATGAACTGCAGAGCTTTTACTGGCACTGCACTATGGAGCCACTAGTAAAACAATTAAATATAATGACAAACATAATCCCTAGATTGTGTGCGATATAATATGTGGAATAATAAATATGCAAAAATGCATTTAAATAAACTGTCTACCTATCTGTACAACTTCTACTACAAAGAGATGTTTGCAGTTTGTGTATGTCACAGACCTTGTTCTACATTCAAAAATGTGCGGTAAAGAACCAGCTTACAGCAGCAGTTAAACTCTTTTCTGTGCTACTTTTGGCGAAACTCTTTCTGGTGTTAATATGGGAAGAATAAATGTTTCAAGTTGGCAGACATAGTTACATTAAAGAAACAATAACACATCAGGAAAACACTGCATACACACATACACATTTTGGTACACACAACTGCAAAACAGTTATTATCGCTGAGGAAGCTTCAGGTTGTGCGAATTTATTAAGTGCCACATGAAATGTGAACATTATAGTGCATCTCTGAGTACTGCTGTAAGTGTAGCATCATCGATTCTTTTCACACTATATGTCCTGTGCATACATTATGCATTTTAAGTGATCTACATTATAGAATACATTTCAATCACAAACATCAAAAATATTTGCATATTAAATGAAACTCTAGTCCCTCAAAAGGTAACAAAAACAGCCACAAAAAAAAAATCCCCTCATTATTTATAAATTCAGATTACAAAAGAAATACAGAAAAACTCAGGGGTTTTTGGCCTGATACTAAATTTGCAACTCCTGTGTTTGTAACAGTGTGAACACCCTTTCCCTTCTTCCTTTCTGCCTCTCACTCTCACATGTGCACACACACCCACAGATGAAGGGAACGCCTGAAGAAGCCGCCACACCCCTGCATGAGAAAGTATGCACACATACACACCCACACAGCACTATCTGTGTACATTACATTTTTTAAAAAGGCATGCAGTGTAAGTTTTCTTTTGATCCCACTGTGTCAGCAGAAAATTTAAATGAAGATCCTGATCCTCAGAGTCAGCCCTGTTGAGTTTGTCCAAAGCAGTGGTGATTTGTAAATCTGGCCTTAGCATAATGTCATGTGGCTTGAGTCCATGGCAGCTGTGAATCATTAGGCCTAAGAATAACCTAAAGATGGCACGGAGGCTGGTTAATTTAAAAAAAAAAAAAAAGAAAAAGAAAAGACAAACAAAGCCCCATTTCTCATACATTTACAAAGAAGGCAACAAAGTGTATTATATTACTGCAAAGTATGGTTAAATGTGATCAGAAAAGAGCATCCTCGACCATATTG
This sequence comes from Rhamphochromis longiceps, assembly GCF_057381845.1. Lineage (NCBI taxonomy): Eukaryota > Metazoa > Chordata > Actinopteri > Cichliformes > Cichlidae > Rhamphochromis > Rhamphochromis longiceps. The sequence continues at coordinate 9,706,251 of NC_140568.1, read as the reverse complement.
TTGATTCATCTCCACCTCCGTGTATCTTCCCAAGATCTAAAACTCAGTCAGATGAGGTGGATATTTAAGCCAAACAGGCAGCCCTCTGTGTCCACAGTGAGGCAGGGGTGGAGTGGCAGACTCAGTGGTGAGGGGACACGGTGGCTGGGGGGGAGCTGCCCGGGCCCTGGTACCTTTCTTTGGCGTGCTTCTCACAGTACATCACATCTCCAATCCAAAAGTGCCCTCGCATACTCAGGTTAAGACCGCAATCTGTGCACGTGTAGCACTCGGGGTGGCGGAATCGATCGTCGTTGATGCGCACGGCCTGTGAGCTGCGGAGAGATGAGCGCAATCAGGCACCAAGAAAACAGACTAGATGATCGAACGGTGAAATGATGAGTTTCAACAATCAGCACAAATAATCACCATGCTAAAACAAAACAGTTAATAGACCCGCTTGAACTGTCTACAATTGATGTTTCAGACTCCATTTGAAATTTTGTCTATTATTTTTCCCCCACAAATCGTTACACAGCAGACCACAATGGCAGTGTTGTGCACCAGGTAAACCAGAAGCATTCGTTCACATATTTCAGTTTCACCAGTTTATTCTGGTCATGTTAAGAGGCTCATGGCCTTCAGAGTATGACTCAAATTGGAGGTCAGATAATTTAAAATCAGTGATTTGATGTGCGAGTTTCACGGCAACTCATATCCTGATCTCATATACATCTTTATGATAATCTGATAACGATTAAGTAGTATATTATATATATAGTATTATATTCTATAAACACGTGAAGCCTCAAATAAATAAAAAAATAAAAATAAATAAGAATTCCCTCCAGAAAAGGATTTTGTATTTGTCATGTACACACTTCTCTATCCTGACTAGTCTTCCAGTTCCAGATAAATATTACCATTTGCAGCCAAATACTTAAATCTTTGTTCATTAAGACCCAAGTATTTTGCTTTTGAACTATAAGCACAGTGTCTTCTGTCTTTTGTTGAGGAACCCGTTCTCTTCGGTCACTCTACCATAAATGGCTGAGTGGTGCGCATAAGAGGGGAGCGGAAGTCTGACTCTCGTCACCAAGGCAAACACCTTTTGTCCATAATAGCTCAATCTGGTTGGGCTGGCAGGTCTAGAAGTCTCATGTACCACAGCTCAAGTGTGAAGGTTTTGTAATTGTGTAGCATCATTTGCAGATTTATAAGTAAAACAAACCAGCATCAAATCTTCTGAGTCTGAGACACAAATATATTATTATATCAACGGCTATGTTATCCAATTAAGCATGTAACTGCAGGCGACCACAGACTTACACAATTTTGGTACCACACCTCTCGCAGGTGTGGTATTTGCTGGTTCCTCCCACTGATGTGGTTGCTTTGGGGGCATTTGGTGAAAGATTTCCTGGAAACCTCAGAGCTGCCTCTGGAGAAAAACACACACACAGAGTTGCTCATGATGAAGTTTTGACACGCTGCGTCTCACTGCTCAACACATCAGCACTCTGTTTGTCTTCACTGTCCTCTGTCAGTGCAGCTTGTTTATGTTTCCGGTAACTGTCATCACAAGGTCGTCGCCTATGGGACACGCTATATGAAATTTCCAAATACTGGCCATTATCACGTCATGAAAGAATGTTATCACTATCTGGATTTATTTTCACTGCCAAAGATCAAAGCCAAAGGGGAATCAGACAGATGTATTCCATGATAACATTTTTATGACCCACACACTGCAGAGTTGTGCTCCTCATGACAAACATATGGAAGTGCATATGGTTCTGAATGATGCACATTTGTCAAGGATGGTTTCAAGGTGGAGATGTGGGCAGCAAACAGAAACAAGAGAGGAAGTGAATTATAAAGTACTTGATATAGCTGACAGATGCAGAAAATAAGTCTCAAAGCAGCCAGTCCACATGGATAAAATCTCTGCAGTCACAAAGCCCTTTTGTGCTCAACTAATACCTACTGCCACTTTCTTGTGTGTTCTAACATACACACACACACTTTTATATTTATGAAACAATGTGCACTTTTGTCTATAAAGGATGCTCTTTGGATGAATGAGCGTCTCACCTTTTTCGTCAGCCTCCAGGACCTCTTGCAGCATTTTAAAGGTGTTGGACTGACGAGGTGGATTGCGGGACTCCCTGTTCTCCTGGATCATCTTGTACACCTCTGAGTCTGTGTCGAACCTCTGCATGGCAAAGTCAGAACTGGGACTGCTGTAAAACAAACCAATAATAATCAGTATAGGATCTATTCATTTATATATGATTTAAAATATATAAATGTGTATGATACGGTGATATTAAAGCATTAAAGTTTGTATTATGACTGAATAGATAGACATAAAACCAAGTCACCAATAATAACTTAAAGCAGGCCTCTCCGGCTCTCTTTTGTACATTTGATTTTTGCTGCACTTTGGCGTGTTGCAATTTGCACAAGTTTGTGTTGAGTGTTTTGGCTGCAGTTTTGCAGGCAGAAGGCAAACTTTATCGGATATCAGTTGGTTCCTCTATGTAGATGTAAAAGTTTTTTTGTTGTTTTTTTTTTTTTTAAATAGTAACTGAAACTGAGTGCTGCTCATTATGAATGTCTGCTGTATTACACTCTGACAGAGTGCAGGCAGAGCAGGACGCATGAGCCTGTGAGTATAAGCTCAGGGCAAATCAAAGCTTTGAGTTAAGGGTAACTCTCTCCACACACATATTTGCAACTCATCACATGCATTTGCAGATTCACCAGAAGTGTGTTTGTAAAGAGCCAACTAAGAGGCCCATCTAAGTTTGAACTTCTTTAGCTGTTGCTCAGAACAGCGCTTTTATTTAATCTAAAATGGTAAAACAACTTATCTGATTTATGAGATTTCTGCCATATTTGTTCCTAAATCAATCTATATTGGCAGGTACTTCCAATGACTGCTTCAACAGCTCCAACATTGTACAATAGCAGAGACAACACCCAGACCAAACCAGAGAATTCTCCCCTCTCATCAAAATTTAAAATATGATATTACAGTGGGAACTGTTGAATTTATTGATCAGGGGATTACTGTTATTTCAGGAAGGTTCTTGGGAAATAACTAGTTGATGCCAAGAAAAGCCATACAAGTATGATCTGGTATGATTTCTATATGAAATGGCATGTTTATTTCTACATTAATAGCAACTCTGTACAAGAATTCAAACAATATCAAACTAATGCTCAACCTGCTCCACCAGTAACACCATACTTTGCTGTCTTGCTGTTAACTCAGCAAACAGCTACAAGGAAGAAACAAGGAGGGCAAAAGGCTAACTGAGAGAGCCACATCTCAAATCTAAAATCCTTAAAGAAAAAATAAAATAAAATAAAGAGCTTAACGAAAAGCGGCTTTGTTTTTTTGTTTTTTTTAGAAAACTTCTGATTAGTTAAAACCGGTTAACAAAGTAGTAATAAGAGAGGCTTGTGCATTACATAATCTATAGCACAAAATAACATCACCAAGTACAAAATTGATTCAAAAGCCTCTCCAACAGCCAAGAAACATGAGATCCCGCAGTTGCGTGTCTCTTTTTGTGAAGGTGTGACCTTTGGCCTTTTCAAAATGAAATGTCATCACATCATTTTATCCCATTAGAAACTTGTGAAATTAGCCCATGAGTTCTTGAGTTGTGGTGAAAAACGTGTTTCGACAAGCTGCACTGGCCCTGAGGTCAACTGCAAATCTGTGCCAAATTTTTATAAAATCCCTCGAGGTGACCTGACACATGTTCATGAGAATCCCTGCACGTACATGCAGACTGACAACTCAAACACATGACGCCTCCAGCCACTGTTGTCGCTGGTACACAGCCATAGAAAATTACTTCAAACTCTGCATTTTTGCAATTTCAGCTTCAGGTTAAGGGCAGGAGGGGAGAAGAAGCTTCCATCAAAGGGGATTAGATACTGTGAGCTGAATGATTATTACTTAACAGATAAAAGCTCCGTCTTCCAAGCAACCCGAGCTGAGGAAACCCATGTACTAAAATGTAGATTGGCAGAACATTGGTAAGACACAAAATTTTGTTCCTGTATGTGTGTTTGTCTGGAGGGAGTGTTTTCAGTCATGTGGAACCAGTCGGCCAGGTACACACTGTTCAGACTAGGTGCGATTTGATTACTTCAAATAGGAGCCGTTTTGTCAGCTAGAATAACCCAACCTGACTGACTGTCCCACCTGTTGTCACCTACTGCAGAGATATTTATGCTTTAACTGACACCTGTGGTGTGAAGACAAAGCCCTCAACTTCATTCAACACTGTTGTGATTTAACATACAGATGTGAACCTATAAAGCCTTTTTATTTATTTTTTTTGTACAACAACATTACAGTTAGCGTGTTGCTGGGTTTTGGCAGATTTGTAACAATTTTTAACTTCATGTAGCCTGGCTCTATACATTCAATTATTATGAGTTTAAAGCAGATTCAAGATGAGAAATCTGTGACTGTGTTGCTTTTAAAAAACAAATCAGTTTGCGTGACTGATAATTCAAATTATGAGACTAGACAACTTTGTTAAACTGGAATTGGGCTGAGGCAAAGAGACAGACGTGGCCATTGAAAAAGGAAACAGCCCTGGTTTCTTGGGTTTTAGGTTCAGGTTCACTGTCCAGCTGCAAAGATGAGTAATGGTTTTAAATGAACATGTTCAGAGAATTTTCATAAGATATATTTCTGTGTATGCAAAGCCCATTTCCCCCTTAGTGAACATGGCTGCAACAAACAAGGGCAAACAGACATAGCAACAAGTATGTGAATGAAACAAATGCTCAGACCCTTTCTTCTGCATCACTGAACATGGTTCAAATTGAAAACAGACCTCTCAGACCTCTCCAAGTTTTCCACATGCTCAGCTCCACCCTAAGCAAGCCATTTCCCCTTTTCCTTTCCCTCACCATCCCTCATGACATGCTATCTCAAAACAAATGGAAATTCTAGGTAAAAGAATAGAAATAACAGGACTTATGGTCAGAGAAAATAACATGCATCTGAACAAGCAGTCAAGCACACAGATTATTAGTGCAAGCACATTAAAACAACTATCACTTTTAAATCTAATTCCACAAAACTCTTGGGAATTGCGCTTTCCAATGTTCTCACATGTATATATCAGTGGCCAAGACAAATGTGCTGCTGGTTTCTGTATCCAGACTTGGCTCATGCGAGCAACAATGAGACCCAAGGCATAGCTGCATGTAGTCGAAACATCTAAGATCACAAAGCTAAATTCCAGCCATATTTATGAACTGGTTTCCTTGAAGTACAACATCTAAACCAAAGTCAAAACATATGGAGAGAAGGAATTAAAAACAGCAAAACATAAGATGACGAGACTCACCTCAAAAAGAAAAAAAAGAGAGAAAGAGAGTGAAAAAAGTGGGGAAGAACAACTCCAGCTAAAGTCCTTGTCCTTTTAACAGTGCTAGAGCAACTCGGCAAACATACCAACATACAAAAGAACAAACAATATTGACACACAAGCAGATGAAGAGCACACACCTCTATCTAAACCAGACGGCACAGAAAATGCAAGAGTGACTGAAAGGTGTGCCTTTAGCTGAAACTCATTGGCCATGCATCATGAAGGGGTGGGAAAATGGGTGTTACAGAGTCTGTGATTGGCTGGAAAGAACAGGGAGAGACTTTCTGTGCTAGCTCTAGACTGGGGGCCAATTAGGGGGAGAAGCAAAAATCAATCTTTTTTGGGAAGGGTCTGACTACAGCTGCTGACACATCACTAGCTATGGTTAGCCCAGCTGGACTTGGGTCTAAAGTCCAAAGTCAACTATCGTGCACTGAGGAGGGGAAAGAAAAAACAGCCACCGTGAGCGTGCTGACAGAAAGGATTGTGTGAGAGACTGAAGTGAAAACACCAATTTCTTCTGGGACAACAAATATTCCAAACAATGCTTAGGAGGGCAGCACCTGCACAGTGGGAACAGAATCAAATTACAGCTACATCACCTAATCAGAGAGGGTGAGGCAGGAAACAAGAAACTAAAGTGTTGCTGAGGGAGGTGATGAGCCGTTTCCCAAAGGTTCATTTGACTCCAAATGTTTCTGCAAAAAGCAGTAAACATCGAGAACCACCTGGACAATATCAGTAGATTCACAAGCTGGCTGTTTTACTCTAAATGAAGGAACTGGTTTGGCAGATTTCTCAGCTAATCTGCATTTTGACAGAGATTTTAAAAATGAGGAAACAACTGAGAAACTGAAAGAATTTTTCAAGATGAGATCACTGATGCAACCAGATAAAACTATTTTCACTTCTGTAGAGGTAATAATAAGTGTCTTACTACTAACACAGTGTAATGCAAATAGCCTTAATTGTTATTATAATTTGGGTGTAATTATTTCTTTGATAAAGTACAAAATTTGAGAAGGATCACAAATGTAAATACAAATCTCTCTATAAAAATCTAATAATAAAGAAGTTCGATGATTACCACCCGTTTTAGTAGTTTTCCAAAATTTCAAAATACATGTGTGCATGGTCTGTAAGTACCCACTTTCATGCCATATTTGCAGCTTTACAGTTATAAATGAGGTACCAGGTGATGGTGGAATGTGCAGGTGCAGCCTCTACAGGCCTATAGGTGGCACTAAATTACTGCATTGAAACTGTGTATACTCCAATTAGACAGGAAAAAAACTTACGCTGTAGTACATGTTAAAGCTTTAGGTTCTGTTGTGCATTGTCCTCTAAAGGGGCCCTCGAGTAGTTTGATATCAAGCTATCATGTGAAAGAAAAACCAGAGAATCAAATCAAAGGAAAAGCCATCGTCAACCAACTGCTGTTGTAAAATATTTTGCCTCCATGTTCCTCCAGAACATCTTGGTTATGGATGTGGTGGAAGCACTGTTTACACAAAACCAGGAGATTCCCAGCTGCATTAAAAGTTGGGAACTGTGAAGGCCATAACACATGATTAACATAATTTTCATACTTAAAGACAGAATGTTCCCACAAAGTTGACCAAGTTAACTCCCAACTATGGCCACAAAATGCCAACCACGGCTTAACACAGCCACTGTAAACCAAGTCGGGTTTTTCCTTTGAGCGTGCACCTAAATTTTAAGCCTAAAGAAGTGAAAGAGTCCCGGTTTGCTCTCAGAAAAAGAGAACAATCCATTTGGTGTGGTAATCCTGTGTGTGTATAGGAGTCAAAAGTAGGTTTTAATTATGTTGGAGTAAAAGTGTAACATTTACCTGCGATGAGGCGACACTGGTACGTCACGCTCAGTGGGACTTTGGGGTGAGAAGCGTCCTTGTGGAGTTGTGTTGGACACAGAGTTGTTTCTGTAGTCTGAAGGCGAGAAGTCCTGTGGAGAAGGAGAGAGCAAAAATGTATGAAATGATGCAATTTAAACATAAGAGACACACCAAGTGTTTTGCTCCATTCAGAGACAGGAATTCAGTGGGTGAGATTCTGAAGAGCTTCTCCACCAAGGAGTGTTTTGGTATTGAAGGCAGTTCGTCCATATTTCCAGAAACTCTAAATATGAAAACCTGAAATAAAATTATATCTTTTGAAAGACACATTCAGTCAAGATCAAACCAGGCGAGATCCGATTGAAACCTTCATCGGATTTTAGACAAATGTTTCAACTTCAAGTACCAAATAAGCTACATGCTTGCATTGTTTAATGTGATTCACTGTGCTGTCAAGGTTTTGACAGCTTGAGTCACACCGACATTCCTTTTACTGGTTGTTCCTGCTGATCCATTTCAATCTCAGCAAGCTGAATTAACATTGTTTCATCTTGATAATCATGCACAGTCTTAGGTGTGCTCCACTCCCACAGCTGATAGATGACTGATGGTGTAGCAACAGGTGTTTGGTACTAACTGGAAAATTGGTTTGAAGAGAAACTCAGAGCCAGCTTGTACTGTAATAGGTTCCAGATGCTCTACAAACCTGATGATTATTCATCTGTAGTTACTGTAGTTAAACAGCAGCATCACACAAATCAGTCAAAATGAACACTTACAGTACAAATACTGAAATTGAGAAATCTTAGTCAAGTGAAAAATATTTGACTTTTGACAGAAGAGGGCGCTAAGTACCTACAGGTGATCCAGCAGTTCCACCATTAAGTTAAAGGTAGATTTTTCCATCTTTACTCTAACAGTATGGGTTGAAAAAAAACTCCTGAAATTCATTCCTCAGCATGTTAGTTTAGCTCAGGAAAAGAAATATGCAGTACAGAGTTAAGACAGAATCATCAAAATGCCATATTATATTTCCCAATCCTGAACTTGGAAGCTGAAAGCTTGATTATGATTTAGAGCAGTACATGTGTTACATGTGGTCTGACTATTTCCTGGTGAATATCATTCAACAAGGATAATGGACTAGCCAACCTGTGGCAAAAAGAAACCTGGCAGTTATTTCACTGCTGTCTTTTCAAAACTGGTATTTTAAGTCCTCATGACTACTTGGCACAGCTCAGAATAATTAGCAGTCATACTTGTTGATCACATATGCTGCAATATTCCTACTGAAGTTTACTTGTGAAATAAAGCTGTTACTTCATTTCATCTCCTGCACACAGTGCACACAGTGCAGGAGATCTTGTGCTAGAAATCGCAAAGCCCACAGACAACCCAAGAGTACAGCTTTTGCAATAAAGCTCACCGATTTTTTTTTTCTCCTCCCTCAAATGTCACCAGCTGGCACAAGTGTTACATGGGCTTCACAGCAAAGTGTCTCCACCCAACCTTTTGAACCAGCACACATCTGAAAGTCAAGCTGGAGCTGATGCAAGAGCTCAGTACTGAACAAATAGCATGGATGGAGTCAAAGATTTGTGTGCCCAATGCCAGCACCCGCTTCCAATTCAGAAACTCTTTGAACAATGTCTCTGTTCTCAATCGAGTCCAATTTTCCTGCTCTTTTTCCTTAGTGAGTGGGTAGATTAGTGGCGGATGCCAGGAAGCCTTTACCAGAAATGATCACTGGGATGGCTCCCCATGATTCCTCCCAGGATAAACCCACCACAAAAGGCAGAGGCTCAGAACATCATATATTTCGTACTATCACTATGCACGAATAGAGACATCCATGCTGTCTTTATTTGAGCAAATCTTTAGGGAATGTACTGGAGGGATATGTATAGATTCTTTCTTAAAGACCTAGTGAAGCCAAGCAGTATGTACTGATGAATCTATTCTAATACAAACCAAATATATGTTACATAAGTGTCCAGCTACTGAATGTGGATCTTCATGCATTCCAACATCATAAGAATTTAGGGATAAAAATCACAGCTCGGCTCGGAGACTCAAGAGGAATGCAATGAAGTAAAGAAAAACAAAAGGGATAAAGAAAAAACACATGTGCTCCACTGTGACAGGGAGTATGCAGCTGTGACTGAGCTTGACCTTAGAAAGTTCAAAAAAAACTTTGTCTGCACAACCAGAGCAGCTCTCCCATCACCACAATCCATTCTGCGAAATCCAGTGCCAGAATTTTATAGCGGTAACTGCTACATGACTAGCAAAGCCTTAACCAATGCTTCCTGCATATACTTTGTTCCAGATCATCACTGTTGCATTTTAAGCCTTTGAACCATTACACACAGTGATCTCAGTTCTACAGTGCATTTGGGGAACTGCATCATGACAGTGCCAACAATACCCCCATGTTTCATGTACTAGAAAACTCAAGAAGAAATACGGGTGAGCTGAGGAAAGCCTATTTTCTTTCTTGGATGAGAGAATGGTCACAGATGGAAGAGACCAGCGGAGAATATCATCAGCCAATTTTTTTGTGGTTCCAGTGGCTGGCAAGAAGAGGAAGCTCTGATTAAAGCTGCGCTGAACTGTAATCAGGAGTTCATAGTCAACAATCCCAAGATCATTAGGGCAAGTTGCTGGAATGCTGTACTGCATTTAAAATAACATATCAAGCTATTGAGCACTATATATCCTCTTTAGGTATACTGTTTAGCTTATTATGGTGTGTTTGTACATACAAATGCACAGAGACAAAATCTGCCTGGAGAACAGATTGGATATCCACGTCCCATTGGTCCAACACAAACAATGTTTTTTGCCAAAGTAACATGCAAGGTTTCAGAATTTGGGTTTTTCTATGTGCTTTTTCCATTTCAGTGTTAACCATTTTTCATGCTTGAAGTTCTATGATATTTAATATAATGCCCAAACAGCCAATACCAACACAAAACAAAATAAACTCCAGCATTTAAAATGTCTTAATTTTAAAATCTCTAACTTTATGTATGAGGCCCTTTGCAGCAGTAAGACGGAGGGCCACATCTGTCTTACTGTGGAAAACATGGCAACTTAAGGTTGTGCTGAAACCTGCTGTTTATTTTCATCGTTCATCCATTTTATACACTCACATCTTCCATGGCAGGGGAGAGGGGGCTGGAGCCTATCCCAGCATGCTTGGGGAAAGAAACAGAGAAGACCCTTGTGCGTCAGCAAAAACTGACCCGACATTTATGGGATTCAGCTTGATTTTAACATGTGAAAATACAAACACTGGTGCCCCAGAAACTCACATATTACAAAGTATACATTGTATTAAAACCTACATTCTTTAGTCTTGACATTCATGTAGATGTTACCTTGGCAAGTACCATTCACCTTAATGTTCTTTCACATAAAGCATAACCACACACTATTAAGTGACACAAGTGGTCTCAACCAGAACATGCACAACACAAAAAAGTTCTCCAGCCTTGGTCAGATGGAGATCTGTTGGTCCCCTTCTGACAGGTGCACCTGATCCAACCCAGTCTATGAAGGGCCAAACTGGCAACCTACAAGACCCAAAAGATCTGCTGCCAGCATCCACGATTGTGTTTTTTTAAAGACACTTCTGGGTGCATTGGCAAATATTTATTAGTAATGTTAGTTATAAATGTATGCTGATTATTCCTATCTGTGGATTGTACCCATCCAAAGTTAAACCAGCTTAATAGCACTAGCTAAGAGCTTAGGCCTCAGTCACACAGGCTTGATGACCCTCATGTCACTACATAGGTTGCTGGCTGTCACCAGGTAAAATAAATGTTGTGGCCGCCTGTAGTTTTTTGCTGTAGTGAAACTACAAGAAGTTTGGTGCAAACCAGAAATGGACACTGTTCTTTCCCTCTTCCCAACCAACACACTTCAAAAGTCGCAACTTTAACTGACCAGTTTTACTGATCGGCAAATAATTTGTTGGTGTTTGTAACATTTGCCAGCAACCTCCCACAATGACTTGCCAACCGGTCAAAGAACACAAAATTCTCTCTAGCCGCTGACTGATCTCTAGGCCTTTACAAATCCATTTCACAGTAACTACCAATAACCTACAGCAACCCACCAGCTAGAAAATAAATATTTTTCTCTGGCAAGATGGTTGGCAACTGGTATGTTGGCCTTGGCCTGGCCTGTGTGGTGGTAATGTCTGTCTCCAAAAAAGAAAACAAAACAAAAAACACAGCAGCAGCCAAAACACTAATTGAAGATTCAGAATGCAGAATCCAAAAACGCCTGAGACACTGCAGTGGCTACACACACCTTTGAAAGACTTTTATATACTCCTAATATGTGATCAGCGTTGCTTTGGCACATAACAGTAATCAACCCACTAGAAGGCAGGTGATTTTACTGTTGTGGCTGATCTCTGCAAAACAAAACTGTGGGCAACTATAAATGGGACGTATTCATTTACCAATATTAGAGATAAAGCCTTAGTGCATTATAAAAACTGTTACAAAAGAAAAAAAAAAAAACCATTCTAAACACAATCAAGAGTTTATCCATTTTAGACACAACAAGCATAAAATGCCAAAATAAAGTGAAGGCAGCTGTTTCAGATAAAGACCCATGGGAAACACTGGGGACAGTGCCAGCAGAGGAGTCTTCAGTCTGGCTCCAACCAAGCCACTGTGCATCATCATTACCACCCTGCAGCTTCAATTACAGGGCACTGGCCAGCAGCACATAGGAGTGATGCCTAGAGGAGCTACTTTTGGGAAGACAGTTGCTGCTGTAAGAAAGTGCTGTAACTGCTAATTCACTGTCTCCACCTCAGACATGAGTGCTGCACTACAATGAGGCGGGGGACACCAGACATTCTGGGCTTGGTAATAATCAGAGCTGTGTAGGTTTTTTCCTATCCAGCAGTGGGCACTGGTGGAGGTCCTGAGCAAAGGCCTGAGGCGAAGAGTAACCTACTCGTTATCCACTGTTACTGATAGATCCCTGCCTTGTAATTATGTCTGAGCAATGGTGCATTACTGTGTACACATTCTGTTACAAATAAAACACAATACATGGTTAAACACAGGACATCTTTTTGGAACAAAAAAAAAAAAAAGAAAAAAAAAAATCATGTAATTAACATTCTTTACCTTTTTTATTGGCTCATGTCCGACTGCCCCTGCGTTATGAAAGGTCTTACATCTCCGACTACAGTCCTGGTTCCAATAATGATATGACTAAAACAATGTGCTGAGACTATACCTGTGCATATAATCTAAGACAATTAAGACTTAAAGGTAATTTTCTTTTTAATCTAAATGCATGCTAACTTCGTGTTCTGTTTTGTTTTTCCAAAATACTGATGCAAAAGTCTTACGGGACTCCAGTCTATGCTGCAGCATGCAATTCTTTACAAGTCAAGCTCATTTTTCTCAGGGTTTATACATAGACATTTGTAAAATAGGCTTATATAGAGCAGTGACACTGAACAAAGGAATAGATTTTTGTGACTTTGGTCCTAATAGCTCCTCTACTCTCTACTCCTTTACCATGGCCACACACAATCAAACTGTACAAGATTAAATGAAGAACATAGAAAACAAGATAAGAGGATGATTCTAAACATACAGTACTGCCAAGAAACATTGGATATCGAATGAGCAGCATTCTGATACACCTCTGAATGGATGAGCATACTGGGTGCTGCAAAACATGCTTGACAGAAACAGATCGTGAAACAGTTATTAAGTGCTGCAGTTTTAGTTTAATAAACAAATGATTCCTGAAGCTAAAAGTAATGAAGTAAGATCTCTAGTGTAGGTGGCCTGAGAGAGAGACTCACTGCTACCAAAACTGAATAGGTCAATAATATGTCTGCATAGTGTTTTATACACAAAGGGTGCTTTGAGCAACACATTTTTATCCCTATAAAATTCCCCACAAGGCTCTGACTGAATCAGCATATCAAGCTCATTAGACATCTGGAGTTCATTATGGTTGGACTAAAAATCACTGGACTTCCAATTCATGGTTGGCGAGATGACTCTCTTCACATGCGCCAAAAAAGAAAAAAAATGTGTGGTGGGGTTACAGTAAGAGTCAAGACGAGCTGAATGTAAACAAGACTGACGATCAAATTTTTATAAAGACATTTTTGTAGTTTTTTTGGTGTTTTTACAGTTCCTCCCACAAAGATAACAGAGCTCTAACTGTAAGTAGTCTCACAGCATCACAACAATATGTTCCACTCTCACATTTCACACAGATTTAAACCAACTGTACTGAATACTGGAGTACTCTGTATAGCGATGGAAAACTGCCACATATATTTCAACAGGAATGTCCACAAATGACTATAGACCATAAATCTAACATGTCAGCATTTATGGTATGTCAGTGCAGAAGAGTTACTCTCCACATGTCATTTCTGCAGCCTAACAGTTATGATTCACGATCACCCAATCCACCCCTGGTAATCACTACACTAAAATGTGGGTGTTGTACTGTGTAAAACTCCAAAAATATATGCTAACATGTCTATTTTTGTTGGCACGAACATATCAAGGGGCAGTTATTCATGTCATTCCCTTGACAACAACTTTAGGAATGTTGACATTATGCTCAACCACCTTCGTAAACACCAACAACTTGTAAAAAGGTCCATCTCTCTCAGCCAACAGTTCTCCATAAAACTTTCAGGGCCATCTATCCCCATGAGTGCACCCAGAGGCCTGCAAAGCTCAGGGAATCAAAAGTGTCCCAGTTTGCTTTTCCATTCCAGGGGAAAGAAAAACAGCTGTGCTGATCAATCAGAGGGGATGACGAGAGGCATGCTGCCCACGGAGAGGCCACAATGGACCCCGAGCTTAACGGCTACGAGTCCACGTGAAAGGGCCTCACACTGCCCAGTCACAGAGCTCACTGTGCAGAGAAGAAAACATCCCTCCACCATGACCGTGCAGCCAGCACTGCTCCCCAGACACTGGCTTGGCTTAGCACAGCACCAGCATGCCAAACCAAACAAGAGGCCCACTCACATCAGATCTGAGAAAGTGCATCATTCCAAGCCATCATCATCTATATAATATGTATATTTCTATTTAGTAAAAAGGAGTGGCCATTTCTGTTGAGCTGAATTTTCCTTAAGTTCCCAGCCTCTTTGATACTTTAATTACTTCAATTTTCATCCAACTGTGTCTATAAAGGTTTATATTTTGACACCATTAAAAATAAACTCCATTCTTGAATGCCAAGTCATTTTTCCTGCTCCAATTTGATGAGCACAGTTTTGGCCTCAATTTAGAATAACGAAGCACAAGGCCGCCTTCCTTCTGTGACGGCTATCCTCCTGTGAAGAGAACAATGGACAGTAATGCATGAAATAGAGGATGTGGGGATTGACAGCTACTTCTTTAGATAAAGAACTCCTTGACATGTCATACAGCCAAGGCCACTGCACCAAATTTAGAATCGAGAGGAAAAGTTTGGCCAGCGCTGGCACAAAATGTTGTGTTGCCCGGCTGTAGCTGGAGATCTTACACTACTGAGGATATTTGTAAAGCAACCTCACTGTCCCAGCACAGGATCGGACAGCCCACTAAGGCAACCCTCAGGAACCTCAAAGTGCAGAAACTGCAAACCCAGACACGGAGCCTAGTCTTAATGGTCGAGCGACGGGTCATGTCTCATGAAGAGCAGTTTGGTTTTGGCTCTGCTCAGTGCAACAGAGATCCCATTGTGGTCACTTCATGATGATATAAACAGATGCTCTGAATCATGACAGTGGCCGAGCAGTTCAGAAACAAGCTTATGTCCAGATTCCAGTAATCTAGGATGCACCATGCATTTAGCTCTTTTGTCACGACTGTGACTTCAAAAGCAGTTTGTAATATAGCCAATGATTTGAGAGTTCAATTCCCAGTCCCTCCACGTCCTGAAGTATTCTTGATTGATAAATATGAGCCACTGATAAATAAACTCTATAGTTCATATTCACCACAAGGCAAGTTGGTATAAAAGTAGAGGTAGAAACAGCACTATAGTAAATATAAATATACTAAAATGTCTGTTTTTAACCTTATAAAGACTGAAGCATGAAATAATTTGCAGATAATTCTAGTGTATCAGGAAAAAAATATATCCCCACTTGTGTAGAGGTCTCAAATACTTCTGTATGATATGTGGTAGAATTGGTATTACTGGGTTAAACATTCATTTAAATCTTTCGATTCTGTCATACATGTGGTCGGTCTGGTATCGCAGGTGGTCTAAACTCCAATCAAAAGACATGGCTGTGTGTTGAAAAGTTTCTCCTTAGAGTGACATGGCTTAAGTACAGTCTGCGAGTGTCAGCAGGCTCTCTGGTGTCCACTGAACTCCACCCCATACCCCAGCCCCCATCCATTTGAGTTTCATCACACAACAGCATGCCTTGTGACACAAGGGAAAAAGCAACACCAGGCCATCACAGCCACTATTGTATACAGGCTTTTTCTCAGGATATCCAACACCCTGGAAAATGGCGGATCCTGTTGCGCACCCCACTCTCTCTGCACTCAGGGAGCCAAATCAGGGGTGGAAAAGCCTTTTAGGAGCTTTTCAGTGAAGTTGATCACCTGATACAGAAGCACTCTGCACCTCTCAGTCAGGACAGAGGCCCTTGGCACAGACGCTCCACATCTCAGCGCTCAATGGGATGCTGAGTTCCTGCCAGCGCAAGCAACATAATGCACAATGTACCCATGGCAGAACTCTTCCAAGCCATCTCCCCATCGAGCACTCTGAAAGAACTCCACTCACTAATCTCAGCGCTGCAGTGGGAGGCTCATCACTACTTTAAAACCGGGATAGAAATCTCTTGGGGTCAGCCAAAACCCAAAACTCTCTTTCCTGAGACTGATTTAATTCAAAGATACTCAACAAATGGTTAAAAATAACCAAGAAAAGGCTCCAAGAGGAAGTCAGACAATACAGAGTCCAAATGAAGAAAAATAAGAGGAATTATGATTTTTAAAAATGTTAAGAAGAATGGAAGAACGGGCGACTCCATGAATACCACAAACATGTGAGGCTGTCCCAACAGGCGTGTGTTCATTCCTAAGAGCTTGCCAATGGAGCTTTGAGCCACAATACAGCTCCTAATGTGTTTTGGGCAAGCCAACTTCCAGTTTACTGCACCATGGTTTTCAGGTCACCACAGTGGAACTCCACAGTCAGTTTCAGAACATGGTTGTAAATGCCCCCCCTAAAAATAAAGTGAACTGATATGTCAAAGTGGCCTACAGTGTTTTTTAGGAATTAATAAAGCTTTAACCTCGTATCAGTTAACTGTAGCAAACTGTGGAATTCAGTTGTCAAAATTAGTTACACTAAATTGATATTAGCTAAATATTAGTTAGAGTGGTTCTCGTGGTGTCTAAACAACCAAGAGTACCCCAACATGAGCCACCGGCCTTCAAGGACGTGACAAAGAATCTAAAACTTGAAGGAAAACCTTTAAACTGGACTGCCTTATGCAGCTGCCTCTCAGGAGGAATGCTCCAATGTTTTGAAGTTCAAACCTCTGCATATTTATCTAACGTTATGTAATGTCCAGAGTTATAAAAAATGGATGGAATTCCTTGTGGCACTACAAAAGGTCTTGAATGTTTTTTCCTGTTCTGTCATTTCACATGTTTCGTCTTCAGTGGGACCCATGCATGTAACTAAGTATGGAGGCATAGCTGAAATAGCTTATGATGAACTTTCCCACAACATTTTCTCTCTTTACTTCATGGAAGTCTTTCCAGACGCTCTAGTCCCCCGGTTTTGGTTCTGTTGCTGGAACGGGGAATGGACACAGCATACTTACAGATAAGTCTGTGTTTTACGTCTCTCCATATCTTGCAGCCTATTGAGATTAATAAGTCTCCATTTTTGACAACTAAAGGTTATGGCCATTGTTCTGAAGGAAAGCAATAGCTTTTTTTCTTGGCCCAGGCTTTGAATGAAGCAGCTCCAGACGGTTGTTCATCTTAATGCCAGATATTTTGAACGCTGACCTTTGTAGTTTGTACACACCCTGCTATAAAAATGCCAAACCTTATCAGTTTCCTTCCTTTACTGTTAAGTGCACAGTCAGTACACTGTCCGCAAACCTATTCAAGGGCACCTTCTGTGGCATCAGAAACAAACAATTCAAATGGGAAGGCTGAGGCTTCAGATAAGTCATTCTAGCGGACTGGACTAGCCCAGTCAAAATAAATACTCTCCACACAGTAATACACAGTGGACAAAAATCTTCAGCTGTACTGTCTGTGTGAACTGCAGCCTAAAACTGCAGCTACAGATGAACGACAGTCCAGGAAAATCTATGGCTTTCAAGCCTGGACACGCAAATAATGATTCTGACTCACAAATACCGTAAAACAAAAAAGGACACCCACAAACTGTGTTTTGAAGACAGTAATTTTAAGTTACTTAGCAACCACTGTCTCCATCTAATTAAGTGCTCTTTATTACAGAAATTGTGCTTCATTATTTGCAAGGTAGAAAAAAGAATGACTGAACAAAAGTCAATAACTCCTACGTGTAAGGCAGACTGCTGAAAACCTTCAACAAAAACACTTCAACCAACCTGTGACACGAGTCCTGACAATCTCGTATTTCTCTCCTCTGGTGACCTTGAGTGCAGCTGAAAACTGTAACATATGGACAAGAAAAGAAAAAAGATATCAGTCATAAGAACTTATGCTTTTAGGTTGGCCACAATTCACACAGAGACACGCGTCAGTCGTCAGAGATTCTTCTGTACTGCATATATTTTACTGTAGCACGTGGCACCTTTATTATCTCAGTATGTATTACACTATTGTGATATTATTGTGGCTTCATAGTTCCTGCTGCCTCAAAAAGGCTAATAATATCATAATAATAACACAAACTCTATGATCAACTCACCCTGGTTATATTGGTTTTTTTTATGACTGTTGTGAATGATCTATGCACTTTATTTCCTTATACACATTACAAGTTACTGTGCCAAAGAGTTTATTCTATTTAATAAATCAATAGGACTGCATTACAAAATACAGATTTAATAGGTTATGAGGCAACCCCCCCCCCCCCCAAAACAAACAAAAACAAAAAATTATATTAATACTTAAATCAAGTCCTGGGCAGGAAACTTTACCAGTGCATGCAAGGGAGGAAATCTAGTTTGAAATATGGCCTATTAAAGGTTGTTCAACAAACGTCCGAGTGCAGACAAAACCGCGGTGAATGTTCCACATTCTGCCTTTTGTTAACGTGAATGCAAACGGAGGAATGTGATATCCTGTGCATATCCTTTGTTACTACAGCACAATCCCATGGCTCCACTTTCTGTCTGTTATTCCCATACCTATTGGCTTGCCTGTTGTTTGGTCAAGAGACCACTTGCTGCAGACTTTTTGTCCAGATACAAGCCTATTTAGGAAGTGAACGGTTGGATTTTTGGAAAGAAAAAAAAGAAAAAGAAACAGTAACAAAAAAACCCCCCCCCCCCCCAAAAAAAAAAAAAAAAAAAAAAACATACACCTGAAATGTGGAGCTCTAAAAATCTCCTTTTTTAGACCACTAACGCTTAGGGAAATGCTTTTTTGTGTCTCTAATGTTACAGGAGAAAACTGTAACTCATGTTTCTCTGCAGAGAATTCTTTAAACTACACAACTTTGCATGTCAAAAAGTATGAAAAGTGGACTTGCTTAAACAAAGTATCACAGTGATTTGAAAAGCATGAGTGCACTACCTCTTGTTGATGGTTGGTGTCACCATCTCCATCCTTGTATCGGGGCTGGCAGGACGATCTGTTGAGTACGGTCCTGGAGATCGTGACACAGGGCTGGAGATGGTGTACTCTCTATAGTTTTGATTCTCATCTTGATTCAGTTTTACTGTTTCCTAAAAAAAATACATCACATCAGAGAAATGTTACTACATTAGACTCAGCTGAACATGACTTGATCTTTAATCCTGTGTTTTGGCCATGCAAGCTGTAAAAGGATCAACAGAGGTACTTGTGAGAAATGTCACCACAAAAACATGTCATCTATCACTACATATTGTTTGATGAACTCTTACACCCGGTGTGAGCTCAGTAAAATACAAGTACTGAAAATGATTTAAGGTTTTACGGCTATTTGTGGACAGAAAAACAGACTTGTAAACAGATGTGTAATGCATGTATACTGTCAAGATTCGTTTACATTTTTACAAATAAACCAACATGACTTGAATATACAGAAAAAAAGAAAACATGACAATTATGGATATTATTCTGTCCAGTGCGGGACATCAAATATGTTGAAGTACTCCGTAGCTTCAGCACTGACCTTGAAACGTCCAATGAGCTGTTCAGGAGTGCCGTTGGTTTGTCCAACGCCGGGAGTTTCAGGTCTTGAAAGAGAGAGAACAGCAGATCAAATGACTTTATAGGTGTATCTGATCAACTCTTGCATTCCTGCATCATAATAATAATACTGGTTTACTGCAAGTGACCAAAAACACACTGTGATGCCTTAACTTTGTAAAGTGGGGAAAAAAGAAAAGATGTCTTTGTTTACATAAAACCCCCTTACAAAATGTAAACGTTTCCAGTGTTTTCTTGATTAATTTATCCAGTATAATAACTATTTTATGATTACTCATGTTTGTAGCATCAGCCACCTGATCGGTTACCTGTTAACCGAATGCATTGACATCCATGGTCTGTTGCAATGCTGACCCGGACTAATTTTATTATAATGATACAGGAACAGCATCAACACGGGATATCGTGCAACTTTATATAGGACTGCCGACTTTTCTCTAACAAACATGGAGAAAAGAAAAAATCAATTTCGATCGAGAAAGAGCCAAAGCAATGCGAAATAATCAGTTATTAAAAAATAACAATAATAATAATAATAATAATAATAATAATAATAATAGTGTCAGTGCCCTGCCAAGTGTCCACCATTATGTTGTCATGAATCTTTAAGATTACTGCAGAGCCTTCTTTACAAAATATTCTCTTGATCTCTCTGCAGCTTTTCAACTGTTGTTTTTCTTTCTTGAACAGAAGATACATTATGAGCAAGTCTATCACTGAAGCTGGAGGGGAAAATGTGGGTAGTGGAAGCGCCAATGCAAACACACAATGCCCCCCTGGCTGCAGGACCAGAAGCTGCCTGCCTCTTGCTTGAGCTTGAGCTAATGAGGCACACAGGAAGGCCTGGATGCCTGTGGTAAATCACCCAGAAACACACCTCTAGTGGCTCTGGCTCCACATACTGTGTGGAGAAGAGATGGCAAGAAGACAAAAACTGATCCAGTCCCTGTAAGACATTTCTTCCCATAGGAAGGATATTAATATTGTACGCCTGAAAAACTCATTACTTCCACTTTGTAGCATGTATATCAAACATCAGAGGAAGCTGTGGCCTACGGACGGTAAGAAGTCAGATGAGTATTTAGGCTGTAACCAATGCTCTTGGTTAACAGGTCTCATTTACAGAAGAATTATTAGTGGTAACAATGTGTGATTCTGAACCACAGAGATGTAAAACTGACCCAAAAGCAGCATCTGAAACCCCGTACTGATAATAGCCTTCACATCTGGAAATTCAAAATGTGAATTTTTGGAATACCACTCTGAGAAAATGAACCAAAAACACTTCATCTACAACTAGATTTGAAAAGGATTGAAACCGGCAATAAACAAGAGCTGATTTTTGTTTGTTGATATCACATTACCCTTTTCTCTATAAAAAAATTAATAAATATATAAATCCGGCATACAACCTGGATTTACTTATTTATCATTTTTACTTTAAAAAGGCAGGAAATTAGAAGAAAACTACTGCACAATAAAGCAAAAGGTGCGCTAAAAGCTAGCTCCATGAAGAAAAGGGTCAACATCATCCAGCAGGAAAAAAAAGAAAAGAAAAAAAAAGCAATGTATAACGTTTTAAGGATCAAATTTGAAATGTGGTAGCTACTCCTTCAGTTGAAAACATATTCAGTTAGCTATGTCTGGGATTAATCTGATGTTGAACTGACCAACAATAAACCACTATCTCAGTTTAAAACATCAGGCACAGCTAAAAACAAAACTTCTGAGTACAGACTGATGCCAGCTTCCTTCAGTGGGCACCCACATCACTGCTGGAAGGAGAGTGCTCTCAGCTAAGAAAAGAACTCATTAAACATTAAAGACTTGTGCCACTCAATTACCATCCTCAAGAGAGCTCATCTGAACATAAGTCAAAGATCTGAAGTGCTAAATGAGTAAAATTAAAAACAGAAGCTTCGGTGTAACCACTGACAGCTAACAGACAGAGTGGCACTGTCTTGGGCAGCGAAGGAGAATTACTGTTGTTTCTGGCTTGGCAGGAGACATGAGGTCAGACGGGAAAAATTCACTCACATGGACGTAGGACATCCAGAAAGGATGTGTGTGCGAGCGCGCCCGTGCGCGTGCGTGTAATAACAGAGATGAAAAAAAAAAAATGATTGGAAGGCAACTGTGACAACAAATAATACCTCAGGGAGGACCTTTAATCAAGCCAAGAGCAATTCCGACTGAAGGGAAAGATTTTTCTTAGTTCCCAACTCCCGTCATCCAAACAAGGAAAATCTCAAAGTAAAGTTTATTAAGAAGGACCAGGGAAGGGAGTAGGGTGGCTCTCATACATGCTGGCATTTCCCCTGATTATAATCACTTGTTTTGTTTGTACAGTGCTTAAAAATGGTGTAAAGAAAGATGGAAGCTAGGGAGACTGTGGTCTTGGCACAAACAGAGAAAATTAGAGACGTAAAAGATACTCTATGTGGGACTATGCAGCCTGCATGTTGTTGCATTGCATGGCACTGTATTTGTTTATTTTATGTCTATAAGACATATTCACAAAAAAAAAAATGACATTGTAGCTCAAATGTTAGTCCTACTTCAGATCTGCATGTCAGCATACCTCTCCACCACCAGCTGCAGAGAGGTCTTGGAGTTCTTGATCTTGGTCTGGGCCTCTGCATTCAGCATATCAGCCGTGTTTTCTCCATTGATCTCCAAAATAATGTCACCGGCTTGTAGGGCTGCCTGCTCTGCCTTGCCGCCCTCATTGACCTGTTGAACAAAGGCATGAGCTCCAGTTTAGTCCTAGCCCCAGGTCTTAAAAACAACACTTTTTAGGAAGCTATCTAACAAGCATAGACATCTCTGACTTATCCCATGAGTGTGTGTATACCCTGACATCGACTGACCTCCAGCACAACAAATGAATAAACGAGAAAAGACACTGAAGAGTTGTTTCATACTTTGTTGCATAATTAACCCAAATGTCTTCTCCTAAAAGTCAGCCCTCGGTAAATGCCGACAAACACCACAGGATTTCCCAATAGTGGTCACAAGCAGATGAATTCATGACACCCTTGGGGAGAAGTCATTAGTGTGACTGTACTCGATGGGTTGACTGCTCTGACCTTTGCAACCAGCCTCTCCACGTGTCAGAGTCAGTACCATGCCCCCACATCAGAGGGAATTCCACACTAATGGGCCAAAATATAAGGTCCAAACGATCTCGCTCAGCTTGGTCCCTGTGACCCAGCACACAGGCATACTTAATCTGAAGCTTAAACTTTAGTAGAAAGTATGTCATTTGCCACAAACTGTGTTGCCTCACAATTAAAAACAGAGAGAGGCAATAAAACAAAGAATGCAAAGCAAAATGAATAAAGAGCCTATCACTCTCTGCTGCCTCTTTAGAGGCAAATGTATGTGGAGTAAATGCCAGTCACAGGCCATTTGCCCACTTAGCCAGGCAGAGGTACCATGTCTGTGGGCCAACTTGAGAGGCAATTAAGGGTTGCTGTGGTGACCCACAGTTTTGCATGCCTTCTCTGATCAGGACATGCCTGGTTTCACATAAACTAAGATCAGCTGGGGGATCTTTTCCCAAATCTGTGCTTAAGAAAAACAAGGGCACGTTATCTTTCAGGCCAACAGAAATAAAAAGAGTGCATCCGTGGTATTTCTGTGCCAAGCACAAACCACTACAGAGGGTTAAACCTACATCTCTGCTTGGGGATTTGGGACCAACTGTTTCACACACACTTTACAAACCAATTTCAGTAATTAAGTTGTTGTTTGAGAAGGAATTCTTGTCACTTCACAGGATACGTTTGATATTTGAGACAAGTAAACACTGGTGTTGTTTACTGGATAGCACTAACAAAATCAGACCCATTATTCATGAGAAGACTAGTTTTTCTAGCATAAGCTGTTGAGTGGGGCCAAACAAAGTGCTTTTGAAGTTTAAGGAGCTTAAAACTCCAGCTGTTTGAAGCATGGATGCCTCTTCATGGCACTGCCATAACTTATCCTTTATGGACTGAGGGGAGGCTCAGTGAACAGGGCCAAAAAAACAAAAAAAAACAAAAAAAAAAAAAACACGCTGAGATGGTGATATAGCACCAGGATGTGCGGGTGAACAGGGTGTCTCTGGCATGTAGTTAGTCTGAGCAAGTTTCCTGGATGTGTTTACTGCAGAATGTCTGCTTACAGTAGTAATGTTTCCACTTCTTCTACTTCATCCAACTGGGAAAATATTGTCAGTAAAAATAAAACACACATGCTAAAGTGCACAGATTCACAGGGCAATCCATATTCTCACACATTTACACGTCGCTGTAACTCAGGAACCTCTCACCTCCCACCTCAGCTTCCATTTCTACTGTAATCAGCGATTTCCTTCTAATGCAATCTACTTCCATTCTATTCTAATGGGTTCAGTTGTCAAGGAAATAGGTATGCTGTTGCAGCGGACATAAACAAAGACAAGAAAAGAGGCGTAGCAAGTAGGAAGTTGACTGCATGACATGGCATTCCAGTCTGTGTTTTGAAACCAAAAATGGGTATGGTATTATAAGGTGTGACAGGGTTCAGCGTCAGGACTGCTGTCAACAAATACCTTTGATACAGTTATGGCCTTCTTGAAATCTCGTCCTCCATATATTCTGAAGCCCCATGGTGAAGGGCCAATCAGGTTCACTGTTAGTGCCATGGCGAGATCGGATCTTTCTTTTTCACTCTTGTCCAAACTCTGGGAGAAAAAAATCAAACACAAATAAAAGAAACAACATCAGGTATAAGAAATGTCAGACCTAAACATGTGCATGCCTTAATGATCTCAAGTCACATGCCTGAGACAGGTTCAAAATACAATCAACAGGAGAGGACAGCGATCATTTGCACAAGATGGCCTTTATCTCCAGCACAGCTTCTTTCACTGGCCTAAGTCCTCTCTGACATAGATTATCCAACCACATCAAATAAGAATGGAAAGAATCTGAGACCAAATTCACATGACCAACATTTCTAAAGCGTTTGTTAAGTTAAATAGTTTCATTAAATCCAAGTGCTCTTTGAAGACTAAGGAAACACAGTGTACAGTGGAATGTGCTAAGAGTACATAGTTAACTGTTACTGACTATTTTCTAGAGTACAGTAGAGTGTGTGTATAATTAATTTTTATATATATATATATATATATATATATATATATATATATATATATATATATATATAAATAAAATCTTGTATAACGGACTCTAATGCAGAAGTTATTTTGGTTTTGTGATATTATGTATTAAACAAAAGAAAGCCATTAGCATGATTAAATAGTGTCTGCTGAAACTAAGAACATCTTAAAAAATGCTTTTACTGCTTTACTTTTCCCAATAAACACATTATCAAAAATTCTTCTCATTGTATCTCTGTGTACTTTGACACAAAGAGACAAGACGATAACAGCAAAGTATTAAAGGGTAACTAATAGCAACTATTGGTTAATTGGTTATTGCAGGTAAAACCAACAGTTTTTATATGTGAATATGTATCTCAGTAAACACTGGGGTAGATTCCACTAATGTAATTAAAACCTGGCACTAACTAATCATCAGTTACACAACTTCTGAAATATTCATGAGCATAAACCCAGAATATCTTTTAAAGCATTAAAATTCTTGTGCTGATGTTACTGGTAAGACGTGATTCACCTGCAGGTTTTCTCAGGCTCTGCTAATGGACTGAAGCCTGTCTGTAGTACGACTTCACCTGGAGACAAAGAGCTCTGCAGTGTGATAATGTGATGAAAAGATAAGCCCTTACAGTCATATACACATCAACACCCGTACTGCTAAAACACACACACAGCTGCAGCTTCTCATTGAAACTCATCTCACAGAGAAAAAGCGGTGAAGACATTAGCGCAACAAGTAATATATAGTTCTACACGCAGCTCATGATATAAGCTATTTTAAGTATAGACCGCTGCGATCAAACAGAAAAAATAAACACCAAGTAGCATCTCTTTTCTATTCTCTGCTACTCAACTCATAACACAAGGCTCAGTCTAAGAGAAAGCTTCTGGAAATAAACACAGAAATTACACTTTATTGTTGACTGTCATTTTTCTATAATAACACTATGGATGTTTTTACTCTTTAACCACAGTAATTCTTTTCAGTGACAGAGTGTGAAATATGCTGACCTGCACAGTCTGTAGCACCTCTGATTGCACACTGTGACTGTATCAGCAAATCTTCTGATAAGGTCTAAAAAAAAAAAACAGATATGAGCCAACTATAGTACGTTATACACTGTACACCCTGTGACGTACATTTTCCAACAACGTCAATTTTCATCTTAAGCGATGTTACTCAAGGTCCCCATAAAAAAAAAAAGTAAACAAATACTGCTAGTGATTGCATAATGCACTTATCACAGATCGTGAAAATATGACAAACAGGCAGGACAATGAGAAATCAAATCAAATCAAATCACTTTTATTGTCACATCACATGTGCAGGTACATTGGTACAGCACATGCGAGTGAAATTCTTGCGTGCGAGCTTCACAAGCAACAGAGTTGTGCAAAATACAATAACATAAATCACAGACCAAGTAAAGTGGATCTAGGACAGCAGCCATGCTACTCCCCTGAATCCCTCCAAACACTGGCCCACTTCATGGTACGCACATTCCACAAGAGTTTGGAACAAGCAATGCAGACCCAGTTACTCATTAACAGTCTGGGCCAATTAGCGGGCTCTCCATCATTAGTATCTCTTAATTGCTGTGGCCAGAAATAAGTGCAGTAGTGATAATGACAGAGAGCTGCTGTCCAAAACTTTCCCAGCCTCCGGGGGTGTCAATTAGTTCCATAAGTCTCTACAACTACTCCTATAGAGAGGCCATTATCGTCCGAGAAACCTGCTAATTCTCTGTGTAAACATTCACTGTTTGCATCATAAAAATGCTTGTGGTGGAAAGGGAAAGTATGGTGAAAGTCTGGGGGCAGTGGAGATGGACGACAACACATTGTGGCGGTGAAGATAAGTGGCACGCTCGTCATGTGCTGCGTTTAATTGGTGACTGATGAGCTTTAAATAGGCTGTGTTGCTGAACACAGTTTAATGAAATGTCTCTAGTCCATGAAATTACTGCTGGGAAGGTGCCAGCACACATAAAGGTAAGTTCTCTTCTGGTGACATCTCACTGCTATTGCTGCCAGGCCAGTTTTTGCAGCACAATTCAATACGCCCAACACAATGAAAAGAATTCTAGTTATGAAGCTATTTCTATAGCTTGTAGTTCAGCACCGGCCACAAAGAGCTGGAAGTGTGCATGAGAATAGAAAGCGATCCCTCTCACCTCCAATTAATACAATAGACAGGTTTACAACTTAACTGCGTACGGCCTGTTGCTACAACAAGCAGTGAGACGTCAAGTCAGATTACTTTTTACTACAGGCTACATAATTTTCTGAACAAACTCAAACTGCATAGCATACACCCAGCAAGAATTACTGTATTCCAGTACAACACTACTTTATCAAATGTCACAGTCAATGTTGGTAAAAATTATGTTTTAAGAAGGGCACTTCAAAGTCTGCAACAATACAGCTAACAACTGATTAGTTTCATGAAATTACTGGCCATTTAGACCAATTTTCCACTTAGCATTATAGGCTCCATATGGAGCACACCAGCATCATCGAGTGGACCAGGGGTATTCAGAGCAGTTTAAAATGTTCATCACAGCTTTTTTGTTAAACAGGTGTTTGACAAATTGATGCCTGTTACTGGTGGGATTCTGTCCCACTCGTAGATAACAAGCATAGTCATCAACATAAACGACAACCCAAAGTTTTATTAATCACATTCTGTCACTGCAAACAGGTAGCAACACAAAGTATTGTCCATATCCTACTGAATGCTTCACATTCCTTTTCTTTTTCCCCTCACATTAACAAACCACATGGTGTGGTCACATAATTCTTTCTGCCTCACATTCCTAAATGCAGCCGTCATCATTTCTGCTACTTTTTTAGCACTTAAATGATTTGTTCATTAACTTAAGTTTTGGTTAAGATTATTACATGAAAAGAAAAAGAATTTGAAAGTGTGTAGAGGATCAGTTCTTACCCCCAAGAAGTACTTTAAAGTTTGTCTAACAACTGCTACTAAACATTGCTGCACTATCCAGCAATAAACCAGACATCTTGAGGTTTTACATTGTTGTTTAAGACAAAACAAGAAAACTGGCTATCATCAGGTAGCACTTTAGGAAACTGATGTTAGGAGTTATATGTTAAAGGCTTCTGGGTACTTGCAATCTCTGAGTGGTGCTCTCTACAGGCAAACACGGTTACAAGCAGTACAAAGGGGCAGAATAGGCCTTTCATAATGTCAGAGTCAAGATTCATTGGCTGTACCTGTGCAATGCCTTCAGGGTTTAATGTAAAGTAGTTTTAAAATGTATCATTTGTATAAAACATTTCTGATATTACCAATAGATACAGCTGCTTTTTACATTATAAAAATAAAATATTAGTTACTGTATGACATACATCATGAAACTAATCTGTTACACGTAGCTTATGTTTGCCACACTGAGCTTATGTTCTGAGAGCAAAGTCTTGCAGGACTGTAGCTTTCTTTATCAGTGTCTGATGATAAATCAGGCACATGCAGGTTTCAGTGTAAAGACATTAACATCAACTGATATGCAATCTATTTAGTAAGCAACAAGTTGCTATGGGCAGTTAGGCTGAATGAAACCTGCTGACACAGGCCTAAAATCATGTGTCTTAGTGTGGTATTACAATGACTCATCAAGGGTGAGTCATTAACTTTGATCACCATTTTGACACTGGCATGGGAACCAGTAGTCATATTTACAGATGCATTGATATTCATTAAATCAAAGCAGACAGAGCAAACTGTGAACACCAAAACAGGAAACCGTTACCATCATTTTGCATAACAAAGCTGAGAACTAACACCTCATTTATTTCAAGGAATGAATATTTTGGAAAAACAAGTTGTTACCATATGTACAGCACTGGAAATCGAATATTCGTGTAAACTATATGCCACTAGGTGATCCAACTTAAAAGCCCTGTACAGTAAAATGTCTGACAGCCAAAACTGAGCACCTACTTTGGCTCTATAACTTTCTTTTATCACTAGAGTGCTTAAGTGAGACAGTTTTTCTTCTGTCAAAGCTGTGCCAAAATCCACTGGAGTGAAATGAACAATGGCTGATGAACATAGCAGACACACACATTCAACTGAAAGCTCTTTAATGTGAAGGAACGCTTTCTCTTAAAAGAACTCCTGTGGCTTCAGGGAAATATTCCTGGTATGAATCACACACTTGTCAAAACTCTCACAGGTCGCCGTGCACCAATGTGAACTTTCCACAATCTCATGTCAGCGATGCAGTCTGCAACCTGTGTCACAAAGTACACTGACAGGTTGGCACCTACCTGGACACACACACCCACTGAATAAAAAGGAAAAGAATGCAGTGGCAAGCCTCTCCCTCCAATAAGTCGAAAGCAGTAGCATTCAGCACATTCTGCACATCTTACCCATCTGGTCAGATATATACCAGCAATCACTAAGGAGATGAAGAGAATATCAAACAATAACATGTGATGTCAAATGGGGTGTTGGTTGGTGAATTTCTGCATTGTTGCATATGGCTACGATGTGTCACCAAAATAGTTGTGGAATGAAACACACCTGAAAAATGCCTTACTCCCTTTTCAATAAGAAAACTTTCAAGGGTGGATGCTGCTAGTGGATTTGATCTCACATTATTATGGTCTTAAAAATGTTGCTTAATGCAATGTAGCATCTAATAACATCCACCACTTACCAAAGTGCATTCATCACTTTGTGGCAGCACTGATACAGCTGACAGAATTGAAACGAATACTGTGACACTGGCTGTACTTGTCCCTTTTCATTATTGCTCTTTGCATTTTTACATTTTCACTTGCAGATTTTCAGCAATCAAACGGGTTCACCACATCCTTTGCTTTCACCTTCTGGCTCCTCACACCAACAACTGTGGTGCTCTTTGCATGCCAAAGGTACCGAGGCAACTGAGAACCTTTGAGAAAGCTGAACATCCTGCGGCTCATAAATCTTGGTGTAAAGTGAAATAAATAACAGTCTAAACCACCACTCTGGCTCTGGCTCAGTTAAAACTGAAAAACAAACTTCTGCAACAAAAAACAACCCACACTTATCTTTCAGACCAAAGATAAAAACGACTTCCTGCATGCATGTTCATCTGAGTTGAACAAAAATCAAAGTTACAGCAAGGCAGGAGGATTA
Source organism: Rhamphochromis longiceps (assembly GCF_057381845.1). Taxonomy (NCBI): domain Eukaryota; kingdom Metazoa; phylum Chordata; class Actinopteri; order Cichliformes; family Cichlidae; genus Rhamphochromis; species Rhamphochromis longiceps. The sequence continues at coordinate 9,676,310 of NC_140568.1, read as the reverse complement.
AAACTAAAAGTAGGCGAAAAAAAGAAGAAAACGTTACTTCGGCTCAGTTAAAACCTCAGTGCGATCGTAAAAACAAACAACATATCTTTCCGAGTTAGAAGTAATGACCTGGCCCTTTCTGTGTGTTTTCTTAAAAAGCTGCTGCTTTGGTACAAAATTACAGTGGACCGTTTCTGGGTTTCTGAATGGCTTTATCCTGTCAGAGAGTTCTCTCAAATAAAGCAAAACCATCGGGAAACAAACAGTGAGAGGAAAAGTATAAAGAGCAGGCACATGAAAGGCAAGCAGACACAATCAGAAAGGCTAAAGTATACAGACAGCAGGCAATGGAGATTTGAAAACACGATTGTTTCACTGTGACTGTTCTGGATTGCACTCCTCAGCAGTTTCACCCTCTCATCCGCTCACACAGCCAGGTCATTTTAAAACCACTTTAAGTGAAGTGAGAGGGAAGATAATAGCACCAGCAGCCGGCTAATGTGACATAAATACTGACTTAGAGCTTCCTGAGGTTGCACCTGGTTCAGCCTCTCCACAAATCAGCATGACTGCTTAATGTGCGAAAAAGAAAAAAAGAAAAGAAAAAAAATCTGCTTCTCTGAACTCAGGAGGGATGGAAAATCTACAGTAGGTGCTGGAAACATGCACATTGTGGCTTTAGGCTCATCTATTGTGTTAGACTGATTTCCACTCGGATCATGCATCATTACTTACAACAGCTCACACGTTGGTACCGTGCACTTTTAACTTTAATATACTTTTGCATATAAACCCTGTGTGTTGCTCTACCTCATATTTTCTAATATTTCCATACAACAGATACCTAATGACAAATTTAGACTCATAATGAGTCACGTTTTATAAATCAAACACTGCAACAGAAGGGGAAAAAACTGCACCACCACCCCTCCGAAAAATAGGAGTATTGAGAGTCACAATTAAGCTGCGTGAATGAAATTAATTAGCTACAAGGCTTGAGAGCCGTTTAAATTGTTCAGGTCGCTGTAGCAACTTACCAAACTGAATGTAGTGGGCTTTAAGGTTCTTTTCCCACCTGTTTGGAAAAATAAATAAATTGAAAAAAAAAAAAACAAGACAGGTCACAGCTCACTCCAGTCACCAAATCGCAAACATGAAACAGAAAAGCTCCACTGCTACTCCCGCCGAGTCTGTGTCTCTGGAGTGTTGAGTCAGATGAGAGGATGGCACGCGTGAACACCACTTGTGACGACGCGCGTAGTTGTAACAGTGATGGTATGAGCTCGAGAAGCCATGTGCCGTTCCCAAAATAAAAACGATGACATGGTTACCGGCCCAGGGCGTGTCACATCAAGGAGGAGCAGGCGAGAGGAGTGTACCGCAATGATAATTGAATCATTTGTTTAAAAAAAAACCCGAAACAAAACACGGTGGTTGCGCTGTGTGTGTTCACGCGCCACCTGCTGACGGAGCAGAGCACAACGGCACGCGCCCCCACTCGAAGCAGCTAGTTGAGTGTCATGGCTTTCACCTGAGACTGAACAGGTCGCTGGTTCACGTTAGCGGTGAGGCTGTCGCTTCGGTTAAACTTAGAATCACAAGCAGCTTCTTTGGACTGCTTTAATGTTGAGGGACACGCTGTGCAAAAGTCGCGAGCCATCCTTTCCCCCCCCTAATACATTGTTTCTAAGCAGCCAGACTTTGACTAGTTCTCCAGGCTTTCTGAGAGTTTTTCAGTTTTTTTCATTGGACATTGTTTTTTGTTTTTTTTTTTAACGTTTTTAAGTCCATACCTTGTATCTGACCACTTTAAAGAAAAAAGTTGTTTTTAATTTACTTATCTAAGGCACTTAAAACGGACCTATGATTTACCCAAGGATTAAAAAAATCCCACCTGCCTTAAGGGATGAGTGTTGCGTTTTTCACATAACAGACAAGTTAGCAAAGTTTTAAACTGTATGTTTTACTTTACTGGCAACTTGTTGCAATAACACATCGTTCCCATTTCTTTAGCCCAATCTTTGAAAACTGCCAAACATAACACAGTTTGACAGGCATAAATTTGTACTTTTGCACTAATGGGTCAATTCTGAAAGGGCTAATAGCCAAAAACCTAGCAAATCTGAGCATGGTGTGCAATGTCCTTAATAAAATCTGAGGAAACTGGACAGGTGGCAGCCTAAAAAAACCACTACAGCAGATGAACAGTATCTGGAAGTCATGTTAGAAATAAGGAAAAAACCAAGTGAAGATCTGACACGGTGAGATGTATTTGGCACTTCAGTTGATCCATCTGCTGTGCACTGAAGACTCATCAGAAATAGTCTCAGTGGATAAGTGGCTGTCAAGAAGCTATTCTTAATGGAAATGGGGGGGGGGTGGAGGACTGATTACACAAGAACTGGACTGAAAATCATTTGCAACAGGTGTTATGGAGTTATGAATCCAAATTGGAAGTTTCTGGTTCTACGGCCATCTGTAAAACATAGTGGAGGCTCTGTCATAGTTCGTGACTGCATTCCAGCCAGTTGTGTTGGAAATCTTGTTAAAATTAATACAATGATGTATTTGGAAATATGCAGACAGATTTTGATCCACCATACACTAGCATATGGAAAGCATCTGATTGGCAGCAGCTTCATGTTTTAGCATGACATTGATGCCAAACACAGCTCATTGCAGTGAACCTATTTCTGCTTTTCTGCTAGCAAAATAAAGAAATGAGGGCTGGATAAAGACTTTTGCACAACACTTTATGGTACCAACAAAGAACTACTGTACCCAGTCTACAACTCAGACATCGTTAAAAAGGATATAATATTTTTTGACAAACACAATTCAAACATACCTGCAGAAATATAGCAGGTAAAACACAAGAGAAACAACACAAGAGAAACAACACAACTACCAATCAATTTGTCAGTAGGATATCATTCCATTTATTTAGCTTATTTAATACATTTAATATGTTTAATATCTGTTCATTTCACGTGGGCTTGTTCACTTCCTGCTGCACATATGGAGAAAGATAACCATGTATGTGTTTGTGTTATTGGTTCATTAAAACCTGCATAAACATTTAAAAACACAGTCCCGGTCACCTTATATGTAATCTAGTTTAGCTATTCTAATAATATCTAATAATATTACTGTTCCACAAAATTAACACATGAACAAAAGCTTCTTTCATTATCACTCTGTAATGTTTAATAGATTTATTTTAAAAATTGCGTACCATACATATGCAATATATTTTTTTAAAAACAAATATATATTATGCTTTCCATTTGATAACAGGTTACAGTCTGTACAATCATATTTTGTGTGTGCTAAATATACATTTTTTTTACAGTGAAATCATGAATGTATCTTATAAAATTGCAAAATAACTTTAGAATAAAGATGTTTTAGTTAGGATTACAAACTCTGAGGTTGGATGGGCACAAATATATGTGATTTTCTGAATACTGTTATCAAAATTACCCCCATAAGCTGGGAAAACACTGTAGAAGCAGTAGTAGAACAATGTAGCAAGAATAAAGTGAGCTGGGAATGTGCAGGTTAACACAGGCGTGTGAATAAAGGTTAGCTTTGGCACATTCAGAATAAATTCAGATACCTTAAAAGATCATTCAGCCAATCGCTGTGAAGCCATCGTCTAGTCTTGACTTACAGACACAGCTCATCTTGTACATTCAATTTCAAAGCAAATACTTCTCTTACAGCATCAAACACATTCCATCTCCTTACTTTCAAATTTTCCGTTTAACTTTGTTTCTTATAAATGAGAAATACCATCCATTATACAATCAATAACTTGCTTAGGCGACCAATACATGCATTTTATACTTTTCAGCATTAATAGGTTGATATGTCTGAGCCCTCACTGCACTTTACTTTGAGCACCATTTACAGATTATCGTGTTGTTTCCTCAAAACTGCGTCGGGTCTGTTCAGAGATCTGAAAGAAAATCTGGGGAAAATATTTGAAGGAAATATTAATATTCCATGAAAGCTAGAAAAGGTTCTGGTCTTCACTGAAACTTCAGTGGTTTGTGATGGCACTGTGGTGATGAAAAGCTGAATGCAGTATCGTACTGTGAGGACCTCTGGAGAAACAGTGCTGTTCAGTGGGGAGAAATGCAAATGTCCTGCAGCTGCAAAGAGTCGCGGAACAATAGAATCCATTCTTTCAATCTGAAACAGTGTCATCTGCATTCATTCAATCTTCTGAAGTGATGTGCTTGAAAATATGCTCATTGAATCTCTGTGCAACACACATGGAAACATGCAGGGAGGTGAGGTGAGAAATCACATCATTTCCCTTTCAGATCATGAACATGCAGGCTGTACTAATCAACACTTGGGGAGTGTGGTGGATATTGGCACTATTAGTTGGCCTCTAATGACCCCTGATGGATGTGGGCAAGCAGTAAGTGAGGAAGTCAAACCGGTGCCACGTAATTCCCAGGAAAAGTCCCAAAAGCACGAGTCCGTTCTGACGTACCTAGAAAGGGGGCAGAACATATGGTGTGTTCATGAAACAGAAACCGTGAATCTGTGGGATCTTCTGCTGTTTAACTGTGCCTGTTACATATGCAATACATCATTTTGTCCACTAGATGGGGCACTGACACTGCAGAATGTTTTGAAATTGCTAACAAAAAAGGATCCTCGTGTCTGCTTATGTACATTTTAACACTGTAGACATATCTGTAGTGATTCCCAGACAATCTAAATAAGGGTGACATGTCAAATGGCAAACTTGAATTAAAAGAATGTGTTTTTGTTTCCTGGTGACAAAAACTATTGTAGACGCTTGACTAGTTTGACAAGTATTACATTGTGAATACATGAATAAAGATATGCATTCAAGTTGTCGCCCAAAGCCAAAACATTCCTTTTCTTTCTTTTTTTTATTCCATCCATTTTTATATAAAGCCTTGCTTCAGTGTCTTGTTTCTACAATACACAGTATGATGCACTCAAAATAGCACTTATATATAAAGATATAAACCACATACCTACAAACCAGCCATCATCACATTTCTCCACCACTTGTACAATGTCTCCTTCTCTGAGCTCCAACTCATCTGAATTCTGTGGTTTGTAGTTGTAAACAGCTTTATACCTAAAATTGAGAGCAAGCAGCCTTAACCACAAAGTCACCAAAGCTGCAACACTTGTTCTGTACTGTAACAATGTGAACAAACAAAAACATCTGATGACGTACGGTTGGTGTTGCACCATCAGTGAACCGGGGCTGTTTGGTGCTTGTGTTTGCGGCAGGGAGTTGGCATGTGGAGCAGCCTGATTAGGTATTGCACCCTAGGAAAAAACAAAAAACCTCATGTCATCATTATGAAATGGCAAATAATGAACAACATTCCTGTCAGCACAAACAATAACACTGTGGGTGTGTACAATGTGTCACTTTATCAGAAAGGCAGTGAGAGCAGACCTGCGAGTGGTCAGAGTATCGGGGAGTGTTCGCTGTGGGAGCTCCCGCTCTGTGTGCTGACGTTGATGAATGAGTGGAGGGTGAAATGGTTTTAACGGCGGCACTCTGGTTAGCTGAGGGTGTCCCAGCCCAGTGATTGTTGTGGTTGGTGGGTGAAACCGGTTTGGAAATGATGTGGTGCAAGCGATTAGCCATTTCTTTGGGCACGGGTGTCTGAGTGGGAGAGCGTGACTGTGAAGCTGGGCTGCCGAGCAGTGAAGGTGAAGACGGTTTCACGGGGGAGTGGTCAGGTTTGGGGCTCAGGGAAGTGTAGGTGAAAGGGGACAGCGGTGACCGTGGGGAAGGTGAGTGCAGTGGACGTCCTGGACTCTGGGGTCCAGGAGAGACTGGTGACATGGGTCCCGGTGAGTAGTCATCCATGGAGTATTTGGTGCGGGGCATCTTGTTGACCTGAACGTAATTGGCTGGGAAGATGCCGCTGCGACTTGTTCCTGGAATCCTGCCCTCCAACCACTGATCATCAACTCGCCTGGTTATGCTGATCACCTCACCCTAAAATAGAGAATCGAGGTTAAAAAAGCTTTAAATGGTGACATAAACAGTAAGAACTGATTCGGAAAACCTAAATGGAAATATGTTTTTGCTCTGTTTCTGCTCTAACCTTTAGTTCAAACAAGCGATGCATTATGAGCCACTTACTTTACGGAAAGAAAGTTCAACAGGTAGGTCCGCATTGAAGTTAAATAGAGCCACAGCTTCCCCATACTCCAGCACCTGCAGAGTGGGAGACTTTATAGGTGTCGGTTTTTCTGTAGGAGGCAAAACCTGTGAAAGACATTGGAGTTTTTAGCCAAATTCATGCCATTATACATAATATCAGCACATCACAGAAGAAGAAGAAGTTTACCTCCACATATGTTGTGGGGAAAATACCAGCTCTTCCATGATGCTCTCCTTCAAACCAGTTGGCATCTACCTTCCTGTGGATGTAAACAATGTCGCCTTTCTGCAGTGGGAGCTCCCTGAAGGAAGAAAAAAAGATAGTAAGGAACGTCTCAGTTTCTGATACACCTATAACTTTAGATTCAGAGAAGAAATTACAACTTTATTATATCAGTTCCTTCTGTAACTTACTTGGGTGACTGAGCCTGGAAATCAAACTTGGCTCGTGCTGCTTTCATCTGGAGAAACAAATAGTGTTTTGGGAACAATGCAGTTGTCACATGCAAACAATCCAGCCTTCAAAATAAAATCAAAATGCAAATATATTTATTACGGTCTTCTTTTTTACGTAGCAATAAAGTGGTAGAAACATACCTTTTTCTCCTCTTTTTTAGGTGGGACCTCCATGGTTTCATTTGCAGGCGAAAGACGTTCTACTGTGGAGCAAAGTAGGGAAAGCAAGTGAAGTCTGATACATGCACTTCTTTGTTCCCTTGTTGTTTTTGAATGTGTTGCTGTGTAAAAGCAATTATAATCATAACAGCTACATGGGGTTAAAAGGGATTTTGAATTTCCAGGAAAAACAATTGGATAGCGCTAATCTTTAATCAGGTCTTCCGGGTTTCACTTCCTACTTTTAAGGGCTTCCTCCCCACCCATCCACAGCTGTTTCTTTATGAGGAAAAAAAAACTACAAAGACTTTCTGTGGTAACTTGTTAGCTGAAGCTAACAAGTAAAATAGCAGGAGACAACGTTAGCAATGAAAGACAGCCATGAGACTAACAGCAAATATTAGATTACTCAGGGCTTTCATCAACTACATGCGGATTGATTAAATGAGAGGCCTGTTCTCTAAAAGCACATGTGTCTTTGAGTGAGAGTGGATTAACGAATGAGGAAAAGCTGATTGTTATCAACTTAAGGAGAGTTTTGTAATAAATCACTATCGACGACATTGCAGAGATGCTGGGAAGGCCTCAGTGTGCATGTGTGTTGCTCCGTGTTTACCATATGTGGGCACAGAGGGTGATGATGGGCCAACAAAGTGATGGACAGGCTGCTTTGATGCTGATGAATTGCTGAAAAAGTGGAGAACATAGTGACCTTGATTTAAATCTGAAAAGTTTATGTCTCTTTTCAGTTCTAATATCAAACATTTAGAAAAGGCACAAAGTTAAAGCTGGGAGTGTGAGTGTGTATGAGTGTGAGAGAGTGTGTGAGTTTCCTGCACATTTCCTGTATATAACTGAAAGGCTGGAAGGGCTTGCAGACTCCTTGACTTGAAAATCTGCTTCCAGTAAAGTATGAGGCTTTAGTTGTCTTTACAGCCCCTATACACCATTTATTAATCCCAATCCTGAGTGTTTGCATTTGAATTTGCATTTGGGTTGGGAATGAATCCGAAACCCGAAAGATTCCAGCTTGGATTCCTCATGAGCTGATTTGCATATGCAGACAGCACAGTTCTTGTATCTTAGTGGTTGCAGCTGGACTCGCACAGCTAAACAAAGTGTCCAGATAACAGGAAGCAGTGAGGAGCTGACAGAGTTTCCCTGCTGTGTGTTTTAAATTTCCTATGTCCTAAGCCAAATCCCCTGAGACTGAAAAAGTTCACAACCAATGAACTCAACTTAGCAAACAACAGAGAGAATCCTCCAAGAATGCATTACACACACGGGAAGAAATGTGGAATGTCGTCAGCTGTTTAAGGTAAATACTGTACTTGGACTTGTTCAATTAACAGAAAGTCACCTGAAAAACCAGCAGGTTCCATGCGAAGTTAATGGTTTTTCTGTCAAATCACAGTGCTGGTTTTCTTAATACAGCAGGAAGAAAGGAGCTGTTACTACTAAGAGATGACGCAATATTAAAGTGGATTAAGAGGCAGGGAGTTGCTCTCAGAGGAGGTCTGTTATGTAGTGACCCTGGATTTTCTATTAACCTGTCCTGCATATGCCACTATGATACAATGTGCACAGGAGATGAAAATCACTTTGAAAACTTTTAAACATTGCCACAAAATAAGAATTCCTCAAACAACCTGAAATGCATACAGACAGAGGTAGAAATGATCTAAATTACTTAAAAACTACGGATAATAATACGTGGTTATGCCAGTTAATATGGGTACATATAAAGTAAGGAAAAATAGAGAATCGCTCGTAAGAAAGCAAAAAAGATATAATTTAAATCCAGCTGCATATCATACAGAGTAATCATTATTACATCCCTTACTCTGTCTACATATTATAAGTGTAACAATGCCAGTGACTGACCTGTAACTAGTAGCGCCACTCTTTGGAGCAGTTACTGGATCCCTCCCTCTAGCCTCCTGCAAGCAGAGTGAACAGTAAACACAGTTATTTTCCCCTAAAGCCTTCTGTATCTCACAGCTCAGAGGAAATCTCACAACAACTCAGACAAAGTCGAGGTGCTGACCACTCCCAAAGGAGCAAGAATTCCCCTGGGTCCTATCCTCCTTAGGCTACAAGCAGCACCTCTCATGATCTGTCTGAGCCGCCTGTGATTTCAGTTAAATTGCAGACTATGAGGCTGATTCAATCACACAGGAATCAGGAAAAAGCATGACAATTCTTGGCTGTGATACTGCAAGGAGAGTTCAGAAGAAAATAATCAAAGAGTACTGAAGAATTTGATTTTGTAATTCTTTTTCAGCAGGCAGGTCTACATTCGCTGTGGAGGAACTTGCAAGCAGGCGATTTACAAAGCAGACTGATCCGAATGCAAAGGCAGACAGGCAGACTATATCATCCAGGTCGCATAGGAAAACATGTCAGATAAGGAAGCAGAGGGATCTCACTGGCGCACAGCCTTCATTGGAAGTGTAGGGAAGTGGCAATTCTACTAAATTGGTGGTGTCGGGGGGTGGGATGCTTCAGCAGAGAGAGTCAGGAAGGGGGCTCAGTACCTCACCCCAGCCTCGATGCTGCTTCTTCTGGGAAAGTCTCCGCTCCAGGCCTTGAATATCCGAGTCCAGCTCAGCCTCAAATCGACTCAGCTCAGACACCAGACTGGCCTGAGTCCGAACAGTTATGGAGGTGGAATAGCAGGATTAAAACACTAATACAGAGTCTGAAGTTTGGAGCTGATGATGTCCCCTGTTACGCATTTTAAACAGATGACATCTTAGAACAGAGAAATAAATACTGTAAAAGAAGCTCACCTCTATTGAAGGAGACTTGGGTTTCTCTTGTAGCTTCTGTGCATATAGATGTGACTATGGACAAAAAAACAAAAAAGAAAACAATTGAAATGAAATGATATTAATGAATAGAGCCTTACTGATACTGGAATACCAATATTGATATTTGGTGATTTAAAAATCCAATATTCCAATATCAGTTATTTTTTTCTGTCACACACACCAAGCATAAACAGATTTCCCTATAATATGTAATTATTTATTTAGTCGTTCTGCTCTGCCAGGATCAGCTTGTCGGTGTTTGTGCCGTTAGAACAAGTAGGAGCGCCCTCCAGTGGACAAACTATGCAACATCAACACTTATAACGTGGCTGACGGGCGTTTCACCCAGCATTTCTTTACTTTTTAAATGTTCATTTACAGGCTGTTATAAATGCCAACACTAATAAACCGACAAACCACTAATATCAGCTGATAATATCGGCCCCAGATAAATCGATTGGGCTCTAGCTATATAGACGCCCCATGTAATTCCCAGAGATGTCTCAGTTCTGTGGTTGCTTAGTTGTAAAATATTTCACTAATTTATATTGTTCTTTATTGGATTTTGAGGCCCAGGTTGTGTACAATCTAACACTTGTAGCTTCTTCAGAAATAGGCTGGCTGCCAAGAGACATAAATCTGCATTTTTGGTTTAACTAGCACAGAAATCCCTCTTTTAATGCCTCTTTGCCTTCATCCCTGATTCTATGAAACATTACTTTAAAAGGCTCTGCTGGTATGAAACACAGACTAATGCTCTATTTTTTTGTAGCACCTTGGCTTAATATGTCCTTCTGAATGCCAAGTCCTCCCCTCCTTTTGGGGGGGCGGTCATCCTCACTACAGTCACAAACTGTAATGTCACTGTGAAGCAGCACAACACCTGATATGGTCTGTGAGCTGGTTTTGTAAATACTATCCAGGGGATTCAACATTGGCCAGTGTCATAAAGAGGAAATGAAATAAGTCTCCATGCTGTGAGCCATTATACACCACAAGAGGTTAGGACCATAATACGCATCACAAGACCCCACAGCTCCGGTGGGGGAGTGGAAACAAAGATTTCTTTTCTTCACAAGTGTAGACACAAGGCACAATATGCACCAGATCTGGGACATTGTTGCAAGACGCATTCAAAATAGAAACTCTAAAGAGACACCGGTCTAGTACTCACTGCACACTCAGTTACAATGGCTCTTAGTTCAGAGTGTCAGCCTCACCAGCCTGTAAATCACTGACTTAAGGTGTAAAACCCCTCAAGGCTCAACATAAATACATAGGTAGTGTCTTTTTTTGACTGAAAAGATAAATGAATGAATGCTGGGAGCCTACTGGATCCTCTGAATAAAAGGAGTGAGTACATCTGGTGGTAAGTGGTAGGTACCGTACACTGACCACACTCTCAAGTTATTTAAACACCTCACGTGAGAAGATGGAATACAAAGACTTAGACTGTAATCCTTACAGAAAAGGTAAGCAACCTCTTCTTGAGCTCTGCACTGGGAAAACAGTGCAAGACTGTAGAAAGAATGCGATTCGTAAGAACAAACAACAACCTGGAGCTTAGAGAATCATGAAGGAACATTTTTAATGCAGGAATCAGAGCCTGCTTTTAAACTATGAGAGCATGTGAGTTTGTACCTGACTGTGGCTTTCTGAGGTGGTGCTCTTTCCAGGCTCAAAGTCGAATATGCTCTTTGGTTGAGCGTGCTGCTTTCCTGGGTCTGACAGTCTATCTACATCCTCGCTCCTGAAATATAACACCCACACCCACACACACACACAGACACACACCATGGACAGCAGTTTAATGGTGACTTCATTGTAAGCGCCTGTAACAACAAATCCAAACTTGTCCGTCCCACACATTTTTTCCCATACGCTCTTGGCTTTGTAGTTTTTGATGGTACAGCTATTCACATAAGACATCAGCAGCAGTCTGTATCTCATGTGAAAATTGCTGTAAATGAGTATTTATTAATTAAGATATAAACAAATACTAATTTATAAATAAGTATATGGAACTTAGATGTGCTTCATGCAATAAAAATATGTTAAAACTGATCTGATCTAAAACTTTAACCTGTTATAGATCTGGATGTGGTGCAGAAGCACAGTAACATTAATCTCAAGCATAAGTTCAAAATGAGAATTTGACTTTTTTTTTATACACATTTTTTCCATTTCCTGTCAGCATAATGTGAAGCCCCTCTATGAAAGCTCTTTTCCGCCACTTAAAAACATTTCTTTTTTGCTATCCATAAGTCTCAAAAATTTGAAAAGTTTTTCATCTCTATAGCTAATTTCTTTCCAACTTCATAGGTAGGAATGAGCACTTTAGTGGATTGCCTGCTTTCAGAAAAAGGTGGATGGCAATAAGCCATCTACTGCTCATCATTACTCGGACGGTCTGAGTCAGTTTACTTGACCTCTTGACCTGTTTGCAGTGTTTGTGCCTTTTTAGAACATTTTAAGTGAACGCATCTGGCATAATGTGACTTTCTGTGTGGTTGATTGTAACAATGTTGAGTTCTGGAAATGAGTGCATTTCTAGTATTATTGTATTTAATTGTTAACACTAATCAGCAAGCACCTGTGTTGGATATCCTGCTTTCGACCCTCTTCTGTCTAAGTTCATACTCTTAGGTCTAAAACATCCATCTTACACTGAATATAAAAGCTTGATTAAATTTCTCAAAGTTGCAAACGTTTGTTATTCTTGGTGCTCCTGTCTTTTTTCATGTTGGGATATGAAAAGTCATCCCGTGACCACAAAGGAGTTATCTCAAATCTCACCAGTCTGGTAGAGCTCCATGAGGTGTTAGTCTGAAGAGGTTCTTGTCTGCTTCATTACCTTCTTCTGTGTTGGCAGACAACTGCATCCCTGCAGATCAGTGCACATCAGCCTTAAGTAAAAACTGATTACATAACCGAACAAGTCAACAATGTGGAATTTGGGGAATTTCCTTACTTTCAGCTGACCACTTCTCTGAAGGCTCCAGCTCAGGTTCTGGTGAACAAGGAAATTATTTCTTAGACTAAGTGATTAGGAATGTCACACCAACATATTTCTTTTATGTGCTTGTTTAAGAATTACTTGCAGCTCACTTGCAGTGTTTTGTTGTTCTTTACTAATTTAAGACTTATAAGTAAATGTTTCACACATAAAAAGTAGATCTCATTTAAATTAAAGCAACTAAACATTGTACTAGTGTACTAAAGAGTCCATTATGTGCTGTATATGTTCTGTACATAAAGCTTTAATCTACACAAGCAGCTGTCCAATTATAGAAGTGGAAGGCTTTAATAGAAAAGAGTCAATAAGCATAAAGTAAAGGATGCAGATGTTCCAGTGTTTTCATTCTTAAACTATATCTCATGCGTTGAGATACGGATGAGATACTGATAGCTGGGACTCAGTGGTTTCATTTTGTAATACTGTTAGATAAAGCAAAGCACCTGCTTGTCTAAACCAAAATACTTGCAAGGATCCACTCGAGTGCTGTGAGGGAACTTTTTACTGTGCGCACAGGGAATGTTTTTCTATTATGAAACCTTTAATAGACTGCAAATAACCAGCCTGATCTAGGAGGGGCTGAGATAAGAAGCTGGATTATTGTCAAAGCTAATAAACAGAACAGACATAAGACCTTAGGGCTCTTTCATCATGCCTTTTTCTGCCCCCGCAGTAATCTGTTTGCTGGATCACCTCAGCAGTACCTGACACGGACACCGAGAGGAATTCACACTGGAGCTGGGTATGTGAGGGAGAGGGGGGAGTGTCCTTACCTTCTGGCTTCTTGTGAATCTGCCTGAACATGCTCTTGTACCAGTCTTTGGGTTTGTTCACACTCTGGTATTGAAAGAAAGAGGAGGCGCAGAAAGTCAAAGGATTTGGCTAAAAACAACAACACTTCTTATGTAACTAGCATTGTAGAATTAAAGCAGTGCTAGCTCTGGCTTACTGATCTTGAAGCAATGGGCATCCCAGTCTCATCCACTGGGCCAATTCCTGAGAACTTGATGAGCCTTTCCTCCCTGGTGGGGCCCGTGCTGCGTGGTAACGTGGCAGAACCCTGAAGGCCGTTGGACAGTCCGCCTAAGTTGTCACAGTAACAACATTTCCTTTATTGTGCTGTTTCACTTAATTACACAGGAATTTGTCTGCTTATAAATCCTCCTACATCATATGAAACCCATAGATCAAGTTAAGGGTATTACACACCGGCTGATTTTTCAACCAAATTTAACATTTTATTCTTCACCTGCTTTCATTTATTACCATATAAATCACAGTGACTTGATTCATCTTTGTTTTCAGCACATGTGGTAACTCTTTTTCTTGTTATTCACATTTTAAATCCTTCCAGGTTACAAATTCTTCCCTTTTCAAACTACAACTTCTTTACTTTAATTTTGTAATCTTACTATTTGACTGCGAGGGTCCATAGTATGATCCAAAGCTGAGAGTTGCTGGGCTCCCCCCATTTAGTTCTGACACCTTGAAAAGGACAGAGATGTAGAAATCAGCCCTGTGCCAAACGTCAGAGCGTTATGTAGCTCAAACCTGCAGGAGTGATGATTTCGAAACATTGATGTATATATAGCGTGTGATGCTTTGTTTTTCCACAAGGAGGAGCACTTGCATCCTGAATACCGCTCCCTCAGCCTCAGCATTGTTAGATACCTTCATTTCTCCAGACGGCAGCCTTGCAGAATGGAAGGGGCTCAGGGGAGGAGTGGGTAGTCCAGGAGAGATGATCACTTTGAGGGTCAGATCCGGAGAAGTTATTAGTTGCTGATCTGAAGAAACTCCAGGTTTCCCGGAGTAGATTATCCGGGTGCCATCTGGATCAGCAACCACTTCCACGCTTTGCTAAAACAGAGAGGAAATGAAAAATATGGATGAACGAAAACAGTGTGTGAACTTTGCTCCTGTCATGTTCTCCTATTGACGCTGAGTAAACAGCACTCGCTTATATAAGGTCATGTGAACTTGTTGGCGGTCAAGCTATTCTCTAGCGAATAACTGGCCTGAGCAGAAGAGCTTCTGATGAAAAGACCCCAAATTTATTTAAAGCACCAGCAGCGGAAAAGTCGTATTGCACCCACTTTGTCGTCTCTATTGCTCCAGCTGCAGAAAGGCAGCACTGAAACAGGAGAGGGTCATTATGAGCCCATTAACTCCCCATTCACCAGGTCTCCCTGTTCTTGAGCCGGGGGTGGAGTCAGGGCAGAGAGGTTGGGAAGGGGTCGAGGATGTCAACCAAAACTCCAGCAGTGGCAGCAATTGTCTTACGGTCTCCATAGTGATACCCCAGACCATGCTGGATCCTCTGTTCCAACCCTGTTTATCAGGTGCTTTGGTCCTTCATCCTAGGGGTCATGGGAAATCCCCTTTGCCTCATGGTTGAACTCTTATCTGCACCAATGGCATGGTGACTGTGACACTACACTGGACTGATCTGCGTCACACTAATGAGTGTTTCTCCCGCCTGTTCATATTTGCTTATTCAAGACAGCTGCATTTGCTAAACAGTTGAAAATGTCAATATTTAGCATAGCTGCAATTGACTTTACCTGCGACTGCATTAGATCTGTTGTGGTTCTTGTGTGACAGATATCAAGTTCTTGTGCACGGCATCAAAAGCATCTGCAGAGACACAAATTCATAAAAAAATCAATAAGAAAGTAAAGCTTTAAAATTCTCTGGAGTACAAAGTATAGTAATTGTATCCGGATTAAAATGGAATTAAAGGAGAAAATAGCATAACACAGGAATACTTAAAGTACAAGTACATTAAACCTGTACTTTAGTAAAGTACTTCCTAAATTGTGTTCCTACTTATCCTATCCATGCTCTCAACTCATCCTTGTGTTGTAAGAGTAACAGTATTTTTGTCCAATGACAAATGCCCCCTCCTGACACGCCCCTGACAGCACCTATCCAGCTGCCTTCTTTTTATTCAAATGTGACTTTTAATGTTTCTGTGTAAGGTAAAGTGTTAAATAAGAAGTAACGTTAAATTCTGATTCATCTTCACAGAAATGGCTCATAACAACAGTTCTGCTGTATGCCAAAAATTGTGATTTCTTTCTTTTAAAAACTAACTTTAAATAGATTTGGTTTTCATATCCTTCATGGATCATATTTCTGTTTTTGCTAGAAGTGTCCCATCAGTGTATCTGTGAGAATCCATAGATCGAAGGATATTATTGTTTACTTTTTTATTTCAGGTGATGTCCCCCAATTATCTCCTTGTTGGTCATGTCTTGTGTGGTGTTGCACAAAGCTCCCCAGTCATAAGTTCATATTTTACATCTAGGCAGACTGTCCAGCTGTTCCATTATCCCATCCCACTAGCTTTCCAAAAAGGGAAAATGAACGTCACCCACTTTTTCCCACTACTAAGGAAAAACCCACCCAAACACAATGAGTGTGACTCACACGTCTGCCTCACTCTTCCCAGTGTCGTAATAAGCTGGACTTGAAGCAGCTAGATGATGGGAAAGGGCCAGCTACTGAAAGCAGACACCAGTTTCAAATCAGCTGCACCTCAGACTAACAGATTGTGCCTGCTGTCTCAACATCAGAGGCAGGCTGAGAATAAGAGGAAGGCTATTTCTGCTCCTGAATGAGACAGACTCCTATAGAGATTAAATGGTCCGCATCATGTACGTATGCATACCACACCTTCTCTTCAGCACTAATTCCTGAAACCCAAACTATTACAAAGGCAGTTTGAAAACCGCCCCCTACACCCATGAAAACACAGAAAATAGTAGTAACTTTTGAAGGAAACAATAAGGCTAATTTAAGGATAGTTTGCAGTCCAAAGCTATGTCTTTGAAGCATGCCAAGAAAGTCGTGACCAAGCACAAACCAGGCTACTACAGGCTGAAAGCTGCCCAGCACAATTTGCACTAATGAGTTTTCCATGTGTCGTTTGCAGCTGAACATTAGTCTATAATCATTGTGGTAAAGACCAAGAAATATAAGCACTCTGCGTCTCTGTGCACAAGGGAAAGAGACAGCACAGAGTCCGTGCTCTGATATAGCAAATGTTCCCGTTTCCAGACAACAATGTCACTCATTTGAGTCATCATCCCTCAATTACCCCAGTTACATAACACAAAATAGATGGGAACCCGAGGTTTGTGCCTTCAACAATACCATTAATGCTCAAGCATGACCGATGACCTATCATTGCCCAAAGCAATCACAACAAAATTATTATCCATCCTACGGCAGGAAACACTGCAAACAAGCTCCGTACATGAAGTCTCATTTACAGCGTGTTTGACACGCTGCTCTGTGTTTACATCTGGTCTCCCTGGCTCTATAAAGCCTCTCACTGTAAGGGGCTGTGCCACTGATGAATAATAGATGAGTAATTTTCAGCAGAACTTGGGAAGACGAAACAGTTTTCCTGTCACTGCTGCCATTTCAGTTTCCACATAAAGTAGTCAGTGACAGCTGCATTTTGTCATATGTCTTTGTAGTCTCCTTAAGATAGCTCAGCATTATCTCTTCTAGCCTCCAAATATCTGCAAACATCAAAGAATTCCCTGAAGACGTTACACTCTTACAGTTGTAACTCATTTTAAAGAGTACTTGTTGTTGCCAAATTCTCTAATAATTAGGCCAGTGTAGCTACTTTTGGCTGCTTCCTTATTCACAAGGGGTCATAACAGCAGGCAACTCTGCATGTTTTATTTGGTAGGGCTTTACTCTGGATACCCTTGCTGACACAGCTCCTAAAGGCGTTTGTGTCTCCTTAAGGGATCAAACCAGCTCAGTGTATGTACCTATCCCTGTTAGCCAAAGGCTCAGGCTTCAGACTGCATTTTCTCATTCACACTTTCATGTGAATGAGAGTGGTTATCTTTAACATGGTCTTGAGGCATACAGCTCTGGCTGTCAGTATAGCAGCAAACTAACTTTCAAGGGTGGCCTCAAAGGGAGGGTGGCTCTGAACCGTTGGGTGGGTACACTTAAATGGCCAGTATAACACAAATATGGAATATTCTGAACTGAATCAAGCAGTGCTATACTAGTAGAGAGGCATAATAAGGTCTCCCTCTGTTCAGAAGCCTAAGAGCTAAAATATCCTACTTCAGCGAAGTAGCTTCCTGATGAGTAAGCTCATGTCATAATAGTGACTCTCATTCCTCTGGAGAGCAAAATCCAACCCAGTAATTCTCCAGCACTGCATGCATTCCCTGTTTGACAGCACCAAACACAATCCTACCTAATAAGGAAAACTCTGAGTTGATATGTAGCAAGAAAACCGCTGTTCAGAAGTCTGGCTACATTTAATCTGAACGCCCAGTTCATTCTTATGTAATTACTGAGACACAACATAGGAGGCTGCTACAAGCTTTCAAAGGCAGACCTGTGATGCTGTCATGGTGAAATTGCATCAGTGCCATAGCAGACGTATTTACAAGTAAAGCCCCCTGCTAGGTGAGAGGTCCTTTATCACCCCTAGATCAGGTTGGGGGTGGAAGAAAAACAGAGCCATAAAAGGCCCATGTGCACTTGAGATGAAAGGAGGATGCCCCGCTCTAGACATGATTTCACAACACCAGAATTTTATACTTCCAGCTTGCTGAAAATACTTCTTATTTTCTCTTGCTTTCCATTCAGTAAAGAAGAGGGTAACTGAGGACAGGCTGAATTAGAATCGGGGGATTTTCATATGAAATTCTCTGAATCGATCCCAAGGACACTCATCCGGTGTCTCAAAGAATTGAGCCACATATTCGATTGAAAAAACTGACGTCAACTTAGTTTTATCAGCAATATCAAATTAAACATTTGTATCACAATTAACTTTAAAAAGTGACTTTAGTGAAGCTGTAAGATTACTTCTCCTTTTAGTCCAAAGGGAGTTGATGACAAACCAAGCTATTATCAGAAGTTGTTGAGGCAGAGCAGAACCAGTCAGCAGCTACGAGGTCAGTGAACTTCACCACACCCCTGTGATTCCTCTGAGTCACAAAAGGAGGTTTCCACAGCTGTTAATAACATTTCTAATATAGTAGCAGTTTTGCAGACTACAAAAAAAATGTAAACCCATTTCAAAGATCACATAGCTCTCACTAATCACACCAGCTGATGGCAAGAAGTCAACCTTTTCCTAAATCTCTCTATCTTCCATAGAGAGCTGCAGCCAGGTCTTTTTGCGAACACTCTGACCTATGATGACCTCCATCTGCACTGCACAAAGAGAGAGCACGTCCTATATTGTTCTCAGTGGGAGCAAGTCTGTCAAGGTGGCCGCACATACTCTGATGAATAACTGCGGCAGTGCTGACCCATGAACTTGTGCGATTGCGACTGGGAAAGTCGTGATTTGATGGTTGTTTTGTTTTTTTGCAAATTAGGAAAGATGGTCTTAAAAGAAAGCAAAACAGTGCCATGTGAATTGATCACCATTTATGAGCCCCCAAGTCTTTTGTGCAGCACGGTAAGCAGAAGCAAAAGAGTTAATCATTTACTCCTTAAGAGTGAACTGCTGCAAAGAGTCTGATTAAAAGTTCTAAAAGCTGTGTAAGAAAACCGGCTACAACGTGTCGGCTTAAACACTCTTAGAATGCCATAAAATCCTTAAAATGTGCAAAAAGATTATAATCATGTATAGGAGTGTGGATATTGTTTTAACCTGCTCTGAAGGGTAAAGTCTTATCACCTCATCTGCACGTACACAGTGTTACTGCTGCCCAGTAAATTACATAAGAGCGCCGTAAAAACCAACAGAATGCTGCCTTAAAAAGTGGTGAGATGGTAATTACAAGCACATTTGTCGAGTAAATAAAACAGGCTTTTATTTCCAAACACATAAAGTGAGTCACTCTGCAGCTATGCGAGAGGTCAGCTCTGCGAGGTCGATGGCACAACATTGCTTCCCGTGTGCAGCATCGCAGATGTGCCGACGCAGCCCATACAAGGTCCTGCGGCCGCAAGTTTATGATATGCAGTTATTGAGGGGATACACACATTTATCAGGAGGGAAGTATTTCACCTCCTTGTATGGTGCTCGTCCAGTCTGAGCAGCAGGAGGAGTCTGTGTACTTCTTGTCAATGGAGAGGCGATGCGTTCCCAGGAGAAGCCCAAAGGCAGTAAATCACAGCCAGAGTAAGTTCCGTTTTATCAGATTTGCTCTTACAAAAAAAAAGCATGCTTCACATCATTTAAAGTGATTCCTTATTTGAGCTTGTGTTCGATACACCAGACAAAGCATGAGAAAATACAAAGCTCAGAGCAGAGTAACTGCAGAAAAATGTCACAAATCCTCATGCCTGTCATCTTGCATCTTCAAAGCTGAGTGCAGCCAGTGGTTATGAGTGCTGGCAGCTAGACCCTCAGTAATATTACAAAGGGAGTCAAAGCCAACTGTGGAAATTACCCCGACAGTGATGCCTGGACGGTCCTGGGGCCATTAGGCCTGATATCTGCTGCAAGATGGGAAAGTAATCCTGACAGAACTAATTATTTCCTCTCAGCTCACCTGACAGTTGCCAGTGTACACTTACCCACTGGGCAAAGCAACAAGGGATGACATGTTGGGAAACACTATCCCCAATGCCAGGTCTCTCTCTCTCTGCTATACGCACAGCCAGAGCTCTCTCTTACTCTCCCTCTCTCCCTCAGTGCTCCAGCTGTGACTCCAGCTGCTCTCTTCTCCACTTGCTCAGATGCAAGTGGAGCCCACTCCTGTTGTCCGTATCAACACTAACTACATGAGTTAACATGCTTTAAGACACTGTAAACCTCAACATTAATCCTGTAGAGCAGCACGTAATCCCTGAGCAGTCAGACAGGTTACTCAACCTTAAACAAAACACAGTTTTAAAACTTACACATGTTTCCAGACAGCCACAATGCTTAAGGTCAATCCCTGCATTTGGTTTTCATATATTTGTGCTCCCATTTGGTGTACTTACCCACTCACACCTCTTTCTGTCTGCATGAGCTGTGCATGAAAACCACACTTGCAGACCTTCCCTCCACTTTCTCTGACTCATGAAACTAGCCAGGACACACAATCTCTCTCTCTCTCTCTCTCTCTCTCTCTCTCTCTTTTCCAGTCCTCTCTCTCCCTGCCTCCACTGAAGACTTCTCCGGTTGACAGGCATTGCCATAGCAACCCATTTTGACCCCCCCATATTCAAAAAGTGCCCCCCTCGTACTTGACTTGTCAGTTTGGGGCACCTCCTTCAGTGAAGCAGCTCTATTGTTGTCATAAGGTGATATTTCACAGCACAGGGTTAACCAAAGGAGAACCAAAATAGTTCATCACCTCCACCTCCCAGACACTACCCAGTGACTCCATCATGTCCCCTCCTAACTTTATCTATCCCATGGCTTCCTCTCCTTTTGTGTGTCTGTGTGTGTGTGTGTTATGTGAACGTGTGTGTGTACACAGTCCAGGTCTTTGGCTAGCCAAAGGCATGAAGGGAGAATAAGAGCTCTTTCTGTTCCTGTAGCTCTGGAAGTGTTTCAGAGTCATTACTCTACGCCACATAGGCAACCACTGACAGCACAAGTCCTGCTGACTTTTCTCCCATGATCGCACACAATAGCGATACTTTATTGGATGTGAAGATAAAAATGAAACAACAAGAGACTGAAATATGTTTTGCCCTTTTAAAGGCAAATTAGAAGGGGATCAGTCAAACAGGAACAAACACATTCTTAAATCCCGCTGTCTTTCACACCCACACACACACATAAACACACAGTTCTTGCCCAAATGAAACCAGGATTTCCAGTTTGCCCACAGTTCTCGCCAAAAAAGACAAACGGTGTAAAACCTGAAATCCAATGTGCTGACAGGCTGGCTTTGGCACATATTATGCAGCAGGAAGACTGATTTACAATGTCCGTGTTGCAGGTGAGTGATCCGATCACCTGCTGACAGATGCAATCCCTCCTTTTAAATCCATGTTTTATTCCAGCAATAAACTGAAAGCCAGCAGGACAAAGAAGGAAATTTATCAGAGCCTACCCAACGGTCTGCCCATTTGTTTAAAAGTGTATGTTTTTGTGCATGTGCTCGCCAGTTTCAACTTGAAATCGAAGCACTCAGCTCTTTCAATAATTCAGCGGTCTGGCTTGGTACACCAAAGCTCGGTGCAGATATCCACTTACTGAGCTTGTACGCTTCACAGGGTTGTTTTCGCCAACCAGTTGAGCTGCTGAACCTAAACGGACAGTGCAGGGCGATCTAGAGGAGCCTTCCTTCATAATCTGTGTCCTGCTGGCACAGACTTTAACCCTGCTGTGACCAAATCTGGTACTTTGTCACTCTGCCCCTAAACGAGGTAATCACGCAAGAGGCAATAGCAGGTTTGGCGCGGTGGTGCTCAGCACGTCTCTGAGTTAAAATCCTTGCTCAGTTTGTCTTACTCTCTTATTGCCAAGCAAACATGAAGGTTTACTCATTGTCAGCTCCATGTTTTTGTTTTTGTTTTATTTATTTTTTAACCAGATAATCACCATAGGAAGGATCACAGATGATCTTGTACTTCAGCCCTTCGTTGTTACTGATGAAATCAAGCAGACTTTTACCGCACAAGCTAATTAAAACAATGACAGCTAAAGATCTCAGGAAGTTAATCATCTAAAAACCTTAAAATACTTGGTGGCTACGGCCCAAGCCTTTTTTTTTAAGCATCAACTTCTCTGTCCTCTGAGGAGACAGGAGACAGCAGATACTGTTGTAATCAAATGAAAGATGCTTAGAAAAACATTGCCACCATGATAGACAACTGATAAGGGACGACGGCCATACAACAGGTTATGCGCTGAGGTAGCCCATGTGGAATGTCACTGAGAACAAACAAAAATGCATCAGAGTTTATTTTAGCGGTAAACAACATTTTTTTTCTGAGCTGTACATGTCCCAGGACTCTGGATCACACTTTAAACATGTCTTGTATAGAAATAAATCCTTGCAGGTCTTAATGCCTGTTTCCAAAAGAGTGATAGAGTGCACTTCAAGCATGAAAACACTGAAATATCCACACATGTAAAGTCACCATAGTAGTCGGTGTGTGGATAAAGGTCAGATGATAACCATCTTTTGAACCACAGACAGCTGCTTAAGGTCACTTAAACACATTCTGAAAATAAACCCACAGCAGTAACAGACCAGTGAAAAAAATAATGCTTTGTGTTGTTTGTCAGTGCCAGTGATGAACTGAGTAGTGACGAGAAGAAGCAAATATCACATCTGTGCTAGAGTCTCAAATGAAAATTGAAGTCAAAACTGACAGAGGCTAAAAAAAACTTAAGTCTTCTTTCTGAGCGTTTAAATCCTTGTAGCTCTAACCTTTGCGCTCGTCACTGTGAGACGCCAAGGCACAAGTTGTACAGTACTTACAGGCTGTAGAGTGCAGGCTGAGCGGTGAAGTCTCTGCAGCACACAAGGAGAGAGAGGAAGTGAATGAAAAAGAAGGAGGGCACTACTGCTGCTGCTCTTTCTCTCAAACTCTCCCTCCCTCTTTCTCTTTGTAAAGCCAACAGGGTGTCTTTTATCTTCTGTGAATGATTCAGCCTGAGTCTGAATGTTTGACTGGGTGTCCATAGGCGTGCGCATGTAATATGTGTGTGTGTGCATGTTTCTTGTGTTTGTGTGAGCATGCTCTTTAACGCTCATCAGGGGAAAAGGGGCTTGGTAATAGTTTCCATCCACAGCTGGAAATAATAGAAATTCCCATACAGGCGCAGCAGAACCACCTTCCGGTGTTTGACAGCACATGCCAAGAAAGAGGATTTCTATAGCAATCTCAATAATAGGCCTTAGTGTTATAATGGCGTTGGTCTATTCACTGTCTTAAGCCTTTAGTGTGTGTCACATTCATATCAATCTAAAAAAGAGAAAAAGGACAGTCTTTAGCACTTTCTATGACATCCAGATAGCAGATAGGATCCAGGAAAGTGTATTTCTTTTTTTCTTTCACATGAACTCATACCCGCTAACAACCCCAAATATGCAAACACTTGCCCCAGACTAGGACACAAAGACTAATCCCAAAATAAGTGTCAGTTTTTCCATCCTCGGTATCAGGCCCTATGCAGCCACCCAATATGAGAAAGACTTTGTATTCAAGCTGTATTCTTGTAAAGTCCACAGTGTAATCATGAAGATCAGCTGCATTTCTGGACAAATGTTAAGCTTCTGTTAAGTTCTTGAGGGTTTTATCTGTTAGATTCTTTCACCCTGAGTCCAGAAGCAGCGCAGCCCTGCCATCCAAGATAAATATTTAACAGTCTGGCTGTGAGACCAGGAATCAAAGGTCGCACCTCTGTGAGTCTGCCCTTGTGTTAGAGACAAAAGACAAGCATGTTACCAAACAGCTGCACAGGGACCATTAATTATTCTTCTAGAACCAAGTTTTCAGGTTATTATTCACAGAGGAAAAACTCATTTTTGATTAATAAAGTTCATCTCTGAAACACCAGACACACTAGTACAAGTTTGCAAGCTGTTTTTTCCATCAGTGGTCAAATGATGTATGCCCTCTTCTCTGTTGGATCCTCTTTGCAGTCTGAAAAGCAACACCCCAAAATGTCACTGTGACAGACTTTGCATTGGAAAGCACCTTAACATGAAAGATAGTACCACACTGTCCCTCTGTGGCTCTGAGGGGAACTGTTGGGTCTATTACAGGATTCGTCGTACACTGTAAAAAAGATCCGTATATTTAACAGTGAAAGACAGTAAAAATACGACAGGAAAAAACTGTTAACTATAAAACAGTTTAAAACTGTTGATTTGATGTGAAATTGCCGTAAATAAAGAAATGTGGAAAAACTGTAAATGTACATTTTTTCTCTGAAAAAAATACATAAACCTACTGTAAATCACTCTTGCATAGTTTTTTTAACAGAAGATTCCAATAAAGTTTAGAACAGGCAAACACAATTTTTTTTACATTTATTTATTGAAAAAAATACAGGTTTTAATTGCTGAATGTAAGCATGGTTGTGCTGGTAATGGATACATGCTGTAATATGACTTTGTGATTTTTGCATTAATTTCACATAATAATAATAATAATAATGGATTAGATAGCGGTTTTCAAGAAGCCCAAAGCACTTTACATTAAATCCATTCTTGATTCATAGCATATTTAATACAGCATATTCCTCCTCAAATTGTAATATAACAGGTACATATGTCCCAAGATCTTTATACTAGAAATGTATTAGGGCAATTTTTGGATGTAGTTTTTGTAAAGAATATGGGATGTAGCTGTTAAATCTACATTCTGTTGAACCTAATAAACCATGAGTTTAAAATGTAAACGCTAACAACAACTTGAGAGACCTACAGCTAATGATAGACATACTATATTATTTAGTGAATTCATATAATCCCAAAAGTGTTAAAATAATAATCTGTTGTCTGTTCTATTTATTCATAGTTATTTAAAGGAGCTTGCAAAGAAAAGCGTCTGGACTTCTTTAAGTTGCTTGAAGACGTTTCACCTCTCATCCGAGAAGCTTCTTCAGTTCTAAGGTCAAATGGTGGAGAGTCCCAGATATAAACCTAGTGGGAGTGACCCCCCACAGAGGGACAAAAGGACCCCCTGATGATCCTCTAATCGCCTGAGCCAAGGTGGGAAACTGGGCGTGGGTCCCAATCAGCCAGAGTTTCGGGTGAGTTCATTGTGAAACCTGGCCCCACCTTATCATGCGAATTCCTGAGGTCAGATGGCCCAGGATGTGAGTGGGCGTTAAGGCGTCTGGGAAGAGATCTCAAAACTGGATTATAGATGGCAGAGAGTTGGTGTCGTAAACCCCCGCCTCTGTTCAAAGATGGTCGCTCACAGTGGACATAGATGGCTTCTTTCACTCCTCTTTCAAACCATCTGTCCTCTCTGTCCAAAATGTGAACATTGGCATCCTCGAAAGAGTGTCCTTTATCCTTAAGATGCAGATGGACTGCTGAGTCTTGTCCTGTGGAGGTGGCTCTTCTGTGTTGTGCCATGCGCTTGTGAAGTGGCTGTTTGGTCTCTCCAATGTAGAGGTCTGAGCATTCCTCGCTGCACTGTACAGCATACACCACATTGTTAAGTTTGTGTTTTGGCGTTTTGTCTTTCGGGTGAACCAGTTTCTGTCTGAGCGTGTTGCTGGGTCTGAAATGCACCGGGATGTCATGCTTGGAGAAAACTCTCCTGAGTTTCTCTGATACACCGGCTACATAGGGGATGACAATGTTGTTGCGTCTGTCCTTCTTATCCTCCCTCGCTGGTGTCTGGTCTTCTTTTCTGTGCCTCTTTGCTGACTTTAAGAACGCCCATTTAGGATAGCCGCACGTTTTGAGTGCTTCCTTTACATGTGTGTGTTCCTTCTTTTTCCCTTCAGGCTTAGAGGGAACATGTTCTGCCCGGTGGTGTAGGGTCCTAATTACTCCAAGTTTGTGTTCCAAAGGGTGATGGGAGTCAAAGAGGAGGTACTGGTCCGTGTGTGTGGGCTTCCGGTAAACTTCGATGTTGAGTTTGCCGTTCTCTTCAATGTGCACAGCGCAGTCCAGGAAAGGCAGACAGTTGTCCTTTGTGTCTTCCCTGGTGAACTTGATGTTTTTATCCACTTCTTCAAGCAACTTAAAGAAGTCCAGACGCTTTTCTTTGCAAGCTCCTTTGACTACGATGACCTGGATGACTGAGAACCTTCACAGACATATTCATAGTTAATTATCATATGAAGAAAAAAGATTTTAAAAGAACCTCCTCCCCAAACCAGGCGTTTTCCCCTGAAGTTTAGAGCACCGTTTCACATCAAGGCGCCTGATTTCAAACGGGCCAATCAGTGCACTGCATCAGGCTCCACCGCTGATAACGTCTGTACAGCTCCACACAAGTTTTGCTTTGGACTACGGCAGCACGCTATCTTCATTTTCGTGGACTTGTTTCTCATTTTTTTAATTTAACGTCTGCCACAGCTCGTCTTCAGTTACTACGGTAAGAAAATAATCCAACTTGGTTTATTTATCGACAGCATTGTGTTGCAGGCAGTGAAGGCGCATATGATAAATTTATGTTAGCTTTAGCTCGTTTCTAGCATTAGCGTTAGCTACATTAGGCTGAAAAGAGCCTTGTAAAACCAGCAGTGCGCGTTTTGAGATGGGTGTATTAATGGAAACCGGCTAATTAGTTTAGCTATTAGGGCTGGGCCATATTATACCGTTCACGGTAATACCGGTATAATGTTAGGCAACGATAGGAAAATGAAATATCGCGATAGAATGGGAGTAAAACGCACAGTGCCTTTGTTTTCATACGCACATGGCCGATTGTTGAGTGAAACAGATGAACCAGAATTGGTTTGTAAAAATGGTGCAACTTCCGTGATGTGGAACTGGTTTGGTGTTTGTCCGTCAGATACACAACAAAGCACATTTTTTTGCAGAACATGCATTGTCGTATTTGTTGGACTAAGATGCTCTTAAATCTGGGAGTAATCTGGGTCCTAAACTCTGTATGCTTCAGGTCAAACAACACTGCAGCATCACTGAGAGTTAAAAACTGTCTAAATTCTTTCATCTTTAATAAAACGATCAGCATTGCTGCTTTACCAGGTGTAACTATAAAGTTTAACTCCATGAAAACAAAAGTTATTATATTTAACGGAGTTAGAAGTTAGCAGAAGCTAGCGGAAGTTAGCTCGCTAGTTTCGCTAGTTACCTAAGCATGATATAGCATGTTCTGACTGAGAGATTTCTGAAAAAATTCAAACGTACAGCTCTGCTATCACTTCCAACATAAATGAAGACAGGAAACTAAACAGCAGTGACGTTTGTAGGGTTACTGAAGTTGAGCTAGCTGGTATATAATGATGTGCTACGTGATCGCTAGCGACACAGCTATGTTAGCATAACATAAACAGTGAAGCTGGAGGACGAACACTAACACTTTTCCACTTATAAAAGTTAACGTGAAGGTTCCTGATAGTTAGAGACAAATGCAATCGCATGGCAGGATGCTGTAAACGGACCAAACTTCAGTTAGGAGAACAACTGAGATAATCCATCCACAATACAAGGTTAGTCATTAATATACTGCAACAACATGGGAATAGAGCCGCTGCCAAAGAATTCAACATTAATGAATCAATGGTACAGAAGTGGAGGAAGCAAGAAGAATGAGTTTAATAAAGTTTGATTTATCTGACTGCTTTGTTTCGCTTAATGTGCCTTATAATCCCGTGCACCTTATGGTCCGAAAAATACGCACTGCACACTGCAGTTTAATGTTGCAAAGCACCTCTTTTTAACTTCAGTGGATATTATACATGGTTATGCTCAGGATATGTCAGCCCATTTCTACTGGAAATGCCTTTTGGTTAAACTTTCAGCAAGGAATTTGCATTTGCACTGTTACATTTTTATAAAGCTTTAATGTACATAAAAACCAGCTTCTTGTTTAAGTGAAAATAAATGGAAGGTTGTCTTTTTGCGCTAGTAATGTTGTGGAGTTGTATTTTGTCTCGCATCAATTATATCGTCAGTTATATCGTTATGGCAAATTTTCAAATATATATCGTGATAAATATTTTTGGCCATATCGCCCTGCTCTATTAGCAACAGGACATGTAGGGCAGCTGTCACCTCACAGCAAGAAGGTTACTGGTCTGAGCCTTGGCTGAATAATAGAATAGAACAGAACAGAGTAGAGTAGAATAGAATAGAATAGCTGGTGACTGTTAACTATCCTCATCCTCACCATCTTGTTTGTCTCTGTGTACCCCGTGGTGATCTGCCTTCTTATCTAGGGTGTACCATGAGTATCACCCAAAGACAGCTAGGATAGGCTACCTGATAAGGACACCTGGTTACAGATAATGGACAAAGCATATCTTACTTCTCAGAAGGTGTTCATAAAGCTTCCTCATCTTCATGAGGATGTCACGTGCAGCACCTTCTGCTGGTTAGATCTGAGTGATCACGTCCCCTACTATACGGCACTTACGGTCAAACTGTCCAAGAAACAGAATTGGCTGGTAGCCCAGGGCATGTAGTTTTGAAACCTGCAAGAACAACAAAGAAAAACATGCAGCCAGTCTTTCATGTAAGCAAATTGATGTATAACAAACCTTTAAGTTTCACATCTTTGTTGTTTTATTGTTGTAGATAGTTAAAAAGTATTTATGGTGACCAAACCTGTAAATGTATGATAAAATCCATCTTGAAATGTTTTGTCTCTAAGTTAATAGCCGATTAAATTAAAAATCAGAAGTAGCTTAAATAAAAATTGTTTTTAACAAGTTTTTTCTAGTTTGATGTCTTTAGTGCGATTGTGTTATTCTGATGTGAATAACTTTTTTATTTATGCTCTTTTATAAATTAATATTTTATGTGTATATACATGTCTTGTTAGTTTCTTACTTCATGATATACAAGAAAACATTGACAACTGTGATTAATAAAGAATTGTCTAGCAGACCAACCACTTATTAGATCAGAACTTTTAAACTTACTGACAACTGGGCTGAATTAACCATCCTGCTCGCATTTCTGTTGTTTTTAACAGAGGCAGCCCAGTTACTGTTTTTAAACTGTTCTTGTTTTTTTTCAATCACTCCTTTACGTTCAGGCTGCCCAGGCATCCACTGCATGTCTTCCTGTTGCAGGTGTTTGGAGCCTGACAGGAAGGGCATGGTTTGGTTTTTGGCTTTGTCATTTCTGCAAATGAAAATGGAACATGTAGGGATCATTTCAGGTCTGTTTTGGTTAAATGACTACAAAAATAATTCATGACCAAAGAAATAACTTATATTACGAGGCAGTATTACACCATATTTAGAAAAAAAATCAATTACGAGATTAAAGTCATTAATATTGAGTTAATTACGTCAATAGGGTTAAAAAAAACTGAATTGATTACAGAAAAGATACATTGCTAAAATAGAGCAGTACTAACATTAGCTGGGTGGCCAAGCAAGTGTCTTACACATGAGAATACATCACCAAAAATAAAATTAAATAAACTTTTGCAGAAGTAGTTCTCTTGGTACACAGACTGCTCTGTGAAAACATTTCAAGTTTAATATCAGTTTAACATGCAAATTACCCACAGTTTATCACAACTTACTTAGCTAGGATCTGCCTCGTGTCGAGTTGAAAAATTCGCTGCAGGACCGTGAGTTGAAAGATACATTTACTATGACTCCCAAGATGCATTGCAGTAAAAAACCATCCAATCGCCTTGCTTAAGATCTGTTGACATGTCGCTAAAGGCGCGCTGTAGATAAATATTGCAATTTGTAATTACATAATTAAACACTGGGCCAGTTTATTTTCGTATTATCGCTGGTTATTATTTTAGAGTAAATAAAGGAATAACGGGTAGCACCAAGCTGTTGTTATCTTCATTTCCATAGCAACGGCGGTTGAGGATTATGGGTAGTGTGCAGTTACGGGATTAGTGCGCCGTCTGCATAAATTGGTCTGATTGGTTGGAGCCGAGCGCATCCAAAACTAACAGGAGTGGTGGATGAATCTATAAATGTGTTTTACGTGTGAAATGAAAGTAATAAACCTAACAAAGGATTATGTACGTTAAATCTGCGCACTTTCAGCTCGTGAATCACTGGAAAACACTGTGTGATGGCCACAACATGAAGCGATTTTATTGTTGAATTATCAGTGATACTTTCATGTGTTTTTGTTGAGAAATGTTGATGTCATTAAAAGAAAGCATTAAATTAGGGGGGGGGGGAACCCGTTCGCGGAGAGGGTCCCCGGTTCTCCAGTTAGATTGTGCTTCACAGCCTCATGTTTCGCTGTGACGGGGTTATTATTGGAGTAAATGGATGGCTGGAGCCTCTGCTCGAAGCGTCTCTGATCGCCGCGAGCGGGTTCATATTGGAATGAATTGACAACCCACAGCGTCGCATAAAAACGTGGAAGGGTACCTTTAGCGTCAGCATGAGAAGTTAAGGGACGTGACAAATCGTCAGTATTTTACGCGTCGGGAATGAGAACGGGTTTGGCTAAGATGAATGTGTCAGGGTCCTGGGTCTCCTGACCCAGCGTTTTAGTTCTTTGTGATTTTTGTATTATTGTACTTGGTGTGAGTTATTCGATGGTTTCTAGTTTCGATCCCTTGCCCTTCTCGTTTCTCTGTGTCCCCTCTGTTCTGTAAGTCTGTGTCTGCATGTTTGAGTTCCCCTCCGTGTCTATCGGTTCTTAGAGTCCTCTGCCTTATGGTTTATGTCTCTGTGTTTCTTAGTTGCTGTCTCCACGGTGTCAAGTTCGCGTCTCTGTGTGATCCTTCCTGTTTTACTTTGAAGGTCCGTGACTTATGTGAATGTGTCCTGCTTTGCTTGTCTCGTCAGTTCTAATTTCCCCCAGCTGTGCTCTCCTTCTGTGTCTCATTCTCCTCGTTACTTCCCAGTGTATTTAGACCCTGTGTTTCTCTGAGTCAGTGTTGCGTCGTACCCTCAACAAGCTGTGTGTGTTTTGCCTCCGTGTTGCCAGTGTTTTGTTTCCAGTTCAGTGTTTTCTGCTTCAGTGTTTTAGTCCACCAGCATTTTTGTTTGTCTTTGATGCCTTTAGTTAGTAAGAGGGTTTCCAGCAATAAAGCTGCGCTTTAAGTTGAACTTCTGTGTCTCTGAAACGCCTGTGGAGACGGCTTATGGTTGAGAAATGAACATTCAATGCACGGGCGACAGATCTGGTTGACATTCCTGCTGTCAGCATACCAATTGCACGCTCCCTCATTGCTTGTGGCATCTGTGGCATTTTGCTGTGAGACAAAACTGCACATTCCAGGGTGGCCTTTTGTTGTGGGCAGTCTGAGGTACACCTGTGCACTACTCATGATGTCAGATCAGCATCCTGATGTGGCACACCTGTGAGGTGGGATGGATTATCTCAATATAGCAGATGTGCCCACTACCACACATTTGGACTGATTTGTGACCACTGTTTGGGAGGGATGGTTATATTGTGTATCTGGAATGAATTTTAGGTCTCTACGTCCATCCCATGGGGAATGGGAGCAGTAACAAAGGTGTTGCGTTTATATTTTTGTTGAGTGTATATTTTCTCATCTAAATGTCCACTGAGCTGTGAGCCAGCTGTGATCATAATTCATCATCATCATATATGGAAAAAATGAAGTTTCTGAAGTCTCTAAACAAGAAAAGAAAGACACAGATTCTGAGTTTGTCTCATTCAGAGAAGGCCTTCCTTTCTATGATGAACCATCACTTTAGTGTGATCTTTATTAGTTTCAGACCAAAATACATTTCAAAAGGTCTGTGTGTGTGTGTTTTAGTTTTTAACAATATATAGTATTTAAAGGAACACACTCCACTTTTTTTTGGAAATAGGCTCATTCTCCATCTCCCTCTGACTTAACAATGCAGCGTCTTCTTTCTAAATTAATAGGACTTTGGAGCGGGATCTTAAGGGATGGGGCGTGGCCAGGATTTTTGCTCGAGGCGCCATATCAGCTGGCCAAACAAATGCTTGCTGTGTGTGGACACACAGACACGCATACACGTTTACACACACAAACCATCATATAGAAGAGAGATTTCTGAATAGGGATTTTGTTTCTGTTTTTTGTTAAAGAGACATGAAAGACCTCAACTTAAGGTTAAGTGTATAAACTTGAAACATCTTTATGATGCAACCGAAAGAATCATGAATCTGAAAAGCTACATGATTTTTCTGGATTTTATTTTTGTCAACTTATGAAGTTATATATATTGTTTTGTATATTTTTGAAATTTCTTAAGGAGAAGATTGCTGATTGGTCCTAACCAATTACTGTATAAAAGATGAACGACACGACAGCACTTCCTCCCATTGTGCAAAAATGAAGCCAAAATATCCCGCTTGTGGGAGCTGCCATGTTCCACTTTTGGAGCCAGAGTCTGCTCAGTAGTAACTCGTGGTGGAGCGTCTCTGCCCACACACCCGCTGGACGTGACCGTGAACACGCCCCCTTACACTTTTTACATAGCCCAGCTGCTCTGTCTCTCATTCTGCAGGGTATGGGTAAAATTTATCATACAAAACATGCACTCTGTGCAATATAGATTAACGTTACTGCTGAAGATGTGAGGACATCTGATCTCTGAAAAAACAACTGTTAATGAAGCTGGAAAAACACACCCACGTCTTGATCCTTAAAAAAGCATATTAATATATAGTAAAAGCCAATCAGAAGTAAGTAGAAGTAAAAGGCTTCAGCCTACTAATATTAGTCAATAAAATACATTCTCTGCGTCAAAAGTGATGAGATAATATTGAAAATAATACTTTGATCTCTTAAAATAAATTAAATCATAACTTATTACTAAAACTGATTATGTTGTTCTCCACCTTTTGCTTAACCAGACCAGAGTCTTGTACTGCAGGATTAATCTGAGTGTACCAGTCCTGGACCGTTTTTTTAACCAGGAGGATCCCAGGCTTGATTTTCGGCTAAGCAGGGAGTCTATGGCAGTGTTGCTAAATCTCCTGGATGCCACAATTGAGACCCTGATGTTTCTTTTCTGGTTGGCAAGAGGAGCATCCTACAGGTGGTCTCAAGAGTGTTCGGGATGCCTCATTCTACTGTTCACTACATTGTTGATAGACTCACAGAGGGGGTGGTGGCCATTCGCCACTAGATCATGTTGCTCCCAAAGACCCTCAAGGAGCTGGAGGTATTGTCCTGTGGGTTTGCATGGCTGGCACGCCATAGAGACTTTCTGAGAGCTGTTGGTGCAATCGACAGCTGCCACATCTGCATCAAGTCTCCAAGCAGCCCTGATGGTCAGTGCTACAGAAACAGGAAACTGATCCCATCAGTCATCTTCCAGGCAGTTTGTGACCATCGGGGCCGCTTCATCAACACGTATGTGGGCTGGCCTGGGTTGGCAATACAGTCTGTTCTTACCTGAACTCCTGCTTTGATTTTTCACTTAATATCTCCATAATCAGTAAATACCTGATTGTAGAGACATCTTTAATCAAACATGGTCTCGACAGATTCCCTTTCATCACAGTCCATTTAATATCACTCTTGTTTACAGTAAGTTCCATAAAAACACATACAGTTAAATAACAGAAAAGCGCTTATTATGACATATTACAGATTATTTATACTGGCACAGTTGAATTTTGTATTTTTTTTAAAAATTCAACATTGCTTTACAATTTACAATAACAATGAAAAATAAACCATACAGCACATTTTGTGTTTAAGTGTTTAAGTCACACAATGACTTAAAAATTACAAAAATACATTTTGTTTATAAAACAAAAAGAGATGTACTATTTCAATTATTTCAATTTAGAAATATTTCAGTTCAGTGTCATCAACCTTTTAGTAAAGTTTCTTTCTTCCTCTTCTTCTTCTTCTGGTTGTTCCCTTCCAGGGTCGGCACAGTGGATCATCCTATCATCCTTTTCTGTCTTGCTTTCTTCCTCCTGTCTAACAGCTCCATCTTCAACATCCTTTGGCCAGTTTATTCACCATCACTCTTTTGCATAAGTACAAACCATCTTAGCCTTGCTTTTTTAACTTTGTCTCCAAACCACTCAATCTGACCTGTCCTCTAAATGTACTCATTTCTAGTACTATCCCGTATGGTCACTAACGGAGACATTCTTAGCATCTTCAATACTGCCAACACTTGGCCTCCTGTCTGTTTGTCTGTGCCACCATCTCCACATCAGCAGACCTTCACTAGCATCTTGTAAACGTTCCTTTTCACTCTTGCTGCTATTCTTCTGTCACAATTCCAGGCTGTTGTCTCAGAGATCAGCTGACCTCTATAAACCACCGCTCCCCCACTGATGGAGCGCTGATCGTGTGTCGACACAGCGGACAGGTGCCAAACTGCTCACAGACTCTGAAGTTGCAGTCTTTACATAAACATCGGTGGCCACAAGGCAGTGTGATTCTGGCCTCTTTCGCCATGCACACCACACAGACGTTATCTGTTGTAAAAAGAGAGAGATCCCAATTACATATGTGACATCAGGAAATGAGACCACACTATCACAGCTGATTTCACTTTTATCTTCTCTGGTCAGAAATGTGCAACTGAAAACAGCCAAAAATGTTTGAAATGACTCTTTACCTTCTGGCATTTTTGTGTCAAGACAGGAGATGCAGTCCTCACGTCTGAAGTCTGAAACATCAGGAACTGAACGAAAGTGACTGTCAGGATCAGGTGAGGCGAGCGGTTCAGGTGCAGGACAGGATCTTCTACGGTAAAGCAGCTTTTTGTTTTTCTTGGAGTCTTCAGCAAAGAGAAAGGAGTATTTGAATAGTCATTCAGTCTATGAATCAGACAACATTTATAACTCTCAGAGCATGTGAATTGCTCTGCATTCACAGAACAGGAAAAACATTCTGTAGGTCAAATATAACCGTGGTTCTAGTGAACTTACCCAGCAGCAAAATGGAGCGCGTCTGCCCGTAGATGTCTATCATGGCCCACAGCGGCTGTTTAGTGTCCACTCCTGGTAGTCGCTCGTACTCCTCGTTGTTGACACCTATGTATATGCTGCCATGAGAAGAAACCCAAAACTCCAGCTCTGAACCTGCTTGGCAGACAGATTCATCCAATGGAACAGCCCAGTGTCCGGACTTGTCAGTGAGGTTGGGGATGGACATGCTGGGCAGAGGCAGAGATCTGGTTGAGGGTGGCACAGTGGTAAAGCCCACACGCAGAGCCCCGTCCCAGATGGATGAATCCTTCTCTATTCTCAGACAAATCTTCTCCTGGATCTTCACTGGACGGTTGCTGAACACCAGCCCATTCTTGAAGGTGTTATCAGTCTTCTCTGCGAGTCGACCTCCATGACTCAAGCGGACCTTTTCTCCCACAGCCTGACTGTCGAAGGACAGAGGACTGACACAGCGTGAGCTGCATCTGTGTGACACCTCTGACTTGCCAACTACACAGAATTAAATAAAACGTATTAGTGCTGATATAAAAATATTTCTTTGCATGTGATCAGATGCTTAAATATCATGCATACATTTAATGGTTTAATGGAAAATTAGTAGTCTGACTTACTATTAATAAAAGATAACTGAAAATAATGTGACAAGGTTTTCTGTCATGAGCTTATTTTACACCTTTAAGATGTTTCTGAAAAAGATTTTAGTGCAATAATAAAAGCTAATAAACTTGTAAACAAGTCGTAATAAAATTTGCAAACTCCTGTGCTTTCACTTTTGAGAATGATGTGACACTTTGGACTTCATCCTGATCATTAAATAAAGTGAACTAAGTTGCATTCAATGTCCACTAGGTGGCCTGTGATTATTCATTGTTTATGTCTCACACAGTTATTGTGTTTGCACTTTATCTTTGGCAATAAGCATTTCCTCTAAAATATAAACTTTATCTTTAAAGATTTTTGCATTTAATTCACAGCTTATAATTAAGATTTTTTTTTGCAGTCGTTTGCTAATCCTTACAGTACTTTGCCATTTTTCATATATTCTTTATTGTTTTCATTCAGTTTTCATGGATTTATTTCAATAGATAACAGCAGATTTTACATTCTTCAAAATTGCAAGTGAAAAACATCTGTTTCTCATATTTATGCACTATAATTTACAAAGTCAATTATGTTGCTTGTTTTCATATAATATAAATAACTGTTTAGTCTAGTAACAATATAGAAACAGCTGACATTTGTTGATTTGGGTATAATAGTTATTGATTTACCAAACTGATATATAAAGCAGCTCTGTAACTTACATTTAAAAATCCTCATAGAGCGTGACCATGGCATTTTGAAGTTGTAAATAATACTTGTCAGCTGAGTCCTGATGGATGATAGTGTGTGTGCTCCTTTATAGTTTCCACATGTGGGTTGAAAACACAAACACTCCCAGCATAACCAGGAAAGGAAAAGAGGAGGGGCTGGGGAAGTGACTGTACATTCTGATGATGTCATTAACCTCCATTCACAGTTCAATGTCTGAGCTGAGTGAGGACATCAGGACACTCACAGTAACAGTCTTATTGAGCTTTAATCTTCTGTGCACAGATTCTATACTATAGTATAGAATCTGTGCACAGAAGCCTAACAATAGTACATATATGTACTATTGTTAGGCTTTGTTTATACATGTGAAATATCAGCCCAAAATGCTTTTTTTTTTTTTTTTTTTTTTTTACACTTGTCAGGAATTAAATCCAAACCAACCTGCATGCTTCAAAATAGCCAGACAGTCTTCCAGGGACATAATAAAGACTTTCTGTTTGAATAACAAAACAAAGAAAAAACAAAAGAACTGGATGATGATGGTGCTAATTAAAAATATTGCTGTTTTTTGGTTTGCTTTGGAGTATCTTTGTCAGTCTTCTACTTTGGTTTTAGTTTTTATTTTGATGGATATTTTACGGCTATAAAACCGAAACACATTGAACTGTAGAAGAGTGATGCACTTTTCATGCACAATCTAGATAGATATTAGAACATTAACAGTAGTGTAATAGTTAATGACGCTGAAGGTTTAGGAGATGGCTTCTTTGTTGTTTTGCTGTCAGTTTAATCTTTGTTAACCTGACCTTTTCTGGGAGTGACTTTTATCGGTTGTAAATCTCTGCATCTATCTGCATTTTTGAGAACTTTGTTACACTCGTTCATGCATTAGGAAATCCTTTACACATTAACAAAGGAAAAACAGCGCAGCTTTTTTTTATACTATAAAGTGACTCAGATAAAGCTTTTAAGTTAACCTGTACACAAGTCATAATGAAAGTACCAAACTCTTTTGCTTTTACTTTTGCAGACCAGGGCCCTGTTTCAGGAAGCCGGTTTGGAAAACTCAGAGTGAAAAACGACACTCACGGTTGAGTAACCCCGAACTGTCCAACTCGGAATATTCGGTTTCAGAAAGGCTGATAACAATTAGTTCAGTCAACGCGGAGCTGCTTTAACCCCAAGTGAAGCGCGCGGACGAGGATACATAAAGCCCTGATAAGCGGAGCACAGATTAAGCGAGTCACCATGGAGACGGAGGGAAAGAAGGCGCGGTCAATGTATTTCACAGCGCTTGAGGCCGAAATTCTGATGGCAGCATATGCCGATAACATGCAAATTCCGCGGAAAAAAGTAACACAGCCTCAGCTGCAAAAGAAAGGGAGCATGCATGGCAAAACATAGCCGACAGAGTCAATGCGTGAGTGTTAATTTAAACATTGATCGAGGGATTTCCACCCATTTAACACGTTATTTTATCATATGTTATTTTATTTGT
Organism: Rhamphochromis longiceps; assembly: GCF_057381845.1. Taxonomy (NCBI): domain Eukaryota; kingdom Metazoa; phylum Chordata; class Actinopteri; order Cichliformes; family Cichlidae; genus Rhamphochromis; species Rhamphochromis longiceps. The sequence continues at coordinate 9,638,476 of NC_140568.1, read as the reverse complement.
TATTTTATACATTTTATTTTGTGATGTGATGTGAGCGCAGGTGCAACCCAACAGGCCCCAAACGTTCCTGGCAGCAAGTAAAAATGAAATATAAAAATATAGTCCAAACAGGTAAGGTGTAATTGTATTATGAGCCATAGTGCTTGGTCTGTTTGTCCGATGTAAATCAATTGCAGTTAGAGGCTACATTAATTTTCTTTCTGTAAGCACTTATTGAAATTATCTGAGCACATTACAAGTACATATTTGCTTACTCTGTATGCTCAAATGTGGCCCGTTATAGCCAACAGAAAAAAAGCGGAGGCCCGAAAAACAGGTGGGGGTCCTCCACCACCACCACTCACAGAGGCGGAGCAGTTGGCCCTCAGCCAAAACAGTGGGCGCCCTGTGGCTGAAGGCATCTCTGCGGGGACATCCTCTGAGTCAATAACCCCGCAAGACACAAGTGCCTACATAAGGGGTAAATTCAAAATAATACATGATGTGCATACATCCTTTCTTCACAGTCACCTTTGCAGTGCGACACATTCATTTGATAAACTCTTTACCATAATGGATTATTTTGTAGTGAAGTTATTTTCCGACTGATTTTGCCTTCCCTCAGTCTTGGTTGTCTTTGAGAGCATAATGACAATGAAGTGTAAGGTGCTTGGTATGTTTGTTAATTGCCATTTGGTCCCTTGTAAGTTATAAGTGACCTGTATAAACCTCATATTCTATCAGTTGATGGTGGTGGTGTACTGCATCTGGTGCAGCCTCCTGTTGAGCCAGACCAACATGCAGTTGTGAGTAATACTCCACAGATTATATGAGTTTACAGTAGAACAGCAATGTTGTTTATTTCTTTACTACAGGAAAATAATGAAGAAACATTGACAGCTGTTACAGAGGAGGAAGCAACAGAGACACTTTATGAGGTTTACATCTTTTAATACTTTGTGTACAGGAAATACAGGCGACCAATAAAGCCAGTTGAACAAAAAATCTGTTTATTCTTCTTTCAACATGTTGAGGTGATGGGTCAAAAGAAATGATTGTGACATATGGTGTCTCTGACTGCTCTTCCATCTTGTATGTCCGTGGGAGGGTCAGGATGTTCATGGTTTGGATCACTGCTGATGTCTGGTTCAGAAGGACAGTGTTCTCCTCTAATTGTGGCAATGTTGTGAAGAATCACACATGCCACAATAATGTCACATGCCCTTTCTGGGGTGACCCTGAGTCTTTGCAGGCACTGGAACCGGGCCTTAAGCATTCCGATAGTCATTTCAATTCTGGCTCTTGTCCTGCAATTAGCCAGATTATATCGCTGCTGTGGGCCCGGTTCAGGGTCAGGGTAAGGGGTAAGCAAATAGGGTAAACATGGATACCCCCTATCACCAAGCAAGTAGCCAGTGAACTCTCCTAAGACAGAAGGGTACACTTCAGTTCAAATGTCCCTGAAGCAATTGGTCTTTATATATTTTAAAGTATTCTCAACTCACCATGTCCAAATTTTGTGCTCAGTGTACATTCACGGAATATTTGTGAGTCATGGACAGAGCCTGGCCACTTGGCTTCCACATTTGTGATAATGTTGGCAGCATCACATATGATCTTCACAGTGCAGAGAACACAAATTAGCATCCATTACTATAATGAAATAATTTGTTAGTTTGACATGCTACAGGGAACTATGTACCTGCACATTAATGCTGTGGAAAGACTTCCTGTTCACATAGTCTCCTTCATTTACTGAAGGAGCAATGATTGGAATGTGAGTGCCATCTGTACAGCCAATCACGCCTGGGAACCCTGAAAATAAATGTGCAATTTAAGTAGTAGTCCAAGTATCACCACATCATACATTAAGTTTTGGTCATCCTGATACCTGCAATTTTGTGGCATCCCTCTTTGATAAATCTTGTGGGTCTGTGACCGGGGAACACCACAAACGAGTACAGGAGACGTTTCAGTGCAACTGTAACATTCCTGACTGCCCGACAGACGGTAGCCTTGGAAACGTGCTCAGCGTCACCAATATTATACAGAAAGCTCCCGTTTGCAAGAAACCGAAGTGCAATACAAATAATATGCAATGAACTGAGAGCATGTCCGCGAAGTGTCACATGCGTAATATATGGCCTGAGGATGTTATCCAAATAAATTATAGATTGTGCTGAGAAACGGTAACGTTCACACAGAAAATCATCAGGAAATGATAAAATGTCCAAACGCGCTCTGATCACTCTCTCCCGGCGGAGAGCTCTGCGGAGAATTTGGGCTTCACGATCTACTGGCTCTTCAAGGAAGTGGCACGCCATGTCCGACACTTCCTACTGTCAGGTTTCCGACAAAGGGGCGGAGACAGTCAGGGTTAGTTGTAGTAAACCTGCTAGGGGGCAGGTTAGCTTCACGGAGTGTGTCGTCATAGTGACTCACTCAGGCTGCAGCTGAACTCGCTTTGTGAAACCGAAAACCCAGAGTTTTCGTTAACTCAGGGTATACTTACTCAGTTTTTCCACTAAACCGGCTTCCTGAAACAGGGCCCAGGTTAAAGTTTGGCCTTAGTCAGATGAGTTACCGACAGAAACAGTTCACTAGATGAGCTTTGATTTAAAATTCAGGGTTAGTTTTCTTTCTTTTGTCATTGCTGCAGTGGGTGGGATGAAAAAAATTTTTATGTTTAGATTTCTGTTGATGTAAGTTCAATGTGCTGCAGTAAACATCAGCTGAGTGAAAACAGGACAACCATGGCAAAAAGCATAAACATAATCATAAACTTAAGGAGAAGAAGTGAATTTGGAAAGAGTTTATGACCGTAAGGCAGGATTGTCCAACTCCAGGCCTCGAGGGCCGGTGTCCTGCAGGTCTTAGACGTGTCCTTGATCCACAACACAGCTGATTTAAATGGCTAAATGACCTCCTCAACAGTTAATGAACTCATCATTTGATTTAGGTGTGTGGACATAAGGTGATATCTAAAACCTGCAGGACAACGGCCCCCGAGGCCTGGAAGGTTGGACACTCTGGCTATAAGGCTTTTGTCATATATAATCCAAAATGAGAAGAACAACACAAGAAACAAAAAACCTTTAGGATCTGAAAAATGTCCAATAAATGAATCACACCTCTTTATAAATACAAATAGTTACTCACAGAACAAGACTAAGTTTAAAACCTGCTGATTTGTTGTTGCATGTTGTTTGTTCACTGAACTCTAAGTTAAAGAATACGTTTTTTTATACAAATATGGGGTAACATTGCATACTAAAGAAAAGGTGCTACACCTATCAGGAAGATCAAACCACGAGAGCCGAATACAAAAGTTAGCCTTGATCTTCATTAATTTTCATGTCACAGCCAATCAGTCTTCCAGCTCTTTAATAAACTATTTGAAATAACGAACAAACAAACAATAGGAAAGCTCCGTGGGGCTGAGGATGGAAATTTGGGCCTTCAAAATCAAACTACAAACTATTTTTGTTTTATTTTGACCACCAGTGTTATTAATTTGTCACAGTCTGACAATAGAGAATAAGGTTTTTAATTTCACTGAGATTTTACTGTCATGGTTCTGGGTCCTTTTAGGCCAGCATTTTGTGTTTTCTTGTATTCCTGTGGTAGTTTGTATTATTAGATTATGTTCTGGTTCATTAGTGGTCTTTAGTTTTCCATTGTGAGTTATATTCCCTGTTTAGTATTTTCCCCTTGTGTCTGTGATGTCTCTCTCTGTGTCTGCGTTGTCTTGTGTCTTGTTTCCTCCTCGTGTTTCATTCTGTTTTCACCTGCCTGCCATGTTTATCCATGTTTCCCCAGTCAGTCACGTCTCTGTGTCTGTCTGCACCTCTGTGTGTGTGTTCCCATTGCTTCCTGTTTTATTTTGGTAGTTTCCTATCTGTGTGCGCCATGTTTTGCTTTGCTTCTGCTATTGTGAAGGTACCTTGTCTGATCTGTTATATTTAGCTTTATTTTCTTCTGTCCACCGTCACGGTCTCCCTCAGTCCACACTGTGTGTTCTGTCTGCTAAAACTGCTAGTTTATTTTGTATCTTCAGTTAAGTTAGTTTTTCCTTGTTCAGCAATAAAGCTGTTTTTTGAGTTTATGTTTCACATCCTGGAGTCTGCATTAATGCACCCAAATGCATTTGGGTCCTCCCTTCCTGCCTGCTGCATGCAGTTTATGACATTTACAACTGCAAACAATACAACAATGTAAATAAATAATAATAAAACTAAATGGACTGAATTGGACGTTTGAAGAAGCATCAAACATCTTTTTTTTGGTAACTGTTAGGTTTTGTATTGTTGATTGTCATTTATGCTTAGAAATATTCAACCATATATGCTTAGAGGTGTATAATCAATTGTGTAGTGATAGGATGTGTGATCTTTAGCAGGCTGCAAAGGCTTGGTGTGCATTCCTGGAATTTTTTGGTAGGATAAACGTGGCTATATCTGTTTTAGTCTAAGTGCTTTTTTACATATAGATGAACTGTTGGATTTTCCAGACCAGCAGGTTTAGGGAAGTTGTTTATGGGGTCACACTCTGCCCCCCCCCCCCCCCCCCCCACACACACACACACACACACACACACACACACACACAGACACACACGCAGGCAAGGTACTCTTTGTTTGTATGAAGACGTCATATGTTAATGAACCTATGCATATTCATTTAACCTCAATAAAAGACCAGTGTTACGGGGGAGCGGACGAGAGCAACTGGGGTCAAGCGAAGGAACGGCGTTTGTCCGGTTCTCTCCCATGCACGAGAAACATGAAGAACTTTGCCTACTTCGTGTCTTGCTTGCTGTGTAATTATATTGTCTTCAACGTTCCAGCGAATAGGTTCAAGCTACAAACCTATCAGTAACCCAAACCTGAATTGATGATTTGTACCAGTACAGTTTACTTTAGTTACACATTAACAATAGAAACTGCTTAGGGTTGTTTTTTTTTTATATAAATGATAAAGTCTTTCAGATAAAGCTTTCAATATAACTATAGATGTAGATAAAGTTTTAAACAAATCATATTGAAACTCTTCTTTTACTTTTGAGGACTATGTGAAGGTTCAACCACATTCTACCATTAATATTTAACTGCTGCACACTTGCATCTGCTGCAGGTTTTCTATCAGAGGAGTTTCAGTCTTCTGCAAGCATCTGTTTTCTTTTCTTTAGCATGATCCATTTAATAATAGTGTTATTTGCAGTAAGTTTCATAATATTAAGAGCAACAAATTACACTTTACTAATGTTGCCATAGTTTAACCATCAAAGAATTTGACAATTGTTCAACATAGTAATTTCACAGAAAGTTGCTTTAAACGGAGCACATTTTGCACTCAATGTTTTAAGTCATACACTTTTAATGTTAATCAGACAAAAAAAAAGGTTGAGTATATTTTAATCATATAGAAACACAGTTCAGTAAATTTACATCAACTTCTGATCTCAAAGACTGCAGATTTACATGTTTAACAAACAGAAAACAACTCATATACAAAGTTTTACATCAGGTTCTGTTCACTGTGTTTGTGTGTTAGTCACTCAGCAGTTTTTATTTGGTGATGATTCCTGGCTGATGTCTTGGAGGTTAGATGGTCCCTGAAATAGTTATATGTTAGTGACCAATAAAAATTGAACCAATGTGAAGCAACGCAAACCCCGGGGTGTAGAGCTTCTGAGTACACACAGCAGTCCTGAACCCCTCCTCCTGCTGTTGGGTACCCTTTCATCCTTTGTTCTTTCTTGGTGAGTCTTAAGTTTTTATTTTATTCTTTCAACTGTACAAATGTCATATTACCCCAATCATTATATGTTTATCAATATTTTCCCCCAATCAGTTTTTAATCATACATGTTTCTTTTGTTTAATCTTAAACTTGGTTACACAACTTTCTGGCACCATAACTTTTCGAGTGCCAGTCCTGGCATCCATCATTTATAATTGGGTCACTTTGTCAGTTTAATGGCCAAAGTGAGTTCGAAGGTTTGCAAAAAGGCAGATAACAGTTAATCATTTTGGCAATTTTGTCGGGTTCGCTTGTCAGAAGTACACGACTATCCATGATAAGAAAGGGTACTTTTCACCTATGGTGGCTGAGGCAAGAAAACAGAATCCTAGGTGCATCCTAGGCAGGGCCAGGTTTGTTTACCATATAGGCTGTGGAAGGGCTGGATACAGAATGAAGACGAGCAGAGAGTCCCAGGTGCACATTTAGCAGTGCCAAGTTGAAATAACTCTATGTTTGGACTTGTCACCATTGGCCATAACACAATCAATCCTAATTATTACATTTTCAAACAGCATTGATCAACATGTGTTCATACAAGAAGTGGCACAAACTTCATTAATATAACTATAGATAATATTTGACCTAAATATGTGGGTCTTGTGATTTGAACATGTATGTTAGAGGATTATCATAATGATTACATTATATAAAACACTCCAGTGTAGGTATATATAGTATATTTGCGAGTATATGTCCAGTGTATACAGGTATATATGTCAAATATCATAAAAAATCCACAACAAAACTCTCTAGATCAATGTCCACTAGGTGGCTTGTGATGACTCATTGTTTAGGTGTGACTCTCACACAATATGTGTGCACTTTATCTTATAGGAAGCTGAGCATTTCCTCTAAAACATAAACTTTATCGTGGCGGTCATTCGCTAATCCTTAAAGTACTTTCTCTGTTTTATTTATTTTATTTTATTTATCATCAGTGATGTTTTACTTAATAACAACAGATCACTCTGAAATTCTTAAGAAAATTGAACCTTTGAGAGAAAATACAGCTGTCTCATAATGATATGCTATAAATTCCTTAAAAATAATCAATATTCTTGTCTACATGTACAAAATCTAAATTACTGTTTATTCTTGTAAAAAGACTGAAAAAGCTGTTATGTGTTGATTTTAGCATAATAAATGATTTACCAGACTGATAGATAAAGCAGTATTTTAACTTATATATCAAGTTCTCTGTTAAGATTTACCAGAGCTCTTCTCCTTAGTTTGCGTTGCCATCTTAAAGACGTAACTAATACTTGTTGAATGAGTTCCACTTTTGAGTGTGACATGGGAACTGCTGGGTGCTTGAAGACATGGAGTGCATATGGTTTGAAAACACAAACACTTCCAGAATCGCAGGAAAAATGAAAGGGCAGGGACGGAGGAACGAACCCAATGTAGGAGATTTCCCAGAATTATTTTGAGAGTTTGGTTGTGACCAGTTTCCTTATTTACTGTGTAACCCCTGTTTCTTTGAGAGCAGACAAACAATTTTGATAATTAAAGTAGATTAATGCACGTAATCCTTTTTTTTTTTTTTGTGGGGGGGGGGTTATGAACTGGCATTTTAATCTTATAGTGCCACGTGGCCTTATTGAAAGAATTTAGTTTTATCTGTTGTAGATCTAAAGTGTTCTGCATGTTTACATCTCTGGGAACATCATGTAACGTTGGAAACCATCAGGACAATCACGGTTAATTTTTTTTTCATCTGAGAATAAAACTTTCTTCCACTTTTCAGTGTTCTGTGGCATTCAAGGAAACAAGGCCTTTGAAGCCCCTTTTTTTTTGAAGCCCTTGAGTATGCCGCTTGATGGTTATGGGGCTGCAGTTCGCACCAGTAAAAGCCTTAATTTGGATCGTCCAATGTCTTAAAGGACAGCCAATTGGTTCGTGCTGGTGAAATTATTTTGCTGGTTTAACTTTTTTGTTCCATAACAAATGGAGATTAAAGTGATAGAGCCCCTCTGTCCACTATTGAAAAGTCACTGATTTATAGCTGACTGGGAGATGATATCTAAAAATCATGCATGTATGGTTGACTGGGAGACAATCCTGTATTAGTCAACATTAAATGTTGTCCTTTGAGATTTAAACATAAGACTGGGAATAATATTAAACTAAAGATTTAAACCTTTAGTTCCAATTTGTTCTTTTCATTTAACAACACCACCCAGAGTCAAAATTATCATCAACAGACACATTCATCCTGGGGAAAAATGAGTGAGGGAGACCATCAGAGTTAAGCTGGGTTTGCTGGCTGCAGAGGTTTCATCAAACATGTCCTGTTTTAAGTGTTCTGTTACTCACTGAAGCACCCATCTTGTCAGAAAGATCAGAGAGATTGAAGCTCATTGCAAGGATCAAGCAGGACTCAGAATCTTCACCAGCAGCTCCCTCAGAGGGAAATCTTCAGACCTCCACCGTAGAAGATGGACAAACCCAGCACTTTATGAACAGTGTGATAGTGACCTTTGCTTTGTGTATGTTAGACAAACTTACAAGTTTAGACCTGAAGCATTCAGCATCTTTATATCTCTGGCAGATTTCTCTTGCACTTGTTTATACATTACAAGTTACTTTAGTTACACATTAACAATAGAAAAAAAGGCATAGGGTTGTTTTTTAATATAAATGATAAAGTCTTTCAGATAAATATTTCAATATAACTATAAATGTAGATAAAGTTGTAAACAAGTCATATTGAAACCCGCAAACTCTGCTTTCACTTTTGAGAACCACGTGAAGGTTTGACCTTCATCTCCTGTCTGTTTGTCTGTGCCACCATCTCCACATCAGCAGACCTTCACTAGCATCTTGTAAACGTTCCTTTTCACTCTTGCTGCTATTCTTCTGTCACAATTCCAGGCTGTTGTCTCAGAGATCAGCTGACCTCTATAAACCACCGCTCCCCCACTGATGGAGCGCTGATCGTGTGTCGACACAGCGGACAGGTGCCAAACTGCTCACAGACTCTGAAGTTGCAGTCTTTACATAAACATCGGTGGCCACAAGGCAGTGTGATTCTGGCCTCTTTCGCCATGCACACCACACAGACGTTATCTGTTGTAAAAAGAGAGAGATCCCAATTACATATGTGACATCAGGAAATGAGACCACACTATCACAGCTGATTTCACTTTTATCTTCTCTGGTCAGAAATGTGCAACTGAAAACAGCCAAAAATGTTTGAAATGACTCTTTACCTTCTGGCATTTTTGTGTCAAGACAGGAGATGCAGTCCTCACGTCTGAAGTCTGAAACATCAGGAACTGAACGAAAGTGACTGTCAGGATCAGGTGAGGCGAGCGGTTCAGGTGCAGGACAGGATCTTCTACGGTAAAGCAGCTTTTTGTTTTTCTTGGAGTCTTCAGCAAAGAGAAAGGAGTATTTGAATAGTCATTCAGTCTATGAATCAGACAACATTTATAACTCTCAGAGCATGTGAATTGCTCTGCATTCACAGAACAGGAAAAACATTCTGTAGGTCAAATATAACCGTGGTTCTAGTGAACTTACCCAGCAGCAAAATGGAGCGCGTCTGCCCGTAGATGTCTATCATGGCCCACAGCGGCTGTTTAGTGTCCACTCCTGGTAGTCGCTCGTACTCCTCGTTGTTGACACCTATGTATATGCTGCCATGAGAAGAAACCCAAAACTCCAGCTCTGAACCTGCTTGGCAGACAGATTCATCCAATGGAACAGCCCAGTGTCCGGACTTGTCAGTGAGGTTGGGGATGGACATGCTGGGCAGAGGCAGAGATCTGGTTGAGGGTGGCACAGTGGTAAAGCCCACACGCAGAGCCCCGTCCCAGATGGATGAATCCTTCTCTATTCTCAGACAAATCTTCTCCTGGATCTTCACTGGACGGTTGCTGAACACCAGCCCATTCTTGAAGGTGTTATCAGTCTTCTCTGCGAGTCGACCTCCATGACTCAAGCGGACCTTTTCTCCCACAGCCTGACTGTCGAAGGACAGAGGACTGACACAGCGTGAGCTGCATCTGTGTGACACCTCTGACTTGCCAACTACACAGAATTAAATAAAACGTATTAGTGCTGATATAAAAATATTTCTTTGCATGTGATCAGATGCTTAAATATCATGCATACATTTAATGGTTTAATGGAAAATTAGTAGTCTGACTTACTATTAATAAAAGATAACTGAAAATAATGTGACAAGGTTTTCTGTCATGAGCTTATTTTACACCTTTAAGATGTTTCTGAAAAAGATTTTAGTGCAATAATAAAAGCTAATAAACTTGTAAACAAGTCGTAATAAAATTTGCAAACTCCTGTGCTTTCACTTTTGAGAATGATGTGACACTTTGGACTTCATCCTGATCATTAAATAAAGTGAACTAAGTTGCATTCAATGTCCACTAGGTGGCCTGTGATTATTCATTGTTTATGTCTCACACAGTTATTGTGTTTGCACTTTATCTTTGGCAATAAGCATTTCCTCTAAAATATAAACTTTATCTTTAAAGATTTTTGCATTTAATTCACAGCTTATAATTAAGATTTTTTTTTGCAGTCGTTTGCTAATCCTTACAGTACTTTGCCATTTTTCATATATTCTTTATTGTTTTCATTCAGTTTTCATGGATTTATTTCAATAGATAACAGCAGATTTTACATTCTTCAAAATTGCAAGTGAAAAACATCTGTTTCTCATATTTATGCACTATAATTTCCAAAGTCAATTATGTTGCTTGTTTTCATATAATATAAATAACTGTTTAGTCTAGTAACAATATAGAAACAGCTGACATTTGTTGATTTGGGTATAATAGTTATTGATTTACCAAACTGATATATAAAGCAGCTCTGTAACTTACATTTAAAAATCCTCATAGAGCGTGACCATGGCATTTTGAAGTTGTAAATAATACTTGTCAGCTGAGTCCTGATGGATGATAGTGTGTGTGCTCCTTTATAGTTTCCACATGTGGGTTGAAAACACAAACACTCCCAGCATAACCAGGAAAGGAAAAGAGGAGGGGCTGGGGAAGTGACTGTACATTCTGATGATGTCATTAACCTCCATTCACAGTTCAACGTCTGAGCTGAGTGAGGACATCAGGACACTCACAGTAACAGTCTTATTGAGCTTTAATCTTCTGTGCACAGATTCTATACTATAGTATAGAATCTGTGCACAGAAGCCTAACAATAGTACATATATGTACTATTGTTAGGCTTTGTTTATACATGTGAAATATCAGCCCAAAATGCTTTTTTTTTTTTTTTTTTTTTTTACACTTGTCAGGAATTAAATCCAAACCAACCTGCATGCTTCAAAATAGCCAGACAGTCTTCCAGGGACATAATAAAGACTTTCTGTTTGAATAACAAAACAAAGAAAAAACAAAAGAACTGGATGATGATGGTGCTAATTAAAAATATTGCTGTTTTTTGGTTTGCTTTGGAGTATCTTTGTCAGTCTTCTACTTTGGTTTTAGTTTTTATTTTGATGGATATTTTACGGCTATAAAACCGAAACACATTGAACTGTAGAAGAGTGATGCACTTTTCATGCACAATCTAGATAGATATTAGAACATTAACAGTAGTGTAATAGTTAATGACGCTGAAGGTTTAGGAGATGGCTTCTTTGTTGTTTTGCCGTCAGTTTAATCTTTGTTAACCTGACCTTTTCTGGGAGTGACTTTTATCGGTTGTAAATCTCTGCATCTATCTGCATTTTTGAGAACTTTGTTACACTCGTTCATGCATTAGGAAATCCTTTACACATTAACAAAGGAAAAACAGCGCAGCTTTTTTTTATACTATAAAGTGACTCAGATAAAGCTTTTAAGTTAACCTGTACACAAGTCATAATGAAAGTACCAAACTCTTTTGCTTTTACTTTTGCAGACCAGGTTAAAGTTTGGCCTTAGTCAGATGAGTTACCGACAGAAACAGTTCACTAGATGAGCTTTGATTTAAAATTCAGGGTTAGTTTTCTTTCTTTTGTCATTGCTGCAGTGGGTGGGATGAAAAAATTTTTTATGTTTAGATTTCTGTTGATGTAAGTTCAATGTGCTGCAGTAAACATCAGCTGAGTGAAAACAGGACAACCATGGCAAAAAGCATAAACATAATCATAAACTTAAGGAGAAGAAGTGAATTTGGAAAGAGTTTATGACCGTAAGGCAGGATTGTCCAACTCCAGGCCTCGAGGGCCGGTGTCCTGCAGGTCTTAGACGTGTCCTTGATCCACAACACAGCTGATTTAAATGGCTAAATGACCTCCTCAACAGTTAATGAACTCATCATTTGATTTAGGTGTGTGGACATAAGGTGATATCTAAAACCTGCAGGACAACGGCCCCCGAGGCCTGGAAGGTTGGACACTCTGGCTGTAAGGCTTTTGTCATATATAATCCAAAATGAGAAGAACAACACAAGAAACAAAAAACCTTTAGGATCTGAAAAATGTCCAATAAATGAATCACACCTCTTTATAAATACAAATAGTTACTCACAGAACAAGACTAAGTTTAAAACCTGCTGATTTGTTGTTGCATGTTGTTTGTTCACTGAACTCTAAGTTAAAGAATACGTTTTTTTATACAAATATGGGGTAACATTGCATACTAAAGAAAAGGTGCTACACCTATCAGGAAGATCAAACCACGAGAGCCGAATACAAAAGTTAGCCTTGATCTTCATTAATTTTCATGTCACAGCCAATCAGTCTTCCAGCTCTTTAATAAACTATTTGAAATAACGAACAAACAAACAATAGGAAAGCTCCGTGGGGCTGAGGATGGAAATTTGGGCCTTCAAAATCAAACTACAAACTATTTTTGTTTTATTTTGACCACCAGTGTTATTAATTTGTCACAGTCTGACAATAGAGAATAAGGTTTTTAATTTCACTGAGATTTTACTGTCATGGTTCTGGGTCCTTTTAGGCCAGCATTTTGTGTTTTCTTGTATTCCTGTGGTAGTTTGTATTATTAGATTATGTTCTGGTTCATTAGTGGTCTTTAGTTTTCCATTGTGAGTTATATTCCCTGTTTAGTATTTTCCCCTTGTGTCTGTGATGTCTCTCTCTGTGTCTGCGTTGTCTTGTGTCTTGTTTCCTCCTCGTGTTTCATTCTGTTTTCACCTGCCTGCCATGTTTATCCATGTTTCCCCAGTCAGTCACGTCTCTGTGTCTGTCTGCACCTCTGTGCGTGTGTTCCCATTGCTTCCTGTTTTATTTTGGTAGTTTCCTATCTGTGTGCGCCATGTTTTGCTTTGCTTCTGCTATTGTGAAGGTACCTTGTCTGATCTGTTATATTTAGCTTTATTTTCTTCTGTCCACCGTCACGGTCTCCCTCAGTCCACACTGTGTGTTCTGTCTGCTAAAACTGCTAGTTTATTTTGTATCTTCAGTTAAGTTAGTTTTTCCTTGTTCAGCAATAAAGCTGTTTTTTGAGTTTATGTTTCACATCCTGGAGTCTGCATTAATGCACCCAAATGCATTTGGGTCCTCCCTTCCTGCCTGCTGCATGCAGTTTATGACATTTACAACTGCAAACAATACAACAATGTAAATAAATAATAATAAAACTAAATGGACTGAATTGGACGTTTGAAGAAGCATCAAACATCTTTTTTTTGGTAACTGTTAGGTTTTGTATTGTTGATTGTCATTTATGCTTAGAAATATTCAACCATATATGCTTAGAGGTGTATAATCAATTGTGTAGTGATAGGATGTGTGATCTTTAGCAGGCTGCAAAGGCTTGGTGTGCATTCCTGGAATTTTTTGGTAGGATAAACGTGGCTATATCTGTTTTAGTCTAAGTGCTTTTTTACATATAGATGAACTGTTGGATTTTCCAGACCAGCAGGTTTAGGGAAGTTGTTTATGGGGCCACACTCTGCCCCCCCCCCCCCCCCCCCCCCCCCCCCACACACACACACACACACACACACAGACAGACACACACACAGACACACACGCAGGCAAGGTACTCTTTGTTTGTATGAAGACGTCATATGTTAATGAACCTATGCATATTCATTTAACCTCAATAAAAGACCAGTGTTACGGGGGAGCGGACGAGAGCAACTGGGGTCAAGCGAAGGAACGGCGTTTGTCCGGTTCTCTCCCATGCACGAGAAACATGAAGAACTTTGCCTACTTCGTGTCTTGCTTGCTGTGTAATTATATTGTCTTCAACGTTCCAGCGAATAGGTTCAAGCTACAAACCTATCAGTAACCCAAACCTGAATTGATGATTTGTACCAGTACAGTTTACTTTAGTTACACATTAACAATAGAAACTGCTTAGGGTTGTTTTTTTTTTTATATAAATGATAAAGTCTTTCAGATAAAGCTTTCAATATAACTATAAATGTAGATAAAGTTGTAAACAAGTCATATTGAAACCCGCAAACTCTGCTTTCACTTTTGAGAACCACGTGAAGGTTTGACCTTCATCTACGATTAATATTTAACTCATACACATTACAACAGAGTGAATCTTTTATTTTTAAATAGTCAGCAGTTTTTATTTGGTGATGATTCCTGGCTGATGTCTTGGAGGTTAGATGGTCCCTGAAATAGTTATATGTTAGTGACCAATAAAAATTGAACCAATGTGAAGCAACGCAAACCCCGGGGTGTAGAGCTTCTGAGTACACACAGCAGTCCTGAACCCCTCCTCCTGCTGTTGGGTACCCTTTCATCCTTTGTTCTTTCTTGGTGAGTCTTAAGTTTTTATTTTATTCTTTCAACTGTACAAATGTCATATTACCCCAATCATTATATGTTTATCAATATTTTCCCCCAATCAGTTTTTAATCATACATGTTTCTTTTGTTTAATCTTAAACTTGGTTACACAACTTTCTGGCACCATAACTTTTCGAGTGCCAGTCCTGGCATCCATCATTTATAATTGGGTCACTTTGTCAGTTTAATGGCCAAAGTGAGTTCGAAGGTTTGCAAAAAGGCAGATAACAGTTAATCATTTTGGCAATTTTGTCGGGTTCGCTTGTCAGAAGTACACGACTATCCATGATAAGAAAGGGTACTTTTCACCTATGGTGGCTGAGGCAAGAAAACAGAATCCTAGGTGCATCCTAGGCAGGGCCAGGTTTGTTTACCATATAGGCTGTGGAAGGGCTGGATACAGAATGAAGACGAGCAGAGAGTCCCAGGTGCACATTTAGCAGTGCCAAGTTGAAATAACTCTATGTTTGGACTTGTCACCATTGGCCATAACACAATCAATCCTAATTATTACATTTTCAAACAGCATTGATCAACATGTGTTCATACAAGAAGTGGCACAAACTTCATTAATATAACTATAGATAATATTTGACCTAAATATGTGGGTCTTGTGATTTGAACATGTATGTTAGAGGATTATCATAATGATTACATTATATAAAACACTCCAGTGTAGGTATATATAGTATATTTGCGAGTATATGTCCAGTGTATACAGGTATATATGTCAAATATCATAAAAAATCCACAACAAAACTCTCTAGATCAATGTCCACTAGGTGGCTTGTGATGACTCATTGTTTAGGTGTGACTCTCACACAATATGTGTGCACTTTATCTTATAGGAAGCTGAGCATTTCCTCTAAAACATAAACTTTATCGTGGCGGTCATTCGCTAATCCTTAAAGTACTTTCTCTGTTTTATTTATTTTATTTTATTTATCATCAGTGATGTTTTACTTAATAACAACAGATCACTCTGAAATTCTTAAGAAAATTGAACCTTTGAGAGAAAATACAGCTGTCTCATAATGATATGCTATAAATTCCTTAAAAATAATCAATATTCTTGTCTACATGTACAAAATCTAAATTACTGTTTATTCTTGTAAAAAGACTGAAAAAGCTGTTATGTGTTGATTTTAGCATAATAAATGATTTACCAGACTGATAGATAAAGCAGTATTTTAACTTATATATCAAGTTCTCTGTTAAGATTTACCAGAGCTCTTCTCCTTAGTTTGCGTTGCCATCTTAAAGACGTAACTAATACTTGTTGAATGAGTTCCACTTTTGAGTGTGACATGGGAACTGCTGGGTGCTTGAAGACATGGAGTGCATATGGTTTGAAAACACAAACACTTCCAGAATCGCAGGAAAAATGAAAGGGCAGGGACGGAGGAACGAACCCAATGTAGGAGATTTCCCAGAATTATTTTGAGAGTTTGGTTGTGACCAGTTTCCTTATTTACTGTGTAACCCCTGTTTCTTTGAGAGCAGACAAACAATTTTGATAATTAAAGTAGATTAATGCACGTAATCCTTTTTTTTTTTTTTTGTGGGGGGGGGTTATTAACTGGCATTTTAATCTTATAGTGCCACGTGGCCTTATTGAAAGAATTTAGTTTTATCTGTTGTAGATCTAAAGTGTTCTGCATGTTTACATCTCTGGGAACATCATGTAACGTTGGAAACCATCAGGACAATCACGGTTAATTTTTTTTTCATCTGAGAATAAAACTTTCTTCCACTTTTCAGTGTTCTGTGGCATTCAAGGAAACAAGGCCTTTGAAGCCCCTTTTTTTTTGAAGCCCTTGAGTATGCCGCTTGATGGTTATGGGGCTGCAGTTCGCACCAGTAAAAGCCTTAATTTGGATCGTCCAATGTCTTAAAGGACAGCCAATTGGTTCGTGCTGGTGAAATTATTTTGCTGGTTTAACTTTTTTGTTCCATAACAAATGGAGATTAAAGTGATAGAGCCCCTCTGTCCACTATTGAAAAGTCACTGATTTATAGCTGACTGGGAGATGATATCTAAAAATCATGCATGTATGGTTGACTGGGAGACAATCCTGTATTAGTCAACATTAAATGTTGTCCTTTGAGATTTAAACATAAGACTGGGAATAATATTAAACTAAAGATTTAAACCTTTAGTTCCAATTTGTTCTTTTCATTTAACAACACCACCCAGAGTCAAAATTATCATCAACAGACACATTCATCCTGGGGAAAAATGAGTGAGGGAGACCATCAGAGTTAAGCTGGGTTTGCTGGCTGCAGAGGTTTCATCAAACATGTCCTGTTTTAAGTGTTCTGTTACTCACTGAAGCACCCATCTTGTCAGAAAGATCAGAGAGATTGAAGCTCATTGCAAGGATCAAGCAGGACTCAGAATCTTCACCAGCAGCTCCCTCATAGGGAAATCTTCAGACCTCCACCGTAGAAGATGGACAAACCCAGCACTTTATGAACAGTGTGATAGTGACCTTTGCTTTGTGTATGTTAGACAAACTTACAAGTTTAGACCTGAAGCATTCAGCATCTTTATATCTCTGGCAGATTTCTCTTGCACTTGTTTATACATTACAAGTTACTTTAGTTACACATTAACAATAGAAAAAAAGGCATAGGGTTGTTTTTTTAATATAAATGATAAAGTCTTTCAGATAAATATTTCAATATAACTATAAATGTAGATAAAGTTGTAAACAAGTCATATTGAAACCCGCAAACTCTGCTTTCACTTTTGAGAACCACGTGAAGGTTTGACCTTCATCTACGATTAATATTTAACTCATACACATTACAACAGAGTGAATCTTTTATTTTTAAATAGTCAGCAGTTTTTATTTGGTGATGATTCCTGGCTGATGTCTTGGAGGTTAGATGGTCCCTGAAATAGTTATATGTTAGTGACCAATAAAAATTGAACCAATGTGAAGCAACGCAAACCCCGGGGTGTAGAGCTTCTGAGTACACACAGCAGTCCTGAACCCCTCCTCCTGCTGTTGGGTACCCTTTCATCCTTTGTTCTTTCTTGGTGAGTCTTAAGTTTTTATTTTATTCTTTCAACTGTACAAATGTCATATTACCCCAATCATTATATGTTTATCAATATTTTCCCCCAATCAGTTTTTAATCATACATGTTTCTTTTGTTTAATCTTAAACTTGGTTACACAACTTTCTGGCACCATAACTTTTCGAGTGCCAGTCCTGGCATCCATCATTTATAATTGGGTCACTTTGTCAGTTTAATGGCCAAAGTGAGTTCGAAGGTTTGCAAAAAGGCAGATAACAGTTAATCATTTTGGCAATTTTGTCGGGTTCGCTTGTCAGAAGTACACGACTATCCATGATAAGAAAGGGTACTTTTCACCTATGGTGGCTGAGGCAAGAAAACAGAATCCTAGGTGCATCCTAGGCAGGGCCAGGTTTGTTTACCATATAGGCTGTGGAAGGGCTGGATACAGAATGAAGACGAGCAGAGAGTCCCAGGTGCACATTTAGCAGTGCCAAGTTGAAATAACTCTATGTTTGGACTTGTCACCATTGGCCATAACACAATCAATCCTAATTATTACATTTTCAAACAGCATTGATCAACATGTGTTCATACAAGAAGTGGCACAAACTTCATTAATATAACTATAGATAATATTTGACCTAAATATGTGGGTCTTGTGATTTGAACATGTATGTTAGAGGATTATCATAATGATTACATTATATAAAACACTCCAGTGTAGGTATATATAGTATATTTGCGAGTATATGTCCAGTGTATACAGGTATATATGTCAAATATCATAAAAAATCCACAACAAAACTCTCTAGATCAATGTCCACTAGGTGGCTTGTGATGACTCATTGTTTAGGTGTGACTCTCACACAATATGTGTGCACTTTATCTTATAGGAAGCTGAGCATTTCCTCTAAAACATAAACTTTATCGTGGCGGTCATTCGCTAATCCTTAAAGTACTTTCTCTGTTTTATTTATTTTATTTTATTTATCATCAGTGATGTTTTACTTAATAACAACAGATCACTCTGAAATTCTTAAGAAAATTGAACCTTTGAGAGAAAATACAGCTGTCTCATAATGATATGCTATAAATTCCTTAAAAATAATCAATATTCTTGTCTACATGTACAAAATCTAAATTACTGTTTATTCTTGTAAAAAGACTGAAAAAGCTGTTATGTGTTGATTTTAGCATAATAAATGATTTACCAGACTGATAGATAAAGCAGTATTTTAACTTATATATCAAGTTCTCTGTTAAGATTTACCAGAGCTCTTCTCCTTAGTTTGCGTTGCCATCTTAAAGACGTAACTAATACTTGTTGAATGAGTTCCACTTTTGAGTGTGACATGGGAACTGCTGGGTGCTTGAAGACATGGAGTGCATATGGTTTGAAAACACAAACACTTCCAGAATCGCAGGAAAAATGAAAGGGCAGGGACGGAGGAACGAACCCAATGTAGGAGATTTCCCAGAATTATTTTGAGAGTTTGGTTGTGACCAGTTTCCTTATTTACTGTGTAACCCCTGTTTCTTTGAGAGCAGACAAACAATTTTGATAATTAAAGTAGATTAATGCACGTAATCCTTTTTTTTTTTTTTGTGGGGGGGGTTATTAACTGGCATTTTAATCTTATAGTGCCACGTGGCCTTATTGAAAGAATTTAGTTTTATCTGTTGTAGATCTAAAGTGTTCTGCATGTTTACATCTCTGGGAACATCATGTAACGTTGGAAACCATCAGGACAATCACGGTTAATTTTTTTTTCATCTGAGAATAAAACTTTCTTCCACTTTTCAGTGTTCTGTGGCATTCAAGGAAACAAGGCCTTTGAAGCCCTTTTTTTTTGAAGCCCTTGAGTATGCCGCTTGATGGTTATGGGGCTGCAGTTCGCACCAGTAAAAGCCTTAATTTGGATCGTCCAATGTCTTAAAGGACAGCCAATTGGTTCGTGCTGGTGAAATTATTTTGCTGGTTTAACTTTTTTGTTCCATAACAAATGGAGATTAAAGTGATAGAGCCCCTCTGTCCACTATTGAAAAGTCACTGATTTATAGCTGACTGGGAGATGATATCTAAAAATCATGCATGTATGGTTGACTGGGAGACAATCCTGTATTAGTCAACATTAAATGTTGTCCTTTGAGATTTAAACATAAGACTGGGAATAATATTAAACTAAAGATTTAAACCTTTAGTTCCAATTTGTTCTTTTCATTTAACAACACCACCCAGAGTCAAAATTATCATCAACAGACACATTCATCCTGGGGAAAAATGAGTGAGGGAGACCATCAGAGTTAAGCTGGGTTTGCTGGCTGCAGAGGTTTCATCAAACATGTCCTGTTTTAAGTGTTCTGTTACTCACTGAAGCACCCATCTTGTCAGAAAGATCAGAGAGATTGAAGCTCATTGCAAGGATCAAGCAGGACTCAGAATCTTCACCAGCAGCTCCCTCAGAGGGAAATCTTCAGACCTCCACCGTAGAAGATGGACAAACCCAGCACTTTATGAACAGTGTGATAGTGACCTTTGCTTTGTGTATGTTAGACAAACTTACAAGTTTAGACCTGAAGCATTCAGCATCTTTATATCTCTGGCAGATTTCTCTTGCACTTGTTTATACATTACAAGTTACTTTAGTTACACATTAACAATAGAAAAAAAGGCATAGGGTTGTTTTTTTAATATAAATGATAAAGTCTTTCAGATAAATATTTCAATATAACTATAAATGTAGATAAAGTTGTAAACAAGTCATATTGAAACCCGCAAACTCTGCTTTCACTTTTGAGAACCACGTGAAGGTTTGACCTTCATCTACGATTAATATTTAACTCATACACATTACAACAGAGTGAATCTTTTATTTTTAAATAGTCAGCAGTTTTTATTTGGTGATGATTCCTGGCTGATGTCTTGGAGGTTAGATGGTCCCTGAAATAGTTATATGTTAGTGACCAATAAAAATTGAACCAATGTGAAGCAACGCAAACCCCGGGGTGTAGAGCTTCTGAGTACACACAGCAGTCCTGAACCCCTCCTCCTGCTGTTGGGTACCCTTTCATCCTTTGTTCTTTCTTGGTGAGTCTTAAGTTTTTATTTTATTCTTTCAACTGTACAAATGTCATATTACCCCAATCATTATATGTTTATCAATATTTTCCCCCAATCAGTTTTTAATCATACATGTTTCTTTTGTTTAATCTTAAACTTGGTTACACAACTTTCTGGCACCATAACTTTTCGAGTGCCAGTCCTGGCATCCATCATTTATAATTGGGTCACTTTGTCAGTTTAATGGCCAAAGTGAGTTCGAAGGTTTGCAAAAAGGCAGATAACAGGTAATCATTTTGGCAATTTTGTCGGGTTCGCTTGTCAGAAGTACACGACTATCCATGATAAGAAAGGGTACTTTTCACCTATGGTGGCTGAGGCAAGAAAACAGACTCCTAGGTGCATCCTAGGCAGGGCCAGGTTTGTTTACCATATAGGCTGTGGAAGGGCTGGATACAGAATGAAGACGAGCAGAGAGTCCCAGGTGCACATTTAGCAGTGCCAAGTTGAAATAACTCTATGTTTGGACTTGTCACCATTGGCCATAACACAATCAATCCTAATTATTACATTTTCAAACAGCATTGATCAACATGTGTTCATACAAGAAGTGGCACAAACTTCATTAATATAACTATAGATAATATTTGACCTAAATATGTGGGTCTTGTGATTTGAACATGTATGTTAGAGGATTATCATAATGATTACATTATATAAAACACTCCAGTGTAGGTATATATAGTATATTTGCGAGTATATGTCCAGTGTATACAGGTATATATGTCAAATATCATAAAAAATCCACAACAAAACTCTCTAGATCAATGTCCACTAGGTGGCTTGTGATGACTCATTGTTTAGGTGTGACTCTCACACAATATGTGTGCACTTTATCTTATAGGAAGCTGAGCATTTCCTCTAAAACATAAACTTTATCGTGGCGGTCATTCGCTAATCCTTAAAGTACTTTCTCTGTTTTATTTATTTTATTTTATTTATCATCAGTGATGTTTTACTTAATAACAACAGATCACTCTGAAATTCTTAAGAAAATTGAACCTTTGAGAGAAAATACAGCTGTCTCATAATGATATGCTATAAATTCCTTAAAAATAATCAATATTCTTGTCTACATGTACAAAATCTAAATTACTGTTTATTCTTGTAAAAAGACTGAAAAAGCTGTTATGTGTTGATTTTAGCATAATAAATGATTTACCAGACTGATAGATAAAGCAGTATTTTAACTTATATATCAAGTTCTCTGTTAAGATTTACCAGAGCTCTTCTCCTTAGTTTGCGTTGCCATCTTAAAGACGTAACTAATACTTGTTGAATGAGTTCCACTTTTGAGTGTGACATGGGAACTGCTGGGTGCTTGAAGACATGGAGTGCATATGGTTTGAAAACACAAACACTTCCAGAATCGCAGGAAAAATGAAAGGGCAGGGACGGAGGAACGAACCCAATGTAGGAGATTTCCCAGAATTATTTTGAGAGTTTGGTTGTGACCAGTTTCCTTATTTACTGTGTAACCCCTGTTTCTTTGAGAGCAGACAAACAATTTTGATAATTAAAGTAGATTAATGCACGTAATCCTTTTTTTTTTTTTTTGTGGGGGGGGGGGGTTATTAACTGGCATTTTAATCTTATAGTGCCACGTGGCCTTATTGAAAGAATTTAGTTTTATCTGTTGTAGATCTAAAGTGTTCTGCATGTTTACATCTCTGGGAACATCATGTAACGTTGGAAACCATCAGGACAATCACGGTTAATTTTTTTTTCATCTGAAAATAAAACTTTCTTCCACTTTTCAGTGTTCTGTGGCATTCAAGGAAACAAGGCCTTTGAAGCCCTTTTTTTTTTTTGAAGCCCTTGAGTATGCCGCTTGATGGTTATGGGGCTGCAGTTCGCACCAGTAAAAGCCTTAATTTGGATCGTCCAATGTCTTAAAGGACAGCCAATTGGTTCGTGCTGGTGAAATTATTTTGCTGGTTTAACTTTTTTGTTCCATAACAAATGGAGATTAAAGTGATAGAGCCCCTCTGTCCACTATTGAAAAGTCACTGATTTATAGCTGACTGGGAGATGATATCTAAAAATCATGCATGTATGGTTGACTGGGAGACAATCCTGTATTAGTCAACATTAAATGTTGTCCTTTGAGATTTAAACATAAGACTGGGAATAATATTAAACTAAAGATTTAAACCTTTAGTTCCAATTTGTTCTTTTCATTTAACAACACCACCCAGAGTCAAAATTATCATCAACAGACACATTCATCCTGGGGAAAAATGAGTGAGGGAGACCATCAGAGTTAAGCTGGGTTTGCTGGCTGCAGAGGTTTCATCAAACATGTCCTGTTTTAAGTGTTCTGTTACTCACTGAAGCACCCATCTTGTCAGAAAGATCAGAGAGATTGAAGCTCATTGCAAGGATCAAGCAGGACTCAGAATCTTCACCAGCAGCTCCCTCAGAGGGAAATCTTCAGACCTCCACCGTAGAAGATGGACAAACCCAGCACTTTATGAACAGTGTGATAGTGACCTTTGCTTTGTGTATGTTAGACAAACTTACAAGTTTAGACCTGAAGCATTCAGCATCTTTATATCTCTGGCAGATTTCTCTTGCACTTGTTTATACATTACAAGTTACTTTAGTTACACATTAACAATAGAAAAAAAGGCATAGGGTTGTTTTTTTAATATAAATGATAAAGTCTTTCAGATAAATATTTCAATATAACTATAAATGTAGATAAAGTTGTAAACAAGTCATATTGAAACCCGCAAACTCTGCTTTCACTTTTGAGAACCACGTGAAGGTTTGACCTTCATCTACGATTAATATTTAACTCATACACATTACAACAGAGTGAATCTTTTATTTTTAAATAGTCAGCAGTTTTTATTTGGTGATGATTCCTGGCTGATGTCTTGGAGGTTAGATGGTCCCTGAAATAGTTATATGTTAGTGACCAATAAAAATTGAACCAATGTGAAGCAACGCAAACCCCGGGGTGTAGAGCTTCTGAGTACACACAGCAGTCCTGAACCCCTCCTCCTGCTGTTGGGTACCCTTTCATCCTTTGTTCTTTCTTGGTGAGTCTTAAGTTTTTATTTTATTCTTTCAACTGTACAAATGTCATATTACCCCAATCATTATATGTTTATCAATATTTTCCCCCAATCAGTTTTTAATCATACATGTTTCTTTTGTTTAATCTTAAACTTGGTTACACAACTTTCTGGCACCATAACTTTTCGAGTGCCAGTCCTGGCATCCATCATTTATAATTGGGTCACTTTGTCAGTTTAATGGCCAAAGTGAGTTCGAAGGTTTGCAAAAAGGCAGATAACAGTTAATCATTTTGGCAATTTTGTCGGGTTCGCTTGTCAGAAGTACACGACTATCCATGATAAGAAAGGGTACTTTTCACCTATGGTGGCTGAGGCAAGAAAACAGACTCCTAGGTGCATCCTAGGCAGGGCCAGGTTTGTTTACCATATAGGCTGTGGAAGGGCTGGATACAGAATGAAGACGAGCAGAGAGTCCCAGGTGCACATTTAGCAGTGCCAAGTTGAAATAACTCTATGTTTGGACTTGTCACCATTGGCCATAACACAATCAATCCTAATTATTACATTTTCAAACAGCATTGATCAACATGTGTTCATACAAGAAGTGGCACAAACTTCATTAATATAACTATAGATAATATTTGACCTAAATATGTGGGTCTTGTGATTTGAACATGTATGTTAGAGGATTATCATAATGATTACATTATATAAAACACTCCAGTGTAGGTATATATAGTATATTTGCGAGTATATGTCCAGTGTATACAGGTATATATGTCAAATATCATAAAAAATCCACAACAAAACTCTCTAGATCAATGTCCACTAGGTGGCTTGTGATGACTCATTGTTTAGGTGTGACTCTCACACAATATGTGTGCACTTTATCTTATAGGAAGCTGAGCATTTCCTCTAAAACATAAACTTTATCGTGGCGGTCATTCGCTAATCCTTAAAGTACTTTCTCTGTTTTATTTATTTTATTTTATTTATCATCAGTGATGTTTTACTTAATAACAACAGATCACTCTGAAATTCTTAAGAAAATTGAACCTTTGAGAGAAAATACAGCTGTCTCATAATGATATGCTATAAATTCCTTAAAAATAATCAATATTCTTGTCTACATGTACAAAATCTAAATTACTGTTTATTCTTGTAAAAAGACTGAAAAAGCTGTTATGTGTTGATTTTAGCATAATAAATGATTTACCAGACTGATAGATAAAGCAGTATTTTAACTTATATATCAAGTTCTCTGTTAAGATTTACCAGAGCTCTTCTCCTTAGTTTGCGTTGCCATCTTAAAGACGTAACTAATACTTGTTGAATGAGTTCCACTTTTGAGTGTGACATGGGAACTGCTGGGTGCTTGAAGACATGGAGTGCATATGGTTTGAAAACACAAACACTTCCAGAATCGCAGGAAAAATGAAAGGGCAGGGACGGAGGAACGAACCCAATGTAGGAGATTTCCCAGAATTATTTTGAGAGTTTGGTTGTGACCAGTTTCCTTATTTACTGTGTAACCCCTGTTTCTTTGAGAGCAGACAAACAATTTTGATAATTAAAGTAGATTAATGCACGTAATCCTTTTTTTTTTTTTTTGTGGGGGGGGGGGGGTTATTAACTGGCATTTTAATCTTATAGTGCCACGTGGCCTTATTGAAAGAATTTAGTTTTATCTGTTGTAGATCTAAAGTGTTCTGCATGTTTACATCTCTGGGAACATCATGTAACGTTGGAAACCATCAGGACAATCACGGTTAATTTTTTTTTCATCTGAAAATAAAACTTTCTTCCACTTTTCAGTGTTCTGTGGCATTCAAGGAAACAAGGCCTTTGAAGCCCTTTTTTTTTTGAAGCCCTTGAGTATGCCGCTTGATGGTTATGGGGCTGCAGTTCGCACCAGTAAAAGCCTTAATTTGGATCGTCCAATGTCTTAAAGGACAGCCAATTGGTTCGTGCTGGTGAAATTATTTTGCTGGTTTAACTTTTTTGTTCCATAACAAATGGAGATTAAAGTGATAGAGCCCCTCTGTCCACTATTGAAAAGTCACTGATTTATAGCTGACTGGGAGATGATATCTAAAAATCATGCATGTATGGTTGACTGGGAGACAATCCTGTATTAGTCAACATTAAATGTTGTCCTTTGAGATTTAAACATAAGACTGGGAATAATATTAAACTAAAGATTTAAACCTTTAGTTCCAATTTGTTCTTTTCATTTAACAACACCACCCAGAGTCAAAATTATCATCAACAGACACATTCATCCTGGGGAAAAATGAGTGAGGGAGACCATCAGAGTTAAGCTGGGTTTGCTGGCTGCAGAGGTTTCATCAAACATGTCCTGTTTTAAGTGTTCTGTTACTCACTGAAGCACCCATCTTGTCAGAAAGATCAGAGAGATTGAAGCTCATTGCAAGGATCAAGCAGGACTCAGAATCTTCACCAGCAGCTCCCTCAGAGGGAAATCTTCAGACCTCCACCGTAGAAGATGGACAAACCCAGCACTTTATGAACAGTGTGATAGTGACCTTTGCTTTGTGTATGTTAGACAAACTTACAAGTTTAGACCTGAAGCATTCAGCATCTTTATATCTCTGGCAGATTTCTCTTGCACTTGTTTATACATTACAAGTTACTTTAGTTACACATTAACAATAGAAAAAAAGGCATAGGGTTGTTTTTTTAATATAAATGATAAAGTCTTTCAGATAAATATTTCAATATAACTATAAATGTAGATAAAGTTGTAAACAAGTCATATTGAAACCCGCAAACTCTGCTTTCACTTTTGAGAACCACGTGAAGGTTTGACCTTCATCTACGATTAATATTTAACTCATACACATTACAACAGAGTGAATCTTTTATTTTTAAATAGTCAGCAGTTTTTATTTGGTGATGATTCCTGGCTGATGTCTTGGAGCTTAGATGATCCCTGAAATAGTTATATATTAGTGATCCTGATACATGCTCAGTCATCCAGCTAAGAAAATCCCAAAAGGTTGATTCTGTTCATATAGACGTAACGTTTTCAGTGGGAGAAACGTTTCGTCACTATGTCCAGATGAAGAGAATCAACCTTTTGGGATATTAGTGAATACATACACATTTGATAAAACAATGTAATTAAATGCAGTTCTAACTCTAAAACATTTTTTGCACATTGCATAAACTTAAATTGTCACAATATATTCAAAGTTCTCTTCATGTTAACAATATAAAATCAGAGAACAAAATTCAGAAACATGTGACAAAGTTTTCTGATTGGAGATCACTTGTGCTTCTTTTGCACCATAAAGCTGTTGAAGTTTGATTAACCACTTATATACTATTTCTTTACCTGTAGTAACAAAGACACCAGTAAACCCGGATAAACTTGTAAAAAAGTCATAATATAATCAGCAAACTTATATGCTTCCACCTTTGAGAAACATGTGAAGCTTTGCACTTCATCCTTATCAGTTGAAGCAAACTCTCAAGGTCAATGTCCACTAGGTGGCTTGTGATGACTCATTGTTTAGGTGTGACTCTCACACAATTACTACGTGTGCACTTTATCTTATAGGAAGCTGAGCATTTCCTCTAAAACATAAACGTTATCATGGCAGTCATTCTCTAATCCTTAAAGTACTTTCTCTGTTTTATTTATTTTATTTTATTTATCATCAGTGATGTTTTACTTAATAATAACAGATCACTCTGAAATTCTTAAGCCCTGTAGGAGTGTCCCCCCAAGAGGGACATGGACACTCTAATGATCCTCTACCTAATCACACGAGCCAAGGTGTGAAAACAGGTGTATGTCAAAATCAGCTGAGGTTTCGGGTGAGCTCATTGTGAAACCTAGCCCTACCTTGTATGTAAGTACAGGGTACTTCCACCTTGTTGCCTGCAAATTGCATGCCAATACAGGGTACTTACAGAGTACTTGTTTAATTATTTCTTGCAAAAAGTGATACTTGTTTCTTGCAAATTGCATGTAAGTAAAGGTTACTTGTGTGTGCAATTTGTATGCAAGTAAAGGGTACTTAAAGTGTACTTGTTTCATTGTTTCTGGCAAAAACCTGACTTGTTGGCTGCAAAACACACGTAAGTACAGTGTACTCGTCCCTTACTTGCGTCGTGTTATAAGGTGCTACAGAAATGCCATTGATTTATATAGTTGAAGAAATGTGGCTTTATAGTTGACTGGGAGATTAAAGTGGTAGAGCCCATCTGTCCACTATTGAAAAGTCACTGATTTATAGCTGACTGGGAGATGATATCTAAAAATCATGCATGTATGGTTGACTGGGAGACAATTAGTCAACATTGTCCTTTAATTTAAACATAAGACTGGGAATAATATTAAACTAAAGATTTAAACCTTTAGTTCCAATTTGTTCTTTTCATTTAACCACACCACCAAGAGTCAAAATTATCATCAACAGACACATTCATCCTGGGGGAAAATGAGTGAGGGAGACCATCAGAGTTAAGCTGGGTTTGCTGGCTGCAGAGGTTTGGAGAGACTCTCTCCCTCTCATCAAATGACTTACTTTAGTTACACATTAACAATGGGAAAAAAAGGCATAGGGTTGTTTTTTAATATAAATGATAACGTCTTTCAGATAAATATTTCAATATAACTATAAATGTAGATAAAGTTGTAAACAAGTCATATTGAAACCCGCAAACTCTTTTTTCACTTTTGAGAACCACGTGAAGGTTTGACCTTCATCTACAATTAATATTTAACTCATACTGTCATGATCCTGGGTCCTTTTGACCCAGCATTTTGTGTTTTCTCTTATTGCGATTTTGGTTCTGTTCTTCCTCTGTTTAGTGTTTATTCGGTTCTGCTCATGTATTCCTGTGTTAAGTCCGCGTTTCTTAGTCTGTGTCCTTGCTTTGTAAGTTCCTGTTTTATTGTGAAGGTCTGTGTCTTATGTCAGTGTGTTCTGGTTACGTTTCCCCTGCCTCGTCAGCTGTGATGTCTTCCAGGTGTGTTCCCCTCCTGTTTCCCTTCTCCTGATTCCTGGCGTGTGTGTTTATAGTGTGTGTTACCTCGTCCTCGTTGCTGGTTCGTCTGTGTTGTTTCCCCTCGATCTCCCTGCGTCTCTCTGTATGTATTTCCCCGGACCTCCCTGCATCTTCGTTTCTGGGTTGTTTTGTTAGTTTTACCCAGTTTAGGTTTCCGGTTTCATGTTCACCCACCATTGCTGTTTGTACCCACTCCTGTAAATAAATACTCACCTGCACCAGAGCTGCCGCCTTTTGGGTCCTTTCTACAACTCCACACGTCTGCCACACCAGACGTGATACATACACATTACAACAGAGTGAATCTTTTATTTTTATGAAACAAGAACAGGTTGAGTATATTTTAATAATATAGAAATGCAGTTCAGTAAATTTACATCAACTTTTCATCTCAAAGACTCTGCAGATTTACAAGTTTAACAAAAAGAAAATAATTCATATACAAAATTTTACATCAGGTGCTATTCATTGTGTTTGTCTGTTATTTTTTTTTAATATTAATGACAAAGTATTTCAGATAAAGCATTCAATATAACTATAAATGTAGATAAAGTTGTAAACAAGTCATATTGAAACCCGCAAACTCTGCTTTCACTTTTGAGAACCACATGAAGATTTGACCTTCATCTACGATTAATATTTAACTGCTGCACATTTGCAGCTGCTGCAGATTTTATCATTTTCAGTCTTCTGCAAGTGTCTGTTTTCAGCTACACAATCTTTTTATATTTGAAGGTCACGTATTTCTTTTCTTTACCATTATCGATTTAATAATAGTGCTATTTGCAGTAAGTTTCATAATATTAAGAGCAACAAAATACATTTTATTAATGTTGCCATAGTTTAACCATCAAACACTTTCACAGAAAACTGCTTTAAACAGCACATTTTGCACTCAGTGTTTTAAGTCATACACATTACAATAGAGTGAACCTTTTATTTTTATCAAATCAGTAAATTTACATCAACCTTTGATGTCAAAGACTCTGCACATTTACATGTTTAACAAAAAGAAAATAATTCATATATAAAGCTTTACATCAGGTTCTATTCATTGTGTTTGTCGGTTAGTCAGCCAGCAGTTTTTATTGGGTGATAATTCCTGATGTCTTGGAGTTTAGATGATCCCTGAAATAGTTATATATGAGTATTTATCCTGATACATGCTTAACCATCCGGGTTAGAAAATCCCAAAAGGTTGATTCTGTTCATCTGGACGTAACATTTTCAGTTTCGTCTTGTCCATGTTGTCAAGTTTGCGTTGTCATGTCTGCGTTCCATGCTGTTTCCCGTTTTATTGTGAAAGTCCTGTCCTATGTGCTGTGCGTCTGGTTTTGTTTGCCCTTGTCTCGTTAGGTCTGATTTGTCTCATCTGTGTTCCCACCTGTTCCCCATTTATAGCGTTATTTTTGTGTCACTATTCTGAGTGCACTTAAAAAAATCTTTTGAGCGCACGTAAAAAAAAAATAAAAAAATAAAAATGCAGGTGCAAGTGTTGCATTTTGAGGAGAAATTTATTTTGAGCAAAGAAAAGCTGGTGATGGTGAGAATTGGTAAGCACACCACCTCATCACTCATCCTAAACACAGGAACGCCACAGGCTTGTGTGCTTAGCCCCCTCCTTTATTCCCTGTTTACACACGACTGCGTTGCTAAGCATAAGTCCAACACCATTATCAAGTTTTCAGATGACACAACCATCATAGGCCTCATCGCAGACAACGATGAGAGGGCCTATAGAGAAGAGGTGATGGCACTGTACGAGTGGTGCCTGGAAAATAACCTGTCTCTCAACATCAGCAAAACTACAGAAATGATAGCGGACTACCAGAAATGACCAGTCAGCGAACACCAGCCCATCCACATCTTCTTTCTTCTTCAAAGTTTGTTTCTTAGTTATTATTCTGATACATAATCATTTCTAGTATGACTGGACGAACACTGTGCCTTCATTTCTGAAGGCTGTTTGAGTCTTGAGTGTTGCACCTTGTGTGTCTTGTGTTCTCTGGGCTTCGCTGATCTGTCTTTTTGCAGGAAAAGAAGTCAAGTCAAGTTGCTTTATTGTCATTTCAATCATGTGCAGTGGTACAGTACACTGTGAAGTGAGACAACGCTCTTCCAAGACCATGGTGCTACATAAAACAGACAATCAACACAGGATAAAGTGCAAGTGTGCATTTCTAGCACACCTTCATACAACTTGATTTATGAAGGTGTGCATGTGTGTCAGACTCCTGAACACTCAGTGACTGGACTGACGGCTTGGTGGAAGAAAGCATTTCGCAGTCTGGCAATGAGGGTCCTAATCCTCCAGTACCTCTTGTCAAAACACAGCAGGGTGACGAGAGTGTGTGTGTGGGACGGGTGCGCGGGGTTATCCCTAACGCTGGTTGCTTTGCGGATGCAACAGGTGCAATACAAAACCAGGTTTAGTTTAAATCTTTCTTCTTTCAGGTGGCTGATACCTCTTCCAAACTCTTCCTGGCAAAAGGCTTTGGTTTTGTGAGGGAGCAACGCTGAGGAAGTGTGACTGAGTCGTTATATGTGTACTGTTGAGAAGGATGTACAGGGATACCTGCAGCCAAAACCAAGGTTAGTCATAGTTGCAGAATGCTACAGAGGGACTGAGACAGCTCAGGCATAAAATATTTGATTAAATGGATGAAAAAGAAGTTTCTACCCTGTAAGTATCACTTACAAATCTTTAAGTCTGCCAGCATGCTGAAGTCACAAAAACAAGAAAAGACTTCAGTGTTTCGACCTTTCTGTCATCATGAATTCCCCTGAAGTTCGTCACTATTAGCCAGGCAGTAATAGAATAGAGAATAGAATGCCTTTTGTTGTCACTATACACATGTACAATGAGATACAGAGAATCTCCTACTCAGTGCAAACATGTGGGAAAAGAAAGGAGGTGAGGTGCACAGTTTCTACAGCACTTTATACACATGAAGAGTATTAAGAAAAAATATAAAATGTACAAATATACAAATCCAAAAAAAAAAAAAGTTTAGATATTATTAATAGTTTTATATATTTACAGTGTGGGGTATTTTTGTTAAGGGAAAAGGAAAAAAAAATGTAGTTTTGAAAAATTACTTTGACACCTGAATTGAAAGTGATACCTTACTGTATTCATTCAGAATTAAGAGATGCTCTATCATGCAACAATTCATTGGCCATAATTGTGAAATATAATGCCAAGCTGTCCACTAATCTCCTGTCTGTTCAATGGATTGTTGAAATTAAGAGCTAGTGTGACATATTTAGAGCTAAACTATCCAAACTTGAGCTCTAATAGTAGTAATGGTTTTCACTTCTGTGATTTTTCTACATGCTGGCAGAGCAGCAGTTTGTGCTCACAGATGGTGAAGGTGTGGCAAGATGGCAGTGTATCCTCAGAAGAACTACCAGAGTCACAAAGGGCACGAGTCCATCTCACCACCTTGACTGATGCTCTTCCGCACTGCACAGAAGAAATGGGGTGGCTGTAGCTCAGGTGGAAGAGCAGGTCACCTACTAACTGGAAGGTTGGTGGTTTGATCCTAGTCTGCTCCAGTCTGCCAAATCCCATGTTGCTCTCCGGTGCATTCAGGAGAGTATGAATGCATGTGAATGTTAGATAGAAAGCACTTAGAAAAAGCATAGAAACAGATGCTAATGCAAATAAGTGAATGTACAAGTTGTGTAAAGCACTTTGAGTGCTCAGAGTATAAAAGCGCTACATAGGAACCAGTCCGTTTTGTCACTTCATGACATTCATACCAACAAACAGACGCAAGCACATCTTCTATCCAGACGCATATGAGAAGTATTACTTATTTCTTCAAGATGGTGAAGCAGAGCAACAACAAGAACTCTGGTAAGTCTTTATAGAGCATTTGATGCATAAAAAGCAACAAGAAAAAGTTGTTTTGTTTTTTTGCAGTTGATTTTACTAAATGAAATGGCTATACAAATAAAATTTCACATTTTAGAAGCATTTGGGTTTTTGTTTCTCTTTGTGTGTGTGTCGGGGGAAAGATTTTCTAAACGGTTCATTAAGAAATATTTTATGGCTGTGGCACCACTGGAGATAAGAGAGGGAGAATAGAAAGTTTATGTTTCACAGCAAATGAGCTGCTTGTTACTGATGAAGAGCATACACAATAACTGTGTCAGTCACACCTGCAAGATAAGTTTTTGAAGCTGCTTAGCAAACAAAGCTGACTGCAACTCTCTGATGAGGCAA
This sequence comes from Rhamphochromis longiceps, assembly GCF_057381845.1. Lineage (NCBI taxonomy): Eukaryota > Metazoa > Chordata > Actinopteri > Cichliformes > Cichlidae > Rhamphochromis > Rhamphochromis longiceps. Next base: position 9,605,500 of record NC_140568.1, on the reverse strand, counting down.
CTTGGAGAGTTCACTTTAAGCTCAAGTTTATTAAGCATGGATCAAACTTCATGTACTTCTCAAAAGTGAGTTTTAGTTTTTTATTCCTTCATTTCACCAACTATTTTAGTTACATTAACATTGTTTATAGTATATTTCTTAATACACAGATTAAATATCAAGAAAATAATTTTTAATAAGATTTTGTTAAATGTTTATTTTCTGCTAGTTTAAATCTCGGTTTGGTTCAGATTGACATTTAAGTTTAAGGAAAGCTAAGGCCAATATTACAAATACAACATCCCTAAAAAGAAATTAAAAGTTAACTTGCTTAATTCCAAATAAAACAAAATATACACCCTACAAAAATAACCTACCTAATCACCACATAAACAGGAGAAAATTAGGGATAACAAATTAAAGGCAGCTCTACCCTACAAACACAGTCTAAACAAAATCACATGTGGCTAAAAATACAACTCAAAGGCATTTAAGCCTCTAAAACCCAATGAGTGAGTATGAGCAGTCAAAATGGCCAGAAGTACAGCTCCCCAGACATACAGGGCTTTGCTGATCGACTTGATTTAGGCAGCAGCACCCAATCAGGACGGAGGCAGCAAAGCCTAGACAAGACACAAGGCATTACTTCACAAAAAAACAACGGTTACATAAACAACATGTTTATGAACACACCTTGCAAGAGCTAAAATGTAGCCTAAAAATAATAGCAGTAGGCCAAACCTTTCATATGCCTTGAAATGTCAAAAACACAAAAGAAGATAGTTGTAGCCTCTTCAAGCACTCCCATTGTGAAGAAGGACAATCATGAAAAGGCAGTTCTTCCTTAAAAAAATAAATTGAAATGGCAGCAAAACAAAATCATGGCCATAAAAATGGCCGTAAAAATGCCCCGCACAATGTGAATGTGTCTCCAGCCAGCCATCCATGTGGTAATTAATGAAAAGCAGGCCAGCATTAAACCTAATGTGTAGCCACAGTGACAGTGAGGAGGATTCAATAGACATAGATCAGCGAGAGTGCAGATCGCCTGCACTCCAACTACGATGTGCACAAAGGATCTCTTATGTCCCGCACGCATTACTCTTAGTTCATATCCCGACTCCACTGGGCCAGTAGGGTTATGGCTCTCCAGGGACCAGAGAAAGATTACTGCGCTCACTCTCTCACACTGAATCCATTCACTGGAATTACCACATCGACTCAGCTGCACTTGCACATGCAGTACAGAACACACACACTCAGTGAAACTTCTTACCATTTAGAAGTATCAGATGTGGTCATTTGTCTTCAGTGAGAAGGACAAGAACACAGGCTACAGAAGAAAAACAAAAAACATCAGAGTCAGTCCACATGGCTGATGTGCACAACACACTGCTTATGTAATCTGTTACCTTATGATCTCCCATACAGACATTAGGACCCATTGTGTTGTAAACAACACTCTTCTCACCATCGTCTCTCTGAAAAGAAGAATGAACTTGAAGATCATTTATATGTAAACATAACAAACAGATTCTTCTTAAATTATATTAAGTTAAATTTTGAGTATCACATTTGTGTGGGCTGGATTATGTTCATAGTGGATTTACATCACATTATATATTAAAGGTTATACAGTATGTGTGCACGAATGTAAAACCGTGTACCAAAGTATGCGAAGCCCGTTGTCTAATGACTTGTGATTTACAACTTCTTATGCAATGAAGATGTAGTTTTACACCAAAGTTAATCCTCAATTTCAAAATATGATCCAGAACAATCCCAAAAACTCAGGAGGACTTTTACAGACTTTGGCTCACAGACTTCTACAGGAAAAGAAGTCTTTTTGCAAACACAGGTATCACCATCTGTTAGCTAACATTAGCTTTCCTGCAAAAACAGACAAACTGCAAGCTACATATTGTAGCGAAACACTATCTTAAATAGATAATGCTAGCTAATTTTTTTAAACCCCTAGAACTGCTCTGGCTGATAAATTAACCCGTCACTATCAGCAAAGGTTTACGAACTAACCAGAGTCAGAGTCATGCAGCATAATTGGTTAACCTTAAAATGTTGCTAACTAATGCTACTGCTAAAACACATTGACTAGAAATGTTGGCTGGCTAGCTTGCCAAAGTGCTTCCTTAACACGTCATGCTAACTCACGTATTATATCAAATTGTGTTCTTGTCATCATGAAATGATGTGATTGTGCAAAGACTCACCCTGTGGATTAAATCTTGGGCTGTATGTGACATAAGGATGCGATCACACCAGGCAGGACAGCGAGTGTTCATGTACTGGGTTGGTTTAGCATGCTCTTCACTGTATGGGTAGCTGAGCACAAGACAAGAGGGGAACAAATTCTTAAAGCATGAAAAGTAAATGGCAGAAATTTGCAGCAAGTAGCAGAGTTGTCATACTTCAAAAGCTGAGGGAAAGAAGCCACTATGGTTACAAATGACTACAAACATCAACACATGAAAAACAAGCATGATTGATGAGTGCAGATTTAACATGGGGGATAATTTGGGTTACTGCTACTAATGTTTCTCCCTTTTTGTGTTTACTGCGCTGTCATTTCTTTGAAGTATTCCTGCTGATCTCCAAAAGTTGATTCTGTTCATCTGGACGTAGCGTTTTGTGGGAGAAACATTTCGTCACTCATCCAAGTGACTCCTTCAGTCTCAGTTCTTAGACTGGGGCAGGGGCAGTACTTTCTTCAAAGAAAGTAAGAACATTTGGTATGCTTTGTAGTTTGAATGTATGACACAGTGCATTGTTACTCTCCGAAAACACAGCAAACTTTAAATAATAGTCTTTCCTGGGGCCGATGCCCCAGGAGGGGCAGGAGGGGCTTTGCTGACACCTACTGCTTCCTGGCAGGAAGCACCATGCCACTCCTGTGTTTTAAATGCACTTTAGAACATTACACATCAACAAGACATATGAGCGGGCTGAGTAAGGTGTGGGGTCTTCACACCCCCATTCTCTGTACACGATCGGGGCAGGGGGTTGGGAGGAGTTGGCAGTCTGGTCGGGGTCTGGGACGCTGGGCCATCCCTGCAGCTGCCGGGCCGGGGGCAGTCCGTCCCTCCACCCCAGGGAAAAGGGTAACATCTCCTGGCTCTGGGGGCTCATTGCCCCCCTGGGGGCGGTGGTACCTGAACCTCGGAGTGTAAAGTATGTTTGGGAAGTGTGAAAGGGTGTATAGTGTTCATTTCTGTTTGTCTCCACGTTGCGCGAGTGCTGAGTATTTGTATTTATGTGCATGAGGGTGGGAATGTATGCTTGTGTCTGTGTGTGCCAGTTTGTCTATGTCAAACTGATGCCCTCAGCCCTCAGAACCTTTGGTGGTTCTCAGTGTCTGGGGCTGAGCGCTCAGGTATGTACCCCGCATACTCCCACTGGCTGCTTGGTGAGGCCTGGCGCCCCTGGCCAGGTCGGACCCTATCTGGGGGGTGGGGTTCCCTCGGACCTCAGGGACTGGGGCTCGATCCGCTCTGGCATGACTGTCTGCCGGCATGGCCTGCGGGCTCATCACCGCAGCCACCTGTGGCATCTGCACCGTGGCTGCTGGGTGACCCCACATCTGGTGCTCTCCTCAGCTCTTTCTGGGAATGTGGTGCATTTGCCTCTCCAGTGGTCCTCCTTGGGCTTTCACACTCTGGAGGGCCTGTGGATGTCTGGGGCCTGGGTCTTCTCCATGGCTGCTTCATGCTCTGGGGCCAGGGCTATGGCTTCCCACACCCTCTAGCAGATTGTTACATGGAGAAACCTTTTGAACGCAAACGCGCTCATGCACACAGGTGTACACACGGGTGCTCACAGACACAAACTATATCTTCCTTGTATGCTATCTTAAAGCATATTGTGCGCTGTTGGCCTTGCGTGCTGCTCAATAACATTCAATATTTAGTATTTACTGTTACTTATACATATCTAGTTGTTGCTTTGATCTCTGTATTGTGTTGTTCTCTTGTTTGTTTTCTTTTTTCTTGTTTTAACAGGTGATCCAACGGATTCTCTCAGTGTCTTCTCTTACTGTCCCCCGTTCCCCTGTTTTTCTTGGCTGGCCTTAAGAAAACAATTCTGATTGCTAAAGTGACAAATGGCACAGGCAAATAACAACAACAACAACAACAACAATAATAATACTAAAATATTTCCAAAAGGGCCCTGAAGTGTGCGTGTCTGTTTTTGTACCCAATCATCCCTGACGTGGGGCTAACAATTTTAAATGTACTAACTCCCTGCTCCTCTTATCTGATTAATCGTGCAATGTAAAATCAATAAAGACAGAAAATTAAAACCATTTAAAAGGTATTAACCGCTTGTGCCCCAGCACACCTGGGCAAAGGAGGAAGAGTCTGTTTCATTGGCTGCAACACAAGGTTGTTGTGCAAGGACGTGTTGTGCCAAGGCAGGTATCCCCGACAGAATTTGCTTCCCTTGCATGGGGAGTACGCGCTGGGCAGGGAGAGTGGATCCATTTTACTCCACCTCCATTACAACCAACTATAGGTGGAAGTGGTGATGTTTTACTTTTGTGAAAGTGAAAGATGGATGCCGTTACATTACCGTTCAGTTTATGGGTTACAACAGAATGTGAACACACTAGTCCACTATCTCTGAAACGTGATTCTGTACTGTTCCCTGTTAATAAGGTCCGGTCAGAGACGGGGAATTATGTCACAGTGCTGAAGAACTTTATTTAAAACTGGCCCGCATCGAACACACGCTCTAGCTGGTACGGATGTGGTTCTTAAATTAGTACAATAACATAAACATCTTTCACTGGTTCAGCATCTCTCACATTAAGCACTACAGAGAACACCATTTAAGCGTGGACAGAAACAGACACCATGAAAAGATTATCATAAAGACATGACAGGATGGCTTATAGCCAATTTAGATTAAATCAACACCACCCTCTAGTGGACACAATTGCTCAATCAAATGCCGCTATGTTTACACAGGGGTTATTAGCAAGAACAGGTTCGTATGTTAGCACAGTAACTGCATCAGGTAAAACCTTTCTGAACAATTACTCTCCACAACAACAGAAAACAACTTAGAAATACCCTGTGAAGTCAGGCTACTATCTACTTTACTTCTACAGCATAGCTGTCACACAGGCAGTAGTAATGGGTGTCTACATGGGTAAATTAACTGCAACAGAAATAAAAATAGGTTCCCAACGTGACTTACTGGTTCTATGAACGCACACTTGCTAACATCAGCCCAAAGTATTGTTTATTTCTGTGCCTCTTCTCTGATCGCACGTTAAAAGAAATGCATGCGCAAATGTTGCATTTTGAGAAGAAGGTTATTTTGAGCGAAGAAAAGTTTAATTTGAGGGGACAAAATTAATTTCTGCATGCAAGAAATGTATTTCAGTGTTTGCTATTATTTGTTATTATTGCACACACAATAACAGCCCCTCTCGCTCAGTTGTTGGCATTTGCTCTTGTTCAGATCTCTGCTGTGTGCTGACAGATACCTGCGGACCTGCCCTAGGTCTTCATGCTCACATCTCTGCTTCGTGCGCGCTCAACTCTCTATAGAGTGGTGCCTCGTTTATCGCGGGAGTTATGAAATAGATGAAATCCTCGAAGTAGCCAACTTTATTTTTTACAGTTATTATAGATGTTTTAAGGCTGTAAAACCCCGGACTACACACTTAATACATTTTTCTCAGACAGGCATGAACATTTTCACACTTTTCTCTCTTGTTTAAACACTCTCAAAGTTCAAACCTTCGTAGAAAAATAAGTCCAGTATCACAGAATGAAACCAAAGATACCCGCAGGTGCCTTTGACGACGGTGCAAAACGTTTCGTCGACATTGTGGTGTTTGTTGGGGAGAAAACGTACAAACATACAGTACAGCATTTCAGAGTCACACCGCTAACGATCGAATATTTATATAAATTGGACAACTGAACGCATTCTGTACTATTCAGGAGACAGGAGGCACGAGATTGATTGACAATGGTCTACAGCCAATCAGGACCGCGAGGGACCACTGTACACCGTTATACTGTAAGTGTGCCACAAAACCTGCCAATCACAGACTTGATGCAAAAATTCTGATTGGCTGTTACGGTCTCCAGTCAGCTCGCTACCTACTGCATTCGGAAACGCGGCCCAGAATGTAGCTAAATCCATTTTCGGTGAGTATGTTTAATTATTTTATTTTAAAATATATAATTGTTGGTTTTAATCTAGTTTAAACCAAACCACTCCACTGGATTTAGCTAGATTCTGTCTTCTGCCTTAGAAGACAGCTGCCCTAGTTTTAATCTAGACTTAAATGTATTGACTTTGTCCTGTCTCTACTCTCACCTGGCCACTGAGTATCCCCTTTTTTGACTTCACACAGCTTCAATCTGCAGATGCAGCCATTGACCCCTACTGTCAAATGTTCAGTGTGAGGGTATCACCTGGGAGGAGTGTGGGTTAATACTTAAAAAAACAAAACCAAAAAACACTACTGTGCAAAAGTCTTGAGTTGCTTTTCCTTTCTTTCTCTTTTGCTAGGAAGGTGGGAAAGTCATTCCAAAAACATCTATCCATCCATCCTCATCCGCTTTATCCGAGGCCGGGCCGCGGGGGCAGCAGCCTAAGCAAAGAGGCCCAGACCTCCCTCTCCCCAGCCACCTCCTCCAGCTTATCCGGGGGAACACCAAGGCTTTCCCAGGCCAGCCGAGAGATATAATCTCTCCAGCGTGTCCTGGGTCTGCCCCGGGGCCTCCTCCCGGTGGGACATGCCTGGAACACCTCACCCAGGAGGCGCCCAGGGGGCATCCTTGTCAGATGCCCGAACCACCTCAGCTGGCTCCTTTCGATGTGGAGCAGCAGCGGCTCTACTCTGAGCCCCTCCCGGATGGCCGAACGGATGCCGCTTGTATCCGCGATCTCGTTCTTTTGGTCACTACCCACAGCTCGTGGCCATAGGTGAGGGTAGGGACGTAGATCGACCGGTAAATTGAGAGCTTCGCTTTTACACTCAGCTCCCTCTTCACCACGACGGACCGGTGCAGCGTCTGCATTACTGCAGCTGCAGCCCCAATCCGTCTGTCGATCTCCGGCTCCCTTCTCCCATCACTCGCGAACAAGACCCCGAGATACTTGAACTCCTCCACTTGGGGCAGGAACTCATCCCCGACCCAGAGTGGGCACTCCACCCTTTTCCGGCTGAGAACCATGGCCTCAGATTTGGAGGTGCTGATCCTCATTCCCGCTGCTTCACACTCGGCTGCGAACCGTTCCAGTGCGAGCTGGAGGCCCTCACCCGATGAAGCCAACAGAACCACATCATCCGCAAAAATCAGAGATGAGATTCTGAGGCCACCAAAGTGAAAGTCCTCCGCCACTTGGCTGCGCCTAGAAATCCTGTCCATAAAAATTATGAACAGAACCGGAGACAAAGCCCTGACGGAGCCCATCACCCACCGGGAACGAGTCCGACTTATTGCCGGCAATGCGAACCAAGCTCTTGGAACAGATGTATAGGGATCGAATGGCCCGTAGCAATGGGCCAGACACCCCATACTCCTGCAACACCTCCCACAGGACACCCCGAGGGACACGGTCAAATGCCTTCTCCAAGTCCACAAAACACATGTAGACTGGTTGGGCAAACTCCCATGCACCCTCAAGTATCCTCGAGAGGATAAAGAGCTGGTCCAGTGTTCCACGACCAGGACGAAAACCGCATTGTTCCTCCTGTATCCGAGGTTCGACTAGCAGACGAACTCTCCTTTCCAGCACCCTGGCATAGACTTTCCCAGGGAGGCTGAGGAGTGTGATCCCCCTGTAGTTGGAACACACCCTCCGGTCCCCCTTCTTAAAGATGGGGACCACCACCCCGGTCTGCCAGTCCACAGGTACTGCCCCTGATCTCCACGTAACATTGCAGAGGCGTGTCAACCAGGACAGCCCTACAACGTCCAGAGCCTTCAGGAACTCGGGGCGGACCTCACCAACACCCGGGGCTCTGCCACCAAGGAGTTGTTTAACTGCCTCAGTGACCTCGCCCCCGGAAATTGGCGGGTCATTCCCCTCATCCCCAGACTCTGCTTCCTCCTCGGAAGACGTGTCAGTGGGATTAAGGAGATCCTCGAAGTATTCCTTCCACCGCCTGACAATTTTCTCAGTCGAGGTCAGCAGCGCTCCGCCAGCACTATACACAGTGCAGGTAGAGCACCGCTTTCCCCTCCTGAGACGCCTGACGGTTTGCCAGAATCTCTTCGAGGCAGTCCGAAAGTCTTTTTCCATGGCCTCTCCGAACTCCTCCCACACCCGAGTTTTTGCTTCAGCCACTGCCCGAGCCGCATTCCGCTTGGCCTGTCGATACCTCGGCTGCCTCCGGAGTCCCACAGGCTAACCAAGCCCGATAGTACTCCTTCTTCAGCCTGGTGGCTCCCTTCACCTCTGGTGTCCACCATTTGGTTCGGGGATTACCACCACGGCAGGCACCAACCACCTTGCGGCCGCAGCTCAATGCAGCAGCTCCGGCAATGGAGACGCTGAACATGGTCCATTCGGACTCAATGTCCCCAGTCTCCCTCGGAATGCTGCTGAAGCTCTGCCGGAGGTGTGTGTTGAAGATCTCGCGGACTGGGGCCTCTGCTAGACGTTCCCAGCACACCCTCACTACGCGTTTAGGTGCACCAGCTCTGTCCAGCGTCCTCCCCCGCCACCTGATCCAACTCACCACCAGGTGGTGATCAGTTGACAGCTCAGCCCCTCTCTTTACCCGAGTGTCCAGAACATATGGTCACAGGTCTGATGATACGATTACAAAATCGATCATCGACCTATGGCCTAGAGCGTCCTGGTGCCACGTGCACTTATGGACACTCTTATGTTCGAACAAGGTGTTCGTTATGGCCAATAACAGGCAAATAAACCCCAACGTACCGGCAGCAAGCCGAGGGGATATTAGAATACCCACCCCAGCCCGCCGCCTCTCACCAGGGGCAACTCCAGACTGAGACAGAGTCTAGCCCCTCTCCAGGAGACTGGTTCCAGAGCCCAAGCCATGCGTAGAGGTGACATTCCATGTCCCTATTGCCAGTCTTGGCAGCCGGGGGTCAGTCCGCCAGGGCCTCCGCTCCTGGCCGCCACCCGGCACACAATGCACCCGACCCCTATGGCGCCTCCTGCAGGTGGTGGGCCTGCGGGAGGATGGGCCCATGTCACCTCTTCGGGCTGTGCCCGGCCGGGCCCCATGGACTAAGGCCCGGCCACCAGACGCTCGCCCTCGGGCACCCTCCCCGGGCCTGGCTCCAGGGCGGGGCCCCGGTAACCCTATCCCGGGCAGGGTAAACTGTTCCCTCGATGTTCTTTTCATAAGGATCTTCTGAATCGCTCTTTGTCTGGTCCCTCACCCAGGACCAATTTGCCATGGGAGACCCTACCAGGGGGCAAAAGCCCCCAGACAACATAGCCCCTGGGATCTCTGGGACGTCACTCTCAGAAACGTCTGATTTTCCCCAGCAGAATACATTGACTGCATCCAGTTATCACACAGCAACTGCTCTGTATGAGACATTTTTGTTTTTCTTACCGTGAAGCTATCTCCTTTGAACTGGTTGTCCACATAAATGCAAGACCTGTCAAAGTCTTTCATTTCTTCACTGGAACCGAGGGTCCTGGTAACAGCAGAGCAAAAAAGTATGATCACTGCAATGGAGGTTTCTTTGTATACATATCTAAAAGCCATCAATTAATGTTATGATTTTAAATAAAGATGTAATGACTTGACTGGTTCTCGCTTCTCAAATGACATATACTGTAACTGTAGATGGTTTTCATTTTTTTGACACATTATAACGAACTGTTTAATTGACAACAACGAATCAATGGAAATGGCAAAATGCATTATAATCAGCATATTAATCCTACCAGAAGAAGTTTTCTGCATGGCCCATGTTTAACATGTAGTCCTTTCCTCCCACCTCCTGCAAGTGCAGGGCAATGAAGTGTGGCTTGTAGCTCTGGATAGTCTGTTATACAGCAAAGCAAAAAGTCTCAGTGCAACGTACATGCTTACACTAAAGAGCACTGAGCGGTGTAGAAGGTCAATAATGATGATCGTCTCCAGGGAAGCCTTTTAATTTGTAATGTCAGATACAAGAAATTTTGTGTTTGCAATGCCGCCCAAGTTAAATAGAGCAGGAGCAGCTCAAACGTACTAAAATATCCCAAATTATACTTAAAAAAGAGAGGTTCAGTTATCTTAAGCAGTTAAAGTATAAAAAAGGTAATCACATATCATTCCTGTTAATAAATAAAAACAGCAACATTGTAGTTAGCTTTGCTTACTGATTATTTGATAAAATAAAGGAAATCATCCTGCCTTTTTATCCTCACTAGTAAAGAACACCATTTGTACAAAAAGAGGCCACTTTCTCTCAATTTTAAAGTGGAATGTTTTCTTGTATGTTGAAGTATGTCCACATCTTAAATATTTGACCTTTCAGCTTGTCTCGAGTGGTCTTTTTAAAAAGCATATGCTTTAGTGATGTTTGAATGCAGATATGCTATCAGTAATTACAACTGTATAATAGAACAGTGGCCAGAACCAACACAGGTTTCGCTTCCTAGAAGTGGCCATACTCTCCACAAAACAAAACAAAACAAAACATAACATGAAATATCACATTCTGAAAACTGTAATATTATTATTGCAACATGCAGAAGCTCAAGCTTACCTTGTACAGTTGTTTTAACCATTCACTTTGAATTTCACCGACCTATGAAATGTAAAAACAAACAAACATATATATATGGGCTCAGATAATTTGGGCTCAGATCCACACATTTTTTTCAGTACATCTGGAAATCAGAATTTTTTTCATAGATTATTTATTTGTAGGTGTCAAAAATGGATAATATTTACTTTCCCGTTTTAATCTATGATAACATGATGTCCCTATTTAAATTTCACAGATCGTGAGGCTAAAGGCAGCAGAGGTTAACCAATTTGCAGTGAAGAAAAAGAAACTCATAACAAAATGGCGCCGGTGAGGTCGGCTGCCGTGCTGGATGCTCTGCCCTAACTTCTCCACTTTTTGCAGTTTTTCGTCACTTTTTGCTATATCTGCGATAATCTTGCATGGGCATCATGCAAAACACACAAATCCGCTACAGTAGAGACACTTTGGTTTCTATTGGTCTGCAGTACACGAACATTTCACCATGTTTAACTCCGGACCCAACCTGGCCAAAGGAGATCCTGAGAGAGAACAAAGGACGCGACCCTAAGCGACGGCCTTGAGGTAAAAGAGCCGGCATCAGGAACAGGCTACGGGCTCGCGCACACCGCGCACCCATGCCCAGTATCCTGCTAGCCAATGTTCAATCCATCGAGAACAAGCTTGATGACCTCAGAGCCAGAATCAAGTTCCAGAGAGACATTCGGGACTGCAACCTCCTCTGCTTTACCGAGACTTGGCTGAACCCAGCGATACCAGACCACGCCGTACAGCCGACGGGGTTCTTTTCGGTTTACCGCATGGACAGGACAATGGAGTCGGGGAAGAAAAGAGGTGGTGGAGTGTGTTTGATGGTGAACAACAGATAGTGCGACAGCACAAACATCTCCCCACTCACACGCTCTTGCTCGCCCAATCTGGAGCTTTTGATCGTTAAGTGTCGCCCTTTCTATCTCCCTCGGGAATTCACTGCGGTCATTGCCTGCACTGTTTACATTCCGCCTCACGCGGACTCGGACACTGCCTTATGTGAGCTACATGAGGCTCTCACACATCAACAAACACTTCACCGAGATGCCGCACTCATTGTTATGGGAGATTTTAACAGAGTGAATCTCAAACGGACATTTCACAACCTTCACCAGCACATCAACTGCCCCACCCGGGGCACGAGGACATTAGACCACTGCTACACCCCGTTCAAGAACTGTTACAAGGCTCAACCCCTGCCGGCATTTGGAAAATCGGACCATTCCGCCATCTTCCTCATACCTGCTTACAAACAAAGGCTAAAGCAGCAACCACCAATCAGGAGGGAGGTCGCTCGCTGGACGGACCAATCGGTGGCCGCGCTGCAGGACGCACTGGATGACGCAGACTGGGACATGTTTCGGCGCAGCTCTGATGACATCAACATGTTTACGGAAGTGGTTGTGGGATTTATCGGGAAACTAGCGGACGACACAGCAGAAAGAACTATCATCCGAACGTTTCCCAACCAGAAGCCGTGGGTGGATAAAAACATCCGCGACGCTCTGAGATCACGCACCGCTGCCTACAATGAAGGGCTTGTCTCCGGTAATATGGACCTATACAAGGCTGCGTCCTACAACGTGCGCAGCGCGGTCTGAAAGGCAAAGCGGAGCTACGGGGAAAAACTAGAGTCACAGCTACGACAGTGCGACTCTAGGAGCCTGTGGAAAGGACTGCGGACTATAACGGACTATAAACGACCAGCTTCTTCAATGATGAATGCCGATGCTTCACTGGCTGATGAGCTGAACACGTTTTATGCTCGCTTCAACGCCGCAGCAATTAAAACAACAAACGGCTGCCCGCGCTCGGAGTGCACCAGTGAAGAAAATGCATTCGTCATCACAGAGCATGCCGTGAGGAACACCTTCAGGAGGATGAACACCAGGAAGGCAGCAGGACCAGATGCAATCCCTGGCCGGGTCCTTAGAGCCTGCGCTGATCAACTAGCACCGGTGTTCACAGAGATCTTCAACCTCTCCCTGGCCCAAGCTGTGGTTCCCACGTGCTTCAAACGGTCCATTATTATCCCTGTTCCAAAGAAACAACAGCCCGCTTGCCACAATGACTACCGTCCAGTAGCACTGACTTCAATTGTGATGAAGTGTTTTGAAAGACTGATGAGAGATCACATCACTTCTTCACTTCCTCCCACCATCGACTCACTTCAGTTTGCTTACCGGACTAATCGTTCCACAGACGATGCCATATCTCACCTGCTCCACACATCCCTGAGTCACCTGGACACTGGCAGAGGGAATTATGTTAGGATGCTGTTCGTGGACTACAGTTCAGCATTCAACACAATAATTCCCTCTAAGCTTTTCACCAAGTTGACGGATCTAGGACTCAGCTCATCACTGTGTCAGTGGATCCTCAACTTCCTCACAGACAGACCCCAATCAGTGAGGGTAGGAAAACAAGTCTCCCCCTCCATCTCACTCAGCACTGGAGTGCCTCAGGGCTGTGTTTTAAGCCCCCTGCTGTACTCACTGTACACTTATGACTGTGTAGCCACATCCGACACCACCTCCATTGTCAAGTTTGCTGACGACACTGCTGTTGTGGGCCTGATCTCCGACAACATCGAGACGGCCTACCTGGAGGAGATTAGGAACCTGGAGACCTGGTGCCAGGAGAATAACCTCCTCCTAAACATCAGCAAGACTAAGGAGCTGATCGTGGACTTCACTACAAAGCAGGCGAGGAATTACAAACCCCTCATCATCAGTGGCACGCCAGTGGAGAGAGTGGACAGTTTCCGATACCTGGGTGTCCACATCACTCAGGACCTGTCATGGTCCTGTCACATCAACACCCTGGTTAAGAAAGCCCGTCAGCGTCTCTTCTTCCTCAGAAGACTTAGAGACTTCCATCTGCCACTGAAGGTGCTCAAGAACTTCTACTCCTGCACCATCGAGAGCGTCCTGACGTCAAACATCTGCACCTGGTTTGGGAACAGCACCAAGCAGGACAGACGAGATCTGCAAAGGGTGGTGCGCTCGGCAGAACGCATCATTCAATCAGAGCTCCCCGACCTGCTGTCCATCTACACCAAGCGGTGCAAGTCCAAAGCTAGGAAGATTATGATGGACCTCTCCCATCCCAACAATGGACTCTTCTCACTGTTGAGGTCTGGGAAGCGCTTCCGCTCCCTTAAGGCCAAAACAGAGAGAATGAGGAGGAGCTTCTTCCCCCAGGCTATTCGGGCCCTGAACCAGGTGTAGGACTGGACTCTCCCAAACACGTCACTATAAGACTGGACTCTCACACACGTCACCACACGCACCACCACACATTTCCTATAATCCTATAGTTCCTATAATTTATAATCCTTATCTTTATAATCTCTTCTGCTATTTGCACATTCTTTACTGTAAATTCCTAAGTTAATTTGTAAATTTTTGTAGTAAATTGTAAATATTGTAAAACTTTTCTTCTGTCATTTAATGGTCGGGCATTGTACAGCTACAAGCATTTCACCCCCATGTCATACTGTGTATGGTTGTGTGTGTGTGACAAATAAAATTTGAATTTGAATTTGAATTTGACAACACAATAGATATTTAATTCATGTTTTTTCCTTTCAAATGGTATTTTCTCCCTCACTTGCACAGATATAATCATATATCACTGCTATTGCAATGTCTCAATTATCACAGAGTCACAGTGCCATGATAGCAGTATTATTGTGGACAATGTATTTTGATATCACAGTTTTTTTACATTGCTCCATGATTTCCATGCCCACTTATTAATACATTTTAAAGTTATAACATCTCACTTTATATCATAACTACACCAAATTAAAGAAAAAAGGTTAGCCAATCTTCAACTATTTAAAATATTCGTTGTGTTCCCACTAGTGCTTTCAGGTTAATCTCGTTGAAATGACCTTAACGCCACAACACGGCAAATCTCCATTAACGAGCTACCGCCGATCGCCCCGTGCATGGGGCTAGACGGCCAACACGTTAACGAGCTAACTGCGCTAACACACTAGTTCCCACCCATGTAATTGAGCATTGCATGGCACATCCAACATACTGTTTTACTTTAGTCCATGACGCGCTTACCTTCAGGGTCATACGTCACATGAAAACCAAAATAATTCCAAACGCCAGATCTGAATGAGGGTGGGGGAGTTCCATGTTGCAAGGAGAGCTTAACTTCTGTCTTGCTAGCTTGCCCTGCGCTCTTCCTTCTGACTATGCTGTCTGTGTTGAGCGCTCAGTGGATCTGCGCTCGACAGTGCAGCCTAGGCGGAGTAGTCGAACGCAGATTCACTGAGCGCTCAACACAGACAGCATCGTCAGAAGGAAAGTTTATAAAATCAATTACAAATGTTGTATTGTTCAATACATATGCGTACCGAACCGAAAGCACTGTATCGAACGGTTCAATATCGATACGAATATCGTTGCACCCCTACAATATGGGTGTACTTAATTTTAGATACACTGTTTTTACATTTTCCCATAATAATAACATGTTGTTTTACATGTACATGTATAACATGTACATGTATAACTCAGTACATTAAACCTTAGAACTGAAAGAGAATGCATTTTCTTTTTCACAAGACTATATCTGTGTGTGTGCGTTCTGTTAGAAGGAATTAATTTATTTTATAAAATAATTATAAATTATAAAATTATAATTATGAAATTATTTTTATAAAATAATTTTAAAATATAATATTAATATGCGTTTTTGCTGCACTGTGTTGCTGTTCCTGTGTTTTCATGCTTGCATGACTGGCCACACCTGAAGATATTGCCACGCACCTGCAGCTGATCAGCCTTGTCAGGGGAGCTATTTAAGAGTGTGATTGAGCTCTCACCGATGCTGGATCATTGCGTGAGACTCCAAGTCAATTTTCCTAGTGAGCTGCGGCTAGTGAGTGTATGCTTTCTGTAGTTGAGTGTCCTGACAGATGCCTCTGTTATTTCCCCCAGAAGGAGCGTGGGAAAACAAGAAGACAGAGAGCACGGGGTGTGAGGACACACGGGAGCAGAGAACACGGAGCACCACACCCTCGTGACCATCAGTTGAACAGTACTGCACTGCAGAATGTAGTGTGTGGAAGAGAGACAGACCATCATAACATTCTAAACCTACAGAAAAATTACAAAGAAAGTCAAGGTGTCAGTACAGTTTCCTTCACCGTCAAAAGGCACTCAGAAACAAACTCTAACAGGAAGAGGTCTGGCAGATCAAAAGCCACAGCTTAATCAGAGGATGTTTCTGATAGTTACCAGCTTGCGTGATAGGCGGTTCACAGGACAACAGCTTCAAGCGCAGCTTAATAGCGGTAGGAGTAAGCAAGTCTTAGTTTCAACTGTGATTAGAAGACTTCGAGTTGAAGGTTTGACTGGAAGAGTTGCAGCAAGAAAGGCATTGCTAAGATTTCAGAATAAGACAAGAGAAGACTTTTTCAGGATTCTAAACTTTTTCCTCGGAATTCTGGAAAAACAAACAAAAAGACGTCCAGTGGCCTTAATCCTCTTCCATGCAATGGAGCCCATTCAATGTTAACCCCCCCCCCCCCCCCCCCCCCCCAGCTTTCCTCATACCCTATACCCTGCCTTACTTATTTATGCATGAGCCTATTAGAGTTTTTACATAATCCTGTGACTATACCATCATTATAGTGTGACTTTAATTGTGATGCCATTCTACTTACATTATTAAAGAGTGAGCCGACGTTTGCAGTGACAAGAAGCACATCCGTGTCTGTTTCCATGTTAACAACGCGAGCAGTTTCAAGGAAACTTCGTAGTAGCAGCAGCAGCGTCACCACTGACGTTCATGCAGCCCTGCGATACGAAACTCTGCAGGAGCTTATCAAGGTGTGTGTCTGAGAAAGAGAGAGCTTTATAAGCAGCCAGGACTGGGCATCTGCTGCTGACAAACCCTGGGAAACCTTCTGCAAGTGGGCGGTGTTCTAATGGGCTGACCACATGCTCTTCTATCCATTTGGTCAGATCGCAGCTTTTTTCTTTCTATTTCCATAGAATATGTTTATCAGTGATAAACCAACCATCACTAAATAATAAGATAATTTGGAGATAATCTCAAAACATTTGAGCGTCCCAGGAACTTTTATATTTGCCTTAATGTACATGTCAAATCAGCTATCTTTTACTAACTGCAACCCCTCCATAACCACACTGAACATTATATTTTTACAACAATGATTTGGGAGGTGTTAGAAGCAGCATGTAATTTATGCACCACAAAAAGACACAAAAGAGGAACTTAATCATCTTCTCCCTGTGTAGCACTTCTTTTCACTTGGGGCAGGTTGCTTTTCTTCAGGGTGTATTAAAATTATATAACAGGTATATCTTGCCTTAATCTCACTTCCCCTTAGCTGTATGATCAGTGATTATACCCTGCTGCTATCACCATTAACTACACTGTAATGTGCAGTCCTGTGCCAACAGATGCATGACTTCCACTTTAGTCATTTTTCTTTAGAAAACCCGCCTTCTCCAGTATCTTTTCATCACCACAGCAGCATAACAACATTTCCCCATCCTTAGTTTCCAGTGGAGCCAGAAGCTATAAAAGACTTATTTGGAGTCGATAGATGTTCCTTGAAGTCACTGTTGTTGTGATTTGGCGTTATATAAATAAAATTGAGCTGTCAAGTTTTCCACATTTTTTTCAATTGGTTTCAATAATCTCAAAACTAATTCTGTTTGATTGTTTTTTCATCAGTTGACACACCAACAAGATCAAGATGTTTTGATATTTTTATGCGTTCAAAATTCTTATTCAAACTACTTTAAAACAGGTCTGTCTTTTGTTTTCCCCCCTATACACTATAAAAATTATCAACACTTTTAAGAATAAATGCTTTAGTCATTTGGACGCATATCATGAGCAGGTATCAGACTAAAAGTGAGCTTATGACATCTGACTGTGTGCTGAAACTCAGCAAATATTTGCCCCCTTCCTGGTTTATTCTTTGCATAATTGTCACACTTACATGTGTCAGATTGTCAAAAAATATTTAATATTGGACAAGGATAACGACAAAACACACAATGCAGTTTTAAAATGGTGATTTAATAAATGATGGGATAAAAGCTACCCAAACCTATCTGTCTCTGTGTGACAAACTGATTGCTTACTAAACCTAATAACTGGTTGTGCCACTCTTCAGAGCATAAATTGCATGTTTGTGATTAGTAGTCTCTTTCAAATCACTGTGAAGGAATTTTGGCCCACTCCCCTTTGCGTATTTGTTTTAATTAAACCACAGTGGAGGGTGTGAAAGCATGAAAGGTCACGCAAAAGATTCTCAGGTATTCTCATCACCAATCATTCAAATCATTCTTTAGCTTTAGAACAATTTAGTTTTCATCTACAATATCTCTCTGATACATCCTGCAATCAAGTCTGAAACATAACATAAAAACATGACTATAAAATCTTAAAAACAAAAGATGAAACTATCAAACAAAATGTGAGGGTCTCTGATGGCAAAGGCAAAAACATGGCAGAAAGAATATGTGGAAAACCAACTGAACTTCAATAAAGAGAACATCTCAGATTATCTACAACACAAGTCATTAATATGCTGCTGTGTGGTTTGGATGAATTTCTGATCCTAATCTTCATCTCCCCACTGAAATCTTAGTCAGCCTGGGAGTTATTCTTTTCTGATGGGTTAAAATGTTTGGTGCCTGGCAAACCTTGAGCCCATAGGTGGTAGATGTATGGTAAGGTTTTAAAAACTGATCTTAGAGGCATTCTGCACATGAACAATGCTAACAAAGAAAAAGAAGACTGACAACAACCACTGGTTATTCTTAGTGGCTTGTTTATGTTAAATAAAACAGATACAAAATAATACAACACTTTAAAAAGACAAGAGTCTCAATGAACACCATAGGAGCTTGGGCATGAAAGCAGGAGGTCCATCATCAAGCAGATAGGCTGCCATCTTAACTGCTTTTTAAAAAGCTATAGCAAATATATATATACCAAAGGAAAATTGGATTTTTCATCTCAGGACAACAATGTTATGAGGTTTCATCAGTTTGCTCAATTCATCACATAGAAACATTAATGGATGTAGTTAAAACTGAGTAAACAAAATCTCACTCAAAGAGATCACGCACTGGGAATTATTTGCGTGTTGTCATTTGTTCACTGTAAATAAAAGCACTGTATTCTACATAATGTCTCAGGTTGGCCTTTACCATTTTCACATAGACACTCAATGTGTCAGGTTGGTAGAGTGTTATCTTACCTCAAGCGATCGCCTATGGTTGCGATTGGGAAACTGTACTGCATCGTCTCCCTCCTATTGGGAGGACCAACATAAATGTGATTCTGGTAAGCAGGTGGTCATAAATGATCAACAGCGTTGCTGCTATCAATTGCAAAATCTTGTTATTTTGTCTTGCTAGAAGAGATCTCGGTGGCAGCATATGTAGCTTCTATAGTAATAATATGTAGCAGATGCTCATAGGTTTACCAGTGATAAACCAACCATCACTCAATAACAAGATCATTTGGAGGTGATCTAACAACATATGAATGTCACAGAAACCTTTATATGCGCCTTACAGAACAAATCAAAACAGCTATCTTTTACCAAATGCAGCTCCTCCATAACCACACTGAGCATTACATTATTCCAATAATGTGAGGTGTCATAACATAACATGTAATTTATACACCACATAAAGTTGTTTGCAAGGATTTGAAACTGACAAATCAACGTACCACAGGCTTGTTGTCCGCTCTTCCGGACCATACCCCTCCCAGTCCACCAAGTATTGGAAGCCCCTACCGCGGCACCTAGCGTCCATAATCCGCGTTATGGAATATGCAGGTGCGCCATCAATAATCCGGGCAGGTGGTGGGGACCCAGCAGGTGGGCACAACGGGCTGGTCTGGACTGGTTTCATCTGAGAAACATGAAACACATCATGAATCCGCATATTGCGGGGCAAAGACAGCCTCAATGTCACCGGATTGAGGACCGACTGAACAAGGAAAGGCCCGACGAAGCGGGGACCCAGCTTTTTGGACTCAGTCTGAAGGGGAATGTACCTGGTTGAGAGCCATACCCTCTGGCCAACCTGGTAAGCGGGCGCCAGGGTGTGGCGGCGGTCCGCCAAATGCTTGTTCCGTTCCACCGTCCTAAGCAAGGCTGCCCTAGTTGCCTTCCAGGCGCGCCGACATCGACGAATATGATGTTGGACAGATGGCACGGCAAGCTCACCCTCAATGATAGACAGGAGCGGAGGTAGATAACCCAGGGAGGCTTCAAAAGGTGACACTCCTGTTGCGGTTGACGTACTGGCGTTGTGGGCATATTCAATCCAGGCCAACTGCTCGCTCCAAGTGGACTGGTTAGATGAGATGACACAGCGGAGCATAGCCTCCAGTTCCTGATTTGCCCTCTCAGCCTGACCATTTGTCTGCGGGTGAAAGCCAGAAGACAAACTGACCTGGGCCCCCAGTTCCGCACAAAACTCCTTCCACACCCGGGAAGTAAACTGGGGCCCTCGGTCCGACACAATGTCTTGGGGAATGCCATGTAAACGGAAAACATGCTGGACGAGGAGTTTAGCAGTTTTGACAGTATTACCAGAAGATGGTGGCAAGCCAGTGACAAAGTCCACTGCTATGTGAGAACATGGATGGCTGGCGACAACAAGTGGCCGTAACTGACCCGAGGGTGGAGAGCTAGGAACTTTGTTCTGAGCACAGATGGTACATGCAGCGACATACTCCTGGACGTCCTTCGCCAGAGCAGGCCGGGATGATAGTCCTCTCCTCCTCCTCCCCCTCCCCACTGGGAGCAAACTGGCATGAGAGGTCATCTGACTTGGTGTTACGCGACCCTGGCCTGTAAGTGATGACAAGATCAAAATGAGTAAAAAACAAGGCCCACCTGGCTTGCCGGGCATTGAGGCGTTTGGCTGTTTGCAGGTACGACAGATTCTTATGGTTCGTCCAGACCAGCACCGGATGCACACTCCCCTCCAGCCAGTGGCGCCATTCTTCCAAGGCCAACTTGATCGCCAGGAGCTACCGATCCCCGACATCATAATTATGCTCCGCCTGGGAAAGACGATGGGAGAAGAAGGCGCAGGGATGGAGTTTACCTTCCACTCGTTGGGAAAGGACTGCTCCTACACCAGAACCGACGCATCCACTTCCACAATGAAGGGTTGAGATAAATCTGCTTGAACGAGAATGGGGGCAGACGAGAACAACAGTTTCAGTTGCACAAAAGCCTGTTGGGCCTGGGGTGACCACACAAACTGCTGTTTAGGAGAAGTGAGAGTAGTCAACGGCAACACGGGGTGAAGGAATTTGTCCTTCTTTTCGACGAAAAATAATCCTGCCCCAAGCGGAGAAGTGGACGGTCGAATGATGCCAGCAGAGAGTGAGTCGGTAATATAGCGCTCCATGGACTTGCGCTCAGACTTGGACAGGCTGTACAGGCGGCTGGTGGGCAGTGTAGCTCCTGGAAGCAAATCAATGCCACAATCGTAAGGTTGGTGAGGCCGAAGCGATGAGGCCAAACTAGATCAACTAGCTAGATCATGGTATTCAGCCGGAACAACAGAGAGATCAGGAGCACAGACAGCATCCTTCGCCACAGTCGGCGTCAGATTGGGAACAGCTGACCGTAAGCACTGCTTGTGACACCACTCACTCCATCCCCCCACACTACCCTGGGCCCAATCTATCTGAGGGTTATGACGTTAAAGCCACGGGTAACCTAACACCAATGGAGTATCAGGCGCCTTAAACAGAAACAAACTTATATTTTCAACATGATTACCAGAAAGAACGTGAACGTGAAAGAACGAAAGCGTGATTTCATGCGTGCGATGCGTGACTTTGGCCAGCACTTCCCCATTGAGGGCAGACACATGTAAAGGAACATGCAGGGAAACAAGCGGGACCCCCAATCTCCTGGCTAAAGACTCGTCCATAAAGCTTTGTTCTGCGCCTGAATCCACTAGTGCGTTACAGGAATGAGTTATGGACTGAAAGATAAGCTTGGTGGGGTAGCTGAGGTGGGGTAACACATCTCCTGTCGCACCCATCAGTAACCCCACCGCTACTGACGGGCCAAATCTTTTAGCCGGGACGGGCAAGAGTCTGCAAAGTGCCCCTTCTTTCCGCATGCAAAGCACTCACCCATCTGTCATCTCTTCCTCCACCCGGAATCTAGCTGAATCTAGCTCGCCCTAGCTGCATCAGCTCCTCCTCCGTCTCCTCAAGCTCACGCTCCCCTTGTCCTCCCCCATCGGAAGAAGTGCTCAGCCAACCACCTGGGCTTCCTGTTGCCCGGCGGGCTTCCTCAGACCGCCCTCCATATTCTTGCATGTGGCCATCAAGGCTGATACACATATTAATCAAAGCATCCAACGATTTAGGTAATTCTTTGGTGGCCAACTCACGTCTGATTCCTTCATTCAGGCTATTGAGAAATGCCCCCCAAAGTGCTTTTTCCTCCCAGCCAGTTTCCTCAGCCAAGATCCAAAAATCCACAGAGAAATCCACCACACTCTTTTTGCCCTGTTTTAAAGAAAACAAACGGTGAGCAGCTGCATCTGGATTAGAACCTTTATCAAAAACACTGCGGAATTTGGTCAGAAAGTCAGGATAAGAAACATTGGGGTTGGAACGCAGCACTGCCTGAGACCACTTCAGTGCTCTCCCCGTCATGAGTTGCACCATGAGAGCAATTTTGGCACCGTCGGTAGCATAGGCTTGAGTCTGTTGGCGAAAACTCAAGTCGCACTGGGTTAAGAAGCCTCTACACTTATCTAAATCCTCTGAAAATTTTTCAGGCACAGGTAAGGTATGCTCACGCATGGGTGGAGGTGGAGAGGGAGGAAGAGGGCAGGCGGGTAAGGAGGGTAAATGAGGTGAAACATTAGCTGCTGCTGGGTGAGGGGAGTGCCACATACCTTTGAGTTCCGTTACTACCTGAAGCAGGGTGCCCTGTTCCTTAGAAATATGCTGAAGCATCTTCTCGTGTTGTTCCAATAGGTCCGCCTGAAGAGATAGCTCACGCTGTACAATCTAATTAAAACAATTAAAACCTCAAGGATTCGTAGTTTAGATTTAAAAGCACTTAATGAAATGAATTCAGTCATTTTCCATTCGTTCTGCAGTTTGTTCCAAGCCAAGGGTGCTAAATGGACAAAAGCTCTTTTACCAAATTCAGTTTGGGCAAATGGAAGAGAAAGCAACAATTTAAATGTATGTGAATGATAGATCATTCTGATTGGCACATTGACTTCAGGCTTATTTTTAATTGGTGGAGTTGTCTTCAGCAGACAGGTGGATTAAATCTAGGCAGCTGGAGTCAGTTGATGACTTTTAGAATCAACTTTTATGACTGGGTGATTATAGGGAGTGCAGAATTATTAGGCAAGTTGTATTTTTGAGGAATAATTTTATTATTGAACAACAACCATGTTCTCAATGAACCCAAAAAACTCATTAATATCAAAGCTGAATGTTTTTGGAAGTAGTTTTTAGTTTGTTTTTAGTTTTAGCTATTTTAGGGGGATATCTGTGTGTGCAGGTGACCATTACTGTGCATAATTATTAGGCAACTTAACAAAAAACAAATATATACCCATTTCAATCATTTATTTTTACCAGTGAAACCAATATAACATCTCCAAATTCACAAATATACATTTCTGACATTCAAAAACAAAACAAAAACAAATCAGCGACCAATATAGCCACCTTTCTTTGCAAGGACACTCAAAAGCCTGCCATCCATGGATTCTGTCAGTGTTTTGATCTGTTCACCATCAACATTGCGTGCAGCAGCAACCACAGCCTCCCAGACACTGTTCAGAGAGGTGTACTGTTTTCCCTCCTTGTAAATCTCACATTTGATGATGGACCACAGGTTCTCAATGGGGTTCAGATCAGGTGAACTAGGTGGCCATGTCATTAGTTTTTCTTCTTTTATACCCTTTCTTGCCAGCCACGCTGTGGAGTACTTGGACGCGTGTGATGGAGCATTGTCCTGCATGAAAATCATGTTTTTCTTGAAGGGTCTTGTTCAGTGGTGGTCGTCTTTCAGCCTTTCTTACCTTGGCCATGTCTCTGAGTATTGCGCACCTTGTGCTTTTGGGCACTCCAGTGATGTTGCAGCTCTGAAATATGGCCAAACTGGTGGCAAGTGGCATCTTGGCAGCTGCACGCTTGACTTTTCTCAGTTCATGGGCAGTTATTTTGCGCCTTGGTTTTTCCACACACTTCTTGCGACCCTGTTGACTATTTTGAATGAAACGCTTGATTGTTCAGTGATCACGCTTCAGAAGCTTTGCAATTTTGAGACTGCTGCATCCCTCTGCAAGATATCTCACTATTTCTGACTTTTCTGAGCCTGTCAAGTCCTTCTTTTGACCCATTTTGCCAAAGGAAAGGACGTTGCCTAATAATTATGCACACCTGATATAGGGTGTTGATGTCATTAGACCACACCCCTTCTCATTACAGAGATGCACATCACCTAATATGCTTAATTGGTAGTAGGCTTTCGAGCCTATACAGCTTGGAGTAAGACAACATGCATGAAGAGGATGATGTGGACAAAATACTCATTTGCCTAATAATTCTGCACTCCCTGTAGAACTGAAACCATTTACCCGTTTCTAGTGGATTCTCCCACATTTCAACTAATCTAACCTAATTTAATGTCTCTGTTTTAAATCTGACAGACACACAAACACAGAAGCACACTCACACAGACCATCTCACATACTGATACAGACATAAACACACAGACAGAAAAACACGCACACACACACACACACACACGCATGCACACACACAGATAGACACACACACACGCACACACACACACACATACACACACACAAAAGTTGTGATTTTTTTTCTCCATTCACTTAAAAGGGAACCGTCTGAAAAAGTACACCAAACCAGCCACTTTGGATCCCTACTGCTCTGTAATACCTTATCACAAAAACATGATTTAAGGTTTATACGGGTCACAAGACTTTGGCTTGACAAAATCTATGTTTTGATATGTTTATGGTTTCTTCCAAGATTTCATGAAGAATTTTTATTTTTCATGGAATTTTCCTGTGACTGCATGATCACATGACCTGCTCTAAAAATTGAGTCTGGAGAATAATGTGAAAAAAAATATTTCTCTTTCTTTCATGCCCAAACCTTTTCTCTGACATGTATAATATTTACATTAAAATGTAGCCATTACTGTCCTCTTTCATGCAGTGTCATTCTCATTTAGATGGGATTTACAGTTCTGTCATAAATGTTATCAAAGTGCCTCCCCCATCTCTCTTTCCCATAGGAAACAATTTTAAAACAGCTCCCGAATTTTGGCTTAACTTCTCAGTCGGAAGCTGTCTTTACACTGTCACAATGTCCATATAATAAACTCTACAAATATGAAAATGGAGTAATTTTCCCTGCTCAAGGGAAAATAATTTTTCCAATATGACTTGTATTTTTCACTTGGGATGCATTTGTTTCAGACGTACATTTCTGTTTGTCGAGTCAGATTCTCAGGCTGTTTCCAAATTTAGGGGCTGTATCCTTAGGAGGACACATTACGTCACACCAACGCTACGAAGGCTGTTCAAATTCGACGGCTCCTCCAAATGCAGCCTAGAAATGCGCCCTCCTTTATATCAAATCAGTGATTTATAGCCGACCTGTCAAATGATTTATGACTTAGGAAGTAATAAAGGGAGGAATAAAAGTTAATGACAGTCATAACTTTTGTGAAATATCAAAAAATTATGATATTTCATAACTCGGTAATAATCAATAGTCAAAAATATGATCATGAAAATATTTCGATGGAATTGGATTACTTTTTTGACAAAAAGTTTACTTAGTTTTTTTTGATAAAAAATGCCACCTTATTGGACAACTGATTTTGGGGACCTGTGTGTGTGTGTGTGTGTGTGTGTGTGTGTGTGTGTGTGTGTGTGTGTGTGTGTGTGTGTGTGTGTGTGTGTGTGTGTTGTTGTTGTTTTTTTGCTTTTTTTATACTTTCAGGAAGATTAACTTAATCAAAATAAGTCATCAGACAAGCAATTTTGATGGACACTAATTAAAGTAGATTCATGCACTTGACTGGTTGATTTACTGGTATTTTAATCTTTGCTAACACCACATGACCTTATTTAAAGTTAGACTTTGCCTACCAAAGCAGACTTTTTTGGCAGTTTAATCTAATGTATCGTGTCTGGGGGAAAAAAGAAAAACAACAACCCAAGAGTTAAATCTTTAAAGGCATCAGTTGCTATGTAACCATTGTTACATGTTAAAACAGTTCAATTAGAAAAAGAATGAAGAGGTATGGTTGATTTGACAGGGCTGACAGAGAAATGTGTATTAAACATGGCAGCATGTATGACTGCAGAGAGTCCCGTGAAAGCTTTCTTTTTCACATTACTGATGTTTTAACAAAAAGGAAGGTAACAACATTACAAGTTTTCGTGTTTGGATGTAAGAGTCTGGTAAGTCAGATAGTCATATACTTTTTTATATTTCTTTTATGTTTTTGAAAATAATTTTAGTGTGATTATAAAAATAGAAGAATTCATGAACAAACAATAATGAAACTAGGAAGAGCCTGTGTTTGTACTTTAAAGAGGCACAGGAAGGTCTGGACTTTATCTGAAGACAGCACTTAAAGAGAAAACTGGAAACTGCTGCATTTGATTGTAAGAGGATGAGCCGCAGTCTAAAAGAGTCCACTAGATGGCCCTGAATTTCTAGTTCAGGAACTTGGATTTCACATGTGTCTGATGTCCTGGGTCTTTTTCCTTTTGAATGTTAAGATTGACCTGTTGAGAACCACAATTTTGCACAGAGATTTTGGAGAGCAGGTGCTTGAGCCAGCAAAGGGCACATAGGTTTTTACAAGATAAATAAGCTGAGCTCATTAGCAGTCCCTTTACATGCTTATGAATTTATTTATTTTAACACTGATACACTGATGCAGATGTCTATCACATCAAAATTCAAACCCAGCAGACTCCTACAGAATTATAAGTTCGCACGGAGACAATGGTATTTGTATTCATTATTTTTACATAGAGTTTTCAGGTGATAATAAATCTCCCTTACCCTTCTTACTGTTATATGGCCTGATGCACAACAGAAGAGAGCTGTTACCCTCTGCTGCCTGCTGTAGTTGCCCTTTTTTTCTAGTTTCTTTTACTGCATTTTTTTGTCTGCAAATTAAAGGTGGGACCAGTTATAAAAAATAGTTATTGGACATTACTTTTTAAAATTATGAATTGATACAATGGATCAAATTTAAAATCAAAAATATGAAATCATAAAATATAAGTAATTGTTTTTAAAATTCTTGGAAAAAGAGCATTCATCAAAGAAGAGGCCTCGACCACCACCTGTATGGAGCCAAAGGAGTCACACACATCAAATAATTAAGTGTACAATAAAATATTGTTTGTTTTTCAAATATGACCACATATTTTCATTATGGTTGAAAATCACCTTCATGCCTACAAATATAATTCACTAATGTTTTCTGGGCTTCATCGAATTTACTGAGCATCTGTGCATGGAGAGACTTATCTCAGAGAAAACACAGGAATGATCAGTGAGAGCGTTATCAGACATCTGCGCCAGAGCAAATTAATAACAGATATTGGCAGGGGTTGTAATGTTTCTACAGTTCCCTCTGCCAGCACCTTTTGACAAAAAGGAAGGTAAAAGCGTAACGTTTTCATGTTTGGATGTCACAGTGAGATGCTGGTTAGTCATATAGTCATATACTTTTTTATACTTCTTTTATACTTCTGAAATGATTTTAGTGTGATTATAAAACAGATTAAATCATAAAAAAGTAATAAAGAAACCAGGAAGTTACCATGTTTTACTATAAAGAGGCAGATGAAGGTCTGGACTGAAACAAAAGCTAGAAGCTGCTGCATTTGATTGTCAGAGGGTGAGCTGCAGTCTAAAACAGTCCACTAGATGGCCCTGAATTTGTGGTTCAGGAACTTGAACTTCACACATGTCTGATGTTCTGGGTCCTTTTCTTTTGTTAAGAGCTGTTGAAAATCAATCTGCCATTGTTCTGTGTCCAGTCTGTGTCTTCATGTCTGCCCTGGTCCCACGTCTCTGTGTTCCCACTGTTGCAGTGTCTGTCTCTGCTTCTGAGTCTGTGTCTATAAGTTTCCTGTTTTACTCTGAAGGTCTGTGTCTTATGTTAATGTGTTTTGCTTCCCTTGTCACGTTAGGCCTGATCTGTCCCAGCGTGTTTCCCTTCTGTCCCCCATTCCCTGATTGCTCCTCTGTGTGTTTAAGCGCTGTGTTTTCCTTTGTCTGTGCTGTGGTCTCCATCTTACTATACTGTGTTCTGCCGGTTAGCCTGTTTTTCTTTTGTTAATATTTGAAGTTTAGTTAGTTTTCTGTTCTTTTGCTGTGTAGCATTAAAGCTGAGTTCTGAGTTCATATTCATCTCTGTGAGTCTGCACATTGGGTCCTCTATTCCTGCCTGCACACACCCTTCATTTGACATAAATCCCTTTTATATATGAAATATTTATGAATAGTAGTTTATTTAGGAATATTTATTTATAATTCTTTGTATTGTTCATTAATTTATCCATCCATCCTCATCCGCTTTGTCCGGGGCCGGGTCGCGGGGGCAGCAGCCTAAGCAAAGAGGCCCAGACCTCCCTCTCCCCAGCCACCTCCTCCAGCTTATCCGGGGGAATACCAAGGCTTTCCCAGGCCAGCCGAGAGATATAATCTCTCCAGCGTGTCCTGGGTCTGCCCCGGGGCCTCCTCCCGGTGGGACATGCCTGGAACACCTCACCCAGGAGGCGCCCAGGGGGCATCCTTGTCAGGTGCCCGAACCACCTCAGCTGGCTCCTTTCGATGTGGAGCAGCAGCTGCTCTACTCTGAGCCCCTCCCTGATGGCCGAACTTCTCACCCTATCTCTAAGGGAGAGGCCAGCCACCCTTCGGAGGAAGCTCATTTCTGCTGCTTGTATCCGCGATCTCGTTCTTTTGGTCACTACCCACAGCTCGTGGCCATAGGTGAGGGTAGGGACGTAGATCGACCGGTAAATTGACAGCTTCGCTTTTACACTCAGCTCCCTCTTCACCACGACGGACCGGTGCAGCGTCCGCATTACTGCAGCTGCAGCCCCAATCCGTCTGTCGATCTCCGGCTCCCTTCTCCCATCACTCGCGAACAAGACCCCGAGATACTTGAACTCCTCCACTTGGGGCAGGAACTCATCCCCGACCCGGAGTGGGCACTCCACCCTTTTCCGGCTGAGAACCATGGCCTCAGATTTGGAGGTGCTGATCCTCATTCCCGCTGCTTCACACTCGGCTGCGAACCGTTCCAGTGCAAGCTGGAGGCCCTCACCCGATGAAGCCAACAGAACCACATCATCCGCAAAAATCAGAGATGAGATTCTGAGGCCACCAAAGCGAAAGCCCTCCGCCACTTGGCTGCGCCTAGAAATCCTGTCCATAAAAATTATGAACAGAACCGGAGACAAAGGGCAGCCCTGGCGGAGCCCATCACCCACCAGGAACGAGTCCGACTTATTGCCGGCAATGCGAACCAAGCTCTTGCAACGGTTGTATAGGGATCGAATGGCCCGTAGCAATGGGCCAGACACCCCATATTCCCGCAACACCTCCCACAGGACACCCCGAGGGACACGGTCGAATGCCTTCTCCAAGTCCACAAAACACATGTAGACTGGTTGGGCAAACTCCCATGCACCCTCAAGTATCCTGGAGAGGATAAAGAGCTGGTCCAGTGTTCCGCGACCAGGACGAAAACCGCATTGTTCCTCCTGTATCCGAGGTTCGACTAACGGACGAACTCTCCTTTCCAGCACCCTGGCATAGACTTTCCCAGGGAGGCTGAGGAGTGTGATCCCCCTGTAGTTGGAACACACCCTCCGGTCCCCTTTCTTAAAGATGGGGACCACCACCCCGGTCTGCCAGTCCACAGGTACTGCCCCTGATCTCCACGCAACACGTAATTTATTCATGAAAATAAAAAATAATTGTTTTGAATTAATGAATTTCTTATTGCATGCTTTATTGTACAATTAATTATTGAAAAACAAAATGCGAGATTGTTTGTAATCTTTGCTAACCACAACATGACCTGATCGCTGGATTGAAAGTTTCGTTTTTTGCTTTAGCATCATTATTCCTGCGATGTCTTGACACAACTAAGTGTTTGAAAATGCTCTTGTGTTCCAAGCAAGCTTTTGTTTTCAAGCTACTCTGTCTCTTCTTATATGATGCCCTCCATTTATTTATAGTTCAGTTCAGTCATGACTGCAATTTGGTTCTCTTGTTAATCTTTAAGGTATGTTTAACCGCTGTTCACACGTGTGTATTTCTTTATCCCCCAACATGTTCTATTTAATATGCACTGCTATTGATTTATTTCTTATAGCAACATCCTTAAAAACACATTAGAGAAGAAAATATGATGATTGAAACAAGGTTATTTATGTTTTCTTTCCATTGTCTAAGCACAAACACTATAACAATTTTAAGACAAAACGAGTTTATGAAAATCAAACATCTCTTTAAGATTTACACCAACCTATAAAATATACTGTACAGAAATTTTTTGTTATAATGCTATTTTACATATTCACATACATACATATTTTGCACTTAGTGCAATATTTTGTCTCGTCACATACTGACTTAATTGCAATATTTACATAAAAATAGTCCAGTTTGACATCTTTACATGAATTTGAGGACATTTCATCACTCTGAAATTTTTACATGTTTAACAAAACAGAAAAGCCAAACATGACAAAGCGTCATAATAAGTGCCATTCACTGTGTGTCGGTAGTTTATATTTGGTGATTCTTGGCTGGTGTGTCAGAGCTTAGACGTCTATAAACCGCCTCTCCTTTACTGATGGAGCTCTGATCTTGTGTCGACACAGCGGGCAGGTGCCAAACTCTTGACAGACTCTGGAGTCACAGTCTTTACATAAACACCGGTGGCCACAAGGCAGTGTGATTCTGGCCTCCTTCACCATGCACACCACACAGACGTTATCTATAACCAGAAGAGAGAGACTCTAATTACAAATGCGACATCAGGCATATGTGAGACCACACTATTACAACTGATTTCACTGATCACACTCTGTGGTCAGAAATGTGCAACGGAAATCAGACATTAATGTTTGGAGGGACTGTTTTTACCTGCTGGGATTTCCATGTCAAGACAGGACATGCAGTTATCAGGTCTGAAGTCTGAAACATCAGGAACTGAACCAAAGTGACTGTAAGAATCAGGTGAGATGAGCGGTTCGGGTGCAGGACAGGATCTTCTAGTGCAAAGGAGCTTTGTTTTTTTGGAGCCTGCAGCAAAGACAAAAGCATATTTCAACAGTTAGTCATTGTTTATTGCTGTCAGTGCATATGAAATGCTCTGCCTTCACAGAACAGGAAAAACCTGCTGTAAGGCAGATAAAACTGTGGTTCTAGTGAACTTGCCTTGGAGTAAAATGGAGCGCGTCTTCCCGTAAATGTCTATCATGGCCCACAGAGGCTGGCTGAGGTCCACTCCTGTCAGCCACTTGTGCTGCCTGTTGCTGACAGCTACGTATATGCTGCCACCATGAGAAACCCAAAACTCCAGCTCTGAACCTGCTTGGCAGTAGGATTCATTTACAGGCACAGCCCAGTGTCCAGGTTTGTCAGTGAGGTTGGGGATGGCCAAGCAGGGCAGGGGCAGAGATCTGCTTGAGGGTGGCACAGTGGTAAAGCCCACACGCAGAGCTCCCTGCCAGTTGATCGAATCCCTCTCCACTCTCAGACGAATCCTCTCCTGGACTCTCACTGGACGGTTGCTGAACACCAGCCCATTCTTGAAGGTGTTATCAGTCTTCTCTGCGAGTCGACCTCCATGACTCAAGCGGACCTTTTCTCCCACAGCCTGACGGTGGAAGTTCAGACGACCAAGACAAAGCAGACTGCATCTGTGTGACACCTCTGACTGAAGAACTACAAAGAATAAAAACACACAGTTATGAATGTTGATGTCAAATCATGTTATTTCCAGAGAATTACTTAATAGCAACAATCACAATAACAATAAGTGTCCCTTACATTTGTGATGTGTAGGAACCTCAAAACTATTTTTTTTAACTGAAATTAGGTTGGGGTTTTTTTTTTGCCTGTCCCGTTTGGTTCTTTTGCCATCAGAATTATTGTCTTAAGGCGAGGAAAGATGCCCAACGGATTTACTTTACCAAATTGACCATCACAGCCTTGCCGCAATGGTCTATTTGATTCACCTTTTATTGTTTATTTTATTTTATTTTTATTTTCACTTGCTAGATACAGGACAGACTTGAATTGAAATGAGGTTTAAAATTTTAAAAAGTTCAACAAAGATTTTTTCAGTTTAAAGGTCAATTGGTCATGTCGCAAATTTTTATAATTTTCATTCTTATAAAATAATAATAATGATAATAATACTAATAAAAATAAAAATAATGCTGTGTTAATAGGTGAATTGCCATATTAATTGGATTAAAGAAGCTACATATGTCAAGCTGTTTTTAATACTTCATATTAAAGTTAAATTGTGCAAACTGTAGCCAAAATTTCATTTTCATTTTAACAGTACAAAAGCAGACATATAAATAAGTCAGAATAAAACTAGCAAACTCCCGCACTCTTGTTTTTGCAAAGCATGCGGAAATCTGGACGTCTTTCAAGCTGACGAGCTAAAGTCGTTGCACAAAGTTGCATTTGTTTGGTACAAGTTGTCTGAGTGGTAAACTTAGTTCATTATTTGGCACTTTGCTTTGTATTGTGTTGTCTTAACAGGGATACTACTTCTTAAATGACAAAACTGGTGCTGCACTGGAGCACATGCTAGATTTGGGGAAATTTGCAAAATCTTTTGAGCTGCAGCATTTTGCACCCCCTTACTGTGTATTACAATAAAAGTACATAAACAGCTGTTATGTGTTAATTTATGCAACTAAGTATCAGCTTGATAATGATTTGTTTATCAAACTGAGAAATATAGTTCTCTCTAAAGACTTACCAGAGTTCTTGTTTTTATTTTCTCTTGCCATCTTGGAGATGTAGAAAAAACTTGTCATACAAGTCTTGATGCATGATGAGGTCGAGTGTCCTCAAGTCAGGTGTGTTGACTACCTTTTAATCATGGAGTACGTGAGGTTTGAAAACAGAAACACACCCAGACAAAGGGGAGGGACAGAGGGAGGCACCAAAGTTTGGAAATTTACCTGAAGTGTGATCTGGGCTTTTATTGTGGATTCCCAGTTTCCTTTCCACCCTTGTTAGTTTAGTATCTTCTCTTTGTGCATTTCCCTCCAGTAGTTTGTTGTTGTTTTAATCAGCTGATTGCCATTCAGTGTGTACATGTAACATCTCTATGGCTCTTCCAGTTTGAAATGTCACATGAGTCTAATCTTGCAATCACTCATCACAATAGCAAATGCAATAGAAAAAATCTAAAACACGAAAATTGAAACATTTCTTCTATTTTTTATAGTTACATTTAATGTTTTATAATAATAATACAAGTTTGTTGTTGAGTTGGTGATATACTTCATATGGCTTTAGCTGAATAAAACAAACTACGTATTCAAAATCTTTTCTTCATATTTATTTAATAAATGTAAATTGTGGAAAATATATCCAAAGTTACCTCTTAGCAGTGTAGATATACAGTAGTTAAACATGTAATAAGTCATAATGAAACTAGCAAACTCTTGTGCTTTCACTTTAGAGAAGAATGTGAAGATCTGGACTTCATCCAAGATGAGAAATTAAAGTCAATGCTGGAAACTGCAGCGTTTCTTTGGTAAAGTCTGAGTTGCAGTTTTAGTCACTAGATGGCTTGTCTTGATTTGTTTTGCTGATGTGACACACCCACACGCAGGTACCTTGTCAGTGTTTTATCGTCAGTGACAAGATTTTTATTTCCACAGAACCATAAAGTTTGTAGTTTCTTTTTCTTATCGCCATCATTTAACACTTCAGTGTGCAGCTCATTATTAGCACTCTTTCTTTGAACTCTAATTGCTTTACGGCACTTTGCAGCTTTTTAATGCTTATGTTTGGATTGTCTTGTTTTTGTGTCACTTAATCAGAGTTTTAACAGTCGTCTATTTCTTTCCTTTTACAAACCATACCAAGAACAATATATTACATGAGAGGGTATGGAGTGAGCTGTACAACACACTTTTTGGGGGTTTTAACAACGCCCCTATGACTACAGCCCTGGCCTTTCAAGAGGAGTTGCTTGTTGCACTAAGTTCTCATGTTTTGCTGTTCTCTCACCTGTGCCACCTCAGTGGTTTCCCCCATTTGCCATGTTGTCCTTTCCATGTTTTTTCTTTTGATTTCAAGTTTGAGCATGTTTGTTTTATCCCTCTAGTCTCATTTCTTTCCTCAACCTTATTTTTTCACTCTCTCCATGTTTTAGATTTTTTGCCTGTTTTTTGGTTTTCAGGCTTCATCTGCTCCTCCTGAATGGTTTGATTCCACAAAATGACTAAACGGACCATCGCCTGGATTTAAAGGTTTTGAATTTTCCGAGAGTTTGGAGTCCTGAATGTGGGGCTTTTATGGATCCTTTTTCCAAGTGGGCATATCGACATTTCTGATGACTTCGATCCAAATCCAAACATTCACATTTAAATAATTATATAGTTCAAGTTCGAGTTCAAGTTTATTTATATAGCACTTTTAAAACAACAGGTGTTGACCAAAGTACTGTACAATAAAATGGACAAGGCAATAAACATAAAAAAACTGAATAGTGTTTTAGAAGAGAATAACATCCTTAAAAAGAGAATAAAATCATAAAAAAAAGAATAATAGTAACAAACTCATGAAGAACCAAAAGCCAGAGATTAAAAATGGGTCTTTAGACGACTTTTAAAAGTATCCAGTGTTGGGGAGGATCTGATATGCAAAGGCAATGTATTCCAAAGTTTGGGGGCAGTCACAGCAAATGCCCAGTCTCCTCTATGTTTTAATTTGGACCTAGGGATAACAAAAAGCATTTGGTCTGCAGACTTCAAGGATCTTGGGGGAGAATACCAGGTTAGGAGATCAGCAAGATGTGTAGGGGCTAGTCCATGCAACGACTTAAAAACAAGTGTTAAGATCTTAAAGTCAGTTCGAAAGCTGACTGGCAGCCAGTGTAGTGATGGAAGTATAGGAGATATATGATCTCGCTTGCGTGTGCCAGTTAGGAGCCGTGCTGCAGCGTTTTGAACTAGCTGCAGTCGACCGATTGATGAAGAGGTGAACCAGAGTAGATACTATTACAGAAGTCGAGGCGAGATGAGATGAAGGCATGGATCGCTTTCTCAAAATCTCTGAAACAGAGAAAGGGCTTAACTTTTGTAATTAGGCAAAGATGAAAGAAACTGGTTTTGACTACATTATTTATCTGTTTATCAAATGTTAAATTGCTGTCAAAATCACCCCTAAATTTCTTGCAAATGATTTTTTATAATTTTCTCAGGGGCCAAGGTCATAATGGTCAGAAGGACCAAAGACAATGACCTCAGTTTTCTATTCATTTAGATTTAGAAAATTTAGAGGCATCCATGCTTTGACATCTTCTAGACAATCAAACAGTCCCTTCAGAGGATTGACAGATTTTCATTTAGTGGAAGGTTAATCTGAGAATCATCTGCATAACAGTGAAAAGAAATTCCATGTTTTTTAAAAATAGATTCCAACGGGAGAAAAAAGGATTGGACCAAGGATAGAGCCCTGGGGGACCCCACAAAAAGGGTCCTCTTTGGAGACAATGTGTCTCTGAATCTAACAGAGAAAGTACGATTAGATAAGTAGGATTTAAACCATTCCAAAGTAAGCCCTTTAATTCCGGCACATTGTTCCAGTCGAGAGATAAGAATCCTGTGATCTACTGTGTCGAAAGCAGCACTGAGGTCTAATAATATTAAAATAGCAGAATCTCCAGAGTCGGTAAAAGTTAAAAGGTCATTAGAAACTTTTAAAAGAGCGGTTTCAGTGCTATGCCAATGTCATGTTATTCTAAGAAGGTCTGGAGGGACAATTTTCTCCAGCACTTTTGACAAAAAGGACAATTTAGAGATTGGGTGGTAATTTGATAGAACTGTTGAGTCCAGATTCTGCTTTTTAAGGATGGGTTCCACCACAGCATGTTTAGAATCAGAGGGAACAGACCCAGACTGAAGACTGCTATTGACAATAGAAAGCAGACATGTACCAGCAGTGTCAAAAAACATCTTTCAGTAACCTAGGTGGAATGATATCCAGGGTACATTTTGAAGGTCTCAAGTTTCTGACAACTTCATTAAGTAATGAAAGGGATACTGGCTCGAAGTGATCAAAAACAGCCAAGGTTGGAGTATAAACACCTGGGTCAGAAATGGGAGGAATAATGTGGGATCTAATATCTACAATTTTATTAATGAAGAATTTCATTAGATTCCAACTTATGTTCACTGCTATATGAGGATCAGCAGTGGGAGGATTAAGAACTGAGTTTATAATACCAAATTAAATCCGAGGTTTATGACAGTTGTTGGACACGATCTTGGAAAAGTATTTTATTTTAGCTGCTCTTACAACTTTCTGGCAACTTGACAGGGATTCTCTAAGTGCCTCAAATGACACTTGGAGATGGTATTTTTTCCATTTTCTTTCCGCTTTTCTACATGCCCGTCTGCATTCCCTGGTGTCATTATTTAACCACGGTTGGGTTTTAGGTTTTAGATACCTAGTGGTACAAGGAGCAATGGAATCCAGTATTTCCAGACAAGCTGAGCTGAACAAGGAAAGCAGACTATCAGTGGTCGAATGAGTGGTACTGTCAGTAGGTGATGCCGGATTTAGATTTTTGTAGGAATGGGCAAAGCGATCTGCTGTATTTGAATTAATCGTGCAAGATCGGAGCTTGGGCACAACAGATCTACCAGGCTGACCTGAAAAGGGAAACTCAAATAGGACAGGCATGTGGTCCGAAAAATGTATATTACAGATTTCAGTGTCAGTGACTGATAGGCCGTAAGAGAGTACGAGAACCAGGGTATGACCGCGTTCGTGAGTTGGGCCTTTGACTGACTGGACAAGATTAAAGGAGTCTATAAGGTTTAAAAAAATCATTGGTCAGTGGGGTATCTAAACAGCAAATATGAATATTAAAATCTCGTATGATATTTTGGTAGAACACCAGCCAAGAATTCAGAAAAGTCTTGTATAAAGTTCTTATTATAGTTAGGAGGTCAACACACCAGCGCACATAGCACCGGAGTGGACAAGTGGATTTCATATAAACGTATATTTGTGGATTAAAGGGTAAAAATGTTAAAGGATAAAGGGTAATGTTTGGTGACAACAACATGACCTGATCAGTGATTTGAGAGTGTAATTTTTTTATGCATATTTGCATCATTATTCTTCCTACGTGCAAACACAAATGCACGTTTGGAAATGAACACATTGTAGCACATTTCTGTTCTTACAATCAGCCACACAGTCTGCTCTTATCTGAAAACCAACATTTATTTTTACTTCCGCTCATTCCTGACTGTAGAGATATGAGCTGTAGACAGATGCTTCTTTTCCTAAACACACTTCACTGAAAAAAATTGTTTTTGAGGGTTTTGTTACAGCATGTACCCTTAAAACATAATAGAGTTTATGTTTTTTACCATCAACACATTACAATTTTCAGACATACAAAAATACAACACTGCTTTAAGATTTGCATCGAGGTAGAAAAGTGCACTGTACAGACAAAGTTATCATTATAAATAATATAGAAATAGCAGCAGATTTTGCATTTAGTGCAGTATTTTCACTGTAACAGTCACTCTGTAACTTCTCTTTGGTGATTTCTGGCTTCTGTCTAGGAGCTCAGACCAGACTTGAAACACACCACTACTCACAAGATCAGAGCTGATGAAGCTCTGATCTTGTGTCGACACAGCGGGCAGGTGCCAAACTCCTGAAAAACTCTGGAGTTGCAGTGTTTACATAAACACCGGTGGCCACACGGCAGTGTGATTCTGGCCTCCTTCACCATGCACACCACACAGGTTATATCTGTGAGCAGAAGAGAGAGATCCTGAATTAGAAAAATGTGACATCAGGAAATGAGACCACACTCTGTGTGAAATGTGCAACTGAAATCAGATAGCGACTTTTGAAGGGACTGTTTTCACCTCCTGGCATTTTCATGTCAAGACAGGAGATGCAGTCATCACAACTGAAGTCCGAAACTGAACCAAAGTGGCTGTAAGCATCAGGTGAGGTGAGGGGTTCAGGTGCAGGACAGGATCTTTTGGTACAAAATAGATCTTTTTTCTCTGAGCCTGCAGCACAGAGAAAATAATATTTTAAAAGTCATTCAGACAACATTTATCGCTGTCAGAACATGGGAATTGCTGTGCCTTCACAGAACAGGAAAAACCTGCTGTAAGGCAAATATAACTGTAGTTGAACTTGCCTTGGAGTAAAATGGAGCGCGTCTGGCCGTAGACGTCTATCATGGCCCACAGAGGCTGGCTGAGGTCCACTCCTGTCAGCCACTTATACCGCCTGTTGCTGACAGCTACGTATATGCTGCCACCATGAGAAACCCAAAACTTCAGCTCTGAACCTGCTTGGCAGTAGGATTCATTTACAGGCACAGCCCAGTGTCCAGGCTTGTCAGTGAGGTTGGGGATGGCCATGCAGGGCAGGGGCAGAGATCTGCTTGAGGGTGGCACAGTGGTAAAGCCCACTGAACACCAGCCCATTCTTGAAGGTGTTCTCAGTCTTCTCTGCGAGTCGACCTCCATGACTCAAGCGGACCTTTTCTCCCACAGCTTGATTGTGGAAGGTCAGAGGACCAAGACAGCGTGAGCTGCATCTGTGTGACACCTCTGACTGAAGAACTACAAAGATAGAAAATGGAAACATATGAAACCATGTCTGTGTCCTAAGATTTATTCAAGATTTTTTAACTGCACATTTTTCAGGTAGGTGACATATCACATTTACTTAATTAAAAGAAGCTACATATCAAAGTTATTGCTTCATATTTAATAATACATTTAAAGCCAAAGTTTCCTCTTAATAGTCTAGAAATAGATAAACATGTAAACAGAAAACTGCTGTGGTTTCACAAAGAAGCTTGTTTGGTCTGGACTTCATCCAAGCTGAGAAATTCAGTGCTGGAGATTGCAGTGTTTGTTTGGTGAAGTCTGTGTTGCCGTCTCAGTCCACTAGATGGCCTGTGTTGATTTGTTTTCTGTGTTTTATCATCATTGGAAAGATTTTAATTTCCAAAGAAACAAAGCTTCTAGTTTCTTTTTATAAGAAACTTCAGTGTGCAGCTCATTATTAGCACTCTGTCTTTGAACTCATTTGCTAATCACTTGCTTTATGGCACTTTGCTGTTTTTCAATGTTTACTTTTGCATTGTCTTGTTTCTATATTATGTTTCTGTAAAAGAATGAAATGAGCTGCTGTAAGTTGATTTTTGCAACCAAACATCATCTTGATAATGATTCCTTTATCAAACTGAGATATAAAATTCTCTGTAAAGACTTACCAGCGTTCTTGTTCTTACTTTCTCTTGCCATCTTGAAGGTGCAAATAAATCTTGTCATGCGAGTCCTGATGGATGATGAGGTTGAGAGTCATCAAGTCATGAGTGTTAACTACCTTTGAATGATGAAGTACGTGAAGTATGAACACACGCCCAGCATCACCAGTAAAGGGAATGGGGAGGGACAGAGGGAGGCACCAAAGTTTGGAAAATTACCTGATGTGAACAATAACATAATTTGGTGATTTGATTATTAGTCATTTCCTCTTTTATTTTTTTATTCCAATGTTCTTTGCACCCTTGTTAGTTTCGTCAGATTCTCCATCTTGGTTTGAGAAAATTATTTTAATTATTTAATCATCTGTACCACCTCTGTGGCTTCTCCTATTTCCTGTGTTGTTCTTTCAGTAGTGACGTATTGCTGCTGTCGTTCTAATTTTCTTTTATTCCCCTTTTGAATTCAAGTTTGAACTTTTCTTCTATTTTATACATGTTGTAGATCTTTTGCCAGTTTTTTGGATTTCAGGCATCCTCTGCTCCTCCTGAATGGTTTGAATCCACAAAATGATTGAAACGACCATCGTCTGGATTTAAAGTTTTTGAATTTGGAATTTTTCCAAGAGTTCGGAGTCCTGAATTTGGGGCTTTTTTGAGCTCTTTGTTACAGTGGACATACCAACATTTATGGTCATCTAAATTTTAACTTGTGTTCACAGTTGGGTGTGTTGGAGCGCCAATATCAGCTAAATGAAGACATCAGGAAACCTAAAGACCAGTGTTGGTCAAGTTACTTGAAAATAGTAATTAGTTACTAATTAGTGACTACTGAAAGTAATCCTGTTACTTTACTGGTTACTTTTTTCAAAAGTAATTATTTACTTTATTACTTAGTTACTTTTTAAAAACATGATACACAACTTGAATATCTAATAAAGCAATAGACATTTTATCCCAATTCTATTTATTCTGCAAAATCCATCATATAAAATTGAATCAAGTGAAAAAGTCTCTTTTAAAAATTGTTTTATTAGTTTTAATCTTTTAACTTTATGCATATTGCATTAAGCAAAAATTATACATGCAAGTCTTTGACTTGGAGACATTTTTTTAACCTACTTTCTGCATATTCCAGCATATAAAATAAAATTATTTTTTTGTGTTTATATTCACTCTTTCAAATAGATGCAAGTAAAACACAGCAATAAATAAATAAAATCAAAGATTCAGTGGCACTAAGTCCTGTCACTCTTGAGTCTATTTTCACCTGTTTAGCAGGAGTGGAGCAGGCGGAGGTTTGCCTGGTGCTGCAGCGGTCATGTCAGTGGGGGGATGCCGGGGTTTCTCTGTGAATTTCACATTCCTGTTCAGTGTGTACAGTGGAAGCTAATGTTTTTGTCACTTTTTACGGAATCAAACTCAAAGTAAGGTCAGTACGTCCACGCTTTAAACGCTGGATGGCCGTACTGTCTCCCACACTTCATATTATCCATTGCTGATCAACACATATCTGTTGTTGCCACGGGCGTCGCACGCTCGTACGTCATTGTCACGAGACACTCCCGCGAACAAAATCACGGTTTAGTAACGCAGCGTGCTTACAGGAAAGTAACAGTAATCTAATTACTTTTTTTGCAATAGTAATCCCTTGCTTTACTCATTACTTGAAAGCACGTTACCTTAAATGCGTTACTGCCCATTTCTGCTCACACCAAAGGTCTTACTGTTGTTACGTTTTCTGTTCACAGATTGATTTAATATTGTTAGTTTTTACTCATAAACACCAACTTTAAGTACTGAACACAAACTCAAAGGCAGCACAAACATGTCTGATTGTGTTAATTTTAGCCTTCAAGGACAAAGTGCAAACAAATATTTGCTGTTTCAGTTTATTTTGACCACTTTTATGTAATAATTCACTCTGATTATTTATTTTTAGTTTGATGAAACATTTTATAAATATTGAAATATGTAAAAATCAAGTAATGATGGAACTAGGTTCATTTACTTTCACATTTAAAGAATTATATAAACACATGTTTGTGAATTAAAAGGTAAAAAATGTGTTTGTGTTAAATTAAGATCGCTATGGTTATGTTTGGTGGCAACAACATGACCTGATCAGTGATTTGGGAGTGTAGTTTTTCTATTATCAGCCACACAGTCTGCTCTTATCTGAAAACCAACATTTATTTTCACGTCCGCTCATTCCTGACTGTAGAGACATGAGCTGTAGACAGATGCTTCTTTTCCAAAACACGCTTCATTGAAAAATATTGTTTTTGAGGTTATTTTTAACCCTTAAAACATAACAGAGTTTATCTTTTTTACCATCAACACATTACAATTTTTAGACAAAAATGCAACACTGCTTTAAGATTTACATCGAGGTAGAAAAGTACGCTGTACAGACAAAGTTATCATTATAAATAATATAGAAATAGCAGCAGATTTTGCATTTAGTGCAGTATTTTCACTGTTACAGTCACTCTGTAACTTCTCTTTGGTGATTTCTGGCTTCTGTCTCGGAGCTCAGACCAGCTCCTCTGCCGATG
Organism: Rhamphochromis longiceps; assembly: GCF_057381845.1. Lineage (NCBI taxonomy): Eukaryota > Metazoa > Chordata > Actinopteri > Cichliformes > Cichlidae > Rhamphochromis > Rhamphochromis longiceps. The sequence goes on along the minus strand of NC_140568.1, from coordinate 9,563,561 downwards.
GAGCTCTGATCTTGTGTCGACACAGCGGGCAGGTGCCAAACTCCTGAAAAACTCTGGAGTTGCAGTGTCTACATAAACACCGGTGGCCACACGGCAGTGTGATTCTGGCCTCTTTCACCATGCACACCGCACAGGTTATATCTGTGAGCAGAAGAGAGAGATCCTGAATTAGAAAAATGTGACATCAGGAAATGAGACCACACTCTGTGTGAAATGTGCAACTGAAATCAGCAATGTTTAAAGGAACTCTTTTTACCTGTTGGGACTTCTGTGTCAAGACAGGAGATGCAGTCATCATCAGTGAAGTCTGAAACATCAGAAACTGAACCAGCAAGTGAAGTGAGAGATTCAGGTGGAGGACACGATCTTCTAGTGCAAAACAGCTCACGTTTCTCTGAACCTGCAGCAAAGAGAAAAAAATGTTTTAATAGGCATTCAGACATTTATCACTGTCAGAGCATGCTGTGCCTTTGGACACCGAGAAAAGCTGCTGTAAGGCAACTATAACTGTGGTTCTAGTGAACTTGCCTAGGAGCAAAATGGAGCACGTCTGCCCGTAGATGTCTATCATGGCCCACAGCGGCTGGCTGAGGTTCACTCCTGTTAGCTTCTTACACGGCCTGTTGTTGACAGCTACGTATATGCTGCCACCACGAGAAACCCAAAACTCCAGCTCTGAACCTGCTTCACAAACAGATTCATCCAGTGGAACAGCCCAGTGTCCAGGCTTGTCAGTGAGGTTAGGAATGGCCATGCAGGGCAAAGGTAGAGATCTGGCTGAGGGTGGCACGTTGGTAAAGCCCACACGCAGAGCTCCATCCCAGATGAATGAATCCCTCTGCACTCTCAGACGAATCCTCTCCTGGACTCTCACTGGACGGCTGCTGAACACCAGCCCATTCTTGAACGTGGCCTCAGTCTTCTCTGCGAGTCGACCTCCATGACTCAGGCAGATCTTTTCTCCCACAGCCTGACGGTGGAAGTTCAGAGGACCGAGACAGAGCAGACTGCATCTGTGTGACACCTCTGACTGGAGAACTACAAAGAATAAAAACACAAACACAACAAATTATTTTACAGGCAGAACATGGTTTAGTAAATGAAAATCACTACTGTAACAATATACTTGCATTTAATGGTTAATTAACAGGTTCTATGATCTATCATTAGTCAGATTCAAGCTGTGTGAGTGTGATCATTTACTTTAACAAAACATTCTTGTGAAATTTTATTTGTTAATATTTGATCTATGTATTAGTAATTATACTTTAAATCATGTTAACGTAACTAATATAGTAGTTCAAGAGTGTTCACTTTTGACTAGTACATGAAGTTTCATCCACGCTTAGTAACCTTAAGCTTAAAGCGAACTCTACAAGTTGCCTCATCTATCTGTCAACGGTGAGTTGCAGTCAGCTTCGTCTGCAGTTTCAAAGATTTATCTTGCAGGTGTGACTCACACAGTTATTGTGTATACCTTCATCAGTAACAAGCAGACCATTTCCTGTAAAATATAAACTTTCTGTTCTCCCTCTCTTATCTGCAGTGGTGCCACAGCCATAAAACATTTCTTAATCAACAGTTTAGAAAATATCTTTTACACACAAAAAGAAAAAAAAATGCTACTAACATGTGAAATTGAATTTGCATTGCTCTTTCATTTAGTAAAATCAATTACAACTTTTTCTTGTTGCTTTTTATGCATCAAATTCTCTATAAGGACTTACCGGAGTTCGTGTTGTTGCTCTCCTTCACCATCCTGAAGAGATAAGTAATATTTCTCATATGCGTCTGAATAGAAGATGTGATCGCGTCTGTGTGTTGGTCTGGAGCACATGTGGTTTGGAAACAGAAACAATTCCAGCATGACAAGTTAAAGAAGTGGGACGGACGGGAGTGAGGGAGGAGCCATACTTTGGAAATTCACCTAAAATCCCCCCCGAAAAAAAAAAGACCAGGGTAGTTTTTTGGTTTTTTTCCCCCATAGATTACTGTTTGTCTCGTGATTTCTTTTTAGGTACTGACCTTTGGAGTAAAAGTTCAAACAAAAAAGCACACAGACACATTATGATTTGTGTGAATTCTGCTCACGTGCAACTAGTTTCATTTTCATTATCTGTAATTATTTTGTGGCTTAGGACAAAAGACAATGTTCATGACGAATAAGAATGTGTTTGGTCCTGTATCACTGTCTCAAAAAGATTTTTCAGTATCGTTTTCTTCACTTAACATGCTGCACTCACTGCTGTTTCTATCAGAAATGCAGTGCAGCCTCCTTCCCATTAAACACATTAAATACCAATTATATTATCTTGTTTTAAGATTTGCATCATGGAAATTTTTCACCATATCAAACATATTATTTCCGGAATGACTGTGAGTGTGAACTTAAAGGAGAATCTAGACATGCCTGCAATGAAAGCACGTGACGCTTCATTACACATCTCTGGCTGGTTGTGATTAATCTCTAAAGCGGATGTGTCGCCCTCTACAGGCGCTATGATTGGCTGCTCAGGTCCCGTGACAGGACGAAATTATAGCTTGTAACAGCTGTGAGATCATGACGTTCGGAAATTTACCAGCTCTCCCCCTTTTCCCAAGAAAATCCCAACATTTCGTCACTGATAGACTGTACGTAAAAGCAGCGATGTGTTCCAACGTGTAAAACTGATTGTGAAATGAGAAGAGCGTGTTGTGTGCACTAATTATGTCATTCAACTTGTATTTTGCGCCTATTGGGTTAAGAATGCAATACTTTCTATATGTCATGCACTTAAAGCATTGAGTACTTTATTTAAAAAACAAAAAAATACAAATAATAAAAGTCATAACCTGATATCTGTAAGTTTACATAAAGGTTTATTATTAAACTGTAATCAAATAGTTAAAGAAATTCCAAGAAACACGAAAAAGAAAAGTCCAGATATGAGGCCGGAAATAGTCCTCCCACAGGACATGTTTAACCTACATGATAATGGGTGAGGAAATTGTGCTAAAGCTATTGCAACACAGAAACCAAGGTCTGCCTGAGTCATTAACTCTTTTCAAAGCAGCCACTGTGCTGCTGCTGTTTCCCAGAAACAAGTCCACAGAATAACTCTAATATAAATCACAACAATTCATTTGCATGATTATAAAATCTGATGGGTTTTTTTTTATGACACATAGTTAAATGACACAGTTGCCTGTCCTCCTCAATAGTTTGTTAATGTGCAAAAACAGAGTGGATTACATGACACATTATTACACTGATAAATAAAATAAGAAATGAGATTTTGCCAGTGAATATGGCATTTAATTTAACCAATGTCCTTTGCCTGACAACTCTGTGTAAGACACATTTTGTTTAAAGAGATTAAAGATATAGATGTGCGACAAATTAAAGTAAAACTCTGTAAGATGCTGGGCCACAGGAGCAACTTTACTGCATTTTTTTTCCTCCCTTAATTCTCAGTGTCCTAATTCAACAAGGTGCTAAAAATGTTCTTCAGAGATTTTGGCCCACACTGTCAAATCTGCAGCAACATCGTTTCTGTGCATCCTTGATGCAAAGCTCCTGTTCCACCACATGTCAAAGGTGTTCTATTAAAATGAAATCTGGTGACTACGGGGGCCAAGTGAGTACAGTGAACTCATTTTCATGTTCAAGAAACCAGTTTGAGATTATTTGAGCTCTGTGACACCCACCAGAACATGTGTGTACTGTGGTTATAAAGGAACAAATGTTGTGAATAACAACACTCAGGTAGGCTGTGGAGTTTAAATCATGTCACTTGGCACTAAGGGGTTCAAAACCAAGAAAATATCCTACCAACAACAAGAAGCCAGGATGGATCCATGGTTTCATTTTGTTTTCATGCCAAATTCTGACCAAATGTCTCAGCAGAATCTTATAATGGCAATTCAGTTCAATCCCGTTTCATTTCTATGGCACCAAATCACAAAAACAGTTGCCTCTAGGTGCTTTATAAAGACCTCACGATAATACAGAGAAAACCCCAACAATAAAACAACCTACTTATGAGCAAGCACTTGGTGACTGTGGGAAGGAAAATGGCATTTTAACAGGAAGAGACTCCCTCAGAACCAGCCTCAAAAGCCTCAAAACTCATGTAAATCATCTTTCTTCTCCATTTCAATACTTGCTTTGAACAGATTGTCTTACTCGCATCTACATGCTTCAGTTCACTGAGTTGCTGCCTGGTAACTGGCTGTTAGATATTTGTATTAACCAGCAGTTGTAGAGGTGTACTTAATGAAGTGGCCAGTGAGTATATATTTGACTAAGGGTGGTGCTTAGATTGATCACCTTTCTGATAATGCCTCGGTGGAGGTAAATAGATTTATAAATAGGAATAGGAAAGAGGAAAATAAATAATGATAGACCAAATCCTCACACATCACAGATTTAAGAATGTCTATCTGTAAACCAAGTCTTTATGTTTAGTTTTTCATTTTATAATTATATAATATACAACAAACATTTAACATTTTCTATATACAAAACTGGACTGTTCTGCTATCAAACTAGGAAACAGGGGAACCCTTCCTCCACTCCTCCTCTTCACTCCAGCTGCACTCACACATGGCAGGCCATCAAAAAATCAACTTGTTCCCACTCCATCTGTTCAAAACGCTATTAATCTGCTGCCTTCCAATAAAAGGCTTGGCTTTCACCGAGGAGCCAATAGAATGGCATTAATGCTGCGAGACCCAGGCCAATCCCAAGCTGCATTCTAATGTGGCCTATCTTTATCAAGGTGCCACTCCATTTCCAGATACTGCTTATTTATGATTTCTGAGGAGGGAGCCAGCGGGAGGCATATGTCTTTCGGAGAACACTAAAATCCGTGTCCAGAGGACTCGCAGGAGACTTCAGATATGGAGCTATCACATGCCAAGCTGTGGATAAGAAGAAATCAAATGTGCGAGTGAAGTTTATTTTTCGGATGTGGTGGCAACTTTGACAAAGATCAGAGACTTTGCTGCTCGTGTTCCTAATTGTTTGACTATCTGGAGACGGAGGGTGTGGTACCAAACTCCGACCTCATCTGCTGGTGAGAGAGCTCGTTCTTTGGCCACCAAATATCTTTTTCTACTTGGATCTCATTGGATGTGTTGATAAGACCTAGAGGAAGAGTTACCAGACTTCCCATGGATCCAAACATCCAGGGGTCTTTCCTGTTTAACAACAGCCTCAACCAGTTCCCCTCAGACATCAAGGCACCAGTGTGCCAGTACTCAATGCCCAACTCCTTCTACAAGCTCAGCCCGGGCCTGAACAGCCAGCTGCAGCCAGGGACGCCTCATGGCATCAGTGACATCCTGAGCCGCTCCATGGTCGGGGTGGGCTCCTCGGGCACCGCCACCCTGCTGCCCGGATACTCCAGCATGGGGGGGTTCAGCCCCTCTGTCACCAGCACTTCCATGTACTACAATCGAGACTACAATTCCTCACTGGGCGGCTTCTCCAAACCCGGCGCTGAGTGCCCGATGAAGAGTCGCAGTGTAAACTGCTGGGCAGAAAGCAGCTGTGAGTGGAGAGGAGGGAGGCAGCAGTGCACCAACAGTGAGTCTAAATACTGCAGAGCGGGCTCAGCAGCAGCAGCAGCTCCTCAGCACTGTCATCACACTCTGATCTTCCACTTTAAAAATGGAAACATTATCCAGTAAATACACAAATTTCAGAATCAGATCTGTTATAAACTTGTTATCTATTGAGTTCAGACTCGAGGTTAGATTTTTGATATGACTAAAACTTTTTCTCTCTTTTTGTATTAAAACCTTGAAAATCCATTTATTAAAATGTAACAATCTGTTGTTTATTAGAGGTTGTGCAGACTAAAGGAAAATACAAACAGATCTTTTAAAAACAATTTATTTAATAAACATGTCAAATATTCATTCAAAAGATTTCATTCAATTATGTAGATGATTGAAAAATTATGTTTCATTTAATTCACAAATGGAGACATTTTACTTCGGTTCAGTGTATAAACAACAAATACATGCAGTCTATGAGGGAAATATATATGTGGTCATTTTTTTCCCTGAGCAATGAGCCAAAATGCTGTGGCATTTCAGGCAGAAATTCAGTCCTGTGTCATACATCCGTTTCCTGTAATGTGTTTTTATTTATTTTTTTTTTTTTTCAGGCAGTGGTCCTCTTGGGGAGATGTCCAGCAGGAAAAAACACACCAGGCCGACATTTAGTGGACATCAGATATTTGCTCTGGAGAAAACTTTTGAGCAGACAAAGTATTTGGCAGGGCCAGAGAGAGCGAGACTGGCTTATTCTCTGGGAATGACTGAATCACAAGTCAAGGTAACGTCGCCAGAATCTGCTTACATTTGAGATGAGTGTAAATAAGATTTTTATTTTTGTGTGTGTTCGACAGTTCCACTGATATATATTCCTTGTGGTATATTTGTTTTTTATACCCAGTAGTGTTGACTTGTTTTGAAAGCTGCCACATAAAAAAAGCATACATGTCGTGTGTAAATTCAAGTGCAGCGATAGAAATCTGCAGATCATATACCAGCACATACTCACCCTCAAGCAGAAATGGGGACACAGATTATTTTTCCATACCTTTTCACGTAACACAATGCTTAAAAGAATACTCGATAAGCTGCAGGGCTCCGGTCTACAGGAGTTAGATGACAACTCCCCCGTGCGTTGTGTGTTTTCAGGTTTGGTTTCAGAACCGGCGCACCAAGTGGAGGAAGAAGAGCGCCTCTGAGCCCAGCTCCATACAGACCAACCACTCGGGGCCGGCCGGAGAGGCCTCGGAGAATGAGGTGGAGGACGAGGAGTACAACAAGCCTCTAGACCCCGACTCTGACGACGATAAGATCCGATTGCTGCTGCGCAAACACCGCAGGGCTTTCTCTGTCCTTCGCCTCGGGCCGCACCACATCTGATGCACTTCCTGCAGGCTATAGGCTACACAGGCACACACAGAGACACACGTACAGGCATAAAACTCTCTCAGCACATATGCATGCTGTAATAAATTTCAAACTAGTTTGCAATACGTTTAACTGCTGAGCTGTTTCGCATGATCGGAAAAGGCCCGACAAAAAACATTAAAAGGTCGAACTGACGCAGAGTCTTTAAAAAGTTACTGTAAAAAAAATTGATATCTCTGACTTGTTACACAGTTACTTATGTCACAGAAAGTAACCTTAAGTTATTCCTGCACTCCAATTTTGAACAGCTGGGTCGTTTTCAGTTATGCGTATTTCAAAATAAAGCTCTTCTAAATCCTTGTGTGACTTGCATAATGCTGTCGAAATGCTTTAGTAAACTCTATATACCATAAAACACTAAGATCACAGAGCCTTCGCCCCTAAAGTAGACGCTAAAATTAAAAGGCAATGTGAATTTTCTGAATTTACTTTTGAGTATAATTTCCAAGAACAAGGAGATTTTCCGTGATCGTTACAAAAAGGCCAGAGAAGAGAATGCGTGATCATATGACACGCATTCTAACGTATACGGTTTCCAACAAACTAGAAAGGTAGACTTTTTAAAAGTGGGGGTGTGGCCGGAACAATAAAAGGTAAGCAGACAGTGCTGACGTGCTGTAAAGTGTTTTAATCGTCTACAGTTTGTTTGCTTTAATTACATTTTAGCTTGAAGTTGGCTCAAATCCAGGTCTTTGACTTTGCTTTGTACTCATACTTACTTTTTAACCACACTGTAAAAATATCAAGGTGTATGATATAAAAAAACATTACTGTGCACATTAAATTATAATTAATTATTTATCAGACATGTCTTTTTTTGTCTTTTGTAATGTGAAAAATCAAACTTAAATGTAGACAATTTGGGTCTTGAGTTATGCTGATGTGGTAGCTGGTTAAAGGGGCCAAAGCAAAGGCACAAAAGCTAAAGAAGGTCAAAGGTCAATTCTAGTGTGATTTACTAGTGTGGTGGGGCTTAATTGAAGACAATGACCTCTGCAACCCATTTCAACTTCAAATCAATACCAGCAGAGCAGCTTGGTCACCATTTAGGCTCAGTGACTTGAAGCTGGCTGTGGTTTATCCAGCTGACAGGATATAAGGTCTGATGACTGTGTCCGAACAAAAGCATGGGAACGCCGCTAAGACAATCACATTTTGCTTCAAAGAAAAGTCTGAAAAAAGGTAGTTGTTCTTGCAAGTGTTAAGAAAGATGTGTTTTGGTCTGGCACACAAGTTCAGACTCCATGTGTGGGTGAGAGAATTCCTTCTCTGACCACCAAATTTCATTTTTCAATTGGAGCTTGTTCGCTGCGTTGCTAACCAGTCCGACCAGCTCCTCTCACACCTCAGTGTGCCAGTACAAAATACCCAACTCCTACATGCTCAGCCTCACATCAGTCACGTACACGAACAGTCAAAAATGTGATTGTTCTTATCTGAGTGTCAAAGTGACAGAGGTGGCTCCAAGTCTTTTATTCTGAAAAACATATTTTGGTCTCTGCTGTTACTGATATTATGTTTTTTTTGTTTTGTTGTTGTTGTTGTTTATTCTGGACTTAAATCTGTATCTGAGTCCAACTGCTGCATCAACACAAAGTGAAAAAAGAAAGAATCCTGACTGTGATTCTCAGTCTGAAGCGCAGGTTTAATATTTCCTCAGTTTTAGCTGTCATTTTGCTCTTCTGACCCAAAGTAACCACAGTTTTTTTACAGGAACTAAATGCAATAACACACGCAGACACTAATGTAAAGCTTGTGTTACTTCGATAGGCTAAATTTGACATGATCTGACATTTTTTTAATGTGATCAACACAAAAGTATATATATACACAAATATAAGTGAGAATATAGTTTACTTATAATATTTTTATAAGTCATTAAAGTCATAAAAAAAAGTAACTTGGTATACAGATAAGACAATAGATACCCTGTCAGGATTAACTGCTCTCAGGAAATGAGGTCATTTACATAGTTTACAGCCTTTGCTTTCCCATAAGAGGCGTGACTTGATTGTAAACACAAAAAACAAAAGTGCAACAAAGGGTGATACTTTATTTACAAAAATGAAATATCACAAATGTAGTGTTTATAACCAGCTCCACTCCTGTGACAAAGCATTTATCACAAACAGACATTTGCGTTACTCTTTCTCGTTGCGATGAGGCTACAGTCACACTTTACAAACATCATGCCAAAGTTCTGAATCTGGGCATCAAAAAAGCATGAATATAGGAAAATGCTCTCCCATAAAACACCCAAAAAGCAACAAACACACTTTAAACAGAATCCATTAGTCAAAATTGTCAAAGCCTTGTTAACTCACACATGATATTACTACACTGGTACTGCAGTAAGAGACAAGGATCAAAGATAAATGCAATAATTCAAAAGCAAACAGCGCCCCCTCTGTTGAGTGTGGGTACACAGGTGTGATTATGCACAGGATTTTTTTTTTTTTTTAAATTCAATTTATTTGATGCCAGGTAATCAAAACAGACGTTCTTCTTAACTACAGCTGTAGGTAAACACTACAGCATAACTACAGCGTGATTCTTTTTGGCAATGAAATACAGCTGACGCTGACCGCAGCAGGGTGATGTCTGACCAGACATCCTGCATAGTAAACTGGAGGAGGACAGCTCAAATTAATCGGAGAAGAAATGCAAAGTCAAGGTAATAAAGCACTTGGTATAATGTGTATAATACAGCTCGGGAAATAAGAGAGATACACAAGTTCATTTTGGATGCTGCGGTAATCCATTCAGCTCTCACCACTGCTGCTAAAATGTTACCGGCCTTTTTTTCTTTTGCCTGTCTACTTTCATTTCATCATAACACCACTATTAAAAATCCAATCTGTCATGGCTGGAGCTGATGTGTATGAAGTAGCAACCTGTATGAAAAAAGGAAGGAAATCTGTCACAAATCCTGTTTTATCAGCGGAGATCATCCACACATGACACCTGGAAGCAAAGACAGCTGTGCTTCCCTCGTCATTTAAAAAATGCTATGGTGATGGCAAAGCAAAGATGCATGTACTAAATAGAGCATAAAAAAACTAACTAAAAGCGTGCACACATGGCCACGAGGGTTTGATATTTCCCTTTTCAAGACACCACTACTACACAAAGTGTGGTTCATCATATACCCAGTACTCTCCTGAATCTTTTGTTAATTGTTGCTTAAGTTGGGTGTTTTAGAATATTTAAAAATGCCTTTAGTTAGGGCCAGTAAGAAATGAGTAAATTGACATTCATACAAAGTTTGGTTATTTTCGACACTGCCTGTAAAATGGACGGCATTGAAAAAACATGAAATACAATCAATTGAGCTAAAAATGATTTTTAAAATTCTTGATGTGTCTCATGAATGTGCAGCTGCAGGTAGGATTTGCAGGATTATCCCTGGTGACTCCGAGGTTTCGGGTAGAGGGGACTTATAAAAAATCCCAGAGGAAGCGGTGAATAGGAACAACTCTCAAAAACTCTTGACACGTCTTGATAAATCTGGGTTACATGATACAAGAGCTGTGGTCAGCAGTGTGTGGCAGGGAGCTTAGCTGAGGCTGAGTGAAACGCCGGCTTATTTTTGGTGGCTGATGGGACGGTTGTAGTGGAGAACAATCACACTGATCAGCCTCTGAGGATGCTGTGGTTACAGACCTGCAGCAGACAGAAACACACTTTGTAAATGAGCACTGAAAACCCTTTCTAATTGTTGTTCACACACACATTGTTGTGCACGCACACATTCACACAGCTAACACACTCTGGTGGCTACATCAGGGGCAACTCGGGGTTTAGCATCTCGGCCAAGGATACTTCAGCATGTGGACTGGAGGAGTCGGGGATCAATCTACCGACCAGCAGACGACCTGCTCCACCACCAGATCTTCAGCTACTGTTTAACCAGTGTGGATTACAGTGCAAATACAGGACACAGTGGGTTCAGACATCTAAATGCTATTGTAAGAAAATCAAGTCTAAATTAGCGTACATAAGACTGACTGTCCTGCAAAAGCCATTTCTCAGGTCAATGAGGTAAAATTAACTATGATTTTTAGTATCATTTGAAATGTAAACGGTTACATAAAAAGCACACCTTGCAAGAGCTAAAATGTAGCCTCAAAGTACTAGCGGTAGGCTAAACCTTTCATATGCTTTGAAATGTCAAAAACAAAAAAGGTGATGGTTGTAGCCTCTTCAAGCACTCCCATTGTGTGGATCTCATCATTTTGAAGCTTTCTGAAGAAGGACAATCATGAAAAGGCAGTACTTCCTTAAAAAAATAAATTGAAATGGCAGCAAAACAAAATCATGGCCATAAAAATGCCAATATACTGCCCCGCACAATGAATGTGTCTCCAGCCAGCCATCCATGTGGTAATTAATGAAAAGCAGGCCAGCATTACACCTAATGTGTAGCCACAGTGACAGCAAAGAGGATTCAATAGACATAGATCAGCGAGAGTGCAGATCGCCTGCACTCCAACTACGATGTGCACAAAGGATCTCTTATGTCCCGCACGCATTACTCTTAGTTCATATCCCGACTCCACTGGGCCAGTAGGGTTATGGCTCTCCAGGGACCAGAGAAAGATTACTGTGCTCACTCTCTCACACTGAATCCATTCACTGGAATTACCACATCGACTCAGCTGCACTTGCACATGCAGTACAGAACACACACACTCAGTGAAACTTCTTACCATTTAGAAGTATCAGATGTGGTCATTTGTCTTCAGTGAGAAGGACAAGAACACAGGCTACAGAAGAAAACAAAACACATCAGAGTCAGTCCACATGGCTGATGTGCACAACACACTGCTTATGTAATCTGTTACCTTATGATCTCCCATACAGACATTAGGACCCATTGTGTTGTAAACAACACTCTTCTCACCATCGTCTCTCTGAAAAGAAGAATGAACTTGAAGATCATTTATATGTAAACATAACGAACAGATTCTTCTTAAATTATATTAAGTTAAATGTTGAGTATCACATTTGTGTGGGCTGGATTATGTTCATAGTAGATTTACATCACATTACATATTAAGGGTTATACAGTATGTGTGCACGAATGTAAAACCGTGTCCAGGTAAATACTTTTTTAAATTGGCAGTGTGAGTGAAGTGTCGTGTAGTATTAAAAAATTTGTGTGTCCTCTAACATCCTGTGTGCTGATTTATTTGTAAAAGTCTTAATTTTCTAGTAAAATCAGAAGAAAGTGACGTCCATGCTCTGCTTGCATGCTGTGCCAACGGTGTGTAAGACCAGCCAACATTATTTTAGAACCAGAGCCCACTAACTTCAACTAACGACCATCTCCCACACAACACAGACTCCATCACAAACAAGACAAGAAAGAGAAGTATGCGAAGCCCGTTGTCTAATGACTTGTGATTTACAACTTCTTATGCAATGAAGATGTAGTTTTACACCAAAGTTAATCCTCAATTTCAAAATATGATCCAGAACAATCCCAAAAACTCAGGAGGACTTTTACAGACTTTGGCTCACAGACTTCTACAGGAAAAGAAGTCTTTTTGCAAACACAGGTATCACCATCTGTTAGCTAACATTAGCTTTCCTGCAAAAACAGACAAACTGCAAGCTACATATTGTAGCGAAACACTATCTTAAATAGATAATGCTAGCTAATTTTTTTAAACCCCTAGAACTGCTCTGGCTGATAAATTAACCCGTCACTATCAGCAAAGGTTTACGAACTAACCAGAGTCAGAGTCATGCAGCATAATTGGTTAACCTTAAAATGTTGCTAACTAATGCTACTGCTAAAACACATTGACTAGAAATGTTGGCTGGCTAGCTTGCCAAAGTGCTTCCTTAACACGTCATGCTAACTCACGTATTATATCAAATTGTGTTCTTGTCATCATGAAATGATGTGATTGTGCAAAGACTCACCCTGTGGATTAAATCTTGGGCTGTATGTGACATAAGGATGCGATCACACCAGGCAGGACAGCGAGTGTTCATGTACTGGGTTGGTTTAGCATGCTCTTCACTGTATGGGTAGCTGAGCACAAGACAAGAGGGGAACAAATTCTTAAAGCATGAAAAGTAAATGGCAGAAATTTGCAGCAAGTAGCAGAGTTACAGACCTTGGTGGAAACTTGATGTCCTCTTCCCTAATAACATCATCGAAGGCTGCAACTTCTTTGTCATACTTCAAAAGCTGAGCGACAGAAGCCATTATGGTTACAAATGACTACAAACGTCAACACATGAAAAACAAGCATGATGTGAGCGAGTGCAGATTTAACATGGGGGATAATTTGGGTTACTGCTACTAATGTTTCTCCCTTTTTGTGTTTACTGCGCTGTCATTTCTTTGAAGTATTCCTGCTGATGGAATCTAAAATCTAATCTAATCTAAAATCTCTGAAGACAGGTCAAACTAAGTTTCCCTTGAGTTTCTCAGTAGTGCAACTGATGATATCTTTATGGGTGAAAGGTGAGCTTGTGTTCTTACTGCTCTGCCATTGTCCTCTCTGAAAACCGCCTGGTGCAGGTAGGCGAAAAGCTTCTCCTCAATTCGAAGCAGAACCTAGAGGTGAAAAGGAGGCAGAGAAAGTAACTTTTGAAGCAGATAATTCTGCCTTTTCTTTTTTTAAACGAGATTCTCTCGTTTCAATCACCTGGTGGTCGTTATCCTTTTCTTCATATATGATTCTCTGCACTTCGTTACTGCTGTCCTTCTTCACCATCTGCACATCGGCAGCAGTGGACAAATCCTGGTCAAAAAACACAAACGAGAGGGTTTATGTCAAAATTACAGACTGGTACATGATTGCAACACTTGAACTTTGGGGAAAATGAATGCTCTTGCATACCTGGACCAGACTAAGTGTATCCAGACGGAAGTTGAAATCTCCAAACACAAAGAAAGGCAGCACAGTTTGCCGACTGTCTGATATCCTGGAAAAATAAAAATACTACCTTAAGCCATAACACAGGGTTTTAATTCTTAATCCCAATGTACTTTGTATGTGTGGAAATTCTCATACATGTTTCTCTTGATTCTGTTAAAATGCTAATTCACTGGATAAGAGGAGCTACATGATAGCACATTTTGAATATTATGTTTTCATACAGTAGCGTGCAGCTGCTAGTCTCACCTGCTGATGACATATCTGAGAGCGTTATTGCGGTTGGCTGAGTAAATGGAAGGACTGGAGTTGCAGGCAATGAGGTTAGAGGCATCATGGAACAGGTGGACATTTACCAGGTCTAGACCTCTGTGAAAACACCCCCGACACACACAGGCAAAAGAAGGTGAGTTGTGGCAGATGGAGGGGAAAAAAACAGGAAACAATCCGATAACTCCAAAGCCTGACATCAGATAGGTGTGTATGTGAGTCTGTGTGTGAAATAACAGGTGTCTTTACAGGAGCTTTCTTATCAATGAGCACACTTGGGTTAATGTTCAGTCTACAAACAAGTGCAGTTCACTGGCTCCTTTTCTTAGGCTGTCACCAGAAAGCAATTAATGAGCATCTCACAAATGAGCTGTGTTGACTCACAGTATGATGCTGTGGTACATTAGATTTTGAGCTCCTGTTGTTCCAGTCCCAAGGTAACAACACAGCAGAGCAAATACTGACTACTACTATGAAATTAAAACCCTGCTCACCATCCTATAACATGCCGAGTCTAAGCTCCCAACAGAGCACCACATTAAATTAATTATTTATATTCTGTGAGTGTAACCAGTGAAGTAAAGAGGACATTTTTGTCAAAACAAAACCCAGAAGATATTAATAACTGGATGATAAGAAACCACAAGGTCATCGGAGCAGCTGAATGTGAGCCTCACTGTTTGTTTTATATCAGCTTTGATAGATCAAAGTAGGTTTTAAATGTCCTCTTAGATGTTTACTGAGTAAAATTTTATTTGCTTGTCTTCAAGGAACTACAATATTTGACCTTCAGTTTACTGAGGGATGCCGAAGCATGCTTTAAAAACAAGTATGACATAGTGGCTAACAGTTGCTTTAACTCCAGCAGTTATGGTTCCATATTGTAGGAGCTTAAACATACTGATACCAAATACTGTAAAAGATGGACAAAGCCAATGTGGACATACCAAATATGATTTAATAACATTTTTTTTAAATTATTATCAAAGGTTAGGTCCTATCAGTGAAATGTATACCCAGCCCTCTGATGTGATGTCTTATCTGAACATTGACCCATGGGACATTTTTTTATTTATTTAACTTTGACAGTCAGTCAAGGACTTTGGGCTCATAACAATCTTTTACGCTGCTTTTCCAATCTTTTAAAAACAGGCTACATATTTGTTCCCAAGGGTGTTTTTATTGTCAATGTATTTTTCCAAAAACGTCACCAAACAGCCACACATGAAAGTGTGTTCAACCCTGCTGGTGCATCACGGTGAAGGTGAGTGTTTGTTACGTACTGGTTGTGTATAATCCAGCGGGTCCTCATGAAGCCCTTTCTGGACCACTTGAACTGCAACAGAGGAAAAACTGGAGTGAGTCACTAAACAGCAGTGAGCTGTGTCTTTAAAGGGCTAAATTGATAATTATTGATTCTTGCACATAATTTGTCTCATCACCCTGTCAGAGCAGGCAGACGGCCCCCCGAAAGCCCCAGTAGACTCATTTGTCCCAACATCTCCTTTGGCCCATGTTTGCCCCTCCTGACAGGCATACTCAGATGCACAGTCATGCATACATACTCACATCAGGCCAGAAATTCTTTGGGAATTTTTCTTTCTCCACGGTGGTGACCCTGTCCAGAGAGCCCATATACCTGTTCTTTTCCAGCACTGCTTTAAAATTCTTAACTGTGAGAGGCAGAGCCAAGGAGGTGACATGTAAAAGAGTGAGAAAACATGCAAACAGCAATCAATAAACTGGTGTTAACCTCATCAGAGGGGCATACATGATGAGCAAATCTATAAGCGGGCCATTAGACTGTGTTCGGCGAACAACAATCGTTTCGGGCCACGCAGCGAGTGGCAGCTTCGGGATGTTTATGGTCCTTCCATAAGCTTTTCTGAGGAGCTTTTTCACATCTAACGTGACTGGACTATGCAACAGCAAAATAGCCGCTCCACTTTAAATTCGAGTTCTTTGCAAATAGGAGACGTAGCCTTCAAACTGCCAGCACAGTTTGCCAGAGAAATGTCCAACAATTAAACACCGACAAGGATTTTGCAACAGCACAACCGACTGCACCAAAGGAGGGAGGATTCTATCAAAACAATGCATTGAGTAATAACCATTGGTGCGTTCCAACACGTTGTTTGGAAAATAAACTAAATTTAGCACAACATGATGAATGATGAAATAGGAAATCCATGTAAGCGTTGTGTTTTTTTTTACCATGAAAGTCATACTGTTGTATATTTTTCAGTGTCTTGTGGATGAAGTACATGCTCCCCAAAGCCTGTGGATAGAAAAGATATAGCAGTTACAATCAGTTTTAGGTAAACCACTTCAAAAAAATCATAGTGAAACTGGACTTTTAATCGTTCTGCAGAGGCTTTTGGTTTCATTGATCCTCTTCAAAGAAAGCAAGAACACATGGTATGCTTTGTGCATTGGGAATGTATGACACAGTGCATTGTTACTCTCCAAAGAGATGGCAAACTTTAAGTAATAAAGTATTTCCAAGAGGACGTATAACTGCACAGCACATCCACGCGCTGCTTCTGAGACACGCACACTTCAGTACCCAATCATCCCTGACGTGGGGCTGACAATTTTTAATGTACTAACTGCCTGCTCCACTGATCTGATTAATCGCGGCCCGTGAAATCAATAAAGACAGAAAATTAAAACCATTTAAAAGGTATTAAGCAGTGAGCCCGCTGTCTGCCAACACCGCTGCTGCAAACTGGGAGCTGAAGAAAAATCAGCCGGCACTCAAGAGGGCTCAGGGCGTGACAGACCGCGGTGACAGACACCCCCCAAACACACACACACACAAATCCAGCCGCTACATGAGAAATTTCTCCCTGAAGAATTCATTTATCTTCAGTGCCAAAGTTGTCCACAATAAATAAAATTAGATATGTCTCCGTGTTTGTCTGCGAACTGCAGTTGGTGACCAACTTGTCTGAATGAAGATTTAAGCAATGAGTTATTTAACCGAGTCTGAAATTGTCCTTAACTTGTATAGCAGCTTGTAGACTCAGGAAGGAAGTCAGATCCCACTGAAGTTATGTTGGCACTTTTTTCACAAAATTGGGACATTAGAAATGTACTCTAACAATTCATAAAACACGAGATGGCCAACCCTTTTCGCTTTGTTTATGCTAGATTAGTAACAATGTTATATACTGTAAAGTATGTGCACACACGTCGGCGCACACAGAGGCACATTTCCCTCCTCGTTTTCCTCCACATACTCTGCCAAACACCTATCTTCATCAATCAGGTTTGTGCACAGTTTAATAAAAAAATATTGACTTACAAGTGATTTTTTATCAAAACACCATTTGTACTGGGAATTCATGCAAGTCTTCCCCCTCTGCTTCTGCAACCCCTCTGAAAAGAGAACCCACCACCCCTCCCCAAATTCTCTCATGGCCGTATAACTGATGATCGCAGCCAAGGGGAAACAAATTGAAAATCAATGCAGTTGGCACCGACGAAATGAGAATGAGGCATTAGGTGGGGTGGGGTGGCTGCAACCCTCCCAGGGCAAACAGCGGGGGGTGCAAACACTCAAGTGCAGAGGAAACTTAGTCCCGGCTGTCTTCTGCCCCCAACACACTTTATTTATTGTGTACAAATAGGCTGGGATCAATAGTTTTAATCTAGAGTTAAATGTATTGACTTTGGCCTGTCTCTACTCTCACCTGGCCATTGAGTTTCCCCTTTTTTACTTCACGCACCTTCAGTCTACAGATGCAGCCATTGACCCCTACTGTCAAATGTTCAGCGTGAGGGTATCACCTGGGAGGAGTGTGGGTTAATACTTTAAAAAACACTCTACTGTGCAAAAGTCTTGAGCTGACTGTCCTTTCTTTCCGTTTTGCTAAGAAAGCGGGAAAAAGGCACTGCGATTTATTGAAAAATGTGCAAACATGCATGGAAAAAACAGGTTGAACAATTCAAACAGCTTGAAAGTGAATATTTGGTGTGAGCGCCTCTATTCTTCAGTACAGCCTGAACTCTCTTAGACAAGCTTTCTTGTGTTTTTTTTTTTTTTAGGTAGTTTTCAGGAATAGTTTTTCAGGCTTCTTGAAGGACATTCAAAGCTCTTCTTTGGATGTTGGCTGCCTTTTGTTTTGCTCTCTGTCAAGATGATCTCACACTGCTTCAGTAATGCAGAAGCCCAAAATCTGTCCAATACCACTGGCCAAAATGCAGTTCCAGCCTCCCCCTGGTTTACAGATGCAGTAGACACTCACTGTCGTTCTTCTCTCCTGACCTCTGTACATACTGACATATCCATTTGAAGCAAGGTAAGGTCTTTACCTTACAATATATGGGCTTTGAGGCAACTCTTGTTGTGATTTAGAGCTATATAAATAACATTAAATGATTTGACTTTCAGATGCTGTTGATCTGCTGTATATAGATTTTTTGCCTGACTCTTCAGTTTCCTCTCTACAAAGTATGCCGAGACATGTTTTTGGCTCATAGCTTTTTCGGACTCAACTTGTTGATACAAAAATAGAAACAAATAGTAGGATTGCAACAGGCTGCTAGTAACAAAGTGCCTAAAGTTACAATTTAAAACTGGTTCTTTGCTAAGCTGTCCATAACACGGGCTTATCCCTTGAATTTCATGGCTTTTTAAAATCTTGAATGATTCATAGGCGAGTGTTAAGAAGCGTAACAAAAAAACAAAACAAAAACATTGCCCTGACTGGCCTGAAAATAAGCAAAAAAGCAGCCAGTGGTTAAAGAAAAACTTTAAAAGCTCGTCAGAAAACCTGGGGAACTATTGCTCAAACAACTTTTAAAAAATTACAAGAAAGTCTGGTTCCTCGAAAGTGAAATAAAAAAAATGAGGGGTGAGTCACAACTTTTGCACTTCCAGCTAGGGGCAAAATTTCTAGGAAACTAATACTGTTGAACCAGTTAAGAGCCACTGTGAACTTTAAGAAATCATTTTCATTACTTTCTAAGAAAGATATTAAAAACTTGTTTGTATTACATGAGGACAATAAAAACGAAGGTGCATACAGAAAACGTCTTTCATAAAAGGTGTGGACGATGAGGCTTAATCTGTGACTGAACAGCATTCCAGCGAAAGACCAAGGATTCAGCTTATGACATTAAGAAATGCCGGGAGCAGCATGAGATTTAACAGACCTGTCTTTAAGAGCACCTCCTCTCCCTGTGCTCATATTGCGCAACAGCTTTAGCGCTGTTTTGTGCTTCATCTTTGAGATCAATGTCACTTACACAAGGCTGTTGTTTTGCACATCTAACATTCTGCAGTGAACTGAAAACTGACTCCAGCTAGGAAGTACTACTATAGTATGTTCAGATTTCAGCAGATTTTATTTGCAATGTCCTGATCTTTAACATGATGATCAGAATAACAGTTAGACTCACAGAAAAGTCTGTTTGGGCAGTCTGTGGCAACCAGTGTTGGTCAAGTTACTTGAAAATAGTAATTAGTTAATAATGACTAAGTACTTGTCCAAGAAAGCAATCCTGTTACTTTACTGGTTACTTATTTTCAATAGTAATTAGTTACTTTATTACTTAGTTACTTTTAAAAAACATGACACACAACCTGAATATGTAATAACACAATAGACCTTTTCACCCTAATTCTATTTTTTCTGCATAATCCATCATGTAAAATTGAATCAAATGAAAAAGTCTCTTTTAAAGATTGTTTTAATCCTTTAATTTCATGCACATTGCATCAAGCAAAAATGCAATTATATGCAACTGTCTTTAACATTTAAACCTATTTTCTGCATATTGCAGCATAGACACTAAAATAATGTTTTGTGTTTACACTCACACTTTTAAATAGATGCCAGTAAAACACAGCAAAAAATAAATAAAATCAAAGATTGCAATGCAATCTGGAGTCAGTAAGCACGTTTTTTGTTTCACTCTCAGAAACTTCTGATTTTCCCCAGCAGAGTGCATTGAATGCATCCACTTATCATTGTGCATTAACATGTAAGAGAACTCCATCTAGTGGAAACACACAGCAACTACTCTGTATGAAACGTTTTTGTGTTTCTTACCGTGAAGCTATCTTCTACTTTGAACTGGTTGTCCACATAAATGCAAGACCTGTCAAAGTCTTTCATTTCTTCACTGGACTCGAGGGTCCTGGTAACAGCAGAGCAAAAAAGTATGATCACTGCACTGGAGGTTTCTTTGTATACAGATCTAACGAACTAAGAGTCTTCTGACTACAACTATACAACCATCAATTAATGTTATGTTTTTAAATAAAGATGTAATGACTTGACTGGTTCTCGCTTCTTGAATGACATCAAACCGTAGATGGTTTTCATTTTTTTGACACATTATAAGGAACTGTTTAATTGACAACAATGAATCAATGGAAATGGCGAAATGCATTATAATCAGCATATTAATCCTACCAGAAGAAGTTTTCTGCATGGCCCATGTTTAACATGTAGTCCTTTCCTCCAACCTCCTGGAAGTGCAGGGCAATGAACTGTGGCTTGTAGCTCTGGATAGTCTGTTATAAAGCAAAGCAAACAGTCTCAGTGCAACGTACATGCTTACACTAAAGAGCACTGAGGGGTGTAGAAGGTCAATAATGATTGTTACAGGATGAAGGCAACTGTCCTTTAGAGAAGGGCTGGTAATGCTATCAGTTTAAGTACTGGATTGCACCGATGACGCACATGCATGCACACGGCTGAGTTGTAGTTCCTTCCGTAAATCTATGTAACCACATCAGACTGACTTCATGAAACCATATGTCTCTCACATCTCTTACTGCCTATCCCTCTTCATCTGCTATACATCATCATCCTCACATGTCGCTGCTTGAAGGATGTAATTTCGTAACATAAAACCTCTTCGAAACATTAGCGTTTTCCACAGAATGTTCCTGCAAATGTTTCATAATATAATCCAGTTTAAAAAATTAAAGATTTCTCTCTAGGGAAGACTCTTAATTTGAAATACAAGATACACAAAGTATGTCCAATGTGTGGGCAATGCAAATCAATCAGCACATCTTAAATATTTGACCATTCAGTTTGTCTCGATTGGTCTTTTAATTGTGATTTTTGAATTTCAACACTACATTTATGAATGGAGGCCAGGTGAAGGTTTACTATTACTGACTATCGGTGTTAGTCCTTCTGCAGATATGTTATCAGTATTTACAACTGTATAATAGAACAGTGGACAGAACCAACACAGGTTTCGCTTCCTAGAAGTGGCCATACTCCCCACAAAAAACCCCCCAAAAACATAAAATATCACATTCTGAAATCTGTAATATTATTATTGCAACATGCAGAAGCTCAGCTTACCTTGTACAGTTGTTTTAACCATTCACTTTGAATTTCACCGACCTATGAAATGTAAAAACATACAAACAAACATATATATATATATAATTTGGGCTCAGATCAACACATTTTTTCAGTACATCTGGAAATCAGAATTTTTTTCATAGGTTTTTTATTTGTAGGTGTCAAAAATGGACAATATTTACTTTCCCGTTTTCATCATCTATGAGAACATGATGTCCCTATTTAAATTTCACAGATCGTGAGGCTAAAGGCAGCAGAGGTTAACCAATTTGCAGTGAAGAAGAAGAAACTCATAACACTGACAACACAATAGATATTTAATTCATGTTTTTTCCTTTTAAATGTTATTTTCTCCCTCACTTGCACAGATATAATCATATAACACTGCTATTGCAATGTCTCAATTATCACAGTGCCATGATAACAGTATTATTGTGGACAATTATGTATGTATGATATTATGATATTATTATGTAAGTATGAGATCATCTGAAACAAATGTACAAATTATGTTCTCCTTCATTTCTGTCAAACAAAGCTGTATGAAACGTTTCCAGCTGTTAGTATCGTGGTTGCTAGGCAACCTGGGCAGCGCGACAGAGGCTAGACCGTCCCATTTCACAAGCCTACAAGCCTCGCACTTCCGGCCTCAGCGGTCTTTGAGTACGTATTTTATGCCTGTTTTATTTTCTCTTTTTAAATATTTTTATGACTTGTAATCTTATGTTCAGCACTTTGTGAATCTGTCTTGAAAGGTGCTGTATAAATAAAAATTTATTTATTTATTTATTTATTTATTTACGCGGCCCTTGAGGACCGTTAAGGCTGCAGACCCTGAATTGGGATACAGCCTGTCGCTACCCGATCCGTACCAGAAACCCGATCGGTACCCCGCATGCGCAAATCTTACGTCAATTCCTCTCTTTGCCAACATTGCGACATTCAATATATTTGAATGATACGTTTAGCGCCCAGTTAGCACCTAGCATTTCTCAACAGCTCTGCCTCCTTTTCGACTACCGGGACATTTAAACAATGGATAATCCGTATACAAACAAATTCATGCTTTTCTCCTCAACAGAGAGCATTCCCCGATTGAACAACAGCGCCGTAAAATAAGAAGAATGGCGCCTAATTACAGAGTTAATAATACAGACTTTGTAATGTGTCATGTAAAGATTCATGAGCCAGATGAAGTGTTTACTGACAATTGACAGTGATAGCGGTTAGAGCAGGGCGATATGGCCAAAAATATTTATCACGATATATATATGAAAATTTGCGATAACGATATAACTGACGATATAATTGATGGGAGACAAAATACAACTCCACAACATTACTAGCGCAAAAAGACAACCTTCCATTTATTTTCACTTAAACAAGAAGCTGGTTTTTATGTACATTAAAGCTTTATAAAAATGTAACAGTGCAAATGCAAATTCCTTGCTGAAAGTATAACCAAAAGGCATTTCCAGTAGAAATGGGCTGACATATCCTGAGCATAACCATGTATAATATCCACTGAAGTTAAAAAGAGGTGCTTTGCAACATTAAACTGCAGTGTGCAGTACGTATTTTTCAGACCATAAGGTGCACGGGATTATAAGGAACATTAAGCGAATCAAAGCAGTCAGATAAATCAAACTTTATTAAACTCATTCTTCTTGCTTCCTCCACTTCTGTACCATTGATTCATTAATGTTGAATTCTTTGGCAGCTGCTCTATTCCCATGTTGTTGCAGTATAACTAACCTCGTATCGTGGATGGATCATCTCAGTTGTTATCCTGACTGAAGTTTGGTCCGTTTACAGCATCCTGCCATGCGATTGCATTTGTCTCTAACCATGAGGAACCTTCACGTTAACTTTTATAAGTGGAAAAGTGTTAGTGTTCGTCCTCCAGCTTCACTGTTTATGTTATGCTAACATAGCTGTGTCGCTAGCGATCACGTAGCACATCATTATATACCAGCTAGCCCAACTTCAGTAACCCTACAAACGTCACTACTGTTTAGTTTCCTGTCTTCATTTATGTTGGAAGTGATAGCAGAGCTGTACGTTTGAATTTTTTCAGAAATCTCTCAGTCAGAACATGCTATATCATGCTTAGGTAACTAGCGAAACTAGCGAGCTAACTTCCGCTAGCTTCCTGCTAACTTCTAACTCCGTTAAATGTAATAAGTTTTGTTTTCATGGATGCCTGGAAGTTAAACTTTATAGTTACACCTGGTAAAGCAGCAATGCTGATTGTTTTATTAAAGATGAAAGAATTTAGACAGTTTTTAACTCTCAGTGATGCTGCAGTGTTGTTTGACCTGAAGCATACAGAGTTTAGGACCCAGATTACTCCCAGATTTAAGAGCATCTTAGTCCGACAAATATGACAATAACAACGGCCGCTTGCATGTTCTGCAAAAAATGTGCTTTGTTGTGTATCTGACGGACAAACACCAAACCAGTTCCACATCACGGAAGTTGCACCATTTTTACAAACCAATTCTGGTTCACCTGTTTCACTCAACAATCGGCCATGTGCGTATGAAAACAAAGGCACTGCGCATGCGCGTTTTACTCCCATTCTATCGCGATATTTCATTTTCCTATCGTTGCCTAACATTATACCGGTATTACCGTGAACGGTATAATATGGCCCAGCCCTAATAGCGGACATCATCATCATTATTCCAATCAATCCTCTCCACACAGACAAGCATAAACACACTCAACTATCACTAAATCAAATTTAACACACGTGTGTAATGACGCTAATTCAGTTTACAATAGGGTTCATTCGCTTGGTGAGCAGGTGGCAGTATCCTCGTACACTGGGGAGTAAACTGCCATTAAACGAACAGAAGAAGAAAACCCCTGCACATGCGCGGTACGGATCGGGTAGACCCGATTTGTACGGTCCGCACAGTTTTTTTTTCGTTTTTGTCTACATTATACTGAAATGTTTCATTATTGGAAACATTTTAAGAGATACTTGTTATTCTTAACATCTTAACAGGTACTCTGACCCGTAACTATCGTAAAACGCTTCGACCGAAAGTAGACACCGTTCGCGCATGCGGGGTACCGATCAGGTTTCCGGTACGGATCGGGTAGTGACACAGTCGGGTTATTGTCTCCCCAGAAACATTTCCGTTGTGTTTTGTGTGCTTTTGCAGCATTTTTCTTTTTGCAGGTGTTTTTCTTTTTGCAGGTGTTTTTCTTTTTGCAGCATTTTTCTTTTTGCAGGTGTTTTTCTTTTTGCAGCATTTTTCTTTTTGCAAGTGTTTTCTGAAGTTGCATTCCATTTGGCCTCTCAGGGCCACCGTATCATTCCCCTGCGTCATGACCCAATCTGGGCTGTCAGACAGATGGCCTCACATTTGACTGTAGAATACTTTTGCATACAGTAGAGTTCATTGCTCAATCACTGCAAGTCCCCCAACAACCTCTGGCTGCAAAAGAATCCCAAATCATCATCCCTCCACCGCCGTGCATGACAACTTGTATGAGGTCTTTGCTGATACGCTGTGTTTGGTTTTTGTCAAATGCGGAGCTGTGGATGGCGAAACATCTTCATTTTGGTCTGGTCTTTCTTAAGGACATTGGTTGAGAAATCTTGTGGTTTGATGAGATGCAAATTTGCAAACCAAAGTTGTGCTGCCATGTTTTTGTCAGAGAGGTTTTCTCCTGGCAACACAAACAAACCGTACTTGTTCAGTCTTTTTTTAATTGTACTGTCATGAATTTTAACATTTAACATTCTAACTGAGGCTTGTAGAATCTGAAACCTAAGAATCTTAGGTTTTTATTTGCAATTTCATTGCATTTCATTTCAAGATCATGGCTGGTGTCTTTCTGTCTTTGTTAACATATGCCAGAACATCTTCTTTTATAAAGGTGCTCACACTTGCTGATGATCAGTTAATCAAGTTCATTTAGTTAGCAGCACCTGGCAGCTACTTCCCTACTTAATTGCTATGGAAGCAGTAAGGGTACACTTAATTTTAAATATACTGCTTTACATTTTGCAGTCAAGAAAATGTCACAGACTTCTGTTAGAATAAACTAATTATTTATTTTATACAATTATTTTTTCTTTATTTTACTGCTATGTATGACTCTAACAGGGCACTTGGTTCACAATAGTTTATATTTCATGTGCCAGATTAGTCGTACAGTCCATGGCCTGATCTATCTAGCATATAAGGTGTGTGTTATATGTTTTTTTTTTAAACCCATTGACTTAATGTTGCAAATGCTCATTTCATCGTCCTATGAAAAAACAATTATGCCCGAAAGATTGCGATTATTGATCAAATATGATACTGAGTGAAAGAAAGAAAGATATATGGACAATCTCTCTAGGGGACAACAGAAGTCCCCTACAGAGAAATGTATGGAAACATGCACAGAGCTACAAGTGCAAATTGAAGTAAAAAAATAAGTGACTAGTAAATGTGACAGAAATGGTCAAATTCTTTTTAATGCTTAAGAGTTACATAACTTGCAGCTTCAAATATTCCACCTAATTCTTACATGGAGTCCATAAATGATGATCAAATGATGATGTATTTTTGCTCATTTATGCTGCCCAACAGAAGGGACATAAGGACAGAAGTAGAAACCTCAGATTAATGCAAAACAAAGAAAAGCTTCTGTATTTAAAATTGCACTGCCATATCAGCTAATGGATAATCAGCTCAAATGGAAGTCAGGAAGTCATCTCAAACTCTGAGCAGGTTAACATAAACATTAGGGATTTCCTGGAAACATTATCCTGTGCCATGTACAAGTACAGCTGCACCTGTTGCAGTCCAGCCAACATCAGCTTGTCATCTATGAAGGTCTGTCTTTTTTCATAGACAGTTGATATTCAGGTTTAATAGTAAAATGTTACTCAAAAAAGTCAGCAGATAAGCCTTATACACAGCTAAAGAAGCCAAACAGGTTCAGTGCTTCCAGGTTTAGAAAAGCAGGCAGATATTTTAGATGCTACATGTGAGGTGCTGTACCCTGACAATACTGATCCACCCATCTCATCAAATAAAATTCTGTTTTCATCCCATGATTTTGTTGTTGCTGTTTAAGGTCATGTTTTGTTAACTTGTATAGCTAGTAGCTGGTACTACCAGGTAAAACAGTTGTTTCTTTTGCCACAATCTTCAGTCTTGTAGTTCATCAATTGATACCAACTTTGATCATGTACTTTCTTACAGTGACACTACTGGATTTACAGCCCAGAGTAGGCGCAGAGTAATATGCAGTCTCCTGCAAGGCCATTTTTTTCCCTAGCACCTGAGAAATGACTTTGCATAGTGCATTTGCATGCCAGGGATAACAGCGACTCAGCCATTGTGACCGATAGGACTCCTCTCACGTCAGCCTTGCTCCAAACACTCTGTCCACCAGCTGTAATACATTTGCATTTAGTTGACATACTTTTAATTTATACTTTCTATAGACGTGACAACGTTAAAAACTGGATGAGGCAAACTTACAACAACCAGTTGGACACTTTATTTTTTCTTTCTGACCAGAGCAATAAGCAAACTGTCAGACAGCAGGCATAGTAGAAATTAAACTCTTTTCTTTGTCTATTGTTGTAATCTGCACTGCAGCACTTGTGTGAAGCTGTGGTCTTTTTAAATGTGCTATAGAAATACATTTTGATTGATTGATTGATTGATTGATTGATTGATTGATTGATTGATTGATTGATTGATTGAATTAAACAGGCTGATTAAGTTGATTGGTCTTGTCACAGAGTGGTGACCACATCCCGTCCTATGTCAGCTGGGAATGACTGAAAATGAAGGCATTTGTTTTTATACAAGGGAAAATATATAAATAAGTATATATTTAGTCATTACACAAGCTCAGTAATAAACATGGTAGCCAAGATGGCAGTAAATATCGGTGAGAGTTTAATGTCTCATATGCTGAGCTGCTCTAACAGGACACTCAGCCAGCCCAGAACTGCAAAGGAAAAGGATTTACTCTGTCTTGTGCTGCAGGTCCTGCTCTCACCCAAAAGTTGGGTGAATAATTTAGGAATGTTTGTTTATAGAAATGAGAGGGCTTAACTTAAGTAAGTGGAAAAGTTCAAGTCCACCGCGGAAGATATTCATCTGTTTACATATCTCCCACAATGGGACCTGACATGTTTTCATTGGAGCAAGGTCTGGCAACCGGAAACGGGTCCTGAGCCAAATTTCCATGAGTCTAAGAGCTCTCCTCCCTGAAAGTTAAGCAAAGCCGAGGTAAAACAGAGAAAGAGCTGGAGCCCGTTGGGACAGTTAAATTACAGTTTAAATTATTTAATCTTGTGTTTAAAATGGTAGTTTTACTGTATGTTTTTGGACACATGCAAAAAAGTGAGACTGGGCTGTTACAGACTCATAGAGCTACCATGGCGCTCTAAATCTCCGCAGTTTTACAAGGCTGCTATAAACTGACTACTGAATACAAAACAAACACACTTTCCCAGTAGTGACATCATAAGCACTGATTTTAAACCTGGGATTGATGAGAAATAGTATGGTTGCAATCTGAGAGGCAGCAACTTCATTACCCTCATAGAGGATCTGGAGGACTCCTGCAAAGGCACAGCTACCTTTGCAGACTGAGAGGATGCCAAGGATGTTAACTCAAATGAGTTAACATCCTTGGCAATAAATCAACTTCTGCACTAAATCTGTTATAAACTTTATGTAACCTGCAATCCTCTATTAAACCTTTGCTGACCTTAGTTTACTTTGGAATGAGTTATGCCCAACACTCAATGCAACTTGATGTTTTGTTCTGTGAATTATGCACTGCATTGTGTATGCATCTGTGTGTATGGAGATCATTAGGTTTGTACATGTGTGTGCACAGATGCTGAGCTGATCATTATCAAACAGCATCAAAAGTTTACAAAGTTTTCCAGCATGTAAATTGCACAGTATTGTGTTGGTGGTGGTGTTTTTGTTTTTTCTCGTTCACCTGTTTACACTGCACTCTTGTTGTTTATTTTATTTTTTATAGGAAAAGGGCAATTTGTTACTTCATGTCAACATGACGAGGGTTAAAGAGGTCTATTCACTATTTATTATCAGTATGAATGTATAATTGAATTGCAAGCATAACTGTAAACGAAAAAAAAAAAACACTTCTGAATGACAACATTTATTTGACCTGTGTGTTGTTATTGTTCATGTCTGGGTGTTGCAGACAGGTTCAGAAGGATTTGGTAAACGGTAAAAGGACTGGTTCTTATAGGACTGGTAGATATAACTACTTTATCTGAGCACTCAAAGTAGCTTCCCTCATTAAGAAAAGCACGCTCTTTCTATCTAAAATTCACACCCCGATGGATGTATCGGAGAGCAAATTGAGGTTAGCGTCTTGCCAAGGATGCTTGGCATGCAGACTGGAATTGAACCACCACCTTTCACGATTTGTAGGTGACCTGCTCTACCACCTGAGGTGCAGCCACCCGTTCCAGTCTGGCACGTGACGCGTCCAACAGGTAGCTTGTCTAATTATGAGTCAACTTTGACTGTTTCCTTTTAATTAACAGTATCTGCTGCTGACAGCTGACAAGGAAACATTGCTTGGTAACTTGAAAGCGTCTCATTACGAGGCAAATGTACGTCAATTACCGAAAAGCCCCAACAACAAACAAAAAAAACATAAAGCACCAGAAGAGCTCAGCTCACTGCTTACATCCTTATACCTATGATGTAAGCTAGCAATGTAGCCGATTCAATATTAAAAAAAAAAAAAAAACTTGCCTCCTACCCTACACCCTCCTACCGGCTTACTTAAGCCTATTAGCGTTTATATAATCCTCTGACTGTACCTTAAGTATGGTGTGACTTTAATTGTGATGCCGTTCTACTTACATTGTCAAAGAGTGAGCCGACGTTTGCGGTGACAAGCAGCACACCGGTGAACGTTTCCATGTTAACGACGCGAGCAGTCCCGAGGAAACTCCGTAGTAGCAGCAGCAGCGTCGCCAGTGATGCTCATGCAGGCCTGCGATCAACTCTGCAGGAGCTTACCGAGGCTTATAATGTGTGTGAGTGTCTGAGAGAGAATCTGAGTCGCGACTAGCAGCTATCCCTCACGGACGCCTTCCCGCTTCTGGTCCAAATCGTTTGCTGATAGCGGGCTTCGGTGTCGCACGGTTAACGTACGCCTGCAGAGAGGCGCTCGTCTTCATCATCGTCGTGGAGTCAGGGAGCAGGTAACAAGTTTGTGTAACTGCCCGTTCAGACGTGTGGATTTCCGCCTCCTCGGGATTAATTGGACTAGTAGGTTCTTAAGGGCTTCTTAAGCTGCCTGGACTGGGCATCTGTTGCTGACAAACCCTCGGAGAGCCTTCTGAAAGCGGGCGGTGTTGCGTTATGAACTCCTGGCGCTCCGCCCATTTGCTCCGATCGCTGCTGGTTTGCTGTATTCAATAAAATACAATACAAGTTTATCAGTGATAAGCCAACCAGCACTCAATAATAAAATCACCTGGAGGTAATCTCACAGCATTTGAATGTCACAGAAACCTTTACATACATACATACATGACTTGCTGTACAAAACAGCTAGCTTTTACCGCAACCACTCCTGAACCACACTAAGCATTACATTATTACAACAATGCTTTGTGAGGTGTTATAACCTAACATGTAATTTATAGACCACATAAAGTTTTTGTTGTTGAAAAAAAAAAGACCTGAAAGGATTTTAAACTCGCAAATCAGCGTACCACAGTCTCGTTGTCTAAAGACACAAAACAGGAAGTTAGTGATCTTCTCCCTGTGTAGCACTTCTTTTCACTTGGGGCAGGTTGCTTTTCTTCAGCGCACAATCAAATTATATAACAGGTATATCTTGCCTTAATCTCACTTCCCCTTAGCTGTATGATCAGTGATTATACCCTGCTGCTATCACCATTAACTACACTGTAATGTGCAGTCCTGTGCCAACAGATGCATGACTTCCACTTTAGTCATTTTTCTTTAGAAAACCCGCCTTCTCCAGTATCTTTTCATCACCACAGCAGCATAACAACATTTCCCCATCCTTAGTTTCCAGTGGAGCCAGAAGCTATAAAAGACTTATTTGGAGTCGATGGATGTGTGCCATGTGGCAGGGTTGGACTCTGGCACTCCGTAATGTTGTTAGTGAGCTACTCAACCAAGGCATGGGTTACACAATCGAAAGCCGCTGTCTGCTTCCTCTTTCTCCTCCTCCTCCAAGCACTGTGTGCTTTATTTACCCGCATCAACGAATCCACTTGAAGCTATCGCAATCAAATGGTTTGGAAGGACGCCTCATTGAAAGGAGGAAGAAGTGGTTTATTGCAGCCATGGATTCTTGGATGAGGCAGTGCAGTATGAAAGTTTTCAGACCTTGTGGTTGTTGTTCATCTCTGTCTCACTTCCACAGTGCGTCTTTGTCCTGTCTTCCTCCCCTCATGGCAGATGGCTGTCCTCCCCTAAGCCTTGTCCTGCTAGAGGTTTCTTCCTGTTAAAAGGGGGATTTTCATTCCCACTGACACCAAGTTCTTCTTTTTAAGGGGGCACAATGTAAAGTGCTTTGAGGCGACTGTTGTGGTGATTTATAAATAAAACTGAACTGTCAAGTTTTCCACATTTTGTCAAGTTCCAATAATCTCAAATTCGATTCTGTCCTCCTGGTGCCAACCAGCATTTTACTGCACAGCTTCTGCTGCTCTTCTTCACAGGTATCTTTAACCTTTGCCCTTTTCAGTTCTCCATCCGTATGAAAGAGCTTGAATTCGTAAACAATGTAGCCACACATGTTCTAATGATTAGTTTCTACCCAAGCGATTAAAATGTAAACAATATAAACTTTATCATAAATAGCAATACTGCAATAAATTCTTATTCTTTAAAAAAGGGCAACCAAATGGTACGAGGAAGCAAATAGTCAACTATGAAAAATGAATTGAATATAAGGTCTCCATGTAGTTGGTAAGAATAACTGAATAATTAAATTATAGGTTGATTGGCCTTGTAGAGCCAATCATCTTCATAAGTCTAGACCCAGAAATAGCTGATGTTTATCGTCTTTCCATCAATCGACACCCATGAGATCAAGATGTTTTGATTTTTTTATGCATTCAAAATTCTTATTCAATCTACTTTAAAACAGGTCTGTCTTTTGTTTTATCCCCTATATCAGCACTTCTAAGAATAAATGCTTTAGTCATTTGGACGCATATCATGAGCAGGTATCAGACTAAAAGTGAGCTTATGACATCTGACTCTACTGTGTGCTGAAACTCAGCAAATATTTGCCCCCTTCCTGGTTTATTCTTTGCATAATTGTCACAGTTCCATGTGTCAGACTGTCAAAAAAATATTTAATGTGGGACAATTATAATGACAAAACACACAATGCAGTTTTAAAATCGTGACTTAATAAATTAAGGGATAAAATCTACCCAAACCTATCTGGCTCTGTGTGACAGAGTGATAGTGTAAACCTAATAACTTGTTTTTCCACTTTTGGCAGCACGAACTGAAATCAAGTGTGTGATTACTGGCAATGTCTTTCAAATCACTGTGAAGGAACTTTGGCCGACTCGCCTTTGCAGAGGTTTTTTTTTTTAAATCAACCACACTGCAGGGTTTTCAAGAATGAAAGGCTTGTTTAAGGTCACACATAAGCATCTCAGGTAATCACATGTTTAAATCTCTTCAAATGTGCTGTACATTCACGCACTGATCCTTAGCACTAAACCCTGATAGGGAATAAATGCAAGAATACAGTGCTAGAAAAATAAAGATTCCAATCTTGATGCCAGACTGGAGGCATCACAACGAAAAACTATCCAGAAAGACAGAAAACAACAGCAAGTCAAGGCAATACTTATAAACATTAGATATAGTGAAAAAAAAACAAAGTCAAAAGTAGTGAACATTCTTGAACATTTATTTTTATGAAATGATTTGACATAATCTAAAACAACTATCCCTGATAACAGCAGACCAGTGAGACAAAGGTCCCAGGGAGAAACCAATGAGGCCGTCCACCAATTTCTTGAGTTCAAAGTAAAGCTGCAGTCTGTTCATGAAACCTCCTTGAGGCTGCTAAGTTAGGGAAAAGGTCATTGGTGAGGCGGGGCAGATAAACACAATAGCTTTTAGAGTTTACTTAAAATAAACTAGCCACTGTTCACTGCAATGGCAGGAAGTCAATGAAAAGATGTATTTTTAAAAGGTGTATGAGTATGTTTTGGTTATTTGCCATTATATCTATGTGTTTAGTGAAGAGACCCACTGTTATGATTTTACATCGCTACCTGCGTGACACAAGCCTTACAGGAACAATGCTGACGAAATTCCTAATAATCCCTTTTTCCAGTTATACATTATTAGCTGGAAGAAGAATAGGTGTCTAAATCTACAGACTTCCATCAGAGTAACTGTGGGTGCACATTTTCCACTTCATAATGTGAGCACTTGCACATTCAGTGGAGAGAGGAGAAAAAAAAGAAAAGAAGTCACAGACAGCATATCAGGAACACGTCTCAAGCGCAGCTCCTACAGTGGCCATGTGTTGATACAAGTCTTAATGTAAAACTCAATGTTTAAAATACAAGTTTTTTTTTTCATCTTGGAAAAAAGCCCATAAAAATATCTGAAATGTAACAAAATCTGGCACTGTGCCCTGAATCAAGGGTACAAGCCGGTCATGAAAAACCCCAAGTCAGTCACAGGTTTCAGCTTTAGAACAATTTAGTTTTTATCTACAATAACTCCTTTATACACCCAGGTATAATCAAGTCTGAAACGGAAACATAACATAAAAACATGACTGTAAAATCTTAAAAACAAAATATAAAACGATTAAGTGAAAAAGAAAAAAACAAACAAAAATAAACACTTTTCCTTAAAAGACTGCCACCAAGGAAGACTCTCCTTTGCTCCGTTTCTAATGCAAGCGAGGCTTCGGTCAAGCTATTCCAACACAGGGCAGCAGACTCAGAATGACCTGTAACAGCGAAGCCAACTTAACATGCCAGGCTGAGGCAGTGACCGAGGAAGCCAAATGGAGTACTTTTGACATCAGGGACAGAATTTTCCAGTCCAGGGGCTCCGACAGAAAAGGACCGCTGCTGATCGCCTAATCAGTAAGAGGTGCCCAGCTTTGAGCCAGTCCATCTCCATAAAGGTCCTTCAGGAGCGGCTGCGGTCCTCCTGGGTGCCAACCAGCATTTTACTGTACAACTTCTGCTGCTCTTCTTTAAAGGTATCTTTAACCTTTGCCCTTTTCAGTCCTCCATCCCTATAAAAGAGCCTGAATTAGTAACAATGTAGCCACACATGTTCTACTGATTAGTTTCTATCCAAGCAATTAAAATGTAAAAAACTTAAACTTTATCGTAAATGGCAATACTGTAATAAATTCTTATTCTTTAAAAAAAAATGGCAACCAAATGGTATAAGGAAGCAAATATTCAACTATGAAAACTGAATTAAATATAATAATGTCTCCATGTAATTGGTAAGAATAATTGAATAATTAAATTATAGGTTGATTGGCCTTGTAGATCCAATCAGCTTCATAAGTCTAGACGCAGAAATAGCTAATGATGTCAAACTGTTCTTCATTTCCCAGAAATCAAACATTTTTGGCATCACTGAGAGTAACAACAGTCCAAATTCTTGCAGCGCCAATAAAATGATGAGTGTGGGAGTTCACCCTGGTGTTACAAAAAAGTTCAACATCCATGAAAAAGTTGTTTAACAGAGTAAGACGTTAGCTAACTATACTCTCCATCAAAAAATTATAAATCATGTTCTGAAAGTTAAGAAAGAAAGAAAGAAAGAAAGAGACAGATCTGTTGTCACTCTGGACAAAACAAAACAGTAGCAATGTTTGTCTGCATGCTCAATCATCCAAGTAAGGAAATCCCCCAAAGTTGATTTTGTTCTGAGTAGAGCTGGGCGATATGAGATTTTTTCATATCACGATATGTTTTTTTCATTTCAGGCGATAACGATATCTATCACGATATAAGCCAAATAACTATATTTGTAAGATTTAAATGTGCCGTTGCTCACAAGTAAAATGTGAAATAATCAGCAGCTTGTTTTTATTTAAATATTTATTTCCCATAATAAGTTCAACAGGGTAGATGTACTTAAGGAACATGAGACTTTTTCAGATAAATAAAGGCAAATATTGCAAACTACACAAAAGGCAGCCGCTAAAGCGTTTAAGTTTCAAAATAGGACAAACGAAACAGACTACTTAGAAACAAAATATTAATTCTAAAAATAAATCTTAGTTTGTTTTACAGAAGAACAGACAAAACTGACTAACTTTTGTCAATATCAAATAAACTGAGAACTAAAAGGAAATTCTCAATCTCTCCTTGTTGTATAGCTGAGCTTTTCAAACAGTTTTAACAGTTACTTTAGTCTGACAAAAGCCGAATGACGAATTAGCGCTTCCAGTCAGAGACTGAGGCTACGTCCACACGTACACGGGTATTTTTGAAAACGGAGATTTTCCGTTTTCGTTTTAAAAAATAATCCCGTCCACACATAAAGGCAGAAATGAAGGAAAACGCTGCTATGAACATGCCAAAGCAGCAGGTGGCGCTAGATTCCTAACCGTGCCTAAATGTTGGCCAATCAGAAGTCTAGAAGCCTCGGTGGGAATAAGAATTTATTACAGTATTGCCATTTACGATAAAGTTTAAGTAAACAAAGCTGGGGCATAGAAGCAGAACCGAGTCGTAAGTGTGGAGGGACAGTAACTGTGTGTATATGTAAGCATTTAAACACTGCAGAGAGTAGAATTAACAGTAACAGTATTGTAGAAATCCATTTCACCGAAACAATAACGTGGCGCAGTGTGACGCATGCACCAGTTTATTGTATTTCCAGACTTGCTTTCGGCACAATTTACAGTGCACGCTACTCTATTTTTGTCAGACTTGAAATAGCCGAAATACCTTCACCCTACGGAACTTCTATGGCTCTTCCGTTTGACAATCTCTCCGGCATTGGAACCATCATCTGTTTTCTCTTCGGTCACGCTCGGTTGATTTTTCTAGTCGGCACACTCATTTCCTCCATTACGCGCTGGCTGCTTCCCAAACAAACACACGTGCGGCTTGGCACTTGTGCTGTACGTAACAAGTCACGCGACGTGACGCTGCGGCTGTGATTGGTTCGGCTCTGCGCTACTTAATTTGGATTGGCTGACCTTTTTTTTTTTTTTTTTTTTTGAGGACAAGAGCGGCGAGGTCTATCGCGATAGCTTAATTTCTCTATCGAGTAAAAGTTATATCGCGATACATATCGTTATCGTTCTATCGCCCAGCTCTAGTTCTGAGTGACGAAATGTTTCTCCCAATGAAAACACCATGTCCAGATGAACAGAATCAACTTTTTGGGAGTAGCGATGTTTGTAGTGTTACTGAAGTTTGGCTAGCTGGCAATGGCGTGCTACCTGGTGGCTACCTACAGAGCTATGGTTAGAGTAATATAAACTTAATAAATGTTAATGTGAGGGTCTCTTAACTAAACTTTAGTTAAGAGAACATTTCAGATAATCCATCTAACGGAAAAATTTCTGATTCTAGGCTTCAGGTCCCCACTGAAATCTTAGTCAGCCTGAGAGTGATTCTTTTCTGATGCGTTAAAATATTTGGTGTCTGGCAAGCCGTGAGCCCATGGGCTGTAGATACAGTAGATACAAACTGAGCTTAAAGGCGTGCTGCACATAACCAGTGCTAATAAAAAGCCAGACAAATTGACAACGACCATGGATTATTCTTAGGGGCTTGTTTATGTTAACTAAAAAAAAAGTATCCCAGTACATTAAAAAGACAAGAGTCTAAACAAACGCCACAGGAGGACAAGGAAGCAGGAGGGACATCATCATGTAACAAGCAGATAAACTGTAATTCAGATGGCACCCTACAACGCTGTAGTAACTAAAGGAAATTTCAGTAGTTCATAGCTCATAAAAAGAAAGGAAAGCAGTGTTATTAGGTTGCATCAATTTGCTCAATGCATTTCATGGAAACTAATGGATGCAGTTGAAACAGTAAAGAAAATCCAGTATATTTTTAGACATCTAAAATGATCTGTGTGGGACTATAGTACATGTAACATAATTATGGATGGATTTGGTTAACAGCTCCAACAAGCTGGAGCAATGATTGTGTATGTGACTGACAGAAAAAAACCTTTTATTTTGTAAGGTTTTGCTATTGCTTTTGGTTACACTTGTGCTTTTCTATGATCCAGTGTCTGGTATGAATAGTCACACGTTTTTCTGCCTTGTCCTTCATTGAATGTGTATGTGAAAATGAAAGAGTGTTATCTTACCATAAGAGATCGACAAGTCCTCCTTGCCTGGCTATGGCTGCTTTAACACGATTTGCGAACTGTACTGCATCCTCTCCCTCCTGTTGGGAGGACAAACATGAATACAGTTCTGGTAAGCAAGCGGTCATAAACAATGAACAGCTTTTCTCCTAAAATCTTATCATTTTGTCATACTGAAGGAGATCTGGGTGGCAGCATCTGTAGCAATGCCATGCAGCACATGCTCATGCAATATGCACTAATGCACCACATACCATGGAGGATGCTGGTTTTTGAGTTGTGTGCTGATGGTTGCTCTTTTTAGCTCTTTAAGACTATGTATATGATGAATGAATGAATAGATTTTGATTGGTCAGGTCACCGGACAGATTTATGTTACATTTCAGTCGATCTTAAATAAGAGAGTTAGCAACATTTCTGAATCTTGTTTTAATTCTCAAAGACTTTGCTTCTCTGAGATGATCTTTGCATAATCAATAATGTTAATGACCTGTTGCCAGTTAAGATAATTAATGCTGAGATGTTTCACTAAGTGCTTTATTCCCCTCATGTGTTTTGTTGCCCTTGTCTAAAAAAGTATAAAGCCTTGAAAATGTATACCATCAAAAGTTTGGTATTATTCTCATTGTAGGAATTTGTAAACAGGGCGACAAAACAATACAGAGGGTCTACAGCTGAAACGTATATTCTGTTATTGTGACTGCAGGTCCTGCTGGTCAAATTTTGAGGATGGCTGGTCAAAATAAAATGTAATAAATCAAGATAAAAAAAATCCATTACAAGTATATGGATTTTAAACAACGTGCTCTCAATATATAAAAACAAAACAACAAAAAAAAGAAACACAAAGCTTCTCTTTGTTGAGATGCCTCGAGTTGAGTCTCACCTCTCTAGACATGGGAGGAAGGTACCACACGCTGCAGACGATGGCCCAGCTGCTCATCATACGCAAAAGGTAGTTGACCATCCCGAACTTGCTGCTATTCCAGAAAGCATCTCCAAAGCGGGGATCATACTACGAGGTTCAGGCACACACCAAAATGATTAATCAGTACATGTGTTACTGTGGACAAGACTGTAGTTAAAAACTAGAACAAAAACTGTTACCTTAATAGCCACAGGGTAGACTGTGGCACCAATTTCAAAACTGCCCTTCTTAAACATCATAACCGATGTGTTGTTAATGCAGGTACCTTGAAATAAGAATTCATAAAACACAAGGTTTATGTAAGATAAAATGAAACTTGCAGTTAGATAACTATATGATTTTCTATATGAGCTCACCTTCTGGGAAAATGAGGATAGGCAGTTTAGATTTATCTTCTACATGGTCGCTCAATCTGTAGTGAAAGAAGTATGCAGGTTAATGCAAAAGATTTCTAAAGAGATCACTTTTTAAAGACTATTAAACCAAAAATTTGAGTAGACTTATTCCAATTTGAAGTTTTACTTTGAATGATCCAAAAACAACCCATGGAATAATTTCTAAAAAAGGTAAAACGTCATAAAAACGTACAAAAAAAATATCTTTAAACACAGACTGTAATTCTACCTTTTGGCCACAAGATGTCTGTCTTTTACTTCTGAGCGTTCAAACCAAATGTGTGGACAAGCTTTGACCATGGATCTCTGAATGACCCCCATCAAGCCGCCATGGATTTGTCCAACCTAACAACACAAACACAAAGATAGCAACAGATCTATTTCTGGGAGAGTTTCCACTCCAACAAATACCTGCAGTAGAAGAAGTGACCAACGTAAATGTTTTGTTCTTTTCTACATTTTGTGCCAGTATAGTTACCATAGCATAACAGCCATCGCTTGCCAGGATGATGACATCAATTGGTGAAGTGTGGTTAGCGACACAGATGCCTCCATTTTTGGGTTTATTCTCACTAGAAAAGGGGGAAACAACAATTAAATTATGATGGGACTTAATAAAGATTATGAAGTGTGGGGGGTAAGCAACTGTTAAAATCAAATGCAAAACCATGCTTAATAGAAATTTTGGTATGATTTGGTGCAGTGCCTCCCACCCTCTTCTCTGGTGAAAACAAAGCAACCCATGCTGTCCATGTTGAAATGTGCGACCCCCTGAGT
Source organism: Rhamphochromis longiceps (assembly GCF_057381845.1). Taxonomy (NCBI): domain Eukaryota; kingdom Metazoa; phylum Chordata; class Actinopteri; order Cichliformes; family Cichlidae; genus Rhamphochromis; species Rhamphochromis longiceps. The sequence goes on along the minus strand of NC_140568.1, from coordinate 9,524,630 downwards.
ATGGAGGATCTGACAGCTAAGACTACATTCCACAGATAGAGTTTCCATCTTAAATAGGGAGAGAACATTGCTTACTGTATCACTTGAGTATTTTTAGAACCAGACTGGGGAGGAATACATGTTACAACAGGCTAGGCCCAACAGACTCAAAGTTACAGCTCTGGCTTACCTACAAGTGCACCTAATGTGCATCAGTCCAATCAACAAATGTCAAACAAGTACTGACTCGACTTCTACTCGTATCTCTCAGAATCTGAATTTATATTCTCATTTCAACAACAAACCACCATTGTTCTGCAGGTGAAAGCATATCAGGTCACATTTCCTTTCAGAAACGTAACAAATATCACTAAAAATGTCAGCTGATTATTTCAAATTCCTTCAAGCCTCCAATACACTTGGCACTGCCAAGAAAACACCAGCTGCTAGAGAGTGCACAATTTGAGTAATAACTTCCTCTTCCACATCGGTTGCATGTGCAACCCTTCAAAGTCCTCTGTCACGTTTTATGTTCCTCCAACGTTCTTGCGAAAAAAATATATATATTTAAATTATTTCTTGCATCACTTAATAAATCTCTCAAACCCAAATCTAATTGAATCAGTAATGGTTCATGAAACACATTCCTTGGCTCCAAGCATGTCATATGTAAAAACTTGGAAAGTTTGGTTGAGCTCACAATGGTTGTGTGAGCATCTGTTGCTGACTTCTGTACTTCATCTTGCATCAGAATAACTGCTGTGGTGAAAATTAATTCAGAAAGTCTTGAGTCTAGCTACAGACACCCTTCCTTTCATGCTCACACACTATATGCACAGATTTCCATTGTTAACACCATGGCTTCTGCTCTCTGAACATAAGTCATCTGTCATCATGTAATCTGACACCTTTCCCCTCAGGACAAGATGTCAACTGAGCCTTATGTTTCTGAAAGGCAAAATGATGGGACCATGTGAACAAGCGGTGCAGCCGCTGCATGGTTGGGATTATTGCATCCTTCTAGATTTATGATAACTTCAAACCAAAGCTTAAATCTTGACATCCTCATTGCCCAAAGTAGGGCTGGGCCATATCATACCGTTCACGGTAATACCGGTATAATGTTGGGCAACGATAACAAAATGAAATATCGCAATAGAATATGGGTAAAACGCATGCGCAGTGCCTTTGTTTTCATACGAAAATGGCGGAAAAAGCATGGCGGTGACAGAGAATGAGAAGGGCGAAAGTGGAATGAATGAAACGGATGAACCAGAATTAGTTTGTCAAAATGCTGCAACTTCAGTGGTGTGGAACTGGTTTAGCTTTCGTCCGTCAGATACACATCAAAAAACTATTTTTGGTAGCGCATGCTAGTGGGCCGTCGTTATTACCAAGTTATATTTTGGAAAATACAGCACACTTAAAATCAATCTTTTGATTTTTCTGAAAATCGACAGTGCCCCTTATAATCCCGTGTGCCTTATATATGAATTCTGGTTGTGTTTACTGACCTCGAAACGATTTTATGTATTATACACGGCGTTCGAAAATTAGTCAAATGTTTTAGTACGACTTTGCTAAGCTACGAACCCGCACCGCTTGATGGATTGTCGGAGCATTACGGCTGTCGTACGCAGGAGCCTCGTGGAGTGATATGTACTGTGCTTCAACATAATATTACCGTATTGTGTGTGTATAACCTCTTTTTAAGTTTTGTAGATATTATACAAGGTTATGCTGAGGATATGTCGGCCAATTTCCACTGGAAATGCATTTTGGTTAAACTGTCAGCAAGGAATTTGCATTTGCACAGTTACATTTTTATATAACTTTTAATGCACACTAAAAAAAAAAAACAACAAAAAAAACAGCTGCTTGTTTAAGTGAAAATACATTGATGTTTTTTTTGTTTTGCACTAATAAAGTTGTAAAGTGTTTTGTCTAGTGTCAATTATATCATCTTATATATAATTATCGCAAATTTTCAAATGTATATCGTGATAAATACTTTTGGTCATATCGTCCTGCTCTAGCCCAAAGTGTCATAGGCTACGTTCACACTGCAGGTCTTAATGCTCAATTCCGATTTTTTGATCAAATCCGATTTTTCTGTCTGGTTGTTCACACTACAAATAAAATGTGACCGCAAAACCGCTCTAGTGTGAACGGTTCACGGCCCTCAGAGTGGCCCGCACGCGCAAAAGAAGACATCACACACAACGCACTCCGTTTACGGTAGTAAAAATGGCAGCTACAGAGCTAGCAGGTGTTGTTGCAGCAGTCTATTAATTTCTGCACAGTCGTAACTGACAGAATTTTGACAAATTAGAGGAAGAAGGACACTGAGAAAAAAGATAGCCTGTGCTTTAACAATGGCCTTGTTTGGAGCAGTGGCTGCTACCTCCGTGCAGAGGTATATATGGACACGGAGTCGTTTAGCTTGAATAGAATTGTCTCCCCATATGCTAATCAACTCCAAAACCTCAGTTTTTGTCCATTGACTCGCTCCGTCTCCAGTTTCCGCCGCCATGCTTTCTCATTTGTCTTCTCTGGCACTGATAATTGGCTTCTGTCTTGTGTCAGTGACATAAAAGACTGATTTAATGCAACATGACCATTCAAACAGCAGTCACTTTCTAAAACATTAGATATCTATTGGATTCAGTACCACATACGAAAGTGACCCAGATCGGATTTGAAAATATCGGATTTGTGCCGTTCACACTGTCATACCATGATCGGATATGGGTCGCATAGGGTCAAAAAAGTCGTATTTGATGCGCTTTCGCCTGCAGTGTTACGTAGCCTAAAGTAACCCCAAAACGCATTAAATCTATCCATCCATCTTCATCCGGCCGGGTCGCGGGGGCAGCAGCCTAAGCAAAGAGGCCCAGACCTCCCTCTCCCCAGCCACCTCCTCCAGCTTATCCGGGGGAATACCAAGGCGTTCCCAGGCCAGCCGAGAGATATAATCTCTCCAGCGTGTCCTGGGTCTGCCCCGGGGCCTCCTCCCGGTGGGACATGCCTGGAACACCTCACCCAGGAGGCGCCCAGGGGGCATCCTTGTCAGATGCCCGAACCACCTCAGCTAGCTCCTTTCGATGTGGAGCAGCAGCTGCTCTACTCTGAGCCCCTCCCGGATGGCCGAACTTCTCACCCTATCTCTAAGGGAGAGGCCAGCCACCCTTCGGAGGAAGCTCATTTCTGCCGCTTGTATCCGCGATCTCGTTCTTTCGGTCACTACCCACAGCTCGTGGCCATAGGTGAAGGTAGGGACGTAGATCGACCGGTAAATTGACAGCTTCGCTTTTACACTCAGCTCCCTCTTCACCACGACGGACCGGTGCAGCGTCCGCATTACTGCAGCTGCAGCCCCAATCCGTCTGTCGATCTCCGGCTCCCTTCTCCCATCACTCGCGAACAAGACCCCGAGATACTTGAACTCTTCCACTTGGGGCAAGAACTCATCCCCGACCCGGAGTGGGCACTCCACCCTTTTCCGGCTGAGAACCATGGCCTCAGATTTGGAGGTGCTGATCCTCATTCCCGCTGCTTCACACTCGGTGCGAACCGTTCCAGTGCGAGCTGGAGGCCCTCACCCGATGAAGCCAACAGAACCACATCATCTGCAAAAATCAGAGATGAGATTCTGAGGCCACCAAAGCGAAAGCCCTCCGCCACTTGGCTGCGCCTAGAAATCCTGTCCATAAAAATTATGAACAGAACCGGAGACAAAGGGCAGCCCTGGCGGAGCCCATCACCCACCAGGAACGAGTCCGACTTATTGCCGGCAATGCGAACCAAGCTCTTGCAACGGTTGTATAGGGATCGAATGGCCCGTAGCAATGGGCCAGACACCCCATATTCCCGCAACACCTCCCACAGGACACCCCGAGGGACACGGTCGAATGCCTTCTCCAAGTCCACAAAACACATGTAGACTGGTTGGGCAAACTCCCATGCACCCTCAAGTATCCTGGAGAGGATAAAGAGCTGGTCCAGTGTTCCGCGACCAGGACGAAAACCGCATTGTTCCTCCTGTATCAGAGGTTCGACTAACGGACGAACTCTCCTTTCCAGCACCCTGGCATAGACTTTCCCAGGGAGGCTGAGGAGTGTGATCCCCCTGTAGTTGGAACACACCCTCCGGTCCCCTTTCTTAAAGATGGGGACCACCACCCCGGTCTGCCAGTCCACAGGTACTGCCCCTGATCTCCACGCAACATTGCAGAGGCGTGTCAACCAGGACAGCCCTACAACGTCCAGAGCCTTCAGGAACTCGGGGCGGACCTCATCAACACCAGGGGCTCTGCCACCAAGGAGTTGTTTAACTGCCTCAGTGACCTCGCCCCCGGAAATTGGCGGGTCATTCCCCTCCTCCCCAGACTCTGCTTCCTCCTCGGAAGACGTGTCAGTGGGATTAAGGAGGTCCTCGAAGTATTCCTTCCACCGCCTGACAATTTTCTCAGTCGACGTCAGCATTAAATCTACAGTGGCATTTTTGAAAGTGACTGCTGACATTATGCAATTTTTGGGGGTCTCTTTTTGTTAAACATAGTTTTCCCCTTGACAATGAAAAAGTAAATCGCTCTGAGCGCTATCTAATTGTAATTTGATTTTTTTTTAGCGAAGTCAATAATCACCAGCAGCACTGTTACACTTTTCGGACAGACTTTTGCACTGTTATAACTTTGGCTTCATGCAATTTCTTATTGAGTGCGAACAGACACATCAATCAATATTTTTAATGAAAACTTATCAGGGTGTATGCCATTAAAGAGCAAGAGTGAAAAAAAATTGGGAAATTAACCACAATGTTGAGAAAGCACAGAGAAACACTGGGGCAGTTGTGTGAAGCAATCAACCAGCAGATGCACCACCCATCATCCTGTCCTCTATGACGGACACTGATCCAAAAAAAAAAAATGGAAAATTATGCAATTAAATGAGCAATGTCAAGTAAACACTTCCAGTGGTTGACAAATGGAATAAAACAGTCACATGACTTGGTGGTTATATGGGAAAACAGTGTAGGTCCTTACCTGTCATGGTAGGTTATAATGGCAGTCAAAGCTCTGACGCATATTCTGTAGCACATCAAATGGACTTTCTCACTCAGAAAATTCTTCATCCTGGAAAGAGTACACAGCAGGATTAACACATCTGCAGGGCTGATCTGATACTTTTGATAGAGTTAAAGTCGTAACCATCAGTTATACCTTCCATTTGGCAGCAGCCCAACAACAGAGGTGAGGAACACAAGCAGACCTACACCAGTGAAGGCAAGAGTGACCCTGATAGAGGGAGACAGGACAATTCAGAGAAGCATATATAAGGAAGCATTACAACAGAACACTGTAGTTGTTTTGGTTTAATTAATTAGTCTTTGTATGGACATTAACATGCAGATATATTACTTAAAAAGCTTTCTTCTGAACCACAAGCTTTCACTTAGAAGAGCTCATGTAAAAAGCAGTAGTGTAAGATTCTTGACATAAACTCAAAGTATCATGCCCTCCTCTACACTCCACTGTCTCAGACAAGACTGCAGAACCTGCAGAAGGACATATTAGGTGACAGTTAAGCTGGCCGACACGTCGACTTAATCTGGATGAACCAATCATCCAGGGCTGGAAAAGGTGCTGATTATATTGTGTGGGGATTAAGAAAAATATAAGAGAGCTGAAGGTTTCACAGTGTCATGAGCAAAGCCAATATTCAATTGGACAAAGGCTGAAAGAGAGAATCTATTAGGCTTGACAGGAGACTAGAAAGGAGGGTGTCTGTGCAGCGGTGGCCTGATTTGTCTCCCCACTGGCGACTGGAAATGAGCCAGCCACACTTAGCACTGAGTCACCATCTCTGTGTCTTTCTAAGATGAGGCTGGTAGAGGATCTCTGTATGTGGCGTCTTTAGTTATGTAACAGCAAGTTCGCATGTCAAGTAACCACACAAAACTGAGTAACCAGTTAGACTTGCATGTGGTTAAAACATAAATGTGAAACTTTAGTAACATTCTCTGGGACAGTTTGTTAAAACTGAAGAACTTAATACAAGAAAAAAGCGTTCTATCATTGCTCAGTTGGGCAGGACTGCTGCATCACACAGTCAAACCACACACCCAAGGGCTGGAATCTAGACGTCCCATAGATGCGAACATGTGCGTTAATGCTGTGACGGCCTAAAGACCTATCGAGGGTGTACCCGACCTTTCTGAAATATCCCTACTGGAAGCATCGATTGTGAGGCTGGTTTGGCCTACAGGTGGTACATTTGCAACTTTTTATTGGACTATTTAGATAGAGTTACATGACAAAAGATACAAACATACATGCTAGGGAAGGAGATTATTAGTATGTTACATACGTAACATATTTCTCATGTCGTTGAGCGTTTGTGACGAGCTAAAATATGGAAAAGTATTCAAACTAAATTTTTATGCTAGCATTAGCATTTGTGACAAGGTTATACCAGTGCCTAGTTGTACAGGAGGGGCTAATGTATTGTGTGTATCCATGTTTTTGGTATTTCAAAAGCAGCAACTGTGCTTTTGCCTGTGACTCTTCAAAGTACAGCTAATACCTGAGAGGCAGCAGGAAACCATAGCGGATCAGCAGGCCCAGCCCCCATAGGACAGTCAGCCTCAGGCTGATATAGTGGAAGTTGTAGTTGCTCCGGGTCAGCAGATTCCAGGACTTCAGCTCCTCAGCAGTAAACCGCTTGGTCACTTCATCATCCATGATGCTTTCCACTCCTCGCCGGGCAAAATAGAAAATGTCAGATAACTCAAACTCAGTGGCTGAGTCCAGGTCTTTATTGCTGCCGCTCCGCCGGATCTCCTTGATCTCCTCCTCCAAGGAGGTTGGCTCCTTGGCAATGATAGCTGGAATAGTTCAGACAGACAGAAAGTCAAAAATATTCACCTCTAAAACAAATACATCTTTTGAACAAATATTTCCAAGAATGATCTTACCATTTGAATAGGGTTTGTACAGGAGGTGATTCTTTTCTTTTGCTCCTCTCTCTATCCTAAGTGTGGCCCACTAGAAAGAAACAAAGAAAGAAATGGATCTACAATTAGAAAGAGACGCAAAAATGTTTGAGAAATTAAAAAAAAAAAAAACAGTTCATTCTAGAGAGGTGCACAAATATTCTCCACACCCTGGCCTAAAGGCATCTAAAATGAAAACATGTGCGCACTGGTTATCAGCAGAGTTGTTATTTTAAAGACAGGTTTCAGCCTTGCATTCAATCATCATTGCAACATTACATTACATGAAAGAAAGGTCAAACATCTGGCAGCAGAAGGAATCTTATATGGACAAATGGTCACATTTTTAAGCAAGCCAATATCCGATACTCGTTTCTGCTCAAGAGGCAATATGAATGAACTTTCCCCACAAAAAGAAATATTACATCTATTGTTTTTCCTTTTTGCACAAATGATTAAAAATGGCAAAATTCCCCAGTGTTGTTCAAGTATATCGTGCTTATCTTCAGACACCCAATGTTTGCTTATTCAAAAAAAAAAAAAAAAAGTGTGTAGTACTTCTCCAATTTTTCTGACTTATCTGTGCTTGCAGAAACACTAAAATGCAGACTACTCCCTGTTTAACATGTATTATACTGCAATAAATGTCAAAAATATTTCCTATGACGCAAACATCTAGTCATTTACGTATAGGGATGGGTATTGATAAGATTTTAACGATTCCGATTCCATTTTCGATTCTGTTTAACGATTCGATTCCTTATCGATTCTCTTATCGATTCTTTTTTTTTAAAAAGGAGAACACTAAAGTCGATTAGCTTAGAACTGTGTTTTATATCTTCTCTTTGAACAAGATAGAAATTTAGGAGTAACATGGCCTTACAAACCCAACAGTGAGATCTTAAGAGATCCAGCCTACGGCTCTTCAATGGGGTGTCACAGGGTCCCCAGGAAAAAAATGTATATGTAAAATAATAAAATAAATATTCTCCTGTAGCAATAACAAAGTTTAACATAAATTATTCTGTAGCAATTACACAAGAATATCCAGTAATGTCCCTGCCTACAATTAAACACATTCACTTACCAAAGTGAAATCGGGGGCATCTGCTGTGGCAAATGGGTGCAAGCCTTTGACCACAAACTTAGACACTGCTGGGTGACATTCGTCTATCCTGGCCTGAAAGGAGACGCTACCGGTAGACTGCAGCGAGAACTGCCAGCATCTGAGCCAGCCAGACTCTGTCTCTCTCATCATGGTTATCTAAATGCAACGCACAGTAATAGCAGGTTTTGTAATAAGGTAAATCGCGCTAACATAATATGCAATGCTAATTGATTAGTTACCTGCAGTATTAACGGGAGAGGACGTGGAAACGCTACCGCTGCTGCTGGGTTGAGCTTCGCTAGTCCGGAGCGGATCAAAAACACGACATTCGTTGAAAGCAATCGCGTGTTTTTTGAGCAAATGCTTTTGCATATTCGTAGTGTTTCCTCCCTTTGATGAAATCTCTACTTTGCAAGTATTGCACGTTGCCCTGTTGTCATCCTTTCTCATAAAGTGTAACCAAACTTTTGAGCGTTTGTGCCGCTCAGGCGCCGTGTTTCCTACTGGGTAAAAGACGCTACTCAACGTGATGACCTCATTCGGGGCGACTGGAATCGATAAGGGAATCGTTTTTAAAAGTGGCAAACGATTCCAAGGAATTGAAACAGTGGGAACCGGTTCTCAACAAGAACCGGTTTTCGATACCCATCCCTATTTACGTATGCTGTGCTAGGTGAGATAAAAAACTAAATGAAGTGCATCAAAGAACGCAGTGTTCTCCCAAGCTGGAAAACAACATGTTTGTTTGTGTGCGTGTGTTTGGGGGGGATATCAGGAAATGAGTAACCTGGTTGTGCTCGATCAGTTTCACCTGTGCCTACAGCCTGCAGAATTTTGGCAACTTTGAGGGTTTTCTGCATCAATCATAAGAAAATCAACTGACACTGGAACAAAACCGAATGTTTGTAAGTACTCAAACACATTAAGGCATGAAAGTCTGCTAAAACTCAAATTAGTCAAAAGGACTGGTACAAACAAGAACGCTTGGTGGCTGGACATCTCACAAACTTTCAAACGTTTGGCTCTAAATCACAGAAAGCCTAAACACCTTTATTTAGGCTGGATAACCAAGATGTTTTATTACATTTCCTAAAAATAACTTTATTTTACAGCAACAATTAACATTAACTCTAGTAATGAAGGCTCTACACAAGCCATCATTAGTCAAATCTGATACAAGCAACACTAGTCAACCAAGGTTTTTCACTTTTTTATTTTGTTCTTTTACAGCTACCTTTAAACTGTGTCGTGACAAGTTGTCTTACCGAGTCATCATATGAAAATGCAGCTGCAGTTGTCAGTGGTGACTGCAGGAGTAAACAGAGAGCGGCTCCTTCTAGTAAAAAGATGAGGACCAAAATAAAGCAGCTGCTTTGCAGCATGTAGCCCCCAAGCTGCATGCGAGCGAAAAGGTCCTAACTGCTACATGCACATATCTTATGAAGTATTGCCATTTATACACTCATTGGTTAACAGTAAAGCAAATTCTTCAGACAAGTAACTGCAAAAACAAAGTATCATTTTAGGTTTTCTGTTAAAACTGTCTATACACAAACATGGCAGGTTTCATGTTTTTATTTCCATCAAACCTAATGAATCAAATCCATGTGCTACATCTTCATTCTCTGCCTTGCACGCTCTCGGTCGTATCTGTTCTGTTCTGGAAATCTCACTGCTGCTCCTTGAATCATGAGCTAAGAACATCTGATTATCTTCCAGTGGTTCATTTATTTCTGGCACAAGTTCTGCTCTCAGAGGTACATGATGGAAAGTAATGACTGCTTTACTAGTGACACAACTGGGCAGAGCAGCTGATGCACTGTGCCATTATTAGGAGTTCAAATGCATTTCTTTAAAGTAACGACAGCAATTCAGTAAGCAGAGACAACACTTACTGACAAGCACTGTTTTCTAAACTTGAATAACAAGGGAAGTGGCTGTGGTGTTGATCTCTATCAGTCAGACAATGCCTACTGGTCAGTCGTTAAAGGCACAGATAAAGCTGGAGACGTGCCAGTGAACAATCGCTGTTTTCTACAACTTATTTCCTTTTTACAACTAAGATAAAATTTTAATGACACATTTGAGGAACAATGCTAGCAACTTTTATGTCCTTGCCATTGTGCTTGGCAGCAGAAGCAATCGTTTTAACGGTCAACTGTACAAAAGCACAAACACACCTTTATCCGCAACATTTATGATTGCCACAGCACATCAGACTGCAATAAACTTTGAGTCACGAGGAAGCACGCTCTTACCTCAAAGACCTTTAAGAGTGTTTTCATGTAAAGACGCCGGATACCAAAGGACACCCCAAAGATGGCAGGCACAATAATGAAGACCAGCAGCAGGGTGAACCACACGGTGAAGGAGATGCCCAGCAGGATACACACCAAGTTATCAAAAGGATTGAAGAAGAGTTCCATCTTTAAAGTTGGATGAGTTCAGTTCAAAAACAGTGTAAAATCCCAGGATTGAGCAGATGTGAGAAGAGGTGCAGGTCTTCACCTCCCGGCCCCAAGTGGCCTTTACCTTTTTGTCAGAAAAAGGTCTTCATCAAGATAACTAGGGGATGGAGCTTCTCCTTGCACTGAAATGCGAATCATTACAAAAACAGGAGACCACCTTGTTGTTGCCCTCTTGGGCAGTGTTAAGTATTTCAGTAGATTCACCTCGAACTGGATTCTGAAACTGAGCTGAGAAGAGTTCCGAGAAGAGTTCCGGGAAAAGGAGGGGAGGGGGGTTACGATTAAGGCAGGTGTGCTAACAAACTGCCTGTCCCTTGTTGCAGATGTTTTCTGCGGTTTGAGAAATGCCTCCCGCTGGCGGAAACAATGTAAACACTGGGACAAAAACAGCTGGGTACAGCAGGTGGTTTTTCTTGTGTGGTGAAGATCCGGGAGCTCGGCAGGAGTCACAAAGGCCTGGAAAGATGTAAACACATGGTCAGGACCAGCTGTGTCTCAGTACTAAAACCTCTTTGGTCGGATTGCTGTCTGTGTAATTTAATAACGCAAGACAGACAACGTGTCCTTGTGTCAGCGCCTGCTCAGTACATATTACATATACCGGTGTACAAACTTAATGCTAACGTGAACATAAATAAACACCACTGGTCTTTATAAGGTTAGCGCCCACCTATTTTCTGCTAAGGAGCAGATAACTTTAAATGTTACGGTTATGGGCTGGGGTGCAACGATAACGTTAGCTTAGAGGCCCTTCTCGTACCAGCTGCTGATGCTGCAGTCGGGCGGCTAACGACAGGCTCCGTCCTCAATTAAAAAAAACAAAACACTTTGGATTAGCGCGGTTTATGCATTATTTAACGGCTATTGACGCTTTCCAGGACAATTTGGCCGCCTCTCAACCCCGAGGAGGCTATTAAAGCGATATAAGCAAGAACTCGGTTGCGAAACTCAAAGACTCCTGAACGCACACTGATGACAAGAAGCCAAGGATAAAGTTAGCTTGTCGCCTCTGAGCTAACAGTGAGGCTCAAATTTGCCTCCTTGTGCGAATTGCCTCGTTTTGCTAACGTTAGCCTGCTTGCGCTCAGCTCAGTCCTCCACGATGCTGTCCGGTAGTTCACGCTCCGCTAAGACAGCCTTTCAGTTACCAGCTTGAATTCGGTACGAGGACTTGGTGTGTTTCCAGTAATTATCCTAACAACAAAACTACACGAGGCTTAAAAGGCTTCACAGTTAACCAACCTTCAGCCACGTTAAGTCCGGCTCCGGTACAGCAGCGCTCCGTCCCCCATCACTTTGTCTTTGTCTTTTGGACTGCAGCCAAACTCCACCCGTCGGACAGCACAAGCGTACAGCTGGCGGCTCGAGGATCACTGAAACGACCAACTCCTGCCGAAACCCCCCCACCCCACCGAGCGGTGCTGACCTCTGGTGGTACATGTACGCTATTACAGTTGAATACTTTATTGGGATTTTATTTTTTCTAACCACTAGTGGCGCTATAGAGCAACTTTGCCACACGCGCTTGTGGTCAGAGGTTTACATCCACTAACCATGGGCAGGAATATCATGATAATTTGGGGCTTTAAAGATTTCTTTAAACTGTTCTTTTTCTCAGGATGGAAGGAGTTATTTTGGATTTTTTTTCCAGTCCAAGCAGGCTCAAAAGTATGCATCCACTTTCTTAAATCCTTTAATACATGGTGTTCAAGGTTCTACAATGTCTTTTAACTTGACAAGTTCACGACCTATTAACTTTAACTGCTAGTTTCTTTTGCTAGCATATGGATGTTTGACAACACTCATTGGACCACCACTCAGAACAATGAGAAAACAAAGGAACTCAGTGAAGACCAAAAAAGGAGAATTGTAGATTTACACAAGTTGTCAAGACCTCCCTGAGCCATTTCTAAACACTGCAAATTCTAAGATCATCAGTTTAACCAGCTGTCCTTAAATAAAAGTTATTCAGATGTCTCACTACTTTTTAAGGTCTAAAAAGAGGTCAAACTATCACCCTTAGATGAGAGTAAATTGTTAGAACAACCCAGGAATCACCAAAGCTCAAGCCTGCCATGAACGGGAAACTGCTGGATGCCAACCAAGAACAAGACAATGACCCAAAACACATCAAACCTGGTTTTGGATTAGATAAAGCAGGCTAACATTAAGTTTCTTGAATGGCCTTCCCAAAGCCCCAAGCTCAGTCCTGTTGAGAATTTCTGCACTATATTTAAAACTGTCATACTGTATTTAAATTTTTTTGACCACAACTAAACAAAATAGGAAATATTAGTACAAACCTGCCATTTGTACTGCATCAGAATGATAGAATTAATACACCTTTTCTAATATTACTCTTCACGTAATAGCAAATTCCCCCAAAAACAAAAAATAAAGCCTTTGTTGTTTATGTTTTTTTTAAATATATATATATATATATTTATCTACAAAAATAAAGTAATTATTTTTGTAATTTCCACAAACCAACTTTTAAACAATTGAAAATACTTTGATAACAAAAACAGACCCTTTTTATTCACACATTTACATCCATGTAAAGTCTTTTCAAGTAATTTCAGATACAGAGAAGGAAAAATGGTACTGATACTTGGCACGTCATTCAAGCTTACAACCATGAATTAATAAACTATGAATGAGAGAAAATAAAACTTTTGTTTCCTAATTATAGATAGTGTTTTATAACCACTCTGTAAACACAAAATCTCAGCCAGCTACCTCTCTACTTGTAAGCCTTACGGGTGCAGCAGCCTTGTAGTATCTAGCCTTTTGTCAACTTCTCCGCAAGTGTCCATCGGACTTGAGGAGGATCAGTCGCCTGCTCCTCTGATGAGCATCAAGAACTGCTCTCCAGCAGAGCTTCAAAGTCCGGTGAGCAAACCATTTTGTGTTTGACGTTCCCTAATACAGTCAAGTTACCCGTTTTCCCCTCTGTATTGATAGAGACAAGTTCCTGGGAATAGAAGGGATGGAAGGAAAAGCGCGTCAGAAATGTTTTTATCGTGCAAATACAACAGATCGGAGGAGAATGTTGGAAGATGGAAATAAATACATTACTCAGAAAAAGACATAAAAAATCCTCAAAGAAATAAATTTGTGTTGTACCTGCAGGAAAGAGCAGGATGTTCCTAGAGACACATCGAGCGTCACCTGCCCCAGTATGAGCTGCACTCGGCCAGACTTGCGTACCAGCATCTTTCCCACAACACCCTCCCGCAGATCCTTCAGATTGCAGCTGTTGTCCTCAGCTTTCTCCTCCTGTTTGGTATAAAAACACCACCTACTCAGAAGAACACGACGACATCGTGGACTTAAACTTGGACCCCAGCTGTATGCTTACCTCTGATTCTGTTTTCAGGAGCACAGACTGCCCATCCTCTGACTGCACCTCTGTTTTCACCGGCTTGTGCTCTTTTGTGGGAGGCTGGCCGGGCAGCGAGTCTGGTAGCTGAATGAAGAAAAGCTCCTCCACTTTGCTCAGACTCCATCTGTGCAGCAGGTCAGGGAGTACTTCGGGCTCGGGGAGAGGAGGAGGCCTGCAAGTTGCCTCGGGCTTCTTTATTTCAATTTCCTCTGGCTCTTGTTTCACTGAAGACAAAGTTACGATTAATTTCATGATGCTGCAAAGGAAATTAAACAAGTTCTGAGTCCAACGCAGGTACAAACATTTACCTTCAGCTGCAGGCTCCATTGGTTCACAATCCTCCTCTTTCTTCTCATTTTTAATAGAAGCGTCACTAAATTCATCCTTGAATCCCCATCCTGACACAGCGAGGGGGAGCTGGACAGGGCAGCTCCTCTTCTCACTCCGCAGGAAGGGATCATCCACAAACTAAAAGAACACAATAAGCATTGGGAAAAAGATATAATCCTTTACTTGTCTAAACAAAAACCCCATGGAACATCTGCAGGTTGTTCAAAAACCTGCAGCGAGGATTCTGACTAAATCTTCTAAATACATTTAAACCGTTGTTGATCCAGCTGCACCGGCTCCCCGCTGAACTCGGAGCCCATTTCAAGATTGTCGTTCTGACTAGAGCTCATCATGGACTAGAACCAGGTTACATCAGTGAATGTTTTACAGCTATATGACCCAAGCAAGTCCCTTAGGTCTTATTCTAAAGGTGCTATATAAATGAAATTGTACTATTTAGTTACGCAAACAAAGACGAGTGAAAACCAAGAGACTCACGTTGTCTCGTTCCAGCTTGCGCAGGATCTCTTTGGTCTCCTCCTCGGTCTCTCGCTTTTCCTTTTTGATATTAATGATGGGCGAGGGTCCCATGCTTGGAGCGTCTCTCTCGCTTTCATAGCCGCCTGTGTGTGTGGGTGACACAGAATTATGCTGGTGCGATAGAGACTCTGTAAGACACACACGTAAACGATGCGTGAGGAGCACCGGGTCTCCCACCTCTCTTTTTCATCATCATGTCTCCGGGCCCCTGTTCAAAAATGGAGTGCGACTGGATGAGCTCTTGATGGCCTCGGCCCCTGCCTCTCATTCTGGGACCCCGACCTCGATCCGTTTCCTTCCTCTCTCTCCTCTGCCCATCTTCAACTTTTGTTCTAGTGTGAGAAAATAACAGTCAAAGAAACAGCTGGCTTTGGATGTCTGCACTTTATTTATTTAGCGCTTCGGGAACTTACTCTTCTTTAACTTTTCGGCCAATAATGTTGGGTGTAAACGTTTTCTAAAGAGTAAAAAGAAGAACGATAAATGCAAGAGATGAGACAACAAATGTATTCATTTAAAGTATCCATTTGCGCTTTTTTTTCTGTTGTTGTTGTTAAATGAAGCGAGTGAGTTAGTGAAACAGAGGCATGTCAGACCTTCTTCACTCCTCCTAATGTGAGGTCTCTGGATCGCATCGTGGGGAGGCGGCCAGGAGAGATGCCAGCTGACGGGCGACGGCTCATCAGGAGTCCTTTGTTACCGCTCCCTCCAGGAGTCGGCACCCGACCAGCAGGGTCGCCTGAACCTGCGTCCGACATCCTGAATTGGGGCAAAGGCAGGGGATCGACCATGGGATGGATATTACAAATATTAACATTGTTTCTTATAACATTCTCATATTTATATATAACATACATTTCAACAGTCAGCATGCCGATTGCCAATGGTTACAGTCCTGGATCAGATTACCAATCACACTATGTGGACATGGCCAAATTGGCCTTGCAAGGCTACTTACTGCTACTGCCTATTGATTACTCTTAACTGTTTAGCTATATTTACTTTATGTATGAACATTTTTACATTGGTACTTATGCCTCTTAGCACATTTTAAACTCTACTTCCACAAAGACTGGAACTGGTAAGTAGAATAGGTCTTGAAAATGAGACATATATATATTTTTTTTCTTTCTCCACTGAATGATTGATTTATTTTGAACATGACTAAAATAACAACAAAATACACTTTAAACAATAATGAGATAAAGAAAGGGTTGGTACAAACAGACTTAAAGGTAAACTCATTTGATCCTACCTCAATATACAATATACATGTATAATTACATACAATTATATAAGTCTACAAACAGATATCACGCATAAAAATCCTAATAATGATGAAGCTAAATGTTGGGTTGCCTGTCTGTAGAACAAATGAAATGTTTAACATTAAAAACTGTTTAACATTATCTCTCAATGAAAATGTAATTTTCTCCAACTGTAAATGATACATTGTGTCTCTTAACAAGGCAGAGTGAGTTGGGGGAGCTTTATTTTTCCAATTTAGAAGTATGTTGTAGAACGTTGGGTTACTTAACGTAATCCCTGGTTCTTTGATAACAGAGTGAGGTGTTTCACCAACACTTCCCTCCTTGCTTAGGCACGGAAAGAAATCTGCTTGGAATGAGTTAGGAGGAGCTGGTCAGCCGTGTTAGTACGAGGGGGCGGAGCCCTGAGCACGGCTCGACAGGTCTGTCATAGACAGACGTGGTGTCATTGGAGCTTCCGTAGTTGGTCACGCCGAGGCGATTCCCATAGTGAAACAAGAGGGGTGAATAGACAGAGCCTGTAATTCACTAACTCGCTTGGCTGTGGTTAGAGCCAACAGCAGAGTGGTTTTAAGAGAGAGAAACTTCAACCCCACTGCCCCAATAGGCTCAAAGGGGTGGTGGGAGAGGGCGTCTAAAACGACTGACAGATCCCATAAAGGGACCAGTGGTCTAGAAACTGGGAGCGTTCGACGCGCTCCTCTCATGAAGCGACCTACAAGGGGGTGCTGCCCAGCAGGTTTATCACCAAACCCCACGTGGCAGGCTGAAATAGCTGCTAAATAGACCTTTATAGTGGAAAAAGCTTTCCTTTTGTCCAGCAAGTCTTGAAGAAAACACAACAGCTCCACCACTGAACACTGAAAAGGGATAATCTGCTTTTCATGGCACCACTCTTCAAAAACACGCCATTTACTGCTGTAAATGGAACGGGTGGAGGAGGCTCTGGCATTCTGAATGGTTTCAATAACCTTCGGAGGCATGCCTGCTGCCTTCAAATTCCACCTTTCACGGGCCAGGCCCAGAGAGCAACCTGGTCTGGATGGGGATGGTATATCTCCCCCCGCGCCTGAGACAGAAGGTCCCTGCGGATGGGGAGTGGCCATGGCTCGTCCACCAGAAGCTGGATGATTTCTGCTATCCAGTGTTTGGATGGCCACCGTGGAGCTATTAAAATCAGAGACAGCCCCTGATCCCTCACTCTGATCAGTGTTGGGGAGATCAGGCTGAGGGGAGGGAAAGCATACAGCAGAGTTTTTGGCCAAGGATGGGCCAGCGCATCCACGCCCAGTGGCGCGTGTGCGTCTGACAGGGAGAAAAACAGGGGGCACTGTGTGTTTTCTCGCGAGGCGAAGAGATCTACGGCAGCCCGGCCGTATCTCTGCCAAATCTGCTCCACCACCTGTGGGTGAAGCCTCCATTCTCCGAACAGTGGATTTCCTCTGGACAGGAGGTCCGCCCCCCTGTTCAGAATTCCTGGCACGTGAGTTGCCCGAAGGGAGAGGAGCCGAGTGCTGCTCCACATAATTATTTCCCTGGCTAACCTGTGTAGCTGCCGGGAACGGGTGCCGCCCTGGCGGTTGATATAAGCAACTACAGTGGAGTTGTCTGTTTTCACTAAAACATGTTGACCCCGGAGATACGGCAGAAAATGCCGTAAGGCTAGGAGCACCGCGCGGAGCTCCAGCACATTTATGTGATTCAGAGTGAGTCTCTGTGACCAAACGCCATTCACTGCTCTGCCCATCATAGTTGCACCCCAACCTGACAGGGATGCATCTGTGGTCAGCGTCACCCTGGATGATACTGCCCCGAGCGGTACCCCTGCCGCGAGAGCTGTCGGGCTCCTCCAGGGCCGGAGAGCCGCAATACACGGCTGCGTTATTTTTACACCACGACTGAGATGTCGGCGAGGGCACAGCTGCAGAGAAGCGACCCACCGCTGAAAATCTCTCATCATAAGCAGCCCCAAGTGTACCACCGATATCACCGAGGCCATGAGGCCGAGGAGGCGGAGACAGAGTCGGAACCGCACGACTTTCCCCAGCTGAAAACGGGAAAGACAGTGAGTGAAGGATGCGATCCTCCGCTCTGAAAGTGCGATATGATAAGAGATGGAGTCTATTCTGAGCCCCAGATACTCTGTAAACTGTGCGGGTTCCAAGTGGCTCTTTTCCAGGTTGATAGTGAACCCAAGCTCCGTGAGGTGATTCACCACCACCTCGGAGTCTTTGATCGCCTGCTCGCGCGATCGTGAGCATATTAGATAATCGTCTATGTAAGAAAATATTCTGATGCCGCTGTTCCTTAACGGAGACAGCGCTGCCTCCACACATTTGCTGAACACCCTCGGAGCTAAGGATAGCCCGAATGGGATAGTTTGAAACTCGTACGCTACGCTCTGATAAGCGAACCTGAGATATTTCCTGTGTGGAGGATAAATGGCGATGTGAAAATATGCGTCTGATAGGTCGATTGTAACAAACCAATCGCCTGTGTGAATTGAGCGACAAAGCGTCTTGTGTGTGAGCATTCTGAACGTGTACTTTCTCAAATGCTTGTTTAACACACGCAGATCCAGAATAGGACGGAGCGACGTTCCGTCCTTTTTCGGGATGAGGAAATAGCGGGAGTAAAAGCCCTGCTGAGCTTCTTCGCTTGGAACCGCTCCGATCGCCTGTTTGTGTAACAGGGAGGATATTTCCTCCTCCAGCACATTCGCTGAATCGCGACTGGCCACAGAAGCTGACACTCCGCCGAATCTCGGTGGTTTTGCCGCAAACTGTAGTCTGTAACCATGGGAAATGGTTGACAAGACCCAGGGATGAACTGCGCATGCGCGCCACCGCTCCAGCCGCTCTGCGAGTGGGCCTCTGAAGAAGCGGTAGCGTGACGTCACCCCTGTCTCCCGGAAGGAGTTGGGGCTCTCCCCCTCGGGAAGAGCGTGAGCTGGGAACACATAATTGCAGTGATTTTCTTTTGTTTTTATTTTGAAACTGGGGGGACATTCTGCCCTTGGCAAACTGCCTGGCTGCAGAAATGCACGTTTTATTTCTTTTGTTACCCCCAAACCACAGTGAAGTGTCTGGTGACTCTGGGCAGCGCTTGGTGACACAGACAGAGTGTTTAGAAGTGTTTGGTGACACTGCGCCATTTGTCCACAAGTCTGTCCTCCCTGAACTGGAGGAGGAGACTGAGAGGGTGCTCCTGGTGAACTGGAAACTTCCGGAGACCCTGAACTTTGGAGTGATTTGGTTACCCCTTCTAACACCTTCCTTCTCTTTGGGGAAGAAAAGAGGGGTGACACAGAATGCTGCAGGTGTGCTAGGCTGACCGCTTCTTTTTTCCCTCTCCGGGGTGTGACGGCTTGTTCTTTGCAGCAACTGCTGCAAAGGAATGCTTGCCCCAAGGTCTTCGGTTCTCTACCTTGGCCTGGTGGGCACCCTGCTGGCCTCCTGCTCCTCTCTGCATTCTGACCCCACTCTGTCTCCCTCTCGCAGCTGCTGCTGTTGCTGCAAAGCCAGCTCTTGGCACCTGCTGGGGCTGAGAGTTAGGTTTTCTGGGTAAGCAGAGATTGAATGCTTCACCCTCCTGCTTTCTGCGGGTGCTTGTTTCTCTCATTCTCTCCAGGGCTGGGCCAAAGAGACCCTTGGTTGGGTCATAGGCTGCATCCATGACCTCAGCCTTCTGAGCATCACCCAGGCCTGACAGGTTTAGCCACAAGGCTCTCTCACCCGAGACTGCAAGGCCCATAACGCGACCACACCCTTGGACTGCTCCCCTGGAGGAGCGAAGAATGAGATCATTAACCACGCAGATTTCATCCCAGAGGGCTGGGTTCGGGGAACCCGAGTCAAGCTGACGGCCCATGTCTTCCAGAATTTCTGCCTGATATGCTGATAGCAGTGTGACTGCATTAAGCGAGCACACTGACTGTGCAGCATATTTGTATGTCCTTTGATAAATAGATGCCGTGAGGCGATCTATCTTGTTGGGCAAAGAAATGCTAGAAGAAGCTGAGATTGCCCTGCGGTTAGGGTGAAGGTGATACGCCACTGAAGGCTCCACTGCTGGGGGTTCAGTCAGCCCCAGTTCACCCATCCCCTGGATCTCAAGCTTAGAGCAGCCCTTGGTCGGAAGCTTGCTTTTAAAAGGGCTTGACCAATAGCGACTCATTTCTTTCATGCAGGCTGGGACTGCTGGCAGAAGCTGCTTTGATGGCGGCAAGGCTGGTGGGAGCCTCTTGCCGTCATACAAGTCACGTTCTGCCCCTTCGGCATCCTGGGCGGCTGGCCATGGGATGCCTAGCTTGGCAGCAGCCCGTTTACAGACCTCGTACAAATTGCTGTCCACCAGGGGTGCAACTTCAGCCCCACTCGGTGGCCTGGACTGCTTGGGAGGAAAGGTAGAGTCATCCTCCTGTTCCTCATCCATGTCCTCCAGGTCGAGGAGGTCGGAGTCGGCATCGCCCTCCGCGTCCTCGCCACCCGGCTCGCCCACGTTTTGATCGAGGAGGTCCTCGAACGATGGGGGCATGAGCGGGGACTCTTCTTCCATCATGTCCGCCCAGCTTGTGGAGGCTCGCGGATGACGGATATCGCTCGTAGCAGTAGCAGCCGACAGGCAGGGGTCCTGACTGTTCGTTACTGCTACTCTCAGCCTCCTTTCCAGGACTTTCTCTGGCATCAAAGCACAGTGTGGGCATCCCTGAGGGTCCGCCAGTGAAGCCTGAGCATGCTTGGCACCCATACAGACGATGCACATTGGATGAGGGTCCCTGCCCGAGATGGTGGCACCGCATGATGCGGGGCACGGGCGGGATGCAGCCTCTTTAGCCTTCGGCTCCGACCTTTTGGCGGGAGTAGGAGCCGTAGACATGGTTAGCGGAAAGGGGTGAGACTAGGCTACACCAGGCTCGTCTCGACACGTTAGCCCGTAAGTAACTAGGACTAGCAGCGGGTGTTAAATCCGATCTAGTCGCGGCGGGAGTCAGCTCGTCGTGACACGTTGGCTGCACTCCGCTAGCCAATATCGTTAGCAACTTAATGCTAACCGAACCCTACGTCGACCAACAAGCTAATGCTAGTGAGACGCTAATGTGGTTCGTGGCCTGCTAACAAGTTAATGCTAGCCGGACACTGAACGAACAGCTCGCCGTAACGCGTTAGCCCGAGTCACACAACGTCGGCTACCTCGCTAACTAAAACCAGGAACCGCTGGGACAGCTCGCCTGACGCGGTTGCTGTTCCACAGTGCAACTCTAAGTACACTTCTTTCGAAGGACTTACTCAGCACGATCCAAACTGGAACCGGAAAAACTGCGTTCGGCGACGTACTCCTACACGGGACGCCTGAGAACTGTTAAGCAGCTAATCAAGTTAGCCTGGATGCGCTGAGGGAGCTCAAAGTAGTTTCTCACGGGAAGAAAGCAAGAATGAGTTAGGAGGAGCTGGTCGGCCGTGTTAGTACGAGGGGGCGGAGCCCTGAGCACGGCTCGACAGGTCTGTCATAGACAGACGTGGTGTCATTGGAGCTTCCGTAGTTGGTCACGCCGAGGCGATTCCCATAGTGAAACACCGAGCGAAGTTAGAAAAAGAACTCAATTAAACTAGCTACTGGTTTATTTATTTATTTTTGTTTTTAAATGGTACAGCTTGTCCCATTGGTCCAATGCAGCATGAAAGCTGAAATAGAATTTTCTTATTTTTTTTAAATTAAAATCTTAATGTTAAAAAGGATTAAATGTTTATATTATATAGTATTATATGTTTAAATGTGACTTCAGATTTTAAAGGGTGAATATAGATATATACCCTGCTCTATAAGACCGCAGAACATACTGTTGACATAATTGATTCATGTAGTATGTACTTATTAATTTCGTTGTAATATACATTATCTTTTTGTTCTGAACACAGACAACAATGTAAATCTGAGCTTCTACTTTTTGTGTTTTTACTAAAGTAGCGCTTATAACACTGTGACATAAATTACTGACACGTTATTGTATCACTATAAACAGAGATCCTGCAGACACATTTTAATTCTTTGAAATGATTTTAGACTACCTCAGCAACACGTGGCCACATTCCAGTGAAATACAATGACACGGGAGACTTTGTTTTAACTTTCAGGACGAACTTTTCATATGCTGTGCTTTCTCGCCTACTTACGTTATTGTCCCTCTGACGTCCTTATGAAATATTAATCCAAAACCCCAGAGTCATTACAGACTGTTTCTACCAGTGCTGTGTGGGACACTGCATGACAGTGTTGATGATTCTGCAGCACGACGCCATGACACTTCCGCATTTGTCACCGTCCACTCAGTTCAGGTGGATCAAACCTGCGCAGAAACATACGCATGTTCACCACGGAACTCGATAGACCGGCGTACATTAATACATTTAGATCGACTTATGTATATATATGAAAAATGTTATTTTACTGACATATAAATATGCTTTGTTATAAAACACACCAAATGCGATGATCTGCAGTAGCTATTCACTGATGCTCATAATCATAAGTAAACGGAAGAGGCCGTTGTTCGCTCCTATGCGCAGCTGTGAGTAGGTCGAACACAGCTGAATCACTTTGAAATTTATTAAGATCCCTTAATAATCTCATAATATAATACTGTTCTAGATTATATAATTGAACTTCATTTTAGGCAGCAGGGTGTGAAAAGGTTCTCCTGACCTGTAATTGTGTAAATACATAATATAGAATGTATAATATAGAAGATGCAGAGAAGGATGAGAGAAAGACAGAGCAGGAAAGGACAGACTAATAATACCAAATTGTAAATTTGGTATTTGGTCCATGCAAAAGTCTTGACTCACCCCTCATTTCTTTATATTTTGTTTCCAAGAAGCCAGACTTTCTGCTAATTTTTAAGTAGTCTAGAGCAAGAGTTTCCTGGGCTTTCTGAAGGTGATTCAAAGCTCTCTTTTTTTTGGAGATCTGCTGCTTTCTGGTTCATTTTCAGTTCGGTCTGTCTGTTATTTGTAGCCAAAACACTTGAACCACTATTGTGTTTACACATAACAGACCAGTTAGCAAAGAATCGTGTTTCATTTGGCATTAAATTTTAAATTGTGTCTTTAGGTACTTTGTTACTAGTTCCTGTTTCTTTTGTTGAATCTACAAAATATGCCAAACATAACACAGTTTGATAAACATAAAATACTATTATTGGGAGTCAGCAATGTGGTTCCCAAAGAAGTATAAGGTGACAACCTGGCATATCTTAACATGGTGTGGAGTGTGTCCTTAAGAAATTTGAGGAAACTGGACAAGTGAAAGGCTGAAGAAGTAAGATAAGATAAGATAAGATAAGATAAGATAAGATAAGATAAGATAAGATAACCTTTATTAGTCCCACATGTCAGAAATTTGTTGTGTCACAGCAGAAAGTGGACAGTGCACAGTTACAGTACCAAAAAATAAGAAAAACCCTGGAATAGGATAAGATAATAAGAACAAGATACTATATACAACAGAATAAAATACTGCGAAGTCTTTGTTGTGGAGTCTGACAGCAGTGGGAAGGAAAGAGGGGTGCCGCAGCTTGCCACTGAAGGAGCTGTTCAGTGCTGTTAGAGTCTCCTGCATGGGGTGGGAGATGTTGTCCAACAGGAATGACAGCTTAGCCACCATTCTCCTGTCACTCACCACCTCCCCTGGGTCTAGAGGGCATCCTAGAACAGAGCTGGCCCTCCGATTCAGCCTGTTCAGTGGCATACTTAAAATACTATCTACTGCAGACGAGTTCAAAGAGTCGTGTCTTGAAGAAACAAGACGTTACTGAAGAAGTGTGGAATCATCTTGCCAGAGAATGGAACAAAAAGCAGCCACCATCCAAAGAACAGCTTTGGATGTCCTTCCAGAATCCTGGAGAGCTATTCCTGAAGACTAAATAAATTACAATGAAACTACCTAACAGACTGTGCTGAAGAATAAAAATGTTCATTCCAGATATTGACTTTCAAGGTTGATACAAATTATACAGCTTCTGTTTTTGCATTATACTGAATTTGGGTTCCCAAATTTAGTTTAAGATTTTGAACATCACACTATTTATATCAGTATAGCTCCCATGTGGCCACATGAGGATTAACAGTCTTTACATATAACACGTAATGTGTAATTCGAGTTTTGCAAATGTGCTGAGAATATTTCATCTATTCAGAGAAAATGCCAAGTTGCTAATAAAACTTTTTATGGAGTTTGTTCATAATTTGGTGGACACAGATTCTCCCAGTATGCGGACTGAACATCTGTGTAACACATTATTCTGGGAGCATCCGCTTATGTAAATGTAGTAATAGTATATTCCTCCTAGGGGTGCCACAGACTTTTGGTAACCTGGGTCAAACAGTGCCTGGTCCCTTTGATAAGGGAAGGACCTCTCGGCAAATACTTGAATGAGTCTAGAATAAATTTACAATATTTGTTTTAAAAACACAACTCAAATATGCCAATTTGTAACCATAACATGGGGCCAGATTCTGCTTTCTCTACACGCACACCTACTGCTCTCCTAAAAAACTGGTTATTCTCATTTCTGAAGCAGGGAAGGTTATTTGGACAGAGGCTGTCATGGCATGACTAATGATGGATGATTGCAGTTTAATTATACTCTAGGGGTATCACTTATCTGTGGCTGTCTGGAAATAAATGAAGCTTTTCAATATGCCACACAGTGTGTGGAATTAAGGCACTATATCTTTGTCATTTTTTTCGAAATAAAACACAGTGAAAGGACTTCACTAGCACTATGAATTCATCCCTTTGTTATCTCTCTTTAGCCTACACTCATGTCTATTGTTTTAGTAGCAGATTATATGCATTAATCTGGGGAGGGTCTCTTTAATCTCTGATGCAATCCTAAATTAAATTGTCCAGTGAGGTCGAACAAGCACAAAAAAAACAACAAAAACATCCCACAGAAAATGAATGCAAGTGGAAATCTGATTACTCAGGACTTAGATAGTGGCATCCCCCACCTCCGAATAGGCTAGAAGGAGATGCCCTGTGGAGTTGGTCCATATGGCATGACAGTTGGCACATGTATGTTTTTTGAGGTCTTGACAGGACTCTGTGTAATTTTATGGGCCACCACTCACAGTGTAATTTGTTTAGAATAATGTGTGGCAAGTTGAGTGCGCAAAAAGCAGTTATTCTTTCTACCTTCAGACTCCCAGAGCCCAGACTTTCTCCATATCTGAGAGGTGACATTTATGTTGGCAGTTCAGTGTTCAGATTAGAGTATATTTGGATTTTGTGCTTCGGGGCAGATTTACAAGCGAGTGATGTGATGTGCTGTGCACGGTTGGCTGGCGAGAGCTCCGATGCTGCCGAGGTACACTGAGTGTCTCGCTGCGGTCACACTGCAACTGGAAAAATCTTCTCTTTTTTTTATCCCCCCTTTCCTTCTTTCAGCTTTTAATTCATCCTTTATGGGTGCAGAGGAGTCAAGTTATCATCGTGCAGCGCCCAGAGCGAAAAATGAGATTGGGAGGGGGGGGGGAGAGAGGGAGGCAGGAAGTGGGAGGTGGGGGGTTAGAGTGTTTGTGTGACACAGAGAGAGAGAAACAGACGGAGAAAGAGGAAGAGAGGAGGCTGTGTGTTCGTTTCACCTCCTAATCAGTTTTCCTGGAGGATCTATCATCGGCTGAACGATAGCAGGCAATTAGAAAGCGAAATAAGACGACCTTCTACCATCTCAAATTTGAGCCTCATACAAGTAAGGAATTTTTTTACATTATTCTTCACATTACATTATTCTGAGTCCCAGAAAATGAATCAATTTATTAAACGAGTCTATTTACAAGTTGTTGACATCAAATTATCTTATCCTGGGTGTGTGTGTGTGTGTGTGTGTGTGTGTGTGTGTGTGTGTGTGTGTGTGTGTGTGTGTGTGTGTGTGTGTGTGTGTTTTCTCCAAATATATTTGACATGAAGTCAGATGAATGCAGCAGATGCTGGAGTTTTATTTACAGATTGTTATTCTCTTGGTGTCAACATGCATTTTTCCCCCCTGCCAACTTTGGGTATTTATTAAATCCCACCAATGACATTTTGCGTGCGACTGCGAGGACATTTCACATGGCAGCCCTGACTGATTCGTGTAAAGAGATTGGGCGTCATTCTGGTAAATGTCAGTGCCAACTGTGCATCGCTTCAAACTACTTTAACGAAGAGATAATATTTCCATTTTCATACCCGGCGACTGCCTTTTCAGCATCCCAGTTTAAGAACTAAAGCGAGAAGGTTGCGCCTTTTCCTCCCCTCTCGCCTAGCTATGTAAATGTCTTTTAAACTATTCTCCTCAAAGAAGAAGAAGAAGAAACGTAGCTTTGAACCAGAGAGCTGCTTTCTATGCCCTGCTCCATATGCATGATTACAGCACAACATCTGTGTGTGTGTTATGTACTTCAGCCAGAGATGTGAACTGTAGCCTAATTATGCACTTCTAGATGAATTATGAGTTATGATGTGTACTCATAATAATTATTAGTTAGACCACATTGCCTTATGTGGAGCAGCTGTCTGTTAAAGCTGGTAATGTGGTGGAGATAATTGGCTCACACTGGTGTGTTTTTTTCTAAGTGAGAGAAATGTAATTGTGTGAATGGTATAACAACCTGAATTTGAACTGTGTTCACATCTCTGCCATCCAAAAGTGGAGCATATGCAGACGCACGGGGAGCTTTGATGACTTGTCCTGAGAGAATCTTCTGTTGCCCCAGTTTCTATCTCTGAAAAAAAAAGGCACACTATGGCAAGAAAAGAGAACAGCAGCTGGAAAACAGACGCGTGGAACTGCACGTGCACGGTGCGGCTCCCTGCCCCGGTTGCCCGTGTGAACGAGCCATCGCACAAATTTCACAGTTCACAGGTTTTAATGAGCTACCGCAGCCTGTCCATCACACTGACGGGTGGGGCGCACCTTAGCAGACCCGGCAATCAGACAATGACTCTAAACCAGGCAATTTGTAGGATCACAGGGAGCACAACGGGGGGAGTTATTTTTGAACACATATTTGCCACGTGCTCACTGTGCCAGGGCTAATAAGAGAAATATGCAAAATGCTGCTTTTGGTGTTGAAAATACTGCAAGAGATCAGTAAATATACTGTAGCTGTGGAGGAGACTATTGCAGTAACACTAGACTGATGAAAACTGCAAGCAAGCTGGGATAAACAGGAGCACTGTGGACACACTGAAGAGAGTTACCATCATTTAAGAGGAGGGTAGGTGACAGTTAATGGGACAAACACAGGCTGGCCAACAGATTGCTCCCAGCCTGACACTCAAGGCTATGTGCAGCAGCCTAGATCGAACTGCTGATGGGCAGCTCAGGAAATATGATCATACATCACCTGCTACAGATGCTTAAACCTCCCTGCTTTCCTTGAGCTGAAAGGAGTCGCGTCGCTTGCAGTTTTGAAAAGGAGCAGATATCAGCAAGGAGACAGAAATGTTTAGAAAGTTTTCCCTTTTACGTTTGGATGCCTGCTGACGGGTGCGGAAAGGTTTTTGTTTGTGACCCCTTCCTTGCGAATTACAGGAGAAGATTGAGGGAGGCAGCGAGACGTGTGGTTGCTGAGAGACTGCTGTAAGTGGATTATGAAATGCAGGAGGGGGGGAACAGGGGCCAGTCACTCAGCTGGGAGCGTATCGAGTTGTGCAATGATGGGAAATGTCAGTTAAGGGTGGGGGGGGGCAGTGAAGAAAGAGCTTGGACACAGATCTCTAAATGAAAGGTTAATTTCATTCAGCTGAGGTGTTTTATTTTGAACTGTTGTACAGTGGCACGGTTTAATCTCTTAGCAGATATCCCCCACCCCCACCCCCACCCCTATCTGGGGCACCAGTATTACATCCCCTTATTACAATCTAACTCAGTGCTTTTATCTCTAATTCTAATGGCAGATTACAGACATGGATGCTCCCCTTTCGACCCCCTGTAATATCCAGATTTGTGAGGTGACCTGCGACTCCTTCCGGATCATGTGGGATATGACCCCCGAGGACACGGCCAGAGCCACACACTTCTTCATCGACTTAAGCCGCAAGGCCAACAGGGACCCCAACCGCTTCAAACACAGGGTCTGATCATTCTGTAATTCCAGCATGACCTCACATACCTTTCCCCCACCTTCTCCCCGAAGGCAGCCTGCTCCGTATTGGTGTCATCTAGACTCATGCTCCAGATTCACACCGGTCACAGTGCTCGTTTTCATCATCCGTTTACTGTGCGTCATTTCCTAATTAACAGCGGGCAGCACGAACGAGGCAGGAAATCATTTGATTTTCATCGAAGTCTGCTTTGCTGAGCAGATGACTGCCTTACACGTTGTTACTCGGAACACAGAAAACTGTGGTTGTGCCCTTTCAGTCACTTCCAATACAAGCGAAAAGGAAAATGTGTGCAGTCAACAGCTTCGGGCCAGTGACTCACTTGCACATTGTTTCTTTTATTATATATTTTTTTGAAAGTGGACAAAACCTGACAAATTCAGCTGCAGCATGGAGACGTATTTTCATGTTAATTCCTTCCCGTGTGCATGGTTAAATTCATTAATTTAAAAGATTTCATGAAACGCAGATATAATGTGACAACAAATCTTTTTTTAGTTTTATCTTTAATGTTGGTCAGAGTCTATTAATCTTGAGCATAGGGAAGAGATGTGTAGCTACCAGCTACTTTCCATCTGCTCTCTCTGGGTCATATTAGATATATAAGACATATCCTCATTTGCTCTGAGCCATGATAGCGGCTCAGACCCACAGAACGGCGGGAACTCCTGTTGAACTTAGTTCCACTTTAAGTTAATCTAAACATTATTCCAGCTATGCAGACTTTTCAGTGTGAGCAAGATAGATTGCTGACTTGGATGAATTTTAGAAATACTCATGCAGTGTGCAGTTCCACAGAAGCTGGTGAACTCCTTTGTGGTTACCAGAACCTCTATGTTACTCATACAGCCCGGTCTGATTTTCATTCAGCACTGACGTCCCAATTAAAGACAAACATAACATGACTCAACACAACAGCAGTTCATATCTGTACCTGAAGTGCTGAGTCACATCTTACAGTGCAAGGCGGAAAAAGTTGTGAACTCTTCACTTCATGAACTTGTTTTATCTCCTTTACCAGCGAAAACTTCATCGCTCATTTCCTGTAGCTGCTTGTGAGGCCTTTGTGGACTCTGAGATTTCATGATTGTGCATCTTCTATTCAGGTCACAGTCACATCTCAAGTGGGCTAAAGTCATGATTTGGCCATTCTGAAACCTGCAGCTTTTCTGTGGTTCATTAACTTGCTGTTGATCATCATCTTGTTAAGTCCGCTCTCATATTGACTTCTGTCCTGAAATTCAAATGGAAATTTTCTTGGTCCGCTTTCAAATTAATATTTTTTCCCTCAGTGTCTGCAAGCTGACAGGCACTGTGGTAACAAAGCAGCCCCAAATGATGATGAACTTCTACCAGCACTTCCAGCACGTTTGACCCCAGATGGCTTTTAGAGAAGTCATTATCACATAGGGTCACTTCTGTGCCCCCGCCAGCACTATGAGCTATTACTCAGACATTAAAAATAAACTGTGGCATAATTAAACTTAAACTTAATGATGAAACCCTACTAACTCCAAAGACTTCAACAGCTATGCATTCCCTCTTGCCTGCTCCACACATCCAAAGCCACCACAAGCCTTATTCTCTATTTATACATTTCAAAACGTATTTTTTCCTTCCAATCATTTTTTAAATTTTCTTCCCTTTTTTTCTCGTGTTCTTTTTAATAGTTATACTGATGGCATGCCTGTAGCCTGAAATAATGATAATGAAAAGAAACAGTTGCTATCTCCGCAGATGCAAAATGCCGACTGTAATTATGGCATATTATTGCAGCACGCATTCACAAACTAAAAAGTGCTTTTGTGAAATCAAGGCAGGCTGAGCGAGCTCTTCTTAGATGGAGGATATGATTTCTCTCTGATACACGAAGAGGCACAAACAAACTTGCATCAGAGATGTTGCTATGGATATATGGACCTCTGAGCCTGTAGTAATTAGCTGTGCTGCTTAGAGGCCTTGGTCAAAACGAAGCTGCTGTTTTGATTAGATGTATCCTAGTTACAGCAGCTGGGGCTTAAAAATGGAATCTCACACTAATAAAGGCAAAGTTTATGGAAGGAAATGCTTGACTAACAATTGCATCTGCATCGGCTTTGAAATGTAAATGATGCATGCGGCAGACCGTTAAAGGCTTGCATCCTGTACCCTGGTGTCACCTGCTTCCTGCTTCATCCTGCAGGACGTGCCGACCAAGCTGGTGGCCAAAGCCGTGCCTCTCCCCATGGCAGTGAGGGGACACTGGTTCCTCAGCCCGCGGACAGAATATTGTGTTGCTGTTCAAACTGCTGTCCGACAGCCAGATGGTGATTACTTGGTCTCAGAGTGGAGCCAGGTGGTGGAGTTTTGCACTGGGGGTAAGACATGCACTCGTGTGTTGTGACTAAAATAACAGTGATTATGCATGCAGTCACATATCAGAGATCTGACCAAAGTGATACAAGAGAGGAACAAAAAAGTGCAGCGCACAAAAATGGCAAGACAACAACCCACAATTCTGTCTCAGCACCAGATAGTCATTAACCTTTGAAAGTAGTGTAGACTTCAAGTAGTTTCACAGCTTCAAAACTTAAACTTTGCAGACTACGCAATGGAGCACCTACAGCAGCTTCTCGACAAGGCCAAGGGCTCAGCGGGGAGGCTGCTGAAATTCTCTGTCTTTTATCGCAACCAGCACCCAGACTACTTTGATTATGTCAGGTAGGCACTTCACTTTTTCTCTTTATTATACATTCCCATATGAACGGAGTGCAATAACTCATTTTCCTTTTTTAATGTATGGAATTAGAAAGGAGTGTGGAGGTCTGATGCGTCCAGCCCTCAAAGACACCAGTGGGAGTCACGGCTCACCCATCAGCGGCAAACTGCATGGAGTCTTCTTCAGCTGCAACACAGAGTTTGATACAGGGCTCCCTCCCAAAGACTCCCCGTACGGACCCCTGCGGTTTCAGATCCCGGCTGGACACCTGCTGAACCCCAACATCTGCCTGTATTTTGCAGAC
This sequence comes from Rhamphochromis longiceps, assembly GCF_057381845.1. Lineage (NCBI taxonomy): Eukaryota > Metazoa > Chordata > Actinopteri > Cichliformes > Cichlidae > Rhamphochromis > Rhamphochromis longiceps. Next base: position 9,493,406 of record NC_140568.1, on the reverse strand, counting down.
TTCTACTGCATGTACACGGCCTACCACTATGTGGTGCTGGTGCTTGCCCCTGTTGGCTCAGAGGGAGATGCCTTCTGCCGCACCCGCCTCCCTATGCTGGACTTGGCTTCCAACCCCTTTTTGACTTACACTGCCTCTCAGAGACCCGGGGAGGAGCCCTTGTACTGCCACGCCAGCGACGTCATCCTCGAGGTGCTGTTCACCGAGCCGGTTCACTTGGATCAGGGCGGCGTGGAGCAAATCAGCGGGCACCAGCTTATGAGTCTGACCACCGCCAATGCCAAGAAAGACCCGAGCTGCAAAGTGTGCAACATCAGCGTGGGACGCTGAGGGAAGCGCTGGCGCAGAACTTGAAGTGTGCAAGTCTGCAGCCAAGACAGACGCTGTGATGCAAAAAGATGGTTGAGCCCATCATGTGTAGGTCAGAACACTGTGGAAAGAGTCACCTCTCAGGGTGCACTCGTGCTGCTTTCCCTCCTCCCTCCTGCCTGGACCAGATAGTGTATTTAAACTAGAAGACTTATAAAAGTGTGTATAGCATTACTCCATCCTAATCACAGCTGGAAATACAATGAAGATGCATCCATGACAAAAAAAAATGCACTGAAAACACAGCAGGCTTAAGAAGACTGTTTTTTCTGGCATCATCATGGTGATGTTCTTTTTGTTTTTGCCCATTTTCCCTTTGATGTGTTTTTTTCACAACTGACATTTTGACTTGTTGCAGTAGGGAAATAATAGTCAAGATGACGTTTTTCTAATATGGACACTTGCTCACTTTCATAGCTTACTCAGCCATCATCAGTCCTCCTGCTCTTTCTTTGCTGTGACAAGTCAAAGCTGGTGTGACGGCATGTAAACTTCTTCTTTTTTTTCCTGTGGAGATTATTTCAGTTTATTGTGATCACCTCTCAAACAACATACACTGCCATGTTTCTCCTACAAAATGAAGTCTAATCACTTATACTACACTGAAACATGAACGTTAGTTTCCAGCATCCTCACTGAATACTTTCCTGCTTCACTTTAAATGTAAGGTTATGACTAAGAAATTGTCATACTGCAGAACAGTAGGATACTTTGTAACAGTAAAAGCCATTAGGAGGAGGTTCAGTGTTTGAACATAAGAGAAAGGTAATGAGGAAGCTCTCAAAGCTCCCTGCAGTCGCTCTTTGGCAGCTGTGCTAAGATTAGCGGCTTCTGCTATTGGCCTCCTGTTTGTCCCTGCCCAGTAATCTCTGACCTATATGGGAATCCCAGAAATGCCTAAAGTGAAAGGGATCCCCTCCCTGTCGCACAACAATAATTCATCCTGTGGTGACGGGCCAAAATGCAGGACACAGTGTGTGATGCTTAACGTGAAAGGAACTGACACCAAAACTGATCTGTTTTAAAGACATTTTTAAAATATAGAACTGTTACTAAGCAGTATAAACATGATCAAAAATAAAAGAAGTAACATTTCACAGAAAAACACAAAAATGTACACGAAACCTTCACCCAGGACTGATACAGTATACACGAAGGTGGGAAAAAAACAGGATCACTTCTAGGTTTAGTGAGTCATGACCTTTCACTTAGATTCTTCCCATGGCACAGATGTGAGTTCACGCTCACTGTAATGCTGTAATTCTGTCCATCGTTATTGTCCCAAAAAGGCTCGCTGTGCCCTCCTGGCAAATAACTTAAACAGAACTCAATCTTCCTTTTGGCATCTAGCACTTTAGGAATAGTAATGTCAAATTCAAAGATGTCCGTCTGAGGTCCTCCGAAGCGTTTCTGCAGGTACGTGCAGGGCACGTCTCTGTAGCTCTGCCACGAGTCAAAGGTGATGCGCACATGCACATCCTTCTGGTAGCTGACATTCTTAACCCTTACGGTACCCCGGAGGGCCTTCTCGCTGATACTGCAGTTCTCCAAGATGACCATGCTCTCTGCCAGCTTGGCACGAAAGGCCTGGAAATTTGCAGATGGCTGCGGGAAGCCCAGTTTGAGCTGTGTTCCTGGGCAGCAGGTGCTGACTGTGCAGCTGTAGCCATCCTCTGTCATGCTGCCCAGAGACTGCAGTGATGGCAGCAGGTCGAGGTCAGACTGCTCTTCTTTGTCGGAAAACACTCGCACGGCTGTTAGAGACAATCCCCGCGAGTCGGCAAAAACAACACGTTTGCTCTTGATTGGGAACAACACATCATCATCGCCGTCGTCCAAGTCATCGAGGAAAGGTGAGGAAGGATGGGGCGGAAAGACTTGGCTCAAGATGTCAGAGGATAAGTGCTCTGAAGCTGGAGGACGGATGCAGGATCGCTGGGGTTTCAGGATGGGAACCCAGACATGAGGACACAGTTGTTTACGCTGGTTTAAGCACAGCCTGACAGCAATCTCCAGCAGTCCGGCTGTCCGAGCCATCGACCCAAAGCCAACCACTGGCAGGACACTAACAAGAAACACACGTGGACCTCAGTACTGACTGGAAATGTGAATATATCTTTGTATATATCGCAGTTGTGTCATTACATGTTTATGCAGGGCTTTTAAGGAAGGCATCACAACGTGAAAGGGATCTGATAAAAAATATTATGGTAATTTTAATTTAACCCCTAAAGAAGTTGTGCAAGCTAATCTGCACAGTTTGTGTGTGTGTTGTGTCTGCTTACGATGTACTGGACATCTCCATGCTGGTATTCCTATGCTGAGTGATGGGAATATTGTCCTCAATGTTTGGAGTTCTGGAAAAAAGAAAAAAATCTGTCACAATTACAAGAAAATCTGTATTTAAAAAAGAAAAAAAAGTTGCACACAAAGATTGGTGTGTGACAACATGCAACAATCTTTGTGTGTAATTCTGACATTTAAAAATGTACTTACAATCTCCCATGAGTAGCGTGTTGCAGTTGTGTTGTCAGTTGTTCCCCACAGGAGAATCTGGCACAACACATTTGTATCACCTCAGTTTAGATGTCATATTGTAAACTCCACCCTCTTCGCTGTCCTGACCAATCAGCTTGTGACTATTTTTCTCTTTATGTCTCCCTGTGGTACTGCATTTCAGTAAGTTTTATGTTTTCATAGGTTGCCATTACTTTGCATAAATAAATAATTTAATTATGGGAAAGAAACATATGAACACACCTAAATGTTAACCATGTGAAGTTAAATATTTGTATCGTCACCTTGCACATTCATTGTCCAGTGTTGACGATCTGCGTTACGTACATCAAAGTCTTCTTTGTGTAATTCCACTCTGCATTATGGAAACTATCCAGGTTATCCTGCCCTTTATTCTCACACCTGTTAGTGGACACAGATCCCACAGAGGCCTGGGCATGGCTCCAAACCTTTGCTATCTAGCGCCTGCTCTAAAGGAATCACTGCCCCACAGTCCATCAGCATGTGCAAACCTGAGGAGGGCCGGATTACAAACAACTCTCAGCAGGCTGGTCACTTAGCCGAAGAAGCTATTCAGGAATCAGTCCATGTGCGTATGCGAGTATATCAAGTTCCATACATATCCACACATGGAAGACCTATCTTTACTGAGACTGTTGCCACCAAACTACAAGACATTTTTATGACTTTACAATTAGTGTGAAATGATAAAAACTGTTACAAATGTCAAGATTTTACAAAGCCTAAAAAAATGGTGTAGTGTTTAATAAATGCAATTTTTTTTCACAATCATTTTATTTTTTTCTCCAACTCACATTTCAAACTATCTTCGATGCCTGAGGGAATATTTACTTTATTTTCCAACATTTTAATAGGAATAATAGCAGGCCCGTTCCCCACACTGTATGCTATCAGACATCTAAATCAACTTGATTTGTTCCTGGTTTTACCAGGTCAAGGCCCACACTATATGACAGCAGTGTGATAATCAGAACATCAAGTAACATTTCTTCTCCAGGTCTTCTATGAATGCAGTTTAAGAGTTAGCAACAGAGAGTAATCAAGACGACTGTCTAAGCCCACTCTTTCAATCCCTTATTAGTTCTAATTACTGGTGAATTTATGTGAAGGCAAACAATAAGCACTGATTGCTCGCGCTGAAACACTTACATAACAATGTTCTCATAACATCTTTTAGGTTAAAGTTTAAAGCAAAGTCAAAAAGGAAACTTTCAACATGTGAAAAAGAGTAATGTCACGATGTACAACAGCTACGTGAGCATTAACAGGATAATCAATGACATTAAAGCATGTTAATTCAAGTGTGAATGTCCTTAAATCACAGCAAACAAACCCTGATCTTGCAAAGAGGCATGCACATGTAGCATGAGCACAGGATGGAAGGCATTATGATGCCAAGTGAACTGATGAAATTTCACCGTCGGGTCATCTGATGCATCCGGTTATGGAGCAGCTGAGAAATCATCCAATAACATGAATCATTTGGATGAAGCAACATGAAGAGTAATGAATAAACAGATTAGACAGAGCTGTCTTTATCAGTCACACGCACACCAACGTACTACACAACAAAGCATATGTCATGGCATGATTAAAAAGATCCAAAAATACAAACTCAGCGCTGCAAAAAACCTAGTTTAGTAAACAGGGTTCATCCACAGCTTTTAGTTTCCGCTGGCAGTGACCTCGATTGTGTGTCCCCCGCCCCCACAGAATTAAATTCTGGTCCCATGGTGCTGCAAACATCTCTATATTTACATCCCAAAAGTCAGTCCTTATTCTGGATGAAAGATGAAGATGAAGGGCATGCTTCCTGATGTGATCTCTGTGCAGTCTTTATTTCAGGAATGTCTCCTGGATCCAAAGTAACAAGCAACCTGCAACATATAAAAGACCACTATTAATTGCCCTTGACTGTTAACAGTAGTTTAGTTTAGAGATGGCAACTAAAATTTGTTGTAAACACATCATGGTGCTTTAAAATTTCAATGCTGTTTTTTATTATCTGTTGCCAAGAGACAATGAACACTCAAGAAGGGAAAAAAGGGAAAGAGAAAAAAGTAAGCACTAAAAATAAATCCAGATGTCACCGCAAAGCCATGGCTTATGTAAGAGCTGCAGAAATGAATTTTTAGATGCCTGTAGAAGAGGGTGTGAGGGCAGTATTGAGTTAATGACAAAGATGCCTCAGTCAAGGCTCACTGGTACTGACCTTTGCATTCATATCAACTGCACAGCTCCACTTGACACAAGTGGAGCTATAGTTCGATAACGCATTAGGTGTTGAGAGCCCTCTTCGAGATCCACGACATACTCTCTGATAGAAGAGACACAGTGGAGATTTTATCAGTTTAGTATCTATACAGAAAAAGGTTAGCGAATGCAAGAAGGCAACACTGTCACCTACTGGATGCCTAAATAATAGCACATCCAGAGAAATATTGGCAAACAAACCTCTGATCCTCCGTTTCAGGCTCTACCAGGATGTTTTCCTGTCTCTCTTTCACTCGCAGAAACACAAAGGAGTCCAGGCAGGGCTCAGGCACTAACATTAGGATACACAGTGGTGAATCCAGTGCAATGGTCAGTAAAAATGTCACAGCAAATGTCACCATTTGTCTGCATGGGCTAATAGTATCACCATTTTAGACACAGAACGACACCTTACCTGCTTTGAGCATATCCATAGTCTGTACATTGGCTGGCATGCGCTTCAGTGCTACAGCCTTCAGGTAGCTTTCTGTGTTGGCATAATACCTGCAAGCCAGATGTGTTGGCATGTGATTTAAAAAAAATTCCCAAGTGTTGCAAGAACCGCAGCGATTTAAACGACTTTATTCCAGTACACTCACTCTTTGGCAAAAGCAAACTCCTCAGGCGACAGCAGAGATGGCTCGCCCTCACCCCGAGACTTCTCTCTCTCCAAGACATGTGGGAAATACTTTTCAATCTAGACATGAACAGCACAAAAGGTCAGGCAGATGTCACCAACTTAGCGAAAACTCAGTTTTGTGGCGCCGACCCAACCGACCTTCTGCAGACGAGAGCGCAGGTAGCTGCTGAGAACGTAGCGGATCCTGTCTATTTCCATACGATGGATGCTGGCCTTTGCATCGCCTTTCTTCACCCGCTGCAAGTTGGACTCCTGTTGGTGACAAAACTGTCAGAAATTAAAGGGTCCTTTTATTCAGGGCTACTCAGAATGACCAGAAAAGCAACAGCCCTGGGATATGTTTGAATATCAGTGTTAATACCATCCTAATCATCTGAAATGAATGACTCTCCACATCTGGATGTATAGTAATGTAATCAAGGTCCTACTGACAGGCAGCAGCTTTAGTTAGTAGTTTGTCACAGAGCAAACCACATTGCCCTGAATTGTTTGAGATTTTATTTTGAAACCACCACATTACACATTTGACATTACCATCAAAGTCTTGATATCAATTGCAGGGCTTCCTATAGATCAATTTATCCATACTAATGAAACTAAATAGTAAGAAAACCAGCAATGAAGTGCTGATCTGTCAGGTGACAGAAGAAATTAAAACATTTTTGTAATAATTCAAGTAAACGAACAAAAAGAAGAAATCTCAGATATTCCTGAATTCAACTTCTATATTTTGAACATTTGATGTTTTTTGACCCACTGAAGAGGAAATTACTTTCTTTAAACTCACACTGAAAAATAAATTAATTTGTGTGTATAAAGTGGCATTTTGAGCTCTAGTGAATTGTAATGGGTCTTTTTCTACAATCTTTTGCTTCTTATGGGTTAAAAAAAAATTCACAGTTTAGAAGAGGTGGAATGCACCTATTTTTGTTTGTTAAGCCACTTAACACTGACCTACGAATCATCCGAACACGAAAAGGCACCGAATTCGAAGGAAAAGCCAGTAACGCGTCTGCAAAAACAACAGACAACTTAACAAAGAAGCTATTTTAACGTGCTACTTTAGGCACTTTGCTATTGGGAGCCTGTAGCAAAAAACACATTCTTTCTTTTCACTCCTTTAGTTGAATCTATTAAAAATGCCAAAGAAAAAAAACATTTTACAGGTATGAAATTATATTTCTACACCAACAAGATGATTCTCACTGAGAATCAGCTTGGTATATCTCAGCATGTGTGCCATTAAATAAAATTGTGCAAACTAGACAAGTTTTTTTTTCCAAACAAGTCATTTTTAAGCATGGCAATGATCCCTAACACACTGCCAATGCAGTAAAAGCATACCTGGATGGGAAAAACAACAACAACAACAAAAAAAAAAACCCCAAACATAAAAAACAAAAACAAAAAAAACCCACACAGCGGAACACTATCAGTCATGGATTGGCCTCGACATTATTGAAGCAGTGTGGGATCATCTTGACAGAGAACAGAACAAAAGGCAGCCGACATCAAAGAGCTTTTAATGTCCTTTAAGAAGTCTGGAGAACAATTCCTAAAGATTACTTAAAGAAATTACAAGAAAGCTTGCCCAAGAGAGTTCAGGCTGTGTATAACATAAAGGTGGTCATACGGAATATGGACTTTCAAGCTCATTAGACTTGTACTAACTTTGCTTTTGCCTTACATTCTGCATCAATTTCACTACATAACATAAAAAACATAAAAAAGTGAGAGGTGGCTCGAGACTTTTGCACAGTACTGAATATAGTTTTCCCTCTGCTGCATTTGAATCAGTCATGCACATTGTCATAGGTTGCAGTCCTTCGCGTTTCAGTTGCTGTTTTGCAATTCAGAAACTCAACTATAACCATGCATGCCACTGAACATTAGAAACCCACAGCAGGAGGTATTCCCCGGGTAGTTTACCATATGAGTCAGCTGCTCCATCACACACTCCACCACCTCTGATTTGTTCTCCAGCAACTCCGGTGAGAACTTCTCATTTAGCCAAGCCTGTGGGCGACACACACGGACACAACAGTGAAGACGGTGCTGAATATCTAATAGAGGTGAAGAGTCTGCACGTCAGGGGAATAATCTGGCCTACTTCTTCCAGTTTAGCGATCAGCTCGGCCGGGGTCATAACATCCTCCTGGGTGTCATCCTGGTTGAAGTCGCTGCCGTCGTCAGACAAAGCGTCCGACATGGTTTTCAGTAAAAATACAAAATTTCACCAAAACGCAGAATATCTGTTGAATTAAAAATAAATTAATAATAAAAATAGAGCAATTAAAACTGAATAATATGAGAAAAAATGTACTAATGCGACTACTACTGTCACAGCAGCCACAAGTTAGCGGAAAAACTCGTTGTTTATTCGCGCCACTGGGATTCTTCTCGCGAGATTTACATTGTGCTCGTTTCCCCGAGTTTAGCTTGTCAGGCAAGCCTTCTCGTAGGCTTAGTATAGTTTTTATTAATAATTGGACGGAGCATTCAATAAAAGACAGTAAATTCGTTTCTAGACATTCAGGAAGAATATTGATCGGGGATGTTGAGGATTTTCTGCTACAGGAGCGCAAACTTTAAAAGTTCAATGAGCCCGGTTTTTCCTGAAATGCATCACTGAGGGAATCTTCTCTACATAGCACGTGCTGTGAATACAAGCAATACACTCAAAATATTGCATGTTGCTGAAGATTGTTGTAAGTAATGCTAGAGTGGTAGAAAGTGGTGGGAGAAGCATTTCTATTGTGTTTTCACGGATCATAATTAGTAGTTATGTTATTGTGCTTATATTGCGAGAGATATCTTTATATATATATTTATTATATATTTTATATATTTACAGATAATTACTGCTAATACTATCAAATATATAACACAAGCATTACTTATGATCTAGAAAAACCCTCATAGAAATGCTTCCCATACCACTAATAGACATAATATAATAGACACTGTATAAAAGACAGTGACAGGACAGGGTACTGCATATTCACTCAAGAAATACCAAAAGATTGTGATTATTACAAACACACAAAGACATAACTGATGCCGTAGAAGTCAATTTGATTTCCTAAATCAGCATGTCATTGAATTTGATAAAATTTAATTGCCAGTAAACAGTAAAGGTGCTTTGTGTTGTAAAGTAAAGACTCTAAAACCAATAAAAATAAACTTCAACAATCAGATTAATCATTATGAGGAAGCGGCTCCCTTTTAATGGGAAGAAACCCCTGGCAGAACCAGGCTCAGGGAGGCTGTGCCATGAGTGGTCGTGGATGAGTGGGGAGGGAGGAAGCAAAAACGACACTCTGCGGAAAAGAGCCGGAGATTAAAAATAACTAATGATTAAATACAAAGCAGCATATAAACACACAGAGTGTGAATAGAGTTGAATTAAGAAGAAATGCTCATTGCATCATGGGAAGTCCCCCAGCAGCTTGGGCCTATTGAAGTTTAACTAAGGGAGGGTTCAGTGTCACCTGATCCAGCCCTAACTATATACTTTATCAAAGGTTTTAAAGCTAATCTTAAAAGTAGAGATGGTTTCTGTCTCACAAATCCAAACTGGGAGCTAGATCTACACGTTATCTGGGCTCTTAGCCTGCAGTTTCATTCGTGTGAATTCAGAGATCATCTGCTTCCCTCGTTGCAGCTCTTTCAGACAACCTTACTGCAGTATCTCATTTGTCCTATTTGCTCCTTCTCATCACTCCTCATTGCACTTGCTTCATAGTTCTTTCATATTTTTTGCCTGCACTGCGGCCACCATAGTGATGTTCAGTGTTGCACGCTATCAGCATCCTCTGAACTTATCTGGACTACATCAGACCTGCAAGGTTGCAGCTCTCACCACATGCCTCAGACAGCTGCAGTTTCCTTAATGCACATCAGCAAACACAAATAACAGAAAAACTATATTGAGAAGAATTTGTCACTGCTCACTGACAAAAATACTTATGAGGCTCTGAATCGAGACACAGGTAGTGGTTACAGGAAAAGGGTCATAGAATGTGTCAAGCACTTAGATTAAGACAATGCTGCTGACCAGACCTCATACCACAGGCTACACCCAGGGGAAGCTACACCAAGTCTGTATGGTTTACCGAAGATACAAAAACAGGGTGTACCTTTAAGACCAATTGTCTGCATGATCAACTCAGAGTTTCTGGCTTTGATCCTCAACCCGTTAATAGGCAGCTCTAAACACTATATCCAGAACACTTTGAATTTTGTTGAGAAGCTTAGAGATGTCATAATGGAGGCAGATGAAACAATGGTCTCATATGATGTTACGTTTCTCTTCACTTGTGTTCCAGTCACTGAAGCAGTGAAGGTAGTTCATAAGAGATTACAGGATGACCCCAACCTCAGCAGCAGGACCACTCTCAGCACCGACCAAGTGTGTTTGTTTGTGGAACTGTGTCTTCATTCCACCTATTTCAAATACAAGTGTCAGTACTACAAGCAGAAACATGGGTGTGCCATAGGTTCCCCAGTTTCACCCACTGTGACCAACTTGTACATGGAAGAAGTGGAAAACGGGGCTCTGTTATCCTACCCTGGAACACCCCCAAGTCGTTGGTACAGGTATGTGGATGACACCTGGTTGAAAATCAAACCTCAGGACGTACCACAATTCACTGATCACAATAACTCGGTGGAGAAACACATCAAGATCACCATGGAGGTTATGAAGAAAGACCGCCTTCTTAGACTTTGAGATTTCCATTAGTAATGGGGGACATTTAAAAGTTGATGGGTAACGTAAAATATTGTGATCCTGTTTCTCTTTATTCTTTGATCCTTTATTATTCTACTTGCTCCGTTTCTTTGCCGCTTAACTCCTCCCTCAGTTTTCAACTGATTTTCACCATTCGAACTTTAAACTGTTCTGCTCCTTCTGCAGATGTGTGCTATATCTTTTGGTGCTCATAACTGCTATACTTTTTGAAATATTAAACTTTTTGTGCCATTTTTTGGCCCATTAAAATGAATGGACCACACTACAATTTTCTGCCAATTTATTACATATCTGCAATGTTTTTATGATTTCAGCAAATTTTCTAATATCCATTTCAGCATTTTCATGTCTTTTCAGCAAAAAGTTTTTTCACCTGTTTTGAGCACAACTTTTCAGCAGAATTTTCAGTTTCTTCATCTATTTTCAGCAGAAAGTTCAAAAAGTTCACCTCTTTTCAGCAGAATTTTCAGCTTTTCACCTCTTATAAACACAAATCTCAGCCTCTTCTGCTCAGTGAGATGAGCAGCTGCTTTGAGAGCAGTTGGCACAGGTTCAAATCTGACCTGTGGCAATTTTTGCTTTTTTACTTCTTTTCAGCTGAAACTTCTGCTTTTTCAGCTGTTTTCAGCAGATTCCACTACAAGGCATTCACACTGCATTTTCTCAGGAAATGCAACTTTTTCTAATTAAGGTTTGACTGCCATCACCCCCTGGAGCACAAACTGTGTGTCATCAGGACGCTACAAAAAAGAGCTAACAGCATCGCCGAAGATACAGCGGGCAGGAAAGCAGAAGAACATCATATCAAGAAGGCGGAGGAGAGAGCCTAGTGCTAAAGCTTTCATCTTTCACAATCTTACAGTGCTGTGATTGAACTGAACAAAAAGAACAAATATGTTTTCATGTTTTCTCTTTATTTGTTGGCTGTTTTAGTCTTTCGTTTAAATACACTTGAATAACATGAGAACAATATAGATATTTTTTTATATCAAACACTGACCAACATTCATTCAAAATAATAATAATCTTCAGACATAACTACAGTACATCAGGGAACATTAGACAGTTTTTTGTTTCCAAAAACAAAATACTGAAACTGTGCAATTGACGATAACCTTAATATCACATTCATTTTGACCTGAATTGAATATAAAATTCATTTTAATAATCATAGCAACATATCATTAAAATTTACTAGATAAAATCTAAAGAAATTAAAACTGAAAATAACTGACCTTAATCTGTTTTTCCAAAATTTATATTAGACAGATTACATTATTTGATCCTAGTGTAGCAGCTAAAGAAATATTGCATATTGTAATTTTTTTTTTAAGTAGTGCACCTTTCAGGTGCACTTGGACAGCAAGTCTTCAACATGATTCACTGGCTCCTATAAATATTTGCAGCTGTCACTGCTCGGTGTTAATCCCCAGGATCCATACAGTCACTCAACTGGAATAACTTGAAAATATTTAATGTTTAAAACATGTCAGGAGGCCTCAACAATACTCAACTGGGCAACAACCCACTGTCTTGTTTTGTGATTATCATTGTGATTTTGTCACAACTTTTGAGGGTAAATGGGACTGATGGCAGGAATGGCATATGCAGTTTGGGGATTTAACAGCGGAATGGGGTAGGGGTAGGAGTAAAAAGCAGACCCGATGAGAGCAGAGGGAGGTGGACCCATTGGTACATTGCGATACATTAGCTGAGAGGGAGGTAGTCTCATTCTGCTGGGGATAAATGAAGGGGGCAGGGGAGGTTGGAGCCTGGAGTCTCTGGCTGTTTTCTCGTAGCCTGACAGGACACACGGCAACGGCATGCTGGCGGCGGAATAGGACAGGCTCTGCTGAGCGGGAGAAACTTTCTGTTGCATTGTCCTGGATTTCTCTCTCTTCTCTGTCTGACAGGGCCACAGAGACATCCTCTTTGCACAAGTCAGAGAGTCGTCCTGCTGAAGCAACCTACCCGTTTGGCCTTTGGTACTTGGCCGAACTGGAGTGGGTCGTAGAACATTGCCAGATTTTGGAATAACTCTGGTGAAGCTAGAGGTAGATGTTGGAGAAAAGCCAGGTTTCACAGAGTATGTGGTGGGTAGCTGGAAAGGATAAAGGTAATGTTTGCTTGCTCCTTTGTAGGACTTCCAGTCTTTAACTTGGTTTTTAATCGAGTCAGAGACGATTTGAGAAACATCCTTATTCTGTCCTTTAGGTTCTTTGTGTGTCTTACTAACAGTCTTGCTATCGTCACTGCGGCCCGATGGATTTTTGACAGAAGCGTATTGGGACATTTCTGAGCTTGATGCAGTTTTATCTTCACCTCCTGCTGGACCTTCCTCTGATGAAACAGAGTAAGGGGAGGGGCTGCGGGAAGAGGAGGAGGATAAAGGGAGTGGGGAGCCATCAGAGGAGTTGCAGTTTCTGCTGGAAGAAGCCCTGGCTGGAGACTGGGAACAGTGGATGACGGAGGGCCTTTCTTTATCCTCGCTCTGAGAACTGGGCGGCAAATTGAGGCTAGCCTGAGCCATTCTCTTTTTTTTCTCCAGAGGAGAGATGACCTCTCCGGCTGCAGTCGATAACTGAGCAATCCACGAGTTGGATGCAGGGAGAAGGTAAACAGAAGGGCAGACATTATTGGTGGCTCTGTTTGGCTCAGTGTGGTGTCTGTCAGCCCAGAGAGCAGAGTGAGGATGAATTACTGCTTCACTTTGACAGGAAGATTCTGGACTTCTCTGGGTGAGTAACTGAAAGACATAGAGGAGGAGGGATTTTAGAACACAATATAAACAAACACTTCTCTTTTAGGTGTTTTGTCAGAGTTATAATTTGTTACCTCTGAATCAATGTCTCTATCTGAATGAGTTCTTTTCCTCTTCCCTTCTGCCTTAGTCATCTTGCCATCCAAATTTCTCTTGTATGGCTTTCGTGGTTTGCTTGGAGGCAGGGGTTTGTCTTCCTCTCCTTTTATATGCCTCTCAAAGGGAAGCACCAGCCTGTCACATAAGCAGCACAGTTTAAATTGAGTCTCAGCTGATCTTATAGTGTTTGAACCAAAAAAGGTTCTTGAGAAACAGAGTCATCCTCACCTCTCATAATGTCTGCGAGTGCAAGTAGCTGCACTGGTGCTACCGGGGCTTCCTCCCAGCTCATCGTAGACTTTCTTCCAAAGGCGTCGTGCTGTCACCTGTTGACAAAAATGAACGTGTACAACAGTTAAAAATCATTACACTATTTAAACAGTTCCCACTAGGATGGCAGTATCTGGTATCCTAATCTTATGCTGTTTCTATCATGAAACCATAGACTGTATATAAAAGATGGATGTAACCACCTACTGGTCCATTCAAACCACAAATCCTCAATTTTGTATTTATTTATTTTTGGAGACAAAATTAAAATCAGAATTGGGCAAGAGGATTGACAGTTAACAACATGCTTGCAGGTATGGGTGCACTGCCACTTGTTAGTGCACAGGCAATTCATTTTCCCAAGGGGGTACATTAGAAACTGAGAAACAAGGAAATTCACCAATAAGGTGGAGTCAGTTCTGCTCGATATTAATTCTTTGAAAGGGCAGGCTAAAAATAGGACTCCGGTGAGGGTGTGGCCCTCCACGGAAGTCCCAGTTTATCATGGAGCCCCTTGGAAAAGTTAATTGTCCACCCCTGTATTAGTTCTGTGTAACATACCAAGGCAGCAACAGTGTGATTAAAAGGTCCAAGTCAGAGACTAGACCTGGACTAACACCTAGCAGACTGCGCTTGTGTGAATTAATTTATTCATTTTTGTACCTCAGGTGCTTGGACCCTAAAATATTTACTTATAGATCTATTTGTAAAAATGTTTTTGAGGAAGGGCAGTGGTTGCTTACCCTTTAAATGCCATGTCTGCTGGTTTTCGGTATTGAAATTACACTTTCAATTTTAAACCTGTGCTAACGTAGGTGGCTCATATTGGTGTATTTACAACCTGGGACAAAGCAACGGTGGTCAACACGAGCCTCGATCTAGTTCCATTTCATTATGAGTTTCACTCTCACAACTTATGCCACAGTGTCAACATCAAAGAAAACAGAGCATGGGGAGCGATGTGTTGACAGCACCGCTGTCTGCATCTCTAGCACCTAAACCTACAGCTCATTTCCACTTAAAAGCCCGCCAGCAGTGAAGCCTTTTTTTTGCATCTGTTACATAAGCTAAATAAAGTACTTACTGAATCATAGCCTCCAAGTTTATCAACAGCTTTGTAGATCTTCCAGAGATTAACTGAGAGTGGGGGGGAGACACACACACATGAATAATCTACTTCTTTTTCTAATTTCATTTTACTAATGTGTTTATATAAAAGCAATAATAGAGTAAACTCACTTTGTTTAAAGCCCAGGTGAGGAATCCTTTCAATGGGTGTACCTTTCTCCTTCATAAAAGAGTGCAAACTTGAGACAAATGCCTTCTCCTCCATCTGCACCACACTGGCCCTTCCTTCATCTTCACATTCAGTTGTAGAGTCGTGAATCTCAATAACAGCAGGAGAAGCCTACAGTAAGAGGAAACAGATGCATGAAAGGACTACATTAGTATGCTTTGTAAATGTGTCACAGTCCACTGTTTTACAGCTGAAGGTACTGTGAGAGAAATGGGAAAAACGACATGCAGAGTTGTCTCATGAGACACAAATGTTGAAATGAAACGTCAAAATCAGAGAGTAGGGTTTTACCGCTACTTTCAATAGATAACCGCTATACATCCTGTCTGGAGAGAACGCAGCAGACTTGTGGGGTTTTTGGTCTGGAGCTGTCAGTCACTGGTACAAATGTCACTCAGTAAAATGAGCTTGAGCCAAGAAGAGAAGAGTCGTTGCAAGTCAGTAGGTGAATAAATATGTTGTTTTGCAAGAGCTCCAAAAATCGCATACGTTTCTGCAAAAGTAGTGTCAGTGACACTAACGAGGAATTTAAGATACCAAGAAATTTGGCGTCAAGTTCACATTACTCAGAAGTCCAGCAGAGGAAATTCACAATGTCACTATTTGTGGTTTGCAAGAAAACAGAAATGAAACAGAAAAGGCATGCAGAATTAAAACCGTCGCTTCAAAAGATTTCAAAAAGCTGAGACTCAAGAAGAGAAACTGTTGCTTAATTTTAGCTCAGATGATATTTCTATTGTTGAAGTAAAAAAAAAAAAGAAGAAGAACAAAAAAAAGGGCAGCTAAAAACGAACCCTTGGGTGTGATAGTCTTCCGTTGTTCACAGCCACCGTGTCGCTCACGCTGTGTAAACACTGGTTCATACATCACAAACGCTGATATAGTCACTTCTCGTAGTCAAAACAAAGAGTTTGGAATTTACAGCATCTATTTAAATGTGAGATCTCACATCACAGCTGCATTTGATCAATTTCGGTAGATTGGATGTCAAGGGATACCGCAGTGGACGCTGTCAATATTTTACTTTGAATCACCACATATAGAAGCTGCTATTTCTGTGGCACTCATTGTACAACAAAACAGCTAGAGGCGGTTTCATATTGAATCAAGTTCCTCTATGTGGTTCCTGGTTCCGAGAAGTAAACCCCTAGAGTGAGTAATAGTGAAGGTGCAGGCCTCTAACCAAGATAGCCCAACTGAGTCACAGTTCAGTGGCTTTACACTCCTGTTCCCAGCCAGCAGCAAACAGCTCTGACTTTCCACTGTTTTCTACAGGTTTTCTCATAGGCAATATTTTCTGCACCACCTAAAAGAGCACCCCGGGCGACCTGCTTTTCTCGCCACATTTGTACAAATCAGGGGATTTTGATTGAATATGCGGCAGAATGCGCGCGCGCAATGATATTCATCTAAAAATGTGAGAAAGTGGTGATTGGAATCTTGCACAGAATTCAGCTCGGCTGTTTTCAGTCATTGTATTTTAGATCTGATTCACAAAACTTTCAGGTTTACGCATCAATGATCGCCTACAGGAAATGTCTTCACTGTAAGCCACATAATGAAGCCCCTGCGCTGAAGATCGCACTCAAGACCAGAGAACAAATATCATCGTGAAACTTTCGGTTGATTTTCACAGATGAATTTTCTTTTCTTTCTCTTTTTTCTGTCTTTTTTTTTTTTTTTGGAAAACTGTGTGGGTGATGTTGATGTCAATGTGTTGATACACAATTCTCACAATGATTGTCAGCGGCGTTCTGGATTGATGCTATCGTCAGGCCAGAAGTCACCACATTAACCACCATGCTTTCAACTAACATCAGCTTTGGAAATTTCATGAGCTAATTTGTGTTTCTCATATTGTTCCTCTCATTTCACTTACCAGAACAGCGGCTGTGAGTGGCAGTGCTCCCGCAGTTTCTTTATGTGCAACGAAATATTGTGGCGTGTGAGGTGTGTGCGTGTGTGTGTGCGCCTTTTCGAGGCCTCTCAGAAAACAAAGCAGAATCACTTATTCCTCCTTACTCATTTCATAATCGACCATAGAGATGAAACGACTGTACGCACATAATCAGCACTTCAAAAAATCGCCACTCAAATCCACTGAAAAGGGGAAATGAAAACACAACACATAACTCATTCTGAGTAGTCATGTCTGTAGTCACTGATTAACTGTAACTGATGGAAATTGCCCAGACGGCTGCCAGAAGACCAACTGTCATTTTTTTTTTGTCATTTTATCAGCAGTGACAGAGTTTAGTACCTGCTTTGCGGTCCCCTTCTCTTCGTCACTGGCTGCCATTTGTTGTGACGTTTCATTCTGGTCCTCTTGAGCTTCAAAGAGACAGAGACGGTAAACTCAACAAAAATCGAGTCATTTGGGTATGTGAATTTACCCGAGCCACCTTGGATTTTTTTTTTTTTAAATTCAAGACATATCTTGGGTAGAAGTGCGCAATCTGATCAAAATTTAAAAGCATCCCTCATAAATAATATTAAAGGTGATTTTCATCACTGTTCTTGTAATTTGGTCAACAGTTATAATGTTTGATAAGTTCAGGGGGAAAAAAAGAAAAACAGTAATCTGTAGAACATATTGTCAACTGGGTGTGATATAAAACCACAGGTTGCAAAACCACTTCCTGCTCATGAACACAACCACTTGTACGCTGCACTGTATGATATTGTGACACAAGAACTACAGTATTTTGGCAAGATAATCTCAAGCAAGATGAGAATCCACTGAGGCACTTTCATTCATTTGCCTGCCCTGCATTAACGTGAACGTTAGTGGTTTGTGATATTTCGCCTGGCAACAGTTTAACTTTTACTTTAGTGCTTCCACGTTCAGGACTGCAAAATATAGGAATTTATGAATGTAGCTGGAAATAATATGAATGTTAAAAAAGCCAAACAAACAAGAAGAAAATACCAAGGTTGGGAACGAAATGCAATTCTGAGAATGACATGTCATTCTTCACAAACTGTCAGCTCAATACCATGAAGCCCTCCACCCACAGTGATATCATTTGTGTGCAAAACCAATATGCTTCTCTTTTGAGATCATTTATTTCCTGTGCTGCGGCTTGAACCTTTAATTCTGCTTTCAGTAGCCCTGAACTTCTCCATTTTGAGTGTTGGAGAAATATTTTTGACATATTGTTTTTAAAAAACGTTCCTTTGCCTCTCAGAGGTTACTTAGTTTCACATAAAACACGCGCTTGTTGTTTGAAGCAGATATCGATCGGAGTCACATTATTGTGACAGATTAACTGCGGCACTTTAAAAGCCAGCGAGAACTCCTGTGACACTTTGTGACGTTTTGGGTCTAACAGTCGCTTCTGTCACAGATGAATGTCATGAACATGAATTTACTTTTGCAAAAATCTTCAAAGTGTCTTTATAAAAAACTTCAGAAGAACTAAAATCATCCCTAAAATGATGTGTTTAACTCGTTTCTATACGTTCATAAAGCAACACATGTAAACAGCATCTACTTTTGAGTACAAAATCAAGATCGTTCTTACCCATTTCCAGATGTTGCCTTCTAGTCTCCGGCTTAACTGTGAGAGTAATTCATGCAGCACTCAAGTCAACTTGACACCACAAAATAGGAAGGTGTCTCCACAGGACAGTTTCATTGGTTGACTGATGTAACACCGCAAATGAGTCTGGGAAACTGAGTCCTTTTTTTCTTCTTCCATCAGCTGTGTTTGAATAGTCAGCTTAAAACTTTATTAAAATCTGCATTTGGGTATCTTACAGTCTGACAGCTGTAGCTCACAGTGTGCTGTTTCTCATCTGTTTTTTTCCTGAGGACATGCTATTGTCTATACTTGTGGTGTCATCAGCACATGAAACACATATTTCTGATTTTGTAGAGATTACTACAAGTGATTCTATTGAAGATTTCTTATACAGCTTTCATTTTAAACAAACATACCGACTCACAAATACCTCCAGTCACATGTAAGTTCAAATATAGTTTAAATGGGGGCGTAACATTTCCTGAACATGTACACTAATGACTATTCTCAGGTAAACATAGGAAGCTATCACTTATTAACATCAGTGCTTAAGTAGGTAAAAAATATTTCTTTAAAGCAGACGGTGTCAAACATAGGGCCCCGGGACCAGATTCGGCCTGCCGAACACTCCAATCTGGCCCAATGGAAAATGTGAGGGAGGGCATAGATTTTGAAGTAGCTGTAAGTTCCTGCTGATAAGGGCCTCCCCCATGACCACTCATAGTGCACTAAAATAACTAGATAAACATTTAAATGACTAACAAGTTCCTGTTTTTTCATTCCATACCATAGAAATATCTATTTTTTTAGAACAAAGAATAAAAAATAAAAAACCTTACAAACTTTCTTTTATAATTACTGATCATTCTGGACAATGTGCTACCAGAACCTTTCCCGTAATTTTACACTTTTATTTCTTACTATTTAAGCCCAAAGAGTCATGCTAAAAGGTTTCCTGCATTCCCTGCAGCAGCATTTCATTGCACTTCTTATTTCATTCAGTGTGTAGCTAAATTAGACTGTTAGAAAAGCCAGTTTCAATGGTCTGGCCTGCTTAAGATTAAAGTGGGCTGTACGTGGCCAACAATGTAAACTGAATCACAGAGGAATGCTTGTTTACTTCATGAGCAATGGAAGATATGGGGACTATTTTTCACATAGAGGTCTTATACTCTGACCACATGATGTGCGTTCTGACTCGTAAGATTTGAAGGTTTCTATAATAAAGCTAATAGGATCTTTATGCATATATATACATATATCTATAAAGACTTTTATATGTAAGCTATTGCATCTTTTGCTCGTTGCGTACTGTCCCTTAAAAAAGGTCACACCTGGCACATTTACTTCAATCAAGCTGCTGAACCACAGACTGTGTATCTTTGTGTGTAATCAATGCTTGCCCTATATATAACGGTGAGGCTAGGCTAACTGTGCAGTCAAGTTTCTTATTATTTTAAAAGGTCAGCTTTATCTGCTTGTTGCATGTACTGAATACAGGTTTTCAAATTTGCCAGCCTTACAGCAGATGTAAGGTGAATCATCATTACACCCGTAAGGCTGTCCAGCGTTAAAAAATCCCTGTCACGCATCAAGTGACAGCACACTTATTCACATGTGTGACGGAGGAAACATAGGGCCAAACAAAGTATAGGTAACATAAAACACAGCAAAGATAGGAGTCATCCAAAATCCATGCAGGCTACAGGAGTGTTATTATGCAAGTAGGAGTGTCTGTTTTATTGACATCATTCGAGTATATTCAGAATGTTCGTTTTTCAGTGCATCATGTCTAAAAGGTTAAACTTTCCACTGTTACTAGAGTGGGATGTATGCAAACCTGAAATGGCATTTTAAAATTGCACCATTTGGGTGAAGGTGTTTTAGACTGGATTCACTCATGTATGCGCCTTTGACTCATAGCAACTTATAGAAATTAAAGACATACTCTAAGTAGTAACATGTAGGTAAATGAAAGCTTTGAAATTTCCTGGCAGCTGCAGGGATTTAAGCCCGTAGGTTGTATTTTAAGGAAGTGTGAATGTTCTACTTCTTTAAAACGGTTTCTACTGACCATTGCAGAAAGATATCACGTTTAAAAATAAAATGCCAGGATATGGCAGAAACAGAATTTTCCACTAGAGATGAGTGCCCCCCCCCCCCCCCCCCAAAAAAAGGAAAAAAAAGTGCGTGAAAGAAAAACGGTCATCTGTCTCCTTATTACCAGTTATGAGTCAGAGTCTTGAGATTTCCTGCAACTCGGGATGCACTGGAGTGACTTTTCAACACAAGTTGTTTTTCTTATTTGAGTAATATATATATTTTGTTGCTCTTAATTTTTTTCACCTGAATCTCATTTTAAAAGTGTATTTTCCCCTTAATTTTCCTTTTGCTATGTCACACACAGCAAACCTATATAGATCTCGTGATAAAGCACCCGAGTCAAGAGATGCTGCACTTGACGTGATCCACATTTCCTCCGCATGTTTTTGATCTGTTTGAAAGGGGGATGCCCTATTCCTCCATCTGTTGCGGATAGAGTGTGACATTTCAAAATGATTAACACTTCAAATGTCAAAATAACCAAATATCTACAAACTGCCCAAATTTCAAAGGGCTTTTTTTTCACGACTGATAGTCATGTTCTTGTTTTGGTTTTTTGAGAACACGAGCAAAGCTGCTCAAAAAACAGTGGAAGACGTGATCGTAGCCGTTAAGACAAGCTGAGAAAAAATGAACTTAGAAATATCAGGTGTGAGAAAATGTTTGCGCCCTCCCCTTGAGGATTTATAGGAAATGTATCTTAATTCCAAGTAACTGTGACAATGAATTTTGCAGAAATCTTGTGAGCTTTTGTATCTCCTGCCGCTGAAAACAAACGCACAGACCTGATGTGCAGATGAGCAAAAACATCATTCGTAAGAATGAGAAAATCCCCAGCTTTTCATTTGTGACTTTCACTGACATAAACACTGTGAGGTTGAGAGGAGGGCAGCTCAATGTAAATGAGATGGAGAGAATATTGTGATTTCAAAACACTGATTTCCTGTCTGAAGTGACTCACTATCCTGGGAACAATCTGCAGAGTGTGTAACTGGCACATAACGATTCCAGTCACGGTGACAAATGGTTATTAAGGAGGCTGCAAAAAAATCCTGCGTTTGCTTTTTTGTTTTTGTAGATTAGGGATTTAAAAAAGATCTGCACCTCTCCCCGGTTGTTTTAGGGATCGGCACGGATCTTCAGAAGTGAACTCGCAATAATTTAAAGCAGAGGTTTAAAATTTAGTTTCTAGATTGTGTAGGCGTATGTGGAACTTGTCCTGAAACTAAACTGGCTGATTAATTTCTTGACAAGCCAATATTAATTTACATTAGAAAAAAAGAGTTTCAGTTAAAATTTTGAATTTAAACAAGCTCAGACAAAATATTCATGTATTTAAAGCGAAGCAGGAGGAAGAAGCGCGCTCTTCAGACCGTTATTAAAGTGCCATCTCATTGTGGGAAGTTCTTTAACTGCATTTAAACTCAAGATACGAATGATAAAGGCTCATAAATGGCGAGAAGATATAAGGCACTTATGTGACACATGCAACGAAGAGGCCTTGACAATGTGACACTGCTAAAACAACAACAGAACTGCTCTTCTCTGGAAATCAAGTTTGCAATATTATAAAGCAGGTAATTTCTTCACTTGAACACAAGATTTAACTGAAGGATGTGGGAGAAGCAAAATCTGATTTTCGTGTGAAAATGAAACCTATGCATTAGAGGTGAATTCCCCAGCTGTTGTCTCATTCCAGGAAACTGACGTTAAAGCTTGTGTATACATCTGAGTTCCTGTTACACCTCTGAAAATCCCTGAAGGTTTTCTATGTTATTTCAATGTGTTTCTAATGTACGCCTGTTTAAAAAAAAAAAAATAACAACATGACAACACAGATTGCCTATTTATTTTTATTATGAAGGACGTTTGTGCATTACAATAGACTCTGGAAAAAGAAACCTCAAACATGAAACATTGGAATGGATAAACAATGCCCTTTGCTATTTGCGATCAACTCATTTCTTTCCTTTTGTTAACTGACCTCAAAGTTCAAAAGAGCAAAACATTTTGTTCCATGATAAAAAATAGTGGTCTTGCATAAAATGTGCCGACAAGCTGCTTAAACGTGTCAATAAAATGTTATCACTGCATTAACGCCCCGTCATAATGGCACCATAATATCGTCACTTATCGTCAGACATCTATTATACACTCAGTCAACCTCAGTCCAGCGAGATCCAAATATAACAGAACAGAAATAATGCTGATTACGCCTTCTTCTTTTCAACTTCTCCCTGAAAAGTTCAATATGTTCAAATGGTGAAATGATGCGGCCCATATGAGGAAGGAATTGAAATGAAATGAAAGCAAAAACGTTTGCTCACAGTTAAAAAGGAACCACTTTATGCATTTCCTACTACAGAGCCTACCACTCAGAGCACAGCAAACAAGTTTTGTTTTTTTTTAAATATGTAATTAACCACAGTCGTATCAGTAAAGGTTTCAAATTCACACAGGATGCAAATTCAGTCACATAACAATAATAATAATAAAAAATTATTCAGTCTGCCGGTACAGAAAGGCAAAAATCAAGGCAAAAGTTTATTCTGTAGCTGGTACCACCACCTTTGATTTTTTTTTCCTTTCCTGAAATGGAGAGGAGCAATTGCTACAAAGTAACGACGAAATTATACCTGAAATCAAACTGAAGCCACTTTGGAAGAAACGTGAAATAGAAATGCTCACAACAAAATTAAAGAGGCTGACACTGCATCACATTTACAGGACTTAATTTTGGAATGACAAAGGGAGGTGTTTGGTTGGCCTGTAGGTCTTCACAAATCCCTACACTATGCCATCACTTGCTTATAACATCAACGATTTAATGGAAATACTTTCTTGAAATCAAAAGCTTCAGGCCCGCGATGACCATTCATGTTATTTTTATCCAGGAAGTGGAGGCTCATTTGCTTCACTTCGGCCTGATATCTAGTGTGTGAGGACTGACGTTGCTGTGTGTCGTGTTTACTGCAGAGGTCCTACGGGCCTGCCGCTCCGATCGATGATCGGTGGGGAAAGCGGCGCGCCGGGCTTACATGACCTCCACGTAATTGGCCGGGAACATTCCAAAATGGCCATCTGGGCCGTAGCCTCGCCACCAGCCCTCGTCTATCATCTCAATCCCGGTAATGATGTCGTCGGGGTCGAAAGAGATCTCTGTGTCATCAGCTAAAAGAAAAGAAGTTTGGGTTTATTTTAAGAAATTTCTCAACACATACTTCAGTCAAACTTCCTAAACACTAAAACCATCAAAGGTGTCACTGAAAGTGCTCTGGCACTAAAATAAAACCCCATGATCTCAGATTTCAGGACTTTTCCTAAAATGGGTTTATTAATCATACAGTGAATTCTAGGGTGTGTGGGTAAAAAGAAAAAACACACCTCTACCTAGAAGCACCAAAAGAGTCATTGTGACCCTGATAGGCATCAGTATGAAATACACACATTTTAACATAAAGGCTGAATTAAAATGAGTCAGAGCCAGTGAGGTGCGCTTGACTTAGATAAAAGATGAATAGCTGAAGGGCTGAATAGGTTGGATATCTGGGATGTTGAGCCAGGGCAGCGTGGATGCTGCAACTTCTATTTTCATTCTCCCTAATCTTTGTTCACGTCCCCCTTTTCTGTCACTCTTTACTGTCTTTTACCCGTTTATTTTTTTTACAAAACATACTGCTACTTTTAGGGTGACTTTTCAGCGTCATTTTCAACTTAACTGAGATACTGAAGCTAACTGGAAACAACAAGCACAGCGAGATAAAGCAATTCTGAACTCTGCATTACTTAGTAGCTACTGTGTGAGAGCTGCTGATGACTGTCATGTGTAGTAGGGATAATTAGGTTTTCCACAAAAAAAATTAATATACACCCATATTCCTTCTATCAAGAATGTGTCCCATAGATAAATGGCCATGTGTTGGAATTTGGTCAAATATCTAAGAACTTTAACCCGAGACTGACCAGCTTGGTAGTCGTATAAAGCTCTCGCACAGATGCCTCTGTCTGATGTCTCCTCAGCAGTCACTTCATAGGTGTTAGTCTCCTCTGCCTAGGAGAGAACAGAGAAATTGGTTTTAATAGTGGCTGCTTATGTCTATCACCGTCCAGCCAAAGGTAAGTAAACACTCACTTGAGGAGGGTCTTCATAAACTGGCTCTGTGACGCACGAGTTAGCAGTCGGTGCTTCTTCTGGAATAGAGAGAGAACTGTAAGAATGAGTGTGTGGGGGGCCTGGGCTGTCAGCCTTACCAGCAGGTTTCAGGAACAGCCTTTTATCAAGATGCAAGTTTAGTTATTTTATCACAGCAAATCACGACAATGTGTTTATACTGAAGCAGATGGAAGGGTTGGGAAAATGATATAAAGGATAACACTGCCCGTGAAATGAACCCCACCTTGCTGCTCCTGAGGGGCTGCGTCCTGCTCATCATACTCACACCGGGACGGCCCATCATCATCATCATCATCATCACCACCATCAGGCTCTTATCACCCAAAACACCAGCACAGACATGCATGTGGAAGACATTCACAAGAGCACACAAGCTTAAATTCCACCACCAGGCTCAGACATAAGGGCGTTCTTGGTCTGCTTAACTTAAGGAGTATCAAAACAAGTCTTAAGAAAACAGAATGGAAGCATGACTCATGATGAAATGGCAGATTACAAGAAATGTGAAAGATGAGACACCAGAACAACGAGACACGAAGCGATTCGCTGTTGTTAAGTGTCAGTCTGACACCCAACTTGTTGTTTGTGTGTGTGTGCGCGTGTGTGTGTTTAAAGCTCACACCTGTGGCATGGACAGGAGAGGCAGAGCCTGCAGGTACAGGAGAAGCTTGGCGCTGAGGTGAGCTGGCTCGCTCAGATTCATACACTTGCTTAGACAGAAAGGGGCTTTGAAGACGCCCTGAGCAGAGATGCACATTGAGCCCCCAGAACCCCCCAAAAAACAAAACAAAAATTGAAGAGACAGAAAACAAAGACCAGACAGGTTGAGCAGAGGAAGAGACAGCATTATGGCGACAGAGTTAAGTATGAACTACGAGACAACTAGACAGTCTGATGGAACATTTCAACTATGGAAAAGGACAGTGATGGGGAAATAATCACTTACAGAATTTATACCTACCACTACCTGAAAAAGATGCTGACATTCAATGATTTACATGACCAAGTCATTGTTTACAGTGCGAAAATACCTGGCTGAGGGCTTGCAGGAGCAGCAGGAGGTACATCTGAGTCACTGGGAGTTATTCCTCTCTCTCTCTGCTTGAACATTTCTCTGGGGTTCACAGCACGCTGAGAGATGAGAGAAGCAGCCTCCTGAGAGGAAGAAAACCAATAATATGTACAAAAAGCATTAGACCGAGGTCGTCGGTAATGTGGTGGAAAGCGTTTGTCAAACGACACAAAAATAACAAATCAATCTGAAGATTGACGTCATACGAGACAGAAGCTGGAAGAGAGGTGCGTTCCCCTGAGCATCAAAGGGCTTACACTGGATTAGAGATTTTGATTTAGGCAAAAGAAAAGAGTAAATTAGCCAGAAGAAGAGCACTTGGGTGAAGGGGAACTCACATTGGCCTTCTCCACAGATTCACCTCTCTTGACTGCTCTCGTCTGGGCTGCCTGGTTCTCCTCCTGCTCCTCCTGATAATGTTAATATCAATATTGGCACTGCTGACTTTGCTACCTTCCTGACTTGCGTTTAGAAGGTGTAAGCACCACCAAAAAGTACTCAAAAATGAACACGGTTAATTAAATGTAGTCGTGTCAGTGGCCCAGTGAGGCACTCACCCAACGGGGTTTTTCCTGCTCTCTACTCTCAGCTTCCTGCTGCTGCTGGTACTTCCTAATTAATAATGAGAAAACAGAGAAAATGTAATTTGAACCTTTGTTTAAAAAAGAAAAGATAAAAAGAAACAATTGCAAACTGGCCTCATTATTAGACAAGCCTACTTTTGTTGGTCAATTTGAGAGGACCTCTCCTTGTCCCTTTTTTCCCTCATCGCTGCCTCCTTGGCCTCTCTGTCTTTCCTCTCCCTTTCCAGGTGCTTGCGCTCCTCCTCTGCCTTGCGCCGCTCCTCCAGTCGACGCTTCTCCTCTTCTTTCTAAAAGCCAATCACAGCAACAAGGTCAAACGTCACAGTCGTTGAAAAGCTTGATTTTACAATGATTAACAAAAGAAAACTGCTGGGAAATTAGCACCACCAAAAAGTTGTAACTAAGCGGTTACTCATCACAGTTACATTTGTGATGGAAAAGGCTATGTGCCATGTATTTTTTATAGAGTGAAAAATACATGGCACTAAGGAGCTTAACAGAAAAGGCAGGATGTGTAATATGTTAAAATATTTGAGGCATTTCTTGCATTTTCACAGAGATAAGAGACAAGTACATATTGTTTAATGAGTGTACCTCTGCCTGGGCCCAGAAGTTGTCTTTGTTGGTCTTTCTGATTTCTGACATGGCGTTGGTTTTCTGGTAGACTGAGCCCTGTATGACAAGAAAACAAACATCGATATGCCGTCCAGTGTTGGCAGAATTGCCAGACTAAATTAAAATACAAAAAAAGTATTTTATTTCACAGGTTACTTGTGGACAAACTTCATAAACACATCATATATGACACAAAATCTAAAAATCTGCTCAGCTTTTAATCAGTGCTGTGTCATCACTTTGTCATCATTCCCAACACAGAGCGCAGTGGAAAGGGCGAGACTGTACGCTGCTGACACCGGCGGTCAGCAGCACACAGCAGCTGAAATGCAGAATGAGGCCAGGATGTGACAGGATGCATGAAGGCCTGGCTCGCCTTTCCTCAATATGAAGCAGCTTTCACATCACATTAACAAGGCTAACTGATAAACCAAAAAAAAAAAAAAAATCTGATACATCAAAGAGCGCTGAAGAAAATCAGAACAGAGGATGACTCATTTTATAATATGTGCACAAGTGACCAAGAACAATGTTGCCTTTGTTTATTTTCTGTGTGAACGTGACTGCATTTCCACACCAGGGTGGCTTGAATACACTCTTCCTTCTGCATTCTCACTTGGCACACACGCACTGTGCAAAAACAGTGAGAGATCTCACACAATCACTGCATGGCACATTTTCAATATAATGCAGATTGAGTTCACCGTGAAAATGCTCATACAGCAGTACAAGTGCCAATATTTGGATGTCTGGATCAGCAGCTTCATTTCTGTGACTGTTTATGACTGAATGCAGATGTTTGGGCAGGGAAATGATGCTGAAACATGTGTGCAGAGGTAGACTGTGATTTGTAAAAGGAATAATGACTATTTTTAATATGGATCCAATTAACTCTTATAAATCAGATTGCAGATGACCATTAAACAAAAAAACAAAACAAAAACATTTAAGATGTGTGCATGATCTGAGATAAAGGAGTCTAGTTAAGATCTAGTTCACTGCTTATCTTGTTCTATTGTTGACAGGCAAGTGGAAGTGCATACCACGGGACCCTGCGGACCGCTGTCCTGGAAGCGGCTGGAAGCTTCTTTGTGGAAGCTGTAGTTGGCTCCTGAGGCTTTAGCCACCTTTTGCATAATCGACTCGGGCTCCACATCCTCCTCTGCTCTAGCATTTATTGTGACATGGGCCCCCTGAAACAGCAAAGAAGAACAGTTCCTTTTAAAACACAAAGGAGGACACCCTTCTAGTTTCATCTTGGTTCCGACACACAAACCAGCCACAGCAATGAACTCCTTGCAAGTGTGGCATTAATAACACTGACATCATTCCAGCAAAGCTATTACATTAATGACAATTCTAGGAGCAGGAATGTGTATCCATTTACTGAATGTCATGCGGTAAAGTCAGCATTAAGGTGCATGCAGTTAGGCCTCCTCTGCAAACACAAGCAGACAGCAGTACAAATTCCAATGTGTATTTGAACTAGACTCAAAGGTTTCACACTACCTTCAGAAAATTGGACATGGCACTGACATGATTTGCACATATTCCCTTCCTGGCATCCTTAACTCCCTCTCCAGTCTGAAATGCAACAACATTTAGAGGGTTAGTGACCATAACAGAGACGGCAAACACATGTTTAATAGCTGAGTGTCGCTCTGACCCAGTTGATGAGGACATATTTGGGCAGGCCGGAATTTGGATCCTGGACCCGGCAGAAAGCATACATCACTTTTCCACTGTTGAGTTCTTCAACCAGCTCTTCCAGTCCTCCATCTGATGCATAAACATCGTGGAAAAGTCAAATGGTTATTGTGGTTCATTGTGTAACTGTTGGCATTTTTTCCCCATTGCAAATCATGGGGTGAGAAAGCAGAGGCAAGCAGTCCTTTTGTGCTGATATTCCAGTACCGCTATGCTGACGGTGGCATTCCTGCACACATTTGCTAATATCGTGTCGAGATCATAAAAACTTGATTAAAATATCCACATGGTTACTCACCCCCTTTTTCTGCCAGTCGGATGTCATCGCTGTTTCCCTCATAGGTGAACAAGGCCCTGTATAAAGCACCAGATTACACCTAATTACACCACTGGCTGAAAACAGATCCCACAGACAGAAAAGTGGATACGCATCATTTCACAGTAAACAAGAGTTGTTTTGCAAACCTATTCAAAGTATCACTTAAGCCCCATTTACACACGATACAGGGGAAACAGGTGTAGTGTAAACACTGCTGCAGTTTCTAATCCTCATTTCTAGCAGCCTTTTGAGTAATCTTTACAGGCCGCAGGCCCAAGAAGAAAAGTTCCACTGAAATTTCTTTGCTGTGAAAATCCTAGTAAAAATAAAGACTAGCAGACCTAAACAAACAAGCTTTAGTTAATACATAGCTCCATTTTCTGTGTGTAAATACATTAATAATGGAGGCATTTGAAGAAGCCTTACATAGAGTCTGGTTTTTCGTGTCGGGGTCAGTCTAAACGAGTTTTTGTGGGTTATTTGTATGCAACAAAATATTTATTTAGGTGATGAATAGCAGGGGAGTTCCACATGAAGTTAACAGAGATTTGGCTGATATGAACTCATAACTGCGTCAGTTTTTAGTAAGTTGTAGGTAGGTGTATGGTGTAATTCAGGGACGTGTTGTGACATTCTTATTTCACTTGGCTTGGAGATCTCCTTCCAGAGACAACCCAGGATGCATTTATGATTTACTACACAGATGAACTGATCTGTTCCTCCACAGAATTCATAAAAAGCAGCCACATGTTATAATGCTAATTATAGCTCAACACAGGCTGCTAATTTAAGCCCAACAATAACGCTTACAAAGTAAAAATCCAGTGTGCTGTGGATTTTAAAGGGCATTTGCTTGTTATCAGGACACAGCACGTAGCAGTTCATATCAGAGGAACTTGCTCACTCCGAAAGATCACTTCTTTATTCTACATTTACTTAATCCTGTTAGCAGCACCATTTAAAAAAAAAAAAAAAAAAAAAGCAAATTGCTGAGCTGGTAGGCGGTGGCTGTCGACTGCTTAAAATGAGGGAAGAAAGGCAAACATTGGTTTGATGAGAGACATTTTCAGAGTCCACACAGAGCCAGTAGTCCTCTCTCTGAACACGTCCTCTCGGGGATTATCTAATTCGGGTCATCATTAAACACGGCGGCTGAACTTCAACAGGTTTAAATTTCAAACCACAAACACTTTCTGTAACGTTGGGTAAAACAAAGAGGAAGTTCTAGTATCACTTACTGGTTATAAATTACTTCTGATATGTTACCAGGAAGTGGGCAAGGACGCTAGCGACTTACCTCACGCCCTTTCATGATTTCATTTAATTTGAGCTAAAAATACAGTCAGAGCATCTTAGTTGGCTCAGTATAGCCGTCAACTGACAACACTGTAACTAGCTATCTCGTTAGCACATCTTTAAGGTTATTAATCAACAGATCACCAATAAATGTCAGAAACTAAACTCCTACATTATACAAAGATGACTCTTAATAAACGTTATCGGTTATATAAAAACTACAAACTCTAATGTGGTTCCCAAACTACCATTATTTCTAGGTAACTGGCTAAGTTTATTTTACGATAGGTTAAGTTACTTGTCGACTCGCTCAAAGCTAGCCAACAATGTAGCTAACAACCTCCCTCGTACAAACAGCTAATACTGCTATGAAAATGTTTCTCCTTACCAGTTGGTATTGGATTTTTCATCTACCACTTCTTTATATGCAGCTGTTAATGCAGGGCCATTTTTGCTGAGGTTAACTGCCATCGTTATTCTGAGTACAGCTAGCCAGCTAGCTACCGGGATGCGCCCTTCCTATTGGGAGGAGTGGCAATGATGCTGCTGACTTTCAGCCGGAGGAGGGGGGGCTAGTTTAGCCTAGAGGCTAGATGTCAGCCATGGTAATGATAACAGTGTGGCGTGACGCTGCCGATTTGGGGGTGTTGTGTGCGTTGTTTCTAATAATTTACCGGGTCGACTATAATTAGTTGCAGCGATGTTTCCGAAAAATCATGATGCAAATATCAAAGGTTTAGTGAGATCAGACGAAACTGACCTTTACGCAATCACTGCTGTCTGCACCGCAAAAATCTCCCATAATGTTACGTATCAAACGTCCACAGGACCAGTAAAGGCCTCACCTTTTACTGGGAACTCATTGAAATAAATTAGAAATTCAAAATTTTAACCCTACAGTTATTAGAGCATATTACATGATTATTTTTTTTTTAACTTGTGTAACTTTAAAACAAACAAACCAACAAAAAAAAAATGGTGCAAAATATATGGTTTCTCTCCCGTTTAAGATATACATTTCCCCCAAAAGTGTCTATATAGGAAGTATAGGAAACAACTATAGGGATCAAATGTAAAGGAAAATTATGAACATTTGTCTTGATTCACACTGGGAATTTTGATAAATATATCACACAGGCATCTGCTTCTCAATACCTGGCAAAGCTGCTGTAATATGGTGATAATGTGCTTAAAGTTAATTCACTGAACTGTGCATGTGCCCACACCCTAAACTAGGTTGTGATACTCTATGGCAGGGTTACTTGATGTTCTGGCATCCACAAAAGAGCCGAGTAGACAGCTCCAAAAGAAAAGTAAGACACATTTTAGTCAATATCCAACCACAGTGGAAGGAATCGTAACAGTGAATAAATTTTAGCAGTAATAGGACTCACAGTAAAAATAAACACCAGTGTATGTAATTTAGGTATAATAAAACCCGCTTTAAGGCCCTAAAACAAACCAGATCACACATTTCTCTATTTCTACCCTGAAAATGTCTTCATAGCAACATTTAAAGGACTGAGACATGAATCACTGCTGTGACTATAGTACATATTTCTCTCTCTCTCTCCAGAGATGAACCTAAACTTTTATTATAAAATAAAGGAACCATTTACCATTTGTCTTTAAGAAGTATTTTTTTTTAAAATGTCTGCAAAATGTTAATTGAATGTCTTTTAATGTCAAGTCAATGCCAACTCAAAAAAAAAAAATCATAAATACCCAATTTAAAATCCCCCGTGATGAGGAACAAATGCAAACAGGTGCTGCAGTGGTTGCCAAAAGCATTGTAAATGAGTCAGAGAGCACTCTGCTGGACAAGCTGTGAGGTGACACCATTTCTAAATGACCCCAAACATATTTTTTCTGATTATGTTGGGTACAGAAACATTGTGTGATACGCTGAGAAATCAGTCAGGCTCTCCATGAAATGACTGCAAACAACAAGAAATCAAGATGAACTTTATTCATGTTATAACAAGGTCATAATTATCTTGTGTAGGTTACGCGAAGACGTGACTGTTCATGATGGCAGTTCAAGCACACATATATTCCAGATTTTAAGATGCGTGAAGGCTGGTCCTGCATTCAGTAAAAGCTAAGCTGATTTTTTTTTCTTTAAACAAAACATTGTGAACTCTTTATGCAGGCTTCCAGTTCTACTGATATAATGAATCACCCATTTTGGGAATACAGCCCTGATAGCAAATTTACAGTTTATATGACACATTCTCTCTCTCTCTCTATATATATATATATATATATATATATATATATACACAAAAATGAGGGTTAAGGAGGGTTAAGGCTAAACTTTTAGTCAGAGGTGTTAGGCAGATGAAATTCAACGAAATCCCTGATATTCTGCAAAATGGCTGAGAAGGATCACCAGAGTGCAAAGCATGCCAAGCTGCCTATATGAAACCGTAATGAACACGTGGGTTAAAGGAAGTCAATGTAGCATTACTCATATTATGAACTGAGGCTCTTGCTGAATAGTTGGAAGATACCCAGCTTTCTAATAAATAAATAGCTAGATGAATAAACACCAATGCACACAAAGACTGGACTTGTAGTATTACAGCGGAGGTGTCGGAGCATTCGGTGGGTACATTTTCAAAACATTTTAGTATATACGGTATACTTTTAGGACAACTTGTTTTGACATGTTTTTATTTTTACAGTAGAATATTAAAAATCTATAGTCAGCATCTAAACAATGGTGTTAATTCTACAATCAAAGCTTCTTAAATAATCATGCTTAGCTATTTACCTTTCTGTATGAATCTATTAAATAATAGCTCAATAGCAGAAATTTCTTGCTCCTAATATCCAATAATTCCCTTTATACTGGCAGCGTCGACGCACTGAATTGTGATTTTTGACAACTTTTCCAACTACTTTGTCCAACAGTTACAATGGATTATCTTACTATTACATTATGACACATCAAAATCGTGCTCAATATTCATGACACAAATGAGAAAAAAAAAATCTAAAAACAAAACCACACTTTCAAAGATACAATTTAAAAAGAAGAAGGAAAAAAAAAAGCCAAACATTATACCCTAAAAAAAAAAAAAAAAAGAAAAAGGAAAAAGTTTACTGTCAGTGTTGCTTATTAATGGAGGAGGAAAAAAAAAAAAAAAAAAAAAAAAAAAAAAAAAAGCAGAACAATGATGAAAATGAACATAAATCCTGATATTTAAAGCATACCAAACTGTAATGTTATGACTGTAAGTGACACAGAGCTGCAAAACATCAAGTCTGTTCAAAAACAGCATCATTTGCAAGCTGTTCACAACCACACAACCAGTCGCTTTAAAAACACTGAAATAAGTGGAGAGAAATAATGAGAGTAACAGTATGTTTCGGACAGCATATATTTCTGTGCAGCACAGACCCATTGTGGTATGTCTTTGATCACACTGCAGTAAGTTGCAGTCAGTGATGGGTCGTTATTTGAACAGAACCGCAAAATTAGGCAAGTGCTATTTTTAGAAGTCGGACTGTGTTAACCCTGATCATTTTTCTCACCATGGGTCACCGCATGTAAAAGGCTGATGATCTTCTTAAAGATACCTGAGTAACTGTACTGAGGAAGTGGCGCACAGCTATGACTGCACGACAAAGAGTAGCCACATTCATAGCTACACAGCATAACATGTTAAACAGCAGTAGTTTTTGAGCACTATGGACACCAGCCGTCATTTATTATTCAAGACAGAAGAACGATGGCATGTGTGAGAAAGATGGAGGTGGACGTTAACCTACCCGCTAACTTATAAACAGCAGCTCCCCAGTGTTTTCAAAACAACTCAATACTGTTACAACTCCAATTGCAGCGGATGATGGAGACAAATCCTTCTTAACACCTTTCACATTGTTTCAGGGCAGAGACAGTTACGTGCCAACAGATCAGCTGCTGGTAATGGCACTGCACACTTTTGTGTTCAACAGGAAACATTCTGTCTAAATTGCACATCAACATAACACAGAAAGGCCACCAGAAAACATGAAATACAGTAACAAGACATCCAGTGGGGTGCAGATAGTACCTCTGAAATGAAGGGAGAAATAATCTCCTAAATCAAACATTTTGTTTCTGAGTAGCACGACGATATGACTCAATGATGGTAAAAATGATGCTTATAGAAAGCAACAATTATAATGATCATCACAATAGCAAGAGTAACAGTTTAAAGTCTGAGTACGGTGGTAGGGATTGTAAAGAGTTTTCTGGTATTCCATGTGGGAGTGCTTTAAGGAGTCCATTAGGTCCTGCTCAGCAGATCCATACAAGTCATGAAGCAGAGCACACTGTATCAGCTCAACACACACAAAGCCAAGTGGCACTGTACCTCATAGTACCGCTTCCTTCTCCAAAAAGTGGGCTGTTGTTTAGTTTACCCCCCTCCCCCAAAGTCCCCCAACTACTTTGATGCTCATTTACTTCAAGTTACAAATCATCTGTGTTTCTTTTGTTCTTGTAGTTCTGATCTCGTTCTGATCTCCTTGGTGTTCTCACATTGCATACTTCTGTGTCCATTCTCTTGCTAGTTTGTTGTACCTGTAAAACACATGCAATGTGAAAAGTTTAACTTAACCTCAAACTCAGAAGTTAATCTTGCAGCATGAGTGTACCTGGCTGTGAGCTCAACTGTGGCAAAAGCAGTCATGTTTTACACTTACTTTTCCCTGTCAGCCTTGTACGTGTGGGCGATCTCTGGTACCAGCGGATCATCTGGGTTTGGATCGCACAGAAGAGAGCAGATGGACAATAATACTGTGGAAGAAAGAATCAAAGTTAAAAATCTTTGAGAGGGGATTTATTATAGACATAACTGTGTTCTACTCCTACCATCAGCACAGCAAGATGTCATTTTAACTTCTTAAATAATCAAAATCACATCTAGAAGCACTCCAATCATTTCATATGTGCCATTACAAATAAGTTCAATAATAATTTGTTAATCAATCACTACATCGACGCACTAGCCCAAAATTAGCAGATGAATTGGACCCATCTACAGTACAATCCAAAGAAACGGAAGGTATAATTTTACGTAGAGTGTAATTTTATGTTATGGCTTTGGCATCATTTCAATTCTCTCAACAAGCAGGCAACAATCTGTTTATCATAAATCTGTTGGCTAAATCTTTTTTTCCCCAAACACTTTTTGGCTCATGTACTGGGTATATGTACACCCACACCACACATTTTAATTTATTTTTTTACCTTTCGAAACTGTAAGTGCAGGTGACCACTGTGACCTCAGAATGTCCAGACAAATACTTCCATTGCTGTTGATATTTGGGTGGTAAATTTTTGTTGTGAATGCAACCTGTTCCAAAACATAGAAAAAAAATGATGTAAGGCCAATTATATGACAGAATAAATTTAAAAAATAAGAAGCATTGTGCCTCACTGTTTTACTCACTTTTGGTGGTTTAAAGGGGTAATCCGTTGGGAAGTGAATGGTGAGGAAGAACACTCCACTCTGATATGGACTGTCACTCTGTTTAAATAGGAAGAGAAATAAAGTAAGGGGTCATGATTTTCATTTATAAGCGCACTTTAACTGTATTGGGTGTGATAAGTGTTTCACTTACTGGACCCATTATTGTTGCCTGCCAATGAAACACTGAGAGGAGGAAAAACAAAATTATGTAAATCACACATAAATCTTCAAAGATTACTCAACAACTGTTAAACTACTTACAATCCTCTCCAACTGGTCCAGCAGAGCACTGGGCAGGAGGATCCCTCTGCAGGTCCGACAGTTCCTAAAAGTCAGGGTAATTACAAAGTGAATCAGAACGTTTGAAGTTCAAAGAAAACACAAATTAACTCTTGATGTGATGCTATCACAATCCATGTACCAGCATACTGGCACCATCAACAGTTCTTGATAGACTACACAACAGTCTACAAAACACTGCAGTCTCTGTGTACATAAATAAGAGATGAATTCAATCGTTAAGCATAACCTGGAGGTCTTATGAGCCACTAACGCTGGTAAGTGAAACTGGTGTGGGAACGCTTTTAGAGTGCCTGCACTCTAAAAGGAACAATATTATAACACAAGATGCTGCACTGCAATATAATGTCATAAATATTTTGTCCCACCCATATGTTCCATCTGACAGGCTGTTTTATATAGAAATAACACATCTGTAGCAGGAGAAAATAGGCCAAAACTGAAGCCTCATCAGTAGTTTGATGAACTACATACCCACGGATTAAAAACATTTATTTTAAATTAAAATCTAATTCTCCTCCCCCCCCCCCCAAGAGGCATGCTGTGATATGTAATTAACTCAAATCAAAGCTTGGTTGAACACAGAAAGATATTCAGCAGATATTCAAACAGAAATAAGGCCCGTTATTAAACATCTCTTGAATGAAAGCCTATCTATTCTGTTATATAAATATACACAGTGCCCTGCTCCAGTGCCCCATTTGCCATTCCATATATGGCAACACTGACACTAGGGTTCAATTTTGGCAACCAACAAGCAGCTGTCATTCAGCAACATCATCAGCGACAGTTACTGATACAACGATAAAGACAACTGTCCGCCCACTGATTTATCAACAGGTCATCTACATACCCAACAATAATAAAAACAAAGAGCACACACTCAATAATGTCAAAGCCGAGCTTTACGTTGCACTGTGAAACACAACTAGAAACACTAACAAGAGTGCTTAGTAACCTTTCAGGAGAAAAAGGCATAATTTCACACAAAGAAACATTTAAAATAAACAGCGTGTTTGTTAACTGCGACCGTTACTGTAGCAGTGCACCAATGGGGCCACCGGTGGGTTAGCCATTCTTTGTCTATAAATTATTTTAAACAGGAGCAGAAAAATCAAGCTAGCACTGCTAATTCGACCCAAAGAAAAGTTTAGACACAGGCAACATCGTTACAGAGGGGACTCAAGCTTAAAAAATGTATATATTGAAGATATGGCTAGCACTTGTAAGCAAATATACACTCACCTTCTGAATTCTTTTCAACGCCATTGCTTCAATGGCTATGCTAGGTAGCCTGTCAGCTAACAGTTAGCACTTCACACATAAAATTTGGCTTCTGAGGCCGCGTACTTTCAAATCTCAGTGTGCGTATAAACGACAAATGCCGTCTAAGTCTGAACGTTTGGTTTCTAGTATAAGCAATGTGACCAACAATGAGTTATATGTTGATCTTTCTTAGGAACAACTGAGCTATTTTGCTGCTGTCTCCTTCTCATTACTGCTCTTCTTTGGGTGCCTGGCAGCCAGTTTAAATATCGCGAGACTTTACTTAAAATTCACGAATTGACCGACCTACAACTTCCATTGTTGTAGTTCAAACTGTAATTTAACCAGTTTCGAGTCACGATAAAAGTAAAAAATCTGTATAAATAAAAAAGAAAACTAGAGAAAGAAATCTGATTTCGATTTGTTTAAAAACAAAAACTATTAAATTAACGTATTTACTTTTTTGTTTTAAAAATGTATTCATATTTTAATGATTTCATGATTTTTGCTTGCTTGTTTGTTTTAAAAGCACCCAGACAAAATGAAGCGTGATCCCTCAATGAGCATCCTTCAAGTTTAAATAGACAGACAGTGGCAAGCGACATGTCTTCAAGCATTATTACACACAAAGGCTTCAACAATAATTGAGCAGAGGTGTCCACAAGATGTCACTGTTTGGAAACAGCTAATGCACAAGGAAACCACATGGTCAGAATAGATTATGCTGTTCAACTTTTACTTTAAATAGTTTTTCGGGGTTTAAAGCACAATTTTTCTAACCAAACACTGCACTTCCCAGAATCAAAGGATTGTATTTTACAATGTTGTTTCAAATTATTTATTTCAAGTGCATAACAATCGATGAGTAAAGTACAATGAGGTCAAACACGTCTATTATTTACACGCACATAAAGAATAGAGAAAAAGACTAAAGAATTGTTCATTCAATACCCAATCACTGTAAAGTCATATTCATTTGAGTCAGCTGCATGCTCCAGTTTCTGCATGGCCTTGTCTTGCAAAGCCTCATGAGCTTCTCTTTATATGTCTTAAACAAGAGTGAAAAAAGAGCTCTCATTATTTTAGTGAGTATGCATGAATGGCTCGCAGTGTTCATTCTTCTTAAATGGCTGATTCAGTGTCAGGTTGAGGATCCTATCGTCAATGTGACACTGAGAGGGACCATTTTCCTTTGGAAAACTGAAGATTCCTTCAGATAATATCTTATTGTTTGCTCATCTCTGTGCTCTCAATGACCTGCCTGTCCTCGGGGCTTGCCTGTAATCAGATTCAGCAAGCAGCAGAGGTAGCTGAAGTTTTGAGTCTTGTGCAGCAGGGGCCTGAGTTTGTCTTCTTGGAGAGGCTGTTTATCAGCATGAGGTTTTCAGACAAAGCCAAGCCTACACTGTTGGCTTAAGGCCTCAGTTCACAGAGCTCGCCTTGCTGTACAGTTTCCTGTGAAATCTCAAATCACAATGATTTGTTTGCTACTGTGTCCTTCAAATCTATAGGGATTTTGTAGTTGACATAGGGATAAGTGCAATTAAAGGGGGTGGAGGGGATGCTTAGGGGATGAAGGCAATAAGTAAAATGTCTCTGTTTCAATAAGGTAACAGATCATTGACCTGTATGGGGAATTTCCCACCTATACCCAGA
Organism: Rhamphochromis longiceps; assembly: GCF_057381845.1. Taxonomy (NCBI): domain Eukaryota; kingdom Metazoa; phylum Chordata; class Actinopteri; order Cichliformes; family Cichlidae; genus Rhamphochromis; species Rhamphochromis longiceps. Next base: position 9,454,345 of record NC_140568.1, on the reverse strand, counting down.
GGTTGAGTTTTTAGTTACATGACCGGTGCCCCAAGTTCCAGTGATGTATGACTCAAAGTGTGAATGTGTCAGAACTGGGATGATATGGGTGGGGGTAGGAGCTTAGCTGACCTGTCTCATGTGGGATATAGCCTATAGTGCTGTTATTTGAAACCACGGGCTCAGCAGACTCCAGTGATCTGTCTTTTTGGTCACATGAATCATCATTAGTCGAAGTTCAATTATATAACAGAAAGCATTCCACTTATTTTAGCAATCATGCAAAAGCTGCGTCTGTGCCCATGCTCCTTTCAATGGCCCTTTTCCCATGGCTGCTGTGACAAAGCACATATATTCCATGTCATTTTCAAAATTAACTTAAATGGGTCTTACTAATGTCTAAATTATCCAATAAAAGCGCAACCAATTAATGCTGAGCACAAGCTTTGCTCACAATCCCCAGAGGTGTTCTACCTTCAGGTCAGCCTGTTAGCTTTCTGAGGGCTCTCTTATGGAACAAAGATCTATTGTTCATGCATACTAAGAGATATTTGTTCGCCCCTTGTATCAATGGTCTAGATTTGATTATATACTCAGGCAATATGTGCAAGTAGTACTCATGTTTGCAGTGAAGTCAGCACTCTGCACAATCAAATAATTCTTGAGCTAAGAAACTGGAAAAAGGGTCATTATGTATGAAGCAATCACTGTTTCATGGTTCATTTCCTCAGCTGTGATTTGATTTTGCTTGTCAGTGTTAAGTTGGCCTTTGACCTAGAAAAATCTCCAAATTGCTCCTCAAATCTTCCTTTTTTCTTTTTTTTTGCTTCTGTGGGTATCTGTGAATTTTACAGCTCGCATCAATAAGTAAACAGGCATGATAAGAGCTTTCCCTTTTGTGCTCCCTTGGACATAAAAACAAGCTGGTACATGACTGTGTGCTCCTTTGGCTCGCAGAGTTTACATGATGCAATGATGTAAACTTTTATAGCTTCGAGGATGTTATTATTAAATGACATTAAATGCTATAATTGCGGACATAGAGAGCTCTGCAGGTTTCATTTGTGGAATTTCACTTTTACAAGCAGCAGGGGGCCTAGAAGAAAAACGTTACAACATTTTAGTGTTTTTGAGAGGCCGTGCAGTGTTTACAGTCACAGGGCAACTAATGACCTGTTTTCTGAATCACAGTCTTTTGTACAATTTGTTCTATATATTATTTCCAGCAAATCTAAAAAAAAAAAAGCCCCCCGAATAACAATTGAAGAGTAGAAACACTGTTGTTTAAGAAACAAACACTGTATTAGATTTAAAGCTTTAACACATGTTTCGCAAGTATGGGAGGTTCAGTAATATTGATATTAAAACAATGTTGCTATTAAAACAGCCATATTTGCCTTTTAAGAGGCTCTGTACAATCCTTATTTGTGGATTCATATTCTTAATGGCTTTATTTCAATTGATCTCTGATTATCATGATTTAATGTCTCTCCGGAGACAGCAGATCCAGGCCTCCTGCGCCTATCCCGTCTGATCCACCCTTATCAGATGTGCATCATGTGGAGTACAGACCCAAACCACACATGTAGTCATAAAGAACCAGTAATCCATCGGGGTTTAGCACTTACAGAAGAATCCCCAGAGGCCTCTGTGACTCTGCGTTGCGCCACACTTGTGGAAAGGTGATTGACAGCTCTGGAAACCGTTTTACTGTGCTGCTCTTGAAATGACTAGTCTCCTGAGTCTTGGTAATAACTAATCTTTAGTGTTGACTATTGCATTCAGTGGTGACTCTCCCTAATCAAATGCGTTCCAGCTGTTTGAGTTCTGATGACAAATTCAGGTTTTCCCAGTTTGTTGAGCTTCCTTGAGAGACAAAGGAGGGATTTCCTCTGAAACAGACAGGCAGTGGCAGCACCAACAAATGGCCTGGTACTGTTATCAAATAGAAAGTCTCACTAAATATAAACTTATCATCTGTAGTCCAAACCAGTACAGAATAAAAAAAAAAGCAGCTGAAACACGTTTTTTGTAGGCTGCACACAGGGACACAGATTGCATATTTGTGTAACAACTGAATGATAAAAGAAGAAAAGAGTATATATGGAGTTGCAACACATGCTAATATTTTGTGACTTAGGTGAAAGGGACGTGTTCTTATCTCTGGGCTTTTGTCACTGCCAAGCACACACACACACACACACACACACACACACACACACACACACACACACACACACACACACACACACACACACACACACACCCCTTTCCTCGGAAGATACGGGACGTTTGAGCATTGCTGCTGGTGCGTACATCGGCCTTTAAAGCAGCCACCTGTTGTTTGACAGGATTTTACTGTGCAGAGGTGCGTAGTGAGTGCCGCTGATTGTGTGTGAAAGTAAGTGACTGGGACATGGGGGGCTGTCCATCCTGCTGCACAATAAACAGTTTGTTTCCCAGGAGCACCCCTCATGTTCCTGTTGTTGGCTCCATCGGCGCTCACTGGGAAACGTCCCGGCCTCTATTGTCTGCAAGGTCAGAGGTCACAGGATGCTCCTAAAGGCCCCAAAAGGGAGGTAAGAGGTTGGATAGTGAGGCGCCAGCACAAACGCACACACACACACACACACACACACACACACACACACACACACACACACACACACACACACACACACACACACACACACACACACACACACGCACACACACTTCTTAAAACAAAAAAAAATGTCAAAATCGCCTCTCTTTTGCCTCCCTCCCCTCTCTTGTCAATTCTGAGTCATTATCAAGAGTTTCAGGAAATGAAATCAGGACAATGCTCCAACTCACTATTTCATATTGAACATCCTGATTAGTTTGAGCGCAGCGCTCTCTGTTTTCTGTCAGATGCAGGTTTTTTTGCTGCTCAATTAAACACGTCAGCTCAGAAAAGGAGACAGTTTTTGACAATACGATGCCCGTGAGGAAACATCTTATACGTCTCTTGACACTCGGTACTGAGCGATAGCGGAGGCTGAGGTTTGTGTCCGTTTGAGTTCCTCCATTTATGCAGCAGCGTTGCTGTAATGTCGTCTGTGAAGTTTAGTTTTAAAATGTTTTGAGCAGTAGTCTTTTATTGCACATTAACCAAAGAATTTCTGGGGCCTGTCCTGTGCCTCAGTGCACTGGTGGAGTCGATTGATTAGACATGCTATTCTCTGGACATTTATCTTCTTTATGAAGCTGAGTAAACCAGAATTTTGAGCTTTATTCCAGATGATTGTTGCAAAGCTTTTTTTTTCTTTTAAATTTGTTGTACTGTATTTATTACTTTTTCCTGTTTGTGTTATTTCAGTCTCTGACATACTGACACCGTGACGTGCTGTAATGTTTGGATGGTAGGGCCAGAATTTTGCACAAAGAAAACGAAAGCGTGGATCCATCCTGCCTTGTATCAACGGTTCAGACTGCTGCTGGTGTAATCGTGCAAGGATTATTTTCTTGGCATGCTTCAGTTACCCAGATATGGGCACATTAATATTAACTGAGCAATGTTCAAATGCCACCACAGCTCAGCTTAGTACTGATGCTGACCATGTCCTTGGTGTACCCATCACCTGATGGCTGCTTCCAGTAGGGTGCACAGTGTCACAAAGCTCAGATCATCTCAAATTGGTTTCCTGAACATGAAAATGAGTTCACTGAACTCAAATGGCCTCTACAGTCATCAGATCACAATCTGATAGTGGAGCAGGAGGTTCACATCGTGGCTTTATTTAAGCTTTTGTAAAGCATCCTTGGGTTCCTTGAAAGGTGCTATTCAAATCTCAGTTATTATTATTTATTATCAGGGCTGTGCAGCCAACAAATCTGCAGCAACTGTATGATGTCATCATGTCAATATGAACCAAAATCTCTCAAGAACGTTCCAGCAACTTGTTGAGTCTAATAAAGAGGCTTGTGAGAGAATGTAGCAATATTACATTATTGTTACATCCTAACCCATGCATTGTAGAAGTAGGTCTTTATAGTTACATGGTTAAATTACAGGCAATTATATACTGTGTAGCAGCTTAGTATTAAAAAAAGGAGTCATGGTGTAAGTTTCCGTTGCCCCTAAAACGTTCATCAGCAGTGCGTGTTTGTGTGTGTCAGTGTAGCATACTTAAAAGGAGCTAGCTCTGGTGTATTATCATATAATATTACAAATTTGTTCTATACGTTCTTCCTTGCCGTGTTATTGTTTGTGGGAAGGCTCGCGCTGTGTGATGTAAGATGAGAAGGTGCTAAAGGTAACATGAGAGACAACAAGCATCTTCATTTTTCAACCACGGGCAATTATGAATATAATGCTCATAGTTTGAGTTACATGTTTTGAATCTTCGTCCAAACCCGAAGCCTGACCCTTACCTCGCCTTGCCCTGTCATATCAAGTTAGGCCTTATACTGGAGCTGGGACGTGACAGCTGGAAATGGTTTGAGGCTCTCCGGATAGTTTGTTTTCAGAGCAGACTGCGGGACTGGATGAGAGACACGTGTAGGTTAGCCTTTCCTTGTAGTTCTTTTGTATCTCAGAGATAGTGTCGCTGCAAAAAACCCGCATTGTAGCATATTTGGTTGCTAGGGGGCATATGATAAACTGATTTGCGCTGTCCCAGCATCCCAGTAACATGTCACTATAGTTAAATGACCTCTTCTGTGTTTTTTGAGCTCTTTGACCTGTTGGGGATTCATTTCCTGGTCTGTTGTTCTTCTCAGTCTGCAACTGGGGTTCTGGCATAATTTGCGTTCTCACCTCCCAATCCTTCTCAGATGGTGGGGTGCTTTTCCTTTCTTTATGACCAAATAAATCAGACTGGTGCCAAAGAAAAAAAAAAGGGATTAAAATTCCCCTTTTGCTGTCTTGAGAAGCCCAGCTGCACTGCACTGTTTGTTTTCCACAGCTCACAGTGCAGCTGCAGAGTTAAGCATTACAGAGAGGTGGGCCAAAGCAAAACAGAAATTACTTATTTTTATTGCCACGTACCTTTCCATTCACTGAGTGATAATTGTATGGTGGAATTAGAACGAAACAAGAGCAGCAGTCTGGTTGAGATAATTTTAATATGGTTAAAGTTGCTCTCTGTTTACAGGTAATAACTTCAAGGTGGTTTTGTTCACTCTGAGGACTTTTTTTTACAGTAGGCTTTCGCTGTGCTGCTAAACCCTCTTTAATGACCACAGTCTATTTCAGAAGACACACTGCACCAGCCACACTTAACTGTATTATGTAAAAAGCGCAAGAAGCAAAGAACACAAATAGTCACTGTCGCCAGACACAAAGAATGACAATAACCTTGACTTTATGTAAATATGATATTAACTCTTACAGTGGTCTATTCTGGAAGGACTCAGCGAACGTACAGCAGCTATTTTAACAGCTGCAGATGAGCGCCTCACCGTTCATAATGCAGAAAGATAGCGGCGCAGATGCATCAGGAGATAACTCAGGAAGAAATGTGGTGTAGCAGGTAAGACGTGTCTGTGATTCTTTGTAAATGCTGCCTGAATCTGCCAAGCATGACTGTCCAGCAGGTTTTATAGAAGCTTGCTCTCTCAGGTGTACGTGATCGCTCAATACCCACCTTGACGTCAGAGCAAGTTTTGCCCAAAAAGATATGGGGTGGTGCTCTTTACTTACCCAGCCCACTTTGTGCAATTTCTCCCTCTCAAGCTTTTTTTTTTTTTTAAATAGTCCTATTTCAGAGTTCGGATGCATCTAATAAACATGACTCATTTCCCCTTAAACAGTACACTGCTAGAGCATCTGCTGCATTTACTAATAGCAAAACATAGCACCTATTTACCCTCTGTGTTCATAACAGCATTAAAGTACCTGAAAATTATATCCGTACTTTCCACAGATAGCATCTATCCTCCCGCAGCTCACAAACAAGAACATTTTATCCCAAATAACACAATTTAACTCTTTTTATGTCAAATTTGTGACATAACTTGTTGTTGGACACAGCATTTCTCTGGCTTGTGAATGCGACTTTATTAATTAATGTAAAATGCAAAAATTCACATCTACAAGATCCAGCAGAGGGTTGTGCAGGAATACTGTGGAAGAGAGATTCAGATGATGGTTTCCAGATCCTGTGCATTATTCTGACTGATCTTGTCCTGGATATGGTCATCCTATAAGTAGTTGAAAAAAAAGGAGCCATAGAGAATACACTAATAATGAGCAATCCATGTGAAAAACAGAACTTCACGAGGACTGGGAATAACTTATCTTCTCCTCTGGATACTTGCAGACAAAAACCAGCAAGGACGCTAAAAATATGCAAAAGACTTGTGGTGCAGTTTCCCAAGGCCAGAGAAAGGAAATAGACTGACAGTTTCTCCCTGACCCCTTTACTACCCCCGTGTAACCTCCTAACAACCCCCACGGGGGATCCTGTCTCTATGTGTAAAACAGACAGTCAAAAAAGCATCCTGGAAATTCTAGAGCCACAAAAACAAGGGGACATGAGGAAGTCCAATAAGCTTGTATGTTGAGGGCTCAGTCGGGAGATAATCTCGAGGCCACACAGAGCAGGCGCCAAGTCTATAGAGCCTAAAAGCTCCACTGCGCAGCACAGCAGCGTGGTCATTGTTGTCTTTGGAAAGTAAGCAGCTCTAGTAAAGGCCGGTGGTGTGAAAGCCACCTCTCTTCTTGAGTGTCTCCTTCAGACCCTGTTGTTGACATACAGGGCAGGTGCAGCTACTCTCTACAACTGCATCGACTAGAAGCCCCCACCACACACACACACACACACACACAGCGCACACAAACACTCATGCACTCACATACACATAGGGGACTTGGTATCACAAGACAGGGTTATACGGACAAAGACAAATCTACCATTTTCTTTAATATCTCTGCAACAATCAGCAAGGGGCTGCTGAGTTAACACAGGGCCCACAGAGATGAAAACAATGGCTGGATTCTTCTGGCTTGAAGATGGCTATGGGAAATGGCAGGGATGCCAAGGCTGATAAGTGACCGAGGGGCTCAAGTTACTTCCAGCTGTCTGCTGCCATGCATGCCTCTGTGGAACGTATGGTTCACACATAATGCAGACCATTTCATTTGCGTAATGCTCATAAAAATCTGGCGGATGTATTAAATAAAGTCAACAGGCTTTTACTCAGGCAGGGCTTACATCACGGGAACTATTCCCCATTCCCCCCCGAGGAGCCGTGCAGTGTGTCCCAAGCTAAGAAAACAGCGGCCTTGCATGCAGCAATGTTAACTGAATCAATAAAAGGAGGGAATATCAAGCAACCTGAATGCAGCATCTGGAAAGAATCTGACTCAGATTATAGTAGCTAGATTGTAGGACTGTACACGTAAACAGTGTATCTGTAGGCATTGTTGGATATGCGTTTGTGTAGACTAAGCAAAAAATACATAAATGTGTATCTGTCTTCAAGCTGTTAAAATTTATATATAATCAGTCGTGTAAAACAATATTATTATTTTAAATATGGGGCTATATTTTTGTGTTACACTTAAAAAAAAAGCAAAGAAGAAAAAAAAAACTAGAGCCACACTGCATTAGCATCACCTCAATACCAGTGAGGGCCTCTTCCTGTCCATTTGGAAAATATAAGTACATTTTCAAGCTGCTGCACACTCCAAAAGGAGAGTGCTTTTGGCAGGCTTTGAAGTTCTCAGAAATAATGCTCCTTAAAAGCATCCTCCACAATACAGAAAAACATGAACATGGATTTTCAGACAAGAGGTGCGAGCGAGCACTTCTTAGCGACCATGTAAATCTCAGCTGGAGGACTTGGACATGTTTGATGTTTTTTAAAGTCTGATCATCTTTTATACTTCTTGAGAATATCTCATTATAAAGTTAATTTAGTCGCACGTTTATTATCTTTGCTAGAAAAATATGTTAATTTGGCCTGCGCCTCATTGCCGTCATCTTTTATAGCTCGATCATATAGAAATGAACAGAGTCAGCAGTTGTTTCATTAGGGTAGGATTGATTGCTTTTTCTTTTTTCTTTTTTTTTGGCAGGAAACTCTGTCTCATCTTGAAAACAGGACTCTGCTTGAAAAGGATACTAAAAATGCAACAAAGCGCCAGAGAGAAGGAGAAGGGCAGGAATAAAACTTTGCAACACAGTCTTTTATTTTCCCCTCTCTGCACAGTTTAGTGTTTCAGTTACACCCTTTAGGCAGTAAAAACTGTCATCTAATCATATCCTCACACAGTCTTAAATGCCATATACGCCCATACCAGCCTGGAAAGGGGACCTTTCTCTGGATTAAAACGGATATGAGGTTATTTTTGTGAGATCCATGATTGCACGAGGCACTCCCATCTAGACTTAGCGTGATGACTGAGGAGGTGAGCTAATATAGCATAGTGGTGATGCAAAAGAGTTGTGCAAGTTCATCTGCTTTTGGATCCTGCCCTTTGAAAAAAAGGAGAAAAAAATCCTGAAGTGCTTAGTGTTTTTTTTTTTTTTTTTTTTAAGTCTGTTGATCCTTCTGCAATGTGCAACTGTTGGTGCATGCTTAATTTTTGCACACTGCGGTTCGAGTGAGTGACACTCGCTGAGTGATTTGTAAGCTTTCTCTTCGTGGGTGAAAATGCTCGGCAGCAGATGGGCAGCGGCATGTTTTTATGCAGCGTAAACAAAGGATCTTCTTTGGATTTCGGAATCACAAATATTAAGATACAACATCACATCTATTATAACTGTTCCAGATTCCTGTTGGACAGTTTTCTGTGCTCCAGTTTCAATCTGTAAGAGACACACACACAGACATGGATGGAGACATTGGGGAGGGTTGAACTGATTAATGGAAGAACATGACTTGGGTACGCTTCAGAGACAATCAAATGAGCCCTAAATCTCCTGAAGTGAGATAGATAGAAGCACTGGTAGCACATTGTGTGATCTGACATGTCCTCCACACACTTTAACTGGTATTATTAAAGAACTTGACAGCGCGGGTTTGGCCTGGCAGGGCATGTTGGACACACTGCAGCAGATCAGATAGAAGACAGGGGAAATGCTTTAGCACCTCTGAAACAGTGAGGGGGGTGCGGTGGTGGTGGTGAAACAAAAACGTAATAAGGAGATGGGAATTACTGCTGAATTAAGCACCACTTTGATTGGGAACTGATTGACCGATGGTTGGCAAAACATGAAAGAATGACCTTGAATTCTCCAGCGCGAGTATGGATTGGCACACAGCATCTCTCCATCTCTCTCCCGCCTCCCCTGCTTTCCTCTCTCCACTCTCATGTCTGTCAAATACACACACACACGCACACGAACTACCACAAGTATAAGCCTACTCTGACAGAAGCGCATACATGTGTACACTACCGCTCCCTCTCGGCTTTTTCACACTCTCTTTAGTGAGAGTGGGGAGGGGGGGTTAAAAAAAATGAACACGCAGTCACGTACGACATGCCAGAGTCGAGAGAGCAACTTCAAAGTAAGGCAGATGCAGGGACAGGACCCTCTGAATAAATTTTCTGGCCACCAGTTGATCTGCCCCCGGGCTAAGATTGTGGCTGTTCGCATCTCTCCTGACCCCTCATCAGCTCTCAGTTAAAACCGATCCCGCTCCAACGAGGCAGTCGTACGGAGAAACGGGGATCCGTAGGTTAAAGTCAGAGAGATTAAATCTGCTTTCAGGTGCTGAGGGTGTGAAGAAATTAATTTTTATCAAAGCTGGATTGTTAGAATTTCGCAAAAAGGAAAAGAACAAAAAGAGAGATAGTGGTGAACAAATCAGCATGAAGGCCTTGGCACTATCACAAAACATATTAAAGATAGCTGACGTTTATCATCTTGCAAATATACTCGATGCTGTCCACAGTTTGACCGAGTGTGCTTTATTATCATGCTTGCTTCAACTATTGTGTGTGTGTGTGTGTGTGTGTGTGTGTGTGTGTGTGTGTGTGTGTGTGTGTGTGTGTGTGTGTGTGTGTGTGTGTGTGTGTGTGTGTAAGGTTGTCATTATTTAAGAGATACTCCTGTTGGGCAACTGCTTATGCATGTCATTATTATTTTTCTGTGTTGACTTGTTTTAATATTTGATTTCTTTACTAATCATTCATAAGGCTATGGGGCACAAGTGTTGAATTATTGTAATTACACCTGCTGGGACATGCATAGTCTATTGCATCTTTGACACGTAATATCTTTAAGGGGGAGAAATCTGTATTTTTCCTCCACTTTAGGTTTTTTTTTTTTGAGAAGGGGTATAGAAATATGCACACCAGAAACAAAGGGTGTGACTAAAAGGCTGCGAAACAGACTTCGGATAAACAAAATCATCAACTAACCGAAGCACAATTTGGAAAATTCACTCATACTTTTTTTCTGCATACTGTAGCCTCCTACATTTTCCACCCCTTTAAAAAAAAGCAAGGATCTGTAGCCCTGAGGGCAAATACTCACCTGTGTGTGTGTGTGTGTGTGTGTGTGTGTGTGTGTGTGTGTGTGTGTGTGTGTATGTGTGTGTGTGTGTGTGTGTGTGTGTGTGTGTGTGCAAGTGCACTAGGTGCAGTATGCAACTACAGTATATGTTGCTTTTAACCGAATACAAATACACACACACACACACACACACACACACACACACACACACACACACACACACACACACACACACACACACCCACACACACACTGACAAGCACATACACAAACACTCAGTAGGAATCTGGGGATCTAATGAGGCCCGTGGAGACAACACTGCTGAATTGTCAGTCAGCCTTCAGCTTGCTGACACACAGTCAACAACATCAGTGACTGCTTTTCACAAGCAAGCGAAGAATGTCGAATTGCATCAGAAGTCAAGAAAAGTCTGAGGTCCGCTGGACTTGGAATAAGAAATGCCAAGATAACGTGAGGCATAAAGAAAGAAAAAGCTCCTGAAGAATGAAACCACTTTCCTAAGTGTGTTGCACCTCTGGATAACTTTAGCAACTCTCCATACTTTGCGAGAAAAACAAAACAAACTCAGCTCATTTCATTTGTCGTGGATTTAAAATTCATCCCCGTGTTTAAGATTTGTGAGGAGGTTACTTCATATCTTTTAAAAAAATGTAACCACTTCCCTTGTTCTTCCAAAGCTTGCAAAACCAGGCTCCAGTCCTGTTCCTCAAATCAACAATGGGGCAATGTGCTTGAGAGAGAGAGAGAGAGAAGTGAGCCAGGCATGTCACAGGAGGCCTGGATGTTCAGAGCCTTGTTGCCTCACTGTCATGCCTGGTAGCTGTGCCGTAATAGGCCGTGCTTTATCCCGGGTGTTATTGCGCTTTATTGTTTCAGGGCAGCGCAGACGTGCAATTTAAATAGAAGCGTGTAATTACGAGTTTGTCACTAAAAGCTGGCCTGTTATTTCCTCCTTCCCTGATGGAGGCGGCGTGGTCTCTGCTGCTTACCTGAACAATACTGGGAATATCATCTGGTCGCGTCACACAATAGACTGCTGCTGGTGTTTACTTAAACTATTAAAAGGCGATTAGGGTGACGCGCTGTTTGTGCTTTATTCGCATGTTTAAAACAAAGCGAGTCCACCTCGTAATTTGTCTATAATAATAATAATAATAATAATAATAATAATAATAATAATAATAATAATATATTGGGGTGGTGATTTATTTGTGGTCACGCAGCCCTCCAGTTAAAATGCCCCCCCTCATCACTTCATGGTCTGTATGGAGACTGCGCATTGGTGGCTTTAGGGTTAAGAATAGCTGATGTAGCCTACACGGCGGTGAATGAAGTGTCGGTTTTCAGCGCAAACTCCTCCTCTACGGACGGGCTTGCGCTTTTCTTCCACTTGAACAACCAAGTAGTTTTCAGAGCGCATTCCCCGGCAGCAATGTGGAGGGAAAGGGCGAGCACGTCCAGCTGAACCTTTTGTTTTTTTATACTTTTGCACGTCTTTTGTTATTTCTCTTTTTCTAGTTATGAACGTTGTTTACGTTGGGGGCCCACATAACAAATTGTCGGTTCTCGGGGAAAGCAAGCGAGTCCGAAGTGGAGAAAACTGCAGCCCGTGTCGTTGTTGTTTTTTTCCCCTTTTCTTTCCTCATTTTTTTCTTCTTTTTAAAAAAAAACTTGAGCAGTTCTCTTACGCATGGATATTAGGAGATGAAATCGGACGTGTTGCTCGTTCTTGAATAACCTCGCTGTCGCGCGTGCTGTAGTTTATGTGGTCTCCGGACTCTTGTAGGAGGAAAGAAAGTCCCATTCCTCAGCGGCACAAAAAGTAGAGACACACAGGGACCGTAAGTTGTCCACAACCTGCGAAGGAGACGAAACTTTGCCAAGTTTGCGGCGCATCCGGCCACCGACGCCAAGCTTTCATCGATTTTTTCTGTCGCTGTTGCAAACTTTTAATTGTGGATTATTAACTCAAGGCTCGACATGGCGCACGGGATCAAGTTCAGAGGATGAAAAAGGAGTTTTAAAATATGAACATTTTCTTGTAGTTTACTGCTCCAGTGGTTCGCTTGGACTACGCTGATCAGATAAAGAAAGAAAAAAAAGAAGAAAAGGTCAATTGTTGCGTTTGTTTTTCGTCCTCCTTGATACTCTCCACTCGTCTGCGAAAATGCCACAGTTAAACGGAGGTGGTGGGGACGATTTGGGGGCCAACGATGAAATGATATCGTTTAAAGACGAAGGGGAGCAGGAGGAAAAGATCTCCGAAAATGTGTCAGCGGAAAGGGATTTGGATGATGTGAAATCCTCCTTAGTGAACGAGTCGGAAAACAATAGCAGCTCATCAGACTCGGAGGTAAGTGCAGAGCACATTTTAAGTGCTCTCCGCGGGGCTCAGCATTAAAAGAAATGGGATTTAATAGCGCTGAAAGTTTCACTAGTTTCCCCCCTCCTCCTCCGTCTGTGTCTAATGTCCGTTGTAGCAAGCAGAGAGGCGCCCCCAAACCAGACCCGACTCAGAAAGTTATGAGAAAACAAGAGACTACTTCAGCGAAGGTAATGATAACAGTAATAATAATAATGATGATAATAATAAAAAGGAACTCTGGGTCTTTTGCATAGTGCAACTGGTAATTGTTGTGTCTTGCTTAACCATTTTCTTTATCCCTGCAGCACTGAGAAGACAGCAAGATGGTGGCTTTTTTAAGAGTCCACACTATCCTGGCTACCCGTTTCTCATGATCCCAGACCTCACCAATCCATACCTTTCTAATGGTTCGCTGTCTCCCAGTGCAAGAACAGTAAGTGTCTCTGCGGATGTGTTTCCCTCCCCTTGCTCTCTTTTCTTTGTTCCCTCTTACTCTGCAAAAAACTTTGGCCGTGCGTAAAAGTTCCTTGTGCACAACTCAGACCGCCATATTCCCTCCGAGTGGCCTCTCAAGGAGTACTAACTACTTCTTTGTTCTTTTTGGGGATATAAAATTCTCCCTACCACCCACCCCTCGCAAAGGCTCGCATATGAGAACTTCTTATTCAGATGGAAACCTCAGACACGTTGCTCAGTCTTTTTGAAAATAAGGAGCAACTTTGACAGTCCCTTACAAAAACTGTGCTGCAGCTTCACACTGGGTCTTCATTATATACTTAATAGTGGCCTCGCCTTACTAAAGCTGATGTTATCTAAAGTGCTGTTATTCCAGGGACTTGTATTTTGCAGTGCAGAGGCTAAAATGCCATTTTAGAATCGCAAGATATTCTCGTGTTGTTTTTACTTGCACCACATTTCTTTCTAATGTTTTTAGCTTCAGTGGCATTTCTTTTGATAGGCAGGCTAACTTCTTCTGTTGGCCTGCATATTAAAAGCTACTCTGCAAAAGGGGGGAAAAGGCTGTTGGTCAGGTCATATCCTACAGTAACAACAATGTAATACCTCACTCTGACACACACGGGAGGCATTTCACTGCACTGTGTCCCCCGACAGACGCTGTCCAGAGACTTTAAATGTCCAGATAAGGTTGACAGTCTTAAGCAAGTGTTGCTGATGCAGAGTTTGGAGTGTGTCATTTAACCTGTTGCATTGAGGCATTCCCAGCTTGTGAAGTTGTAAACATTTTATAGTGTTTAATACTGATTATTGGTTTGGTTGCTGCTTTTTTGTTGTTGTTGCAATTTTTCTTTTTTTGCAGTGCTTGGCTTCAAACATGACATTTTCACACAGCAGTGGGTAGCCAGTTAGTAATGCTGTGGACACTTAAGGTCAAACAGACACACATTTTAGGTAGTTTAATATTTGGAATCGGGAGACTGTTAAATGCAATGTAATTGGTGCTGCACAAACTTCCTTGAAATAATCTCTGCTTGTGAGCTCTGTTTTTCTTGAGATTGTCCATCCCCCAAGCCATGTCACCCCCCACCCCAAAAAAAGGAAAAAAAAAACAAAACAAGTACTTTCGTTAAGGCCTGGCAGGCATCTGACTGAAAAGACCCAGCCCCCCTTCCCTCCCCCTTTATCCTTTTCACTGTTCCTTGCCCACTCCCCTTGCCTCCCTGTACCTTCCATTCAATTAGAAAGGCGTTAGTTGACCATTGTTATTCTGAGCAGTCTTGATGGCTTCATTGGAGGTCTCCATTGGGGCTCATTAACTAAATGGCTACTCTCCTCACTCCATGTGATGCACGCTATCTTGTAGTTTGTCTATGTTGTTGGTTTTGGCCACCAGACTTTCCGAGGAGTGACGTCACAACCCAAGAGATAAACGTGCTCGAATAGAAGTGCATTAGAATACGTTTATTCCCCCCAAAGGAAACTGTGGTAGATGTATTTGGTGTAATTAAGAAACAAACCTAACGGCTTCAACTCTGTTATCTCGTCCCTTGCTTTGTTTTGTCATGCGTGTCTGGTATGAATGCCTCTCTCTTCCTGGTATTTTCTCTAGGAAAACAAGAGCGGAAAATTAATACAGCTTATTGCTTGTGGCAAAGTAACAAATAATTACAGGGGATTTTAAATTCTGAGGTATAATCCTCTATATTTGAAGAAAAAAAAAGAATGGGGTCAATAGGACAAAGTGGGCTGACTGTGTCAATCATCACTGTGGCAGAAAACAAGCAGGCAGACAATAGCTGGCATACTTAGCGGTCGTCTTAAGGTCTCCATATTGTACTGGGCTTTGGACTGGCTTCGTGGCTTAAATGTCGTGAATGTGATTGGGGAAAGGCTCAACATTTTTCTTTTTTTTTCACCTCTCATCGCGAGAGTCTGATTTATTTACACCTGTGGATCAAGTTTAGTGCAGATAGGTTTACAGAATAATATTTATCACACATTTTACACACATGATGAGCTCTGCAGTAAAGCTTATCACGAATAATCATTCTGTGGAATATGCAGATAGGCTAGTGAGATTAAATTTCTTCCTACAGGGCAAATGAATTTGTTTTGTCACCTCTCCCGTCTTGACATAAAAACCATCCTGGTGCCCGCAAATACTTTTATGATCTTGTGCAGCTTGGAACGCCCTGCTGCTGGAACTGCCACATTTGTTTTACAAGCGCCCAGCAGTACGCGGTTGTACTTGTGCTGCATGAGACGCATTAAAGTTGCGTCTCTCACACAGATCGTGTGATTAGTGCCAGGCAACAAAATCCACCGTTTCCATTTCCTGGTGCAGACTAGGCAGCTTGATACCTTTGAGCGTAATGTAAATGGTTTTTTTTTTTAGTTTTGTATGTATGCAAGACATTCATTTTCACATTTGCATGAAAATATTTATAACTCCTACTTGTGCTCTCCCAACCAGCTGCTTTTGTGTAGTAATGCTGCATGTGCATTCAGTGCATATAATAGACGTGAGGTGTTGCTCAAGAGTTGTCATGCAGTAATTTTACTCTGCAGTCTTGAAGGTTTTGAGCCCCTAACTTAAAAAAAAAATAAAAATTGGGATGTGGCAACCCTATCATGAGCAATGAGAGACAGGCCTACATGGGATCAGCACAGAGTTCCCCTGAGGGCCAAGCATAACTGATTTAAAGCCTGCTCTGAGCTGACATTCCGCTGTAATCCACTGAGAGCTGAGGAGGAGGTTTTATGTTTGCAGAGATGTTCCACCAGACCTCTGCCTGCTGTGGGGCGCAGGACCGGAGCATTTGTTTTTTTAAATTTTTGTTTTGTTTTTTTACCCCTCTTTATCAAAGTTATCAGCACAAATCCAGCTAAATGTTTGCCAATTCACTGATTTGCATTGTGATCGAAGACTGTCAGATTTAACTTGGCGAAACACGCACTCCGCTCCACGCCACCGCCCCTTGTTGCCTTCATCAGCACTTTTAGATAACTCGGCCACTACATCACCATCATCCTCGCCGACGAGCGAAATGCCTCTTGTGTGTGAGAGGTGGCGAGAGAGTGTGAGCGAGGTTAGCCGCTCAAACATATCTTCATCAAATACACGGTGGGACACTCGAACTCCCGAGCATGATTGTTGAATAGAAAATGGTTTGAGATCGAGATATGAATGGAGAGCTTGTATAAGTCTGGACATGTCAGTGGCTACGATTGCATGCCGCATTGGCTCTCACCACCACCGCCACCCCCCCTCAATTCTTTCTGGTGCTTTTGGTGCTTAAAATGTGCAGACAAAGAAAAGTCAACACAGACATTGTCCCGCTGAATAAAAGGGCCTCTCCCTGCATAAGCAAAGCCTGTTTGTGTGGAGATGTCTTTTCATCAGGTGGCTCACTTGGCATTTCACTCACCTTGCTGCATGTGTGTGTGTGTGAATGAGCAAACATGCAACCATGCGTGCTGCACGTTTGTCTGTGCAGAGCCTGTGAGCGTCAGGAGGGTTGGGGGAGTGGGGGCGTTCAGGTGATGCTGTGTGGATATTTTGCAACAGAGGGAACAGTGTACGGGGCGCTCACATTCTCACAACGCTCAGTGTTGTATTCCTGAATGTTGGCGTGCAAATATTTTTATACCCAAGCGCTGTGTCAACACAGCTAACATTTTTGACTAGGTTTATAGTTTTTAAAGGATTTTTTTCCCTTCAAAGGCAAACACATCTACATCAATTTGGTGGCACTATCCAATTAGAAGGAGATCTCGATCGCCCGCAGAAATGCCATCACTGGCTGGGAGCTCTCGCCTGGAGTCATTTTGATAATGAACCCTCTGCTCGGACTTAAAGGAATTGAAAAACAATCATGATTTAGTTGCAGAAGAAGGGGAGAGATGTTTACATTCTCAGTTTCCACATAATGTGTGAATTGGTACATATTTCACGGCTGTATTTCTCAGCAATTAGCTTTTATATTGCACAGGGGTAATCAAGGTCAGTTCTAATTAGTGCAACACAAACCAGTGCAGCTAATAATATGTTGCAAATGTTCCAATTTACACAGAAACTAACCAACAAATCAGTAGATGTTATAACTTTATACCATCTCCAGCAGTGTCACATGCAAATCTTTTTTTTTTTGGGGGGGGATGCATGCATCTGGCATTTGATTTTCAGCCCACGGATGCTTTCTTCCTACCATCCCTCACACACAACTGTGTGAAATGGTGTCAGTCCTGGTCTCTATCCTTCTCTCTCTAATCTCTGTGGAAAGCATGAGCTGGCGTCAATTCCTCCCGCTACCCCATAGCCTGCTGGTTCACTACCTAACCCACCCACTCGCCCGCCTGACATTAGAAATTCTGTTTATAGCGTTCTCTGGCTTCTCGAGCGCGGGGCCCATCAGGAGCATCTCAGCACCCTTTGAGGAAAGGATAACCAACATCTCCCCTCTCCAGCCGCAGACTCCCCATGTTCAGTGACATCAATGAATCCCTTTGATGTGCCAAGATGAATATGTGTGCGAGTGTTTTTTTTTTTTTTAAAAATCAATTTATGTGTTTTTCTCGTTTGCTGCGTTTGGCCAGAACTGCTGCTCAGTTTGGTACACTGCTTTTTCTCCTTTAAAAAGACCAAACAAAAAATGGGAGAACTTGTGTTTAAGTCGAGATACATTTGGCCAAACAGGTGAACACGTCTAGCGCTTCGGAGCGCACGCCGATGTCTCCGAAGCTCTAGTCTCGGAACACAAAACTCTTGTTGAAGAGTTAAATATAGGCGATAGGCGTTCCGGTGAACAAATAGAGAGTCATGTCTACACATGTCCTTACTTTGCGCTCAAACAATTGCAATGCTTAGCGGATAATCTCTGCATCATGAATCTATTGTGAGACTCAAATATAGTTTAGTTAGAAGCAATGGAAAACCAAAGCTTGCGTTCTTTGTCACTCATTTTTTTGGTTAAACTGTTACATATTAAAAAAAGCTGTTCTTAGTGCAAATTAAAGCTCGCAAGAATCGTGTGCGTGTCTCTGTCCTCATAGAAACGGAGGAGGAGTTTTATTCTTAATACAGTTTGTCAGAGTTGGAGTCGGAGCAACTCTGTCGGATACCATTTTTAAATGACTAAATTACCTGTGCTAGACAAATGTCGGATGATATATCGGTCGGGCCTTAATTATGCCTGCATCTAACCATAATTATGTTTATGATCCAGCCAGTTGAATGAAGGTGGATTAACTGTGTAATCGCTTGTGTAATACGACAAAGAAAGGAGATGAACTTGTGATTTTTTTGTCTGGATTGGTTAAATTAGTCTTATCGGTTAACTAGTCTTTTCACCTCCAGTACACTGCTTCTCAGTGAAAACTGCAGATAAAATCATAATGATCCCTACCACAGCAGTCTAACTGGTAGATTAGGGTAGAGTGACTGTTTCTTTATATAAGTGTTTGTATGCCCATGCATACCCATAACCACTACTGTTTAGGTCGCATAAAGAAATGTTTTCCCTCTATAATTGTACCTTAAACTCCTCGCTAGTAAAATGTGATTGTACAGCAGGAATACAAAAAAAAAAGCTCTAAACAGGGTTTCATCAGTCTGGTATTCCAAGCAGCTGTTTTCAGTTTAAGCACTGCAGGCAGCAGCAGAGGGAGAGGGAGCAGGCATGAGGAGAGATTGTTGATGAGATGTGGTGGTAGAAGCATAAACTGGGGCAGATACGGGTGCTGCTATTCCTTTGCCTGTTATCCTGTGGTGGGCTGCCTTCCAGACCTTGAGGGACTCACTTATCTGAGGGATTCTGTCTCCCACAGAGCACAGCTTCTTCTTCGTAGACCACAATGCCTTACCATTACCTTACAGTCACAACCCAGTCAACAACAGCAGGAGGATATCAGATCATGTGCATGTAGCATCAGTACTACTGAGATTTACACCAGGCCTCGCTTCGGTTCATATGCTGGGCACGGAAGTGCTCTGTGCGGCCCAATAAAGGCATGCGTATGCGTTGTACCAGTGAGGCTGTAGTGTCATACTAAATTAAGAAGTGGATGGACATCCTTCCAGAATGAGGTTAGTTGACTGCAAGCAGAGCAGCTGTTCTTCTGGTTGAGGTTATAAATCAGCAATGCCGCTTCCCACCGAGTTAAATGGTGGAGCAGGTTTAGGAGTGCTGTTGGAGCTCGTAGCCCACTGACAGATACATGTCACACATCCGCACGTTGCACCCGTACACAACCCGTGACCTGTTCCGCACTGACATTTTAAGAGTTGCTTTAACCCGTGCAGATTTTCACTTTACCCATAAAGCAAATGCATCTCTCACTTTGTCACGCATTTTAAGTTGCCGCATGATGATTTCTTGCACGTTGTTGTATTGAAATAGACCAAAACTTGCACGCGCTTGACTATAGAGCCATCGCTGTAACCGATAAGACTGACGCGCCATCTGCAAACTGAATTTAGCTCTGGTAGCTCGTAAGTAATGGATCGTATATGTAACTGTATAAATAAAGACGGAGAGCTAGTGTCACGTGTTTAATACATTTATTTAGACACACGCATATTAGCCTGGGGTAAATGTATGTCACAGAAGCATAATTTCACTCTGTTGTTTAAGCCATTATTGGAACGTGTCCGTGTAAGCTTTAGTGGTTTACATTTTACCATTAAAAACTGTCTGCAACAGTACTTGTAAAAGAATTTATGCATTGCCACTTTATTGCAACAGTGTTTTTTAAGTGAAGTTTATAAAATGTTCATGAGAGCACGCCGATCTTAGATATCTAAAAAACAACAACCAGGAAACCCCATAAAGTTTGAATTTGAATTTGTTTGTTAAATATCACACATTGACACTTTTCCCATGAGATCAGGCTGCCTGTCCTGATATTGGTATTAACTTAACCTTTGGGTGCCCCTCTCTTTCCCCGTTAGCCTCATAAACCAATTGTACTTGTTAAGAAGTCACAATGTTCTGCGGAGCAGCAAATTAGATTAAAGCCGAGCAAAGGCACAAGTCATCGAAAATGTGTAGCCTCCTTATCTCGGTCCAGACTTGTGGATCCTGTTAGAATAAACAGCAGGAGCAGCAGAAGCGTCTGATGGCCTGAGCTGTTTGCATCGCTCTCAGCCACAGGATATCCCTCTTCCCTGACCTTATCTGCTCAATTTAAAATTATGAGGTAATGTTCTTGATTAGTTATGAGTAAGGGATGTGATTGAGGGCCTTGTGCTCAGCAGACATAAGACACTCTTTACAGATAGCGGGATTCCCCTAACGCCTGCCCTCAGATAATCAGCATGATTAGGTTGCTTTGTGTTGAGAGTTTATCATTTGATATACTCAGCTTGGGTGCTTCTTTAAAGAAGTAAGTGTTGGCATGAGGTTGATCTTGTATCAGATGATAATCATGGATGTGGGGTAGGGTCAGGATCTCCATCGGAACAATTCCCTACATATTTGACTGACTTATTTGCTTCAAATGTAGAGTAGCTACATTAGAAAAAAAAAAAGATCTAATCAAGCCTATATGACATGGAATAGGCCAAGGAGCCCTTTTGTTTGATTTGTACATGGGTTAGAGGAGCTGGCTATTGGAAATCCCTGAAGCAGGCTTTAGGGGCAGGTCTGATTCTCGTGTGAAATGGGAAGGCTCTATAGCTCTCGGCTGACTTGACTGGGGCTGTATGGGTGTGTTGGCAGGGGGAGCGCCGGTCATGAATAGGGTCTTTGACTACCTCAGACTTGCCCTGAAAGGCAGGACAAAGACCCTAGGGCAACGGCTTAGAGCCTCACAGCTGAGCTACAGAATGCTTGGCCCAGTCTTCCTCCCTCCTTGCCTGATTTAAATACTACAGTGGCTTTCAGCATTCTGGCGACGGAGCGATCGCATTCACCGCAGCACATTTACCATCAACTTTTCCCTCTGTTTTTGTTTACAGTAAACCAATGCCAGAGTTGTTTACGTAATCCATTGTACAGAAATCCATCAGAGGTGCGGGTGAATATGCATCAGTGACTCTCTTTAAAACTGCCTGAAGACGGACTCATGCTGTTCATATTAAGCAGAATTTATTTTGCTGCAGACTAACTGTTGGCATATGTGTGTACCACTGCTAATCACAGCTCCACTCAGAGTTGTTAATTATGGCGCATTTTTGCCTATCCTCATGCAAGATGGAGATATTGGCAAGTAAACGGGATAAAACTCGCTGCGCACCTCTTAATCGCTCAATTATTTTTGACAGATCTGTGTGACTCTTCAGCTTTCGAAATTTGCAGATGGAGAATAAATAGCCATAAATCTTTTCTGCAGAGTTAATGGGGTTATTTGAGTCCTGTCCAGACACTCTCTCCCCACAGAGTGTCTAGTTTCAGATGTCACTCAGAGCTTTGTTTGCCCCCCTGGGTGAAGGGTTAGAGGTCAAGGTTCAGGGCCAGTTGGCTGAGTGGCCGCGAAAGCTCAGGCTTCCCCTCGGCATATCCGATCCCCTCCTCTACATCAGCCCAGCAGCCACAATGAAGGGATCAGTTTGCAGCATTTGTCTTTCCTTTTCATTACCCGAATGATTTTCGACTCATGTCAGAAGTGTAATTAAAAGAGTGCCTTTCACGGTTTTTGCAGTGAGTGGAAAACCATTCACTGCAATGTTACTGCGCTTGTTGTGAAGTTTCACTGCTTTTCCTGTTTTGTCCATTATTACCCCCCAAACCTCCCACCAATCTTTAACTGGGATTATTTGCATAATTTGAACATTTCTGTTAAGACCTTCTTAGCCTTTCTCAATTAAGAATCACACCTCAGCACAATCTCACCCGGCCTCAAATAATATTAATAATAATAATAATAAAAAAAACCTTCTCAGTTTCTTTGTTCAAAACACCTCAAAACTTTCAGCCTCCACCCACAATCTCAACTTTTCTCCCTGCCCCACCACCGCCACCACCCAAACATGTCCTCCAGCCAGGTTTATTATGCCGTTTCACGCAGACCAAAATTGCAGCTGCATGGAGAACAATCTGGAGCACATTAGCTCAGGCGCTGTGATTTATAAATTGTTTCTCAGGCCATAAATCCCTGCTGTAATTGTGCACAAGCACCCCCCCCCCCCCCCCCCCCCCCCCCTCTCTCTCTCTCCAGTCACCCCCTCCTATTCTCTCCCTCTCTCGCTCTCTCTGAGCAGCTTACAGTCCTTGGGTTAACATTTAATTGTTTGCAGAAGTGTGCAGCTTGGATTGAGTGGAAGCTTGTTGCATTGTGGCACAGTATCGCAGAAACAGTTCTCCATGAAAGATAAACTTTCCTACTTTTTTAAAGGCTGTTTGTAAAACCCCCTTTTTTTCCCTGTCGCATGGTGTGAGCTAAACGTTCAGAATGGGATGTGAGCGTTTTTGTCTTCAGCTCCCTGTTACCGTGGTTCATGCTCTGCATTCCTGAATACTATGTAATTGTAAGGGGGCCTCTCCTCAACCCTGTCCCAGGGAATCTGATATTTACAGCAGCCCCTGATCATAATCACCTTGCCCCTCTCATTAGATTGCATTGAAAGTGAAAGATAGCAGCAGCTGTATTGTTTTAAGTAGCATGTCCAGCCTCGAGGTCTCAGTGGTCTGGTTAATGCCATGAAGATTTTTTTTCTACAAAAAGTTGTGACAGCCTGTATGAATTAATATTAGTTGCTCAAAACTGGACATGTTTTCCCAAAATATGTAAAAAGTGATTTAGTCAATATTAAAATAAACTGATATTGGTTCTCTGCTCATGTTCCTGCTTCATTGTTTTGCTTTCAAGAGACCTGGTGAACCTTGAAGAGGTAAAGGACCTAATGACCCATCCTGCCTTGTGATTCCTCTATAGGCTTTTCTTTACACCGTGAACGTGTAGGTTTTGTCTGACGGGTTTCAAGCTTTTCAGAGTTTCAGAGATGTAAGAAGAGCCCTGCATGGGGACAAAGTTATAGACAAGCCTATTGCTAAATCGTGATTTAGCACTCAATATCAGCACGATGAAAATGAAGCTTGCAGACTGTAAGGAAATGACTTCTACAAATGTTTCAGGTATTAAAAAAAACAAAAAAAACCCCGCTGGCAGTCTTCCAGACCTCCCTGCAGTCTGCTGACAGTACGCATAACTAATCCCGGGGAATGTCATGGCAATTTTGTGCTGTGTCACACATTGTGGAGGTTTGAGATTGCTTTTACTGTTCGATTCAAAAGCTACATTGTAGCACATGTAGCAAATTTCTTTCTTTTGTGCCAAATGATTTTTGAATATAGTTTGCATGACTGTTAGAGCTTAAAAACAGCGACATATAGATGGAAATGAATTGATTCCACGTCAAAGCGACTGATTCCACAGCTTTGCCACCTTAAATTATATGGCCTCAGTCCCTCTCTGAGTCCCCTGTGTTTAAGGACTGACTGTGGCTGAAATATACCTGTGGCATTTGAACATGTGTGTGTGTGTGTGTGTGTGTGTGTGTGTGTGTGTGTGTGTGTGTGTGTGTGTGTGTGTGTGTGTGTGTGTGTGTGTGTGTGTGTGAGTAGGAGAGAGCCGGAGGAGAGTGGAGGGAGTGGAGTTTGCAGTGGGGTGATAGGGATGTCAGGTAGTAAAAACTGAGATGAGGCAGGGCCCAGAAGTCTGCGGGGCCTGGAGATTTGCGCTTTAGCACTCAAGAGAGCAAACACAGGAGGCATCTGCAGGCAGCTGTGTGTGTGTGTGTGTGTGTGTGTGTGTGTGTGTGTGTGTGTGTGTGTGTGTGTTTGGGGGGGTGGTTAGGGGCTGCTGCTGCTCAGGACAGGGGTTGGGGGAGTGGAGCTGGGTGGTGGTGAAGAGACAGAGGGGAGGGGGGTAGGACTTGCAGAGTGAACACAATCAGCCCTCTGTTTTCATAAGACTTGTGGTATGTGAGAGCAGAAACAAATGTGTTTAATTTAGGCTCTTTTTTTTCCCTCCTTCTCTCCCTCGCTCTCTCTCGCTTGCCTTCTCCACTACACCCACTTATGCCCACCTCAGTTTTTCAAAACTGACTGCCCCCCTTCACGACGCTTTGCTGCCGCTCCTCTAGCCCTGTCAGCTACTCTTGGGAAGTTAAAAAAAAGAGAGAGAAAAACAATTGTGCTCTGTCAGTGAGAAAAAAAAGGTGCACTTTTAGACGTACGTGTGTTTACTCTCGGAGGCTGGGGGTAAATATTTATTTGCAATTTCTGGAAAAAGAAGAGAGGGGTTATTTTTATGTCTTCCCTGTGTATTTGGGAGTGATTACCACGCTGTGGTATTTGCCCCGTTCAGCGCGAGTGGGTGGGGGTGCATGCAGAACTTATTATTGCCTCCTAAACGCCTTGGCAAGAAAACGCAGCATTATATTGGTAACCCACGCTGTCTCCGGTCAATTTGTGTTTGGTCATAAATGAAAAATTCAGGTCTCACTTGTGTGTCATTGGCGTAGTGTTGACACACACACACACCTAGATTTGATTTCTAAGTCGAGCTTTACTGTAAACAACCAGCCGACTGCTGGTAACCACGTCGTGTTCTGGAGTTAATTATACAGACGTTTACAGCTGTGAATTTCAATGAAACGAGGCTACTCCCCAAACAATAAAAACGTTGCGTTCCTGCGCGACTGGACAAACAATGCCGCGGGTCGTTGAGCAGAAAGCATATCTTGGACATTAGAGGGCTAGCCTGTCTTGACATCGGATCATTGTGACATTAGCAGGGAGCCGTTTGTGACAATCGAAAGCAGATCTCCAAAGGTGCAGAAAACCACATAACTGACTTCACATAATTAACTTTGAATAGCTTTGCACCCTACTCTCTGTCTTTATGAGATGGCCTTGCTCTTACCAGATGTATAATTATTTTCTCCTGCGTCTAATTACACAGTGAGTTTTTATGTGACCTGCTGTTGTGCTCTGTAACAAAATTACTCACTTATTCCTGACTGTACCCTCACTTTAGCTTTAAACGGCTGATTAAAATTAGCTGAAATCCAAGGAGGAGAACAATGGCGGCTTCATTCTAACACACACATTGCAGTTAACGTTGGTTACACTCTAGATGCAGGAAGTAATAACTCAGGACCATGTCATGCTCAAGGAAGACAAAAAAAAAAAAGAGTAGCCTCATGAAACAAATAATTGCTTGAGTTGCAAAAATGCAAACGCCTGCTTAAGTTGCAGCTCACTCACTGAGACAGAATGTTAAAGAAGCTTTTTATGGGGGTTTGTCTTGGCCTTGTATTCTGTTAATGCTGTTTTATTACTGAAACAAATTCACTCCAAGGACTTTTCAAATAAACCCGGTTTGCTGGTGAGTTTGGCCTTGTGCAGAATACACATGAGGTAGTCATATGACGGCATCGCTCATTGAGTAATTTAAAGCTGAGACCTTTTGAGAAAAGCGCAAACCCACGTATCTTGCCTGTTTTCGGAAGAGCACGTCATCGCTGCGTACGTCTGACATACAGTGCGTATCCTGCACGAACCGTCTTGGAAATGTCGGAAGAAGCTTGACGCTGCGCTGTCAGGACCTCCCCGGCGCTGCCTCCCTTCATCGCTTCTCGCTCCCCTTTTTTTGCACTAATAGTTCTTTTGTGTACAAGAGCATGTTAAGAGGCCAATGAGCCTGGCCTTAATAGGCCACGTCGTCATAGAAACCACAGCACTCTGGATGTCTGACCTTTGACCCAGTTTTTCTACTGGCTGTGAATAAGAGTGCAGGACGACCAACCGGGTCACAATAGAAGCCTGGCAAACTGAGGGAGTGCCCCTGTCATAGTCACTTAACTTCATTCCTCTGTGGGCTAATGGACACTTCAAATGTGGTAGCCATTAGCAGCATGCTATTTCCAGTGCAGCAACACGGGCTTCTCACAGTTAATGTAGTATAAACCAAGACGACAGGCTTCAACCCCAAAAGTTTTTTATGGGTGCCTAATGTAACTGTATTTATACTCCATGTATTCTGCAATAGAAATATCACCATAACTTACACTCTCACCAAACTAGGTTTTTTTAATCTTCCTCTAATTAACAACCTCCCTACCACCGCTACTAATGCATACTTACCTCATAGTGGACCAGTTGAAAAGTCCACATTCAGTGCAGGCAGTAGCCTCATTCGCAGACGGTATTGCGGGTATTACCAGCTGAGCCGCTTGTCATTTCCCCATCAATTACACGCTAATTAGCACAATGACTTCCAAGGTTTGCTTAACAATTGTCTGCGTAATTGTCCTTAATGTCGACAAACAATGGTGCTTAATGCAAACTCTGAGACAAAGGCGGGTGCTACCTATCACACTTTCCTTTGTGCCTTAAAGTCTTTAATTGTGTTTCATGCATAGATCAGGTTTAGGTGTCAATAGCCCCGCGTGGAGCAGGTGATATCAGCAGAGAAAACCTGGGAGGGACTGTTCCTGCCGGGAGCCTGACAGGGTTATTGTCTGAAGTTGCTGTTCATATGGGCCGGGGGGACGGTAATTAACACCTCAGCCAAACAGCAAGCTGTGTGGCCCATTTGTTTTCTGTTGGGGAGGAGGGTTAAAAGAAAACAATGGGGAGGAGTTCTCCACACAGTAGGTGATTGACATTATCTGCCGGGGTGATCCATGGAGGCATTCCTGCTGCTCGGCTATTCACCGCAAGTTGGGCGAAGCCGCTTTTACAAGCACCAGGCCGCGTCTGAGCTGCCACTTTATGCATATTCGCTCCTTTATTTGTTGCCTGTCTGACTGTTTTTCTGTTGATTTGAGTGAGTTAATCCAATTGAGCATATCATGCTAAATGGTAAATGGAATTGTGCTCATATAATTCTTTCCTACTCCAGCTGACCACTCAAAGCGCTTTTTGCCACAAGCCACATTTGCCCATTCGCGCACATTCAAACAGTGCTTCATTTTATGCCCTTTATAACTAAGTAACATTTGGTGGGGGCGGGGGTCCATGTATTGAGCCACTTCCTGATCCACCGCCACCAATACATATGCAAAATCCTGCAATCCGTTTTAGATAATATAGCAAAATTAACATTACCTAGATTTACGCTTAACACGACTCCTCAGTGCGACCTTTAAGTTAACAGATAGTTGTTAGCAAAAGTTTGGATTTTTTTTTCTGTCCCTTTGGCAGACTCTCTGACTTAGTTTGACAGCAAATGTCCAGACATCTGTCTCTTCTCCGTGCTCCGCTGTTGGCCTGGAGTATGGCAGCGCACACTTCAGAGATGACAAAGACTCTTGGCTGTGTTTTCCTCTGCTCTGTGAGAGCAATGTAACAATTAGAACCCAGCTCTGGCAGGCCACATGCCCCCGAGCATATGTTGTATTCTCTGTGTTCAAAAACCCAAACGCCTCCAGTGCAGCTTTTTTGGAAAATTTCAGTGGCATCACTGCCACCTTTGTTGCATCTGGGTCCTGTAAAAGTAGCACATTCTACTGATGTCTATTCTGAGTGTTGGAGGCAGCAGGGAAGGCTGGAAGACAATTAGAGAGTTACGAAAATGGATCAGCTAAACTTCACTTTAGTTACACACTTCTTTCAGTACTCTGTCCGAGTGTGCTTACCAGAGCTTCCAGCCCCCATGCTGAAATAGGCATTGCTATGAGACCTCAACCATATGGCTGCGTTTGTTTCTAATAAAATAAGGGCGCGTGTAAAGCATTTCCAAATGTCTTGCAGTTTAATTTATATTAGGTTATCTCCTGTTTCACTCTTTTACAAACATCTAGTACCGCTTAAGCCACGGCATTTGAATCAGCCACTTAAAAAAATGCTGGCTCCTATTCTGCAGTGCAAACTTTCTTCTGACACTTTACCTGTTTTTTTTTTCTCTTTCCTTCTGCACTGCAACACAGAGAAAGTTTTTGCTAAGCAGCATGGCCCCCAATTCCTCACCTTTTGTTTCCAGAAGCAACTCACAGACTCGAGCACCCTCCCTCTCTCCCTCTCATGTATGAGTGAGCGGTGTGTAGCTCAAAGTGTGGACTGGAGCTAATGTGACAGTGTGCGGCTGGCATTACCTGGCTGGATGTTTCGGGGAGTGTGTGAACAGTTGCTACATAGGGCACACTGGCAATTAAAAGAAAAGTAGGTGCTCAGAAAAAAGTGCCCGGGGGCATGTTCCTCAGTCCTGGCAGAAGCTGTCAAATAAGGGATGGATTGGGTGGGAGAGCTGGAGTGGGCACGGCCGGGCCAGACCAAACGCTCACAATAGCGCTCGTTTCATTTGTGGAAGGACTCATGATTGACATAGATTAGACAGAGAAAACTGCATTGTTTTGGATTTTCTCTCCGGAGAGTAGCATTCATTAGGCACTATGCACACAGCAGAGTAAAGTTTCAATAGGGAGCTAGCAGCCTTTAAAAGCAACTGCCTCCTGACAGTTGTATGGACTTGGGCCCATTAGTTGGAACCTACGATTCAGCCTTGAGCAGTATAGTGAAAATGAAGAGGGCTGATGTCAACTCCAAGAATTTCCCCCCTTTTCGAAGGGGAAAAAAAGGTCCCCTCCCCCTACCTTAGTGCTCTGTTGGACCCCAGCTGTCAGGAAACAATACCCTCTGCCTGCTCCGACAAACTAATTCCTGAAAATGTTTTTTTCTTCTTCCCTCCTCTCCCTTTTCCCTCTCCTGCCATAATGTCTTTTCCATTTTTAACCCACAGCCATCCAAGCTTCCTTCCTCCTTACAAACCCGGAGTGATGAATGGAGTTTTAAAAATCAAAACCTGAATGCATGACTCCTCTAGTTTGCCTCTTTGTCATCATTTATCCTGCACCGACTTTCAGAAAATGGACAAAGCTTTGCATATAGTCTTTAGCTGATTTTGTCCAGCTTTAAAAAATTTATTTTTTAAATGTTTTTAAGCGACGGGTACTATTAATGACCTTCTTTATTAGCAAGATGTTTCCAGTGGGCGGACTTTTTTTTGCACTGGAAGTCATACATGGAGTCTTATTTATAAAACAATGCTAGTTCACTGCAGACTGATAACAGTGGATGCATGGGGAAATTGCGCAACAACATGTGACAGAATTTATAACGCTACCGAAACAATGACTTGCGAAGGCTTTATGTGTCAACTCGACATGGGCATGAATGAAAAACAAACAACACTACCTATAAAATAAAACTCTTGATTATTTTTAAATTGTACCAGGGAGAAAATCCACATGCATGACAAGCTGCTGTATCCGGTATTTAAGCTGATTCATAAACCAGATGGTTGGAGCTCTCGGGCTTCATGCTATCTTCATTGCTGTGGGACAAAAACAAAATGCTCAGTTTGTTGCATCGAGCAGTAAAACCTCTTCTTGAGCGCATTTCTCACAAAGGGAGAGAAGAACAGTAATAATCTGACAAGCAGTTGCAGATTTCTGTCTAGCAAATGCCAGAAAAAAAAGAGTATGATTACTTTCATATTTGAAAAAAGTGTGGAGAAGAAAGAAACGAGCAGGGGCTGCGATCAGGTCAAAGGGCCATACGGATTGAGGTGGGTAGTCAGGAGTCTTTTGCTGATCTTTAGATGGTTCTTCCTCTTCCTTCCAGCTGTCTCTTCCCACCCGCTCAGCGATGGGCGCCCACAGCTGGCCTCTTGTTTTTCCCTGACAAACGGCAATTTCACAGTCCTCCACCAGTCCGTTGTGTTCACATCGCTCTTCCTACTCTCCGCTGTGCCAGAACTCACTGTCAGACTCCAGCAGCACTGCGGGTCTCGTACAGGTGTCTGCTGGAGATCTCTGTGGGTTTGACACCATTTTATGCCACTTTTGCACTGTGCGGAAAAAAAGATTGGTCTGCCTACACTCACATTAGAGAGTGACTTTTGCACACGAGACTCTATTTTTGAATGCGTTTTGTTAAATCCATATATTTTATTTTCAGTTTTTTGGTTGTTTTTTGTAACCCCCTTTCCCTGTAGTGTGTACTTGCTGTGGTTCAACGCTGCTTCTTTTTTTTTTCTCACTTGCAGTACTTGCAGATGAAATGGCCACTTCTAGATGTCCCCGGATCTGCAGGACTAAAGGATTCTCGCTCTCCGACACCTGGCCATTTAGTAAGTAAATCTCAAAACAGAACAAAATTCAACCCAAACAACGATAAGATGTGCAAGCGGGGTTCGACTCCGAATTCTTGGCATTACCGATCACTGACAAACACTTTGGATTGCTGCACGTGCACGCTGCAAGTGTCGGACGTCTTCCGCAGGTTTGCTTCAGTGCGTGCGTCAGAAAGATTGTGGAATAAGTTAAGTGCTTGCTTGACAAGCAGCAGAACAGCTTGCATGAGGGAAGAAATAAACACGGAGTAGAATTTCACACACTGCACAACTCAGCTCAGCAAATCCATTAATGTGCACACCAGCAGAGTCCCACTATTTACCCTCCCTTATTTTTGTGGCGCTAATAAGATGCTTCCTCCCGGCTGCATCCTACAAGACATTAACCCAATTATCAGACAAATCATATAAATGTATTGAGGGAATCAATTTACTGCAAGCTGTATAAATGCTTTAATCAGACCATGAGCGTAATGCGATTATTCACGATAATGAAGTTATCGTGTGCATGCAAATCTGCCGGTTCCCACCCATCCATGTGCAGCTTCCCACCACAGCCTGCAACACCCGCAGTCCAGCTGCTCAGCAGCCTGTCTGTCTTTACCACAATAACTCAGTCTGCAGCATAAATCTCTCAAGTTTGATCCTCCCTGCCATTCCTCAACTTTCCCACACAGGTGTGAGCTAATCATGATGGTGTCTCACTCGGGTTAGACAATGCGGGGTCTCAGCAGACCTGTTTGGTTTGTGGCTTCACTGAGGGATGTGTGTGTTTTTTCAGATGGAAAACACAAGATAACGTGGAGCCTGAAGTTTACTATCTAGCATCTCACCTGCATGATTGTATCAGGGCGTTTTCTGGTTCAGGAAGCCAATTTTTAAACAGTGCAGAGAGTAGGAAGCCATTGTCACTGCTCTGTAGTCGAAAACAGTCGCCGTGACTCAGCCCCCTTGACCTTAAATCCTGACTAGACATGCTTGCTGTGTTTGCGGTTGATCCTCTGAATCCTGTAATTGCACTGATGCATTTGACAAAGTCCTCATTGAGAGCAATTAATGGGAAATTGTGAAGAAAACAGAGTTTGCTCATGGGACTGCAGTCCTGACTTTATGTCTCAATTAAAGATATTCTATTAGGAAAAATCCTGACCTATCAGTGACCCTTTTTGGTTTTCTTTTAGACTCTAAGCAGCTGCTTGGTGAAGTTTTGCTGTTTAGCCAGTACTGAACACTATAAAATTGTCTGAATCCCCATTGTAGTGAGCAATAATTCACAGAAATGAATGCGATGATGGCAGTTGGATTAAAGGAAATTAAAGAACGTTGACTGAGGTTTAGTTCTGCGGTTGGATTGTTTCTGTTCTGTCCTTCAGTAGCTGTTGCTACTTTTTATGTGACTCTATTGTGTCTTGTGGCCTTCATGTCTTTGAATGTCATTAAACCAGAAAAGCTAGTACAGAAAGAAACAATGTAGAAGTCTGAGAATGCGAGGGATCGTTTTCTGGCAAAAACTGTCTGAATACAAAGTATCATTTGTTTTTGTGTATTTCTCTTTGGAAGTTTGGAACATGTGTTCTCTTTTCTTATGCATTTAAATGTTTAAAAAATGTTTTTGTATATGCACAGCAGAACTTGGAAATTGCCTTTAAATTCAACATCTGTACAAGCTCTGTACTGGTGTTGGCGTTGTTAATGCTAATACTGTTAAGACGGCTGTAATGCACGGGCGGTGCGCTGTCAAATGTCACGTATGAAACACTTGTGGAAAAAATAATTATGCTTTTTTTTGCGCTAAATCAGTGTCAGTGATGGGGAAGTTCACTGAAAGTGTAACTGCTTTCATTTTGTCATCTAGATGAGCAAGTCGCTACGCTCTATCTTGTGACCTGGGACCACAGGGTTATTTGATGTGGGGTGGGTAGATCGAACGCTGGGTACGGCGCACTGTGGGCACTGAGGATAAAAAGTGAAACACCCCGCTGTGCCCTTACCACCCCCCCACCCCCCCCTTCTGGGCCAGGTGCCCACATACTCCTCTGGTGTGCTGCTGCTGACAGGGAGCCAGGCTGATTATGTGCTCATTACTCCAGCCGAGGAGAGAGAAGGAGAGTGGGAGGGGAGCAGCAGGCTGGCTCCCCAGGCCTGCAGGCTCCCTAGGCCCCAACACTGCACTAATGAGAGCAGGGGGAGCGGATGGGCACACACGGGGGGCCAGGGATTACTGCCCAGGGCCAAGAGGAGCCAGAGAGAGAGACCCAAGGAGACGCTGAGGAGACCCCAGCAGGGACTCCTGAAGCGGACCTGTTCCCTGCGTGCGTTAGATTTGACATTGTTGCTTCTTTTTTTATGTGAAGATGGACCGCCACAGTTTGGATTATCTGCTGGGGCCTGCTTATAGGGATATGCGTATTCATGCATTTTAAAAGCATGTCGACAACTGGGTTCACTGATAAGGTTTTTGCAGTCTGTTATGGAGAGGCCTGCTCAGTCAGGCTCTTCTGCACATTAATAACTTTTAGCCAGTTGCCACATGTTGATATGTGAAACTTTTTGGGGGGGGGGGGACAATGCACTTTCAAATTTCTACCAATCGGTGTTGCCAGAGCAAAATTGCTTTGACATTTCTGACGATTCTGTTGGCGTGAATGAAACAAG
Source organism: Rhamphochromis longiceps (assembly GCF_057381845.1). Lineage (NCBI taxonomy): Eukaryota > Metazoa > Chordata > Actinopteri > Cichliformes > Cichlidae > Rhamphochromis > Rhamphochromis longiceps. The sequence goes on along the minus strand of NC_140568.1, from coordinate 9,421,357 downwards.
AAAAGATGTTGGTGAATAGAAATTGTGTTCGGTGGGTCCGGGGAAAGACCATCTTGCCACAGATTGGGTCCATAAGGCCTGTATGCTAATCGGAAGCCTGCTCTTGCCCGAGATCCTCAATTATTCAACAGACAGGTTTGTTTAGCATTCAGTTGGTATTGCTTTTGGTAGTAATGATGATGGTGGGGTTGGAGGACTGGGAAGAAGGGAACAAGCTTTTTTTTCATGAACATACCACAGCGTGTCTTTCGCGCACACACACACACATGCACACTCGAGTGAACCCCAAAAACCCCCATTTCAGCTCCTGTGTTCAGAGGCTTGCCTCATGAATAACGCATCAAAGGCGCTGCAGGGCCAGGTGATGCAGTATGGAGAACTTGTCAGCCCATCAGTAGTGACCCAGCTGGAGGAGAGGAGAGGAATCTTCTATAATATATCGATTCCCACTTTGCTAATAGTGATCACAAGCCTTGCCGTACTTACTTGCAGTAATTCATTCATTAGACCTGTTGTCTGTCTCATTACTGAATAGTTTTGTTAATCTGTTTTACAGAGAAGCTGTGACTCGTTAATCAGACAGAACTGGCTGTCTGTCCCTCAGATGCTTACTGGATTACAGCACACTCAGTCGTCAAATATGGGCCGATCTGCGCTTGACAGAATCGCCCTCTTTGTTTCAACATGGTATGGAGTAATCACGGCACCAAGGGGCCTGATCCTGTCAGCGTATCACAAGCTACTTAGTCACCGAATTGTTTAAATGAATCAAAGTGGCATGGTAGAGAGCAAGATTCCAGAGATGCCTTTTTGTCTTCCCACATGCGTCTGGTGTAATTTCTACATCTATGGGCTCTTAAAACATTTTAAGAAGAAATATTAAATAAAAACGATACATTTTTTTCCCTCCCCAAAGCGATACACATATTTGCCTTCGACCTATATTCCTTTAACAGACCTTTCACTGGGAGTCCGGTGAGATTTTCTCGTTTTGCATTAGGCAGCGAACAACCGAGATCCATGAAATCAAAGGCTTTGGGAGGACTGTACTGAATACTGATCTAAGGTCTGCAGTCCTGCTGGGCCACTGCAGAGACAGGATCCTCTTCAGAAATGTGATGAGGAACCAGTGCTTTGATTCCAGTCGAACTCTTTAGAGGAGCGTACTCAGATCGAGTGCGGCAGACTGAGTGAAAAGATACTGTTTATTAGTGGCCGATTCACCAGAAAGTAATGTTACTGTCTGATAATTTACAAATATTTATCGCTGGTTAGGCTCCAGAGAGATCTGTCCGTGTTTACAGCCATATTTATGGTGCTGACTTTGCTAGCTCTCTTCATTTATTTAATGACTGCTGAGGATGTTCACTCCAGTAATCTGATGCCGTATTATTCTAACCTAGAATTATAATGCCGTTGACCTTGTCAGAGGCGATGACCAGTCGCAAAGGCGTGCACTGCCTGTGATGAATGGCATACTTTTTGGAGTGGCTGATTTTAAAGACACACAACCGTACGACACGGTCAGTCCCCTTTCACGTCCGCTTCCTGTTGGCGTTGACAAACAAGGCTCGGATTTCTCAGCATGCCAGGCATTCTTTTCACGCCGTCTTTCCTCGAGTTTTGAAAGGCCTCTGAGCCTCCCACCCAGAATCGCCGAGCATAAAGACACACAAAGCTGCGGGGTTATTCAGTTTGTTCTAAGCTCTCTTCCCCATCGGCTGTTTGCCTAGTAATTCAATTCAGATGTGCAGGATCCAAAAACATGTTTGCTTGAATGAAATCCACTCCTCCACCCACACTGACCAAGGACTGTGCTTTTCTTAGCACCGTTCCAAGTTGGACAGCCAGGCTAGGTGCTGCCACCTCGGCCTTTTTAGCTTTAAGCCCTCTTCAGAGACAGACATCTTTTCTCTGCACCGGCTCCGAAACTTTCTGCTCTGGCTTTTTTGTTTTTTGTTTTCCCCCCATCTCTCTCTCTCTTAAACCTTCCTGTTGCTATTTCAGATGAGCAGCTCCGAGTGTTTTTACTTGGATAGATGAGGGTTATGCACCATTGCAGGCATGTTTGGAACAAGCACATCGATGTAAAGATTTGTATCTTTCTGGCGTAGACAGCGTCTGTATGTGTTGTTTGTATTTAACACGTGGCTCATGACTCCTGCGGTTTTCCTCTTACACTTGGCTTGTGGATAATAATACTACGCCTATGATGGTTTTCACGGGCTTGAGGAATATTACCCCGGACATAAAGCGAGCCAAAAAAGGCACTGATAAACAAGTTGTTTGGTTTTGAGTTATGATGTCTGAGTTCTGGGGAATTTAATTAATTTAAACTAGCTTACAATTATGCTGATTTCTATTCATTTAATTAAAAATATATGTCGAAATAAAAAAGGAATTTGCTAGCTCAAGTATCCATTTTCATCTCTAACAGAGAAGCTCTAACAGGTAGCATGTAGGTCAGAATAGTTTTGCGTCCATGGAAGCTGCACACGGCATTTCTCTCTGCATTTTGTCAGGCTGGAAGCAGCCTGGATTTGAAACTAGTGCCTTCAAACTTAGAAATATCTTTGGAGCGCCCGATTCATGTATTCCAAGATATGAATTATTAATGTGTATCATTTCAAATTCTCACTGAACTGCTTCCCAAAATGTGTTGGCACCCAGGTCTAGAGGTCTCAAACAGCTCTCACAATATAGGGAAATTCATAAGTCGGCATATTGTACATGAAGTGGAACAACAAAGCACAACTCAAATATACATGACATGTGGGACCGAGGATTTTAACCTACTAAGTCAACACCATCTCTACCACGATCCAAAGCCCTCCGTTCTCCGTATGCATTTACCTCGCGTCCTCCAAGTCTGGAGACATTTTAAAAAAAGAGAACTCTTGTGGAAAGTGATCTTAATATAGCCATGTTTAACACCAGTAAATATTTTCCCCACTCCATCTGGCATTACCTGAATCAAAGCCTGCTTTAAACAGGAGAAACCACTTTGCTAAAGACTTTTTTTTTTTAAAGAGGAAAAGGTTGGACCTTCCTTTTTCTTAAAAAAAAAAGATGCAGAGAAAAAGCTAACATTTGGAACAATTCTTAGCAGCGTGAAGCAAGAGAGCATACAGGACTCTCAATGCAAACCTTGTTCCCTGGCAGACCACGTTAGAGAGAGAGACAGAGGTTGGGAAGGGGGTGGGGAGGGATATTGAAGAAAGGTTAGCCTGGAGGAACAAGACTTCTTTCTCCCCTCCCACCCCTTGACCCTCCCTTGTGACAAGTTGAGCCAACAAGTGCTCTATTCAGCCCTGCAGCCAGGGGAAATGACTGCTAGGCTGAGTGCTGCCTAATGAAAGTAGAGACGCTGGTTATTATTATTGTCTTCATCATCCCTTTCTTAATGCTGGTCAGATCTCACAGAGGATGTGTGCTTTCTTGTTTTTTCACAGTGTGTGAAGCATTGTGGAAATAAGGGAAAGACATACTCTGCGTGTTGCTGGCCTTTCTGCTCGTCACCACTTATCTGAAGTTATACAGAATTTTAAGTGGTTTTCCAACATTAGCAGCATTTGTAATCCGCCCGTGGTGGTTGCTGTCAGACGGAGTGGGAGATGATGGCTCCACATGTTTATGGTCGTTTCGTTTACCTTAGCCCCATTGTGTTTATTTGCGGCTTGCTGGTGCGACTTTTGGACTCGGTGGCACCGTTGTTTTTTCTTCTTGGACTGAACAAACAGTTCTCTCCTCAGCTAAATGGCCGTAATGATCTTGGCATGTGTCCGCGAGGCCTTTTTACTGCTTCTTGGTGCCGGTCCAGATTGCATCACAGGGCCAGTCACACGCATAAACTGTGATGTTTACCATGGAGGGCATTCACAAATTATGGCCTATTTATGGCGTGCATTTCTGTTGTACAATAGCCAGCGTGAATCATGCACTTATGGGAGACAAAATGTTTGCTTCAGATACAAATATAAATAATTCTTTGATGTGTAAATAAAACACTAGTACAGAAAAACACATTAGTGTCACTCTCTTCAATCATGATGTCAGGCACTTGTTGCTCACCTTCAGCTCTCTGTGTCTCCTTCAGTCCAATAAAGTCCCAGTGGTACAGCATGCTCACCATGTCCACCCGCTGACGCCCCTCATCACCTACAGCAATGAACACTTCTCCCCTGGCACGCCGCCATCGCACCTCTCCCCAGAGATCCTTGACCCAAAGACAGGTAAAGCATCTGATGGATGGACTAACCTTCACATGGAATCTTTTTGCAAGGAAAAGTGGCGATAAAACTACAGTTGTTGTGTTATAATAATATGAAATTAAGCACTGAAATGTGCACGGATAAGTGCACATCTTATTGGCTTGAAAGTTTCGCGCCTTAAAAACAATTTGGCATATATTGTGGAAGTTTGATAGACTTTTTTTTTTCCTATTAAACTGATCTTTCTGTGGCCTCCGTAGGTATTCCTCGGACACCTCACCCATCAGAACTGTCTCCATACTACCCCCTGTCTCCTGGTGCAGTCGGTTCCATTGCACACCCTCTCAGCTGGCTCATGCCACAGTACGTTCCTTTCATTGTGATCTGTTTGCATAGCCAGATGTATTACTTAGTTATTTATACATATCATATCTCTTTTAACTGGCTGCAGTTACATGTGCTCGCCTAAAAAATAGATTTTTTTTTGACGACCATCTTGCGTCACGTTCTTGGAATGAGTTCGCTTTGTGGGCGCGTCCACCTGCTGTGATGATGCATATTAACAGACCACCAGAGATGTTAGCTAATTAGCTGCGCTGGCTTAGTGGCCAACTTTCGACCGCTTCTCCCTGATCTAAAATTTAAAAAAGCGCAATAAATGATTTATAAAATTCAAGTCAAGCAAGGAAAAAAATTGTATTTCTTGTCCAGAAAGTTTTTGATTGCTACACCCAGGTTTTAATGCAGCATAGAACTATATCATGACAGTATCATGACAAGACAATTTATGAGCATTTATTGGTTTTGCCATGGGTCCTGTAATCAATTACAGCGGTGCTGTTCCACAAGCAGGGGATTTGAGTTGATGAGGGGAGGATTAGTGCTGATGGGTTAGCTGTCAGCTGTGTTTGATCCACCTCACTTTGCAGCCTTCGCTCACTCCGTGTACCTCTGTCTCCCAGGCAGGGCCAGCACATGTACTCCATCCCTCCAGGGGGATTCCGTCACCCCTATCCAGCGCTAGCAATGAATCCATCCATGTCCAGGTGAGTGGATCACGTTCAGTAACACCCCAGCCCTCCCGAAGGGAGACATCTAATATCTGTTGCCTCTGTGGCATGCTCTGTTCACATTTTTCCTGCAGTATTAACTTCAGTGGTTAATACTGTAAATGTTATTTGGAGTGGATGTTGCTTTATTTATAGGAATGTAAAGAAAAAATGCAGTATATCCGCTTGGAGAAAACACTGTGAGACGGTGGACAGGCAGTGGTGTCAGGACTACAAAGGGATGTAAGGTCTAAGTCTATTGGAGACAGGTTCAGCTTCTTAAATAGAGCAAATGCATTATTGGCATTCAGGGCTTCTCTCCTGTCTTTTCTTTGAGAGCTAAACTTCTGTGGTCAGGCCAGTGTTCTGAGCCACTCCACATGTGTGCGCGCACACACACACACACACACACACACACACACACACACACACACACACACACACACACACACACACTGAAGAGATGAAAGGGCTGAGAATCGATTAGGACAAATCAAAGCTCATCTGAGCCAACACGTCCCTTCAGACTAAACTCTCTGACCCTCTGTCAAAGTTGGAAAGATTTGTAGGGAGCCTTCCGGTGTTAGTATGAGATGAAATATTCAGAGGGTTCTCTGTGATCAATAGCATGTGTAACTCCATCCTGAAATGAACTCGCAACAATCAAAGCACGCCTCACACAAGGTTATTTAATGCACCAGACGCACTGTGTGCCAAATATTGTGCCAAAATTTCTGCTATCATGGAGATTTGAAATAAACTCGCGGTGAGGCTCTCTGACCCAGGAAGAAACCCGCTGAAACGAAGACGTTACACGAAACACTTTCGACAGTATCAGTAAGATATAAGTAAGCGTAAGTGTAAAGCGTGAATAAAAATTTATGGCAACAATGATGAACACTAATGGAAGCAATATCTTCAAAATACGGAGCTTGACTGCATGCCATCACTCGGAGCAGCTTGAGTTATTCACTGGGGAATAAGTAGGATGTTTACAAGGATAGCTGGTAAAGGTTTATTACCAGGGGAGTCATAAGGGTCCTGTTTGTTTATGCAGTATAAATTATTAAGAATATCAAAGACGAGGGGGAAAAAAAGGAAAATAACACATGAACTGAGAATTAGCTCCTGTTTACTGAGTTGTTTTTAGACTTTTTATAAGACAAGAAGTTTGGTTTGAACACATGTCGCTGAGTGTGACGGTTAGAAATCATCACATATGTAGGTTAATAAGGCACATATATAATACATATGTGTGGTGTCACTAACGACAGCCTGTGTAACATGCTAAAACACTTAAAAGAGGTGAATGTTCCAGTCTTAACATTAACTAGAGTGACTGATCCTGGCCTGTGGAGCTTAATTCCCCCTCTTGTCTGTTACAATGCTCCTTTGTATTAACTACTGGAAATTGAGAGAGACACTTTGTAAAGGTGTTCTGTGTGGACGGCTGTCAGAGCGCTCTCCGCGGTCTGGGACGTGGTAAGGAAAGAGGTTTCAGGTGTCACAGCCCTGCCGTTGCCATGGTAACAACACATTCCACTTTTCTTCAGCCTTTGGTGAATAAAAGGCCTTTTGAAAACGTCTTTATTTGAACAAAAAAGAAAGCATGTTACTCATTGTGTGTATGAATTTAGTCTAGACGGAGGCAGTAGGCACAGTGAATTTCACCCCGAGGGTGAGGCAGGGCGGTTATGTGCCAGGTTAGCTGAACTTTTTTTTTTATGCCATGTCAAGCTGACAGAGGTACGCTGTTACATCCCGCTGTTAAAACGTTGCCCCCTTTTTGCCCTCCCAGCTTGGTGTCCAGCCGTTTCTCCCCTCACATGGTCACCCCACCTCCGCACAGCCTCCACCAGACCGGCATTCCTCATCCGGCCATAGTTTCCCCGGCCATCAAGCAGGAGCCCAGCGGTGACATCAGCCCCTCGATGCACGCGTAAGACAATTCAGCAAAACCTGCCTTCATTGCTGCTCCTCGTTATGCTAAAATCTACTCGTGCTTACTCGGTCATTCACACGGCTACTTTCATTCTTGTTTTGGATTAGCAGAAAGTCCCCCGTTCCTGCCAAGAAAGAAGAGGACAAGAAGCCTCATATCAAGAAGCCTCTGAATGCTTTTATGCTGTATATGAAGGAGATGAGAGCCAAAGTGGTGGCAGAGTGCACTCTGAAAGAGAGCGCGGCCATCAACCAGATCCTTGGAAGACGGGTAAGCAGTGCAGACAAAGGCGTTGGAGTTTACACATACATATATGTGTGTGTGTGTGAGAGTGTTTAAATGTCCTTTGATATACTCTGTCCACAGTGGCATTCCCTGTCAAGAGAGGAGCAAGCCAAATACTATGAGCTGGCCAGGAAAGAGAGGCAACTTCACTCCCAGCTCTATCCGGGATGGTCAGCACGAGATAACTATGTGAGTGACACATTTCTGTTCTCAGGTTTCATATCGTGACTGGATGATGTTTAAATTTATTTCCCTTTAAAGTTCAGTCCAGCTATGACTATAGAAACTGCCCTTTTAATCTTTGAAGTGAAGTCGGTGAATTTTGTTTGCTTTCACTATGAAAAAAACTGTTTTTAACAGCATTGTTTCATGTGTGCAGGGAAAGCGGAAAAAGAGGAAGAGAGAGAATAAACCAGACTCAAAACCAGAGGGTAAGGGGCCATTTTCTTCCTGACTGGCTTTATTTGGTTTTTTTTCCCCTCTCACATTAGAGAAGAATGAAAAATTGTAGGAACTAACAGCGAGGGCTTTATTTTTCTTGCAGAGCTCAAGCCCAACCTGACACTGCACATTTCTTCTGTTATTTTCTTTCCCCCTTTTTTTTATTTCTGCGTGAATTTTGTCCTTCGCTGGCTCTAACTAACTCCTTTCCCTGCTTTTATACTTTGACAAGCAGCTTATGAGGTTCATTGCTAATAGTGGTAGGTATGTCTGCTATTGTGCAATCAAGTTACCACGGCAAATTGGCCAAAAAAGGGAGCTTTTCACTCTTTAGTGCACATTTTGTGTACATTTTGTGTTGTTCCTCTTTTGATCCATGCACACATACCATTCGTATTATGCTGTGAACATCCTGTTTCAGTCTTCTTGTTGTCAGTTTAAAAAAAGGTCTTGTTTCTAACTTTAACATCGTGCTTCATTGCTTAAATAATCACTCATTCACTTCTGTCGGACGTGGCATAAAGGGACTTGCACCAGATTTGAAGTCAGCGGCGGATCCATAATTCAGTTTGCTCACTTTTCCTCGTTTCCCCGCAGACTTCTCGATAAGAAGCAAGAAGCAGTGCGTGCAGTACCTGACCTCGGAGAAGATGTGCGACAGCCCCGCGTCGTCACACGGAAGCATGCTGGACTCACCGGCCACTCCCTCCGCAGCCTTGGCCTCCCCCGCCGCCCCCGCTGCCACTCACTCTGAACAGGCCCAGCCGCTATCGCTCACCACCAAACCGGAGGGGCGCATGCAACACCACTTCTCGATACCCGGGAAAGCTTCCGGGTCCACATCCTCCTCATCCTCCTCTTCCTCCACCCCTTCCTCTTCCTCCTCCCAACCCACCATGTCCATCCCCGTTGGTACTTCAGGTAGCCAGTCAAACACACCCATCCTCACCCGGCCAATCCCCTTCACCTCTCTGCACCCCTCCATGCTGTCTCCCCCTTCGCCCTTCCACCAGGCCCTTCATTCCCATCATGCCCTGTTCCAGTCGCAGCCCCTCTCCTTGGTTACCAAACCAACTGAATGAATTCACAAAGGCAATTTTTCTTTCCTCCCCATTTATTGTGCTGTATATTGATTGCTTTTCTTTTAAAAAAAAATAGTTATTAGAACAACTTTTTTTTCTAAATAATGAAAAGGATGAAATATTATTGGTCAATATTTGACCGTCTCCTTTTCTACATCTCTCAATGAAAACAAAAATGTATTTTTTGTAAAGTTTACTGCAGAACTGGTTTCTTTTTTTTTGTTTTGGTTTGTTTTGGTTTGTTTTTGTTTTTGATGCATTTATCCAATGAACCTCTTGTATAAATGAACCTATGTACATAGTTTCTTTTATAAAAGCAAAAAAGAAACAAAAAACACACTTTTACTTTAGCCAAAACCTGATTAATGTTAGTATGAAGTTTAAGTCTTAGTACTGGCCAATAATTGCAACCCCCTTCTCCCCCCCAACCCCTCTTTTTTTTTTAATTCACGAGTGTGTGCCCCTTCTCTGACATGTTAAATAAACATTTGAAATTGTTTCTTAAAAGAAATATCTCAAGTCTGTCTTTTCAATGCTGTTTCTGGTCGTTTAACAAGGAGAAATTGCTTTAACGAGGTGATGTGGTTTGGATTAGCGTTCCTATAAAAAGTGACCACAGGGCATGACACTGTAGGTGTAGAAAATCACATTTAAAGACAAGTATGATTTATCAGGGCTGCATTTAAACTGGAGGGGGCAGCCAAACAAAAAACAAACACAGCTGTCATTTTTTTATGCCTACATTATCCTTCAGCGCTAACGTGAGAACGTCTTCAGCAAAACCCTCCTGACGGTGGCAAAGACTTTAATGTTTAATAAAGCAGAATTAGGCTAACCACACTGGAAAATGAGTGCCTGAGCCAGGGTAATGGAAATTTCAAGCCCGGTATAGACGCAAATAAAAAAATAATAGACATCTGCTCATTCTTGGAATGTGGCATCCCTCAACAATGACTAAAAAAAAAAAAAGCAGGTCAACCCTCCATCCCAGTGCACCGTACCCTACTCGGGCTCCCCTTTTTTCCTTTTGCACTTTTGCTGCATCTTTATTCACCGTTTGGCACACTGCTTAGGCTTTAATTAACTCAGAGGTAATGGGATGGAGCCCTTGGGACCTCATTAGGCATTTCAATTAGTGAAAAAATACACAAGGTAGGTTACAGTTTTTGGTGGCTTTGGAGATGAGTTTTTGGTGGCTTTGGAGATGGACCAATTATGTGGGAGCAGAGGGGGGGAGGCCGGCCAGGACGAGATAACTTGCAACCCCTCTATCTACCAATTTAACTTAAGCAAGATGTTACCTGCTGCAGGGAGCTGGGAAATGTTACTTTTTCACATGCATTTACATATAAAGAAGACTTAACAATAACACAGAGAACGATCTGTCTGTCTTAGCTGATTTTCTACATTCAGATGAAACATAAATAATCAATGACATTGTCACAGAAGCATCATCCATTTGCCGCCAGCAAAAAAAAAGGTGACCTGTGTCATATATATTTTTAAAATTCACTTTAAACATTGTTGTAAAACTGCAGAGCGGCGGGACTGAGGATGCGTTTCTGTTTGGGGCCTTATATAGTAGAGGCACCAAACTGTCAAGTGTGCCCTGCTGTTTTAAGCAATCATTAGGCACAATAAGCATTTGCTTGTTTGCCATTCTATCTTACATCATTCCAGACACAAACTGCTCGTGCTCTGATGCCACGGCTGCCTGCTCTGAGCCACCTCACCAATCCATCAGTGAAATTACAGGTAATGAGTTGTCAAAACAGTCAGCAAATCTGTCTCCTCGAGGCCATGCATGCAGCCCGGCGTTCAATTCTCCAAAGACAGTACCCCTATTATGAAGCCCAGTCTCTAAGTGAATAAGTTCATATGTGCAGGTAAATACATTTCCATACCCGTGCCTGCTTATTATTGTTATTTTTTAAATGTTAAATTGGTCTTGCTATATTGAAAGAAATATTTTTATTTAATCACACCATCCACTTGAAACCAAACAGAGGCTATCTTGCAGTCAGCATGTAACACACGGCTGTTTATCTCGAGTAACGTGTCTGGATGCTGCTCTGCTCAACATCTGCCATGTAAAGCACGAGGTCAGATTTAATACATGTTAATTTTTGCTCATTAAATTCCTCCAATCTCTTGCCAAGGTTCCTTTTTTGGGCCTTCCTTTGATCTTAAATTTATTCCAGGTTAACCGTTTGATACTTTACTTGCGTAATGCTGCCTCTAGATCTCTTATCTGAGAAGTCACTTAAACTGTGAGCTGCAGCACATTTAAGGCAAGGCCAGTGTTTATGCATGAGCATAATCAGGAAAAAAAAGCTGAACCTATATCTGCCATTGACTCTGTGACCTTATATTCCTACTAATTACAGGATGCTTCACATGCGGTTTCCCAAAGTGATATTAATTGATTGTTTCTGTAGCATTCACTGAGCTGAGCAAGCCTCAGCTGGCTCGTTTGTGAAGACAGGTATGGCTGGCTGTGAGCTTAAGAACCTCCGTAATGTATTATTCATACCCATTTGACCTTAAAGATGGAAATGCAAATGGATGTCAAGAATGAGAGGGATCATCGGACTTTTCAAATGTCAAATAGCCTGCCACAATTAAGACAAATTCATTACAAGAGCCTGAAGGTCTCCTGCACCCAACTGAGATGTAAAACACCTCTAATTAACATTTATATCATTATCTCAGAAACTGCTGAACATGTTCAGCTCCAAGGCCAGCGATATTGGTATTGTCATGGCTTTGTTTTGTGGTGTTTTATTTTGGCCATTGCTTACTAGAAGAAATGCTTTTCAATACCCTTTAAGCAAAGTTAACCTACATAGATAATGGCACAAGTAAAGTGTTTGTTTTTTTAAATTGCACTACATGCCAATACTGCCATCTGCTGATAAGGTGAAATGACACGCATGAAGGAAAAATATCAACAATGCCTACACTTAACCCGTGTGTGGCAGTATAACACAAACGAGACCCCCATCTCTTCTTCTATGGTGGATAAAAGACATTGAGAATAATAAACACAACTTTTTTTTCATGAGGTCAAATAGGCGTGCCCTAAATTTGTGTAATGTGTGTAATTTTAGTGGTTTCCACATAGCTTTTAAATTAAACCAAGTCGAGTAAAGACAGAGCTGCCTCGAACATCCCTGTCTTTATACATATATGGAATTAAATACAGTAATACCTGCAGGCATATTTGGAGGAAACGGGGGGATTTTCCTTTTCTCTGTTACAACAATGGTGAGACACTATGACTGGGAGCAGGACATGAAAAACTGTCCCTTAACCTATAGTGACACGTCTTTATCATAATTTAAGCACCAAAGATATTATAATTGATTATAAGTAAGCTGAAAAAAAAAGAAGCTATAAGTAAATAAAAATAATAAATATAAAATAACTGTATCTTGTATGGTCACCACTGTTAGCCACAGGTCCTGTGAAGCCTTTCTTTACAGAGTTTGCACGTTATCTACATCCCGGTACTCTGGCTTCCCCTAACAGTCTAAAGACATGCATGTGATTAGGTTAATTGGTCATTTAAAATTGCCCATAGGTGTGAATGTGAATGCTTTTCTGTGCCTGTGTTAGCCATACAAAAGATTGGCCCCGCCCACCCTGCGACCCTGAACTCGATAAGTGGAAGAAAATAGACGGATTGACTTTAAAAAAGAGAGAGAAATACAGATTAGTGTTAGTGTCTGTTAATATGGCTTTCCAACAAAAGAAGCAAGGCGAGGTGCACATGTTTGATGACACTGAAAGGTTTTTCTATTGTAACACCTCATTTGAACGTGTCAAATCTCGCCCCACAACTACCCCACCCCCGCAAAAACAAACAAACAAAAAACAAAACAAAAGCAAACCCAACTTAAACAAGCAGATCCACTTTGGTAGTGAGCTGAGACGAAATAAAATCATAATATTGAATCAAAAAATACAAAAGTATAATGATTTCGTGCCGTATACTACCATAGATGGGCTCTAGAGATTCAGCGGTGTCACAGGCTGAGCTGGGCAGCTGAAATGATAAAACTGCACAATAAGAAGGACGTGAAAGTAATGAAACCACAATCGCCACGCTTTCTCCGTCAGCACGTTCTTGTTATAAAAGCATGTAGCCTCTAGGTGGCACTAAACTTCACTCACGTGTTTACAATCGCAGAAGAAGAGAAATGCCAGCTCGTACACGGAAGCAGGCCGGATCTGTCAAACCTCTTGAACCTGTCGGCCTGCGTTTGTCAGCTCGGATTGCGTCGTGAGCTCTGAGAAGACGCAGCTGAAATTAGACGGATTCGGGTCGCGTTTCTTTGGCGTGTGGACACAGCCGACACGATGAGGACGGCTTTGCTGCTGCTCACTATATCTGCAATATTCCTGTGTTTCAGCTCCATCGGAGGTGAGTCGAGTTTTGTTTTTGCGTTTTTATTTGGCTTTAGGCCTGCGTTGGTTGAGCACTTATGGAATTCCCCACAATCCCTGATAAAGATGATAGACGATATATGTCAAAACAGTCCTTTTTTTTAAATGGAGAAAGGAGAATAGACTGATTTACACCACTGTAGAAATAAATAAATAAAAAGAATAATAAAACAATAAAATGAGTAATAAAAACTCGTATATATTGCCACGTTAATGTGTTGACATTTTTTAAAACTGTAAATTTTAATGTTTTATTTTTATTTTTAATTGCATAATAGGTGCTATTTATTCTGTTTAGTTTTTTATTTGAGCTTTTTCTGTTATTTTAATAATCTTGACTTTTTCCTCATCCTCCTTGAGCAGTCGGTCCGGTTTAACAGGTTGGCTCACAGGTGTTACGTGAATAGGATATCCTTCTGCTTCTTAAGAGCTTGGGAGGGATTGCGCTCATCCAGTCTCCTTTTCCTTCACCGCTTCACTTTTGCGATATAATTAACTTATTGTGATCTCTTGCAGGGGAATGTGTACTTGTGCTGTACTCTACTATACACATCTGTGCATAATATTCCCTGTCTTTACAGTGAATATAGCAAAATATGGATTCACATACAAGGTTTTCACCGTAATCTGGCGTAATTCCTCCCAACTGGAGGCCAACTGACACAGGCGATATATCCATACCAATATTTGGTTATGATTTAAAAACCCCGACAATATTCGGATATATTGGCCAATATATATAGTTTATTTTTCAGACACATGAAACTTAAAGAGATTTCCCTGACATTTGTTATGCACTTATTTGTTTACTCGCCTAAGCTCTGCCTGACGTTGCTTGTTGATTTTGTGGTACCTGTTGCCAACAGGGAAGTTGTAGACTGCCCTTTAGTTGGCAAACAATGCAACATTAAGACTCCTAACACGATTAAAGGGTGTTTCTACCTTTTTCTTCTTTACTTTCTTTAATCAACCTTTATAACAGGATAGGTGGAGTGCCAGTATCGGCTGATAATATTGACCCACCAATAAATCAGTTGGTCTCTACTACATATATTTCCAAACCTGCTGGATAAAACTGTGGACACTGTTGGATCATTTTGTCCGTAGCATAATGTTAAGAAAATTACTCATGAATTATAACTTATTGTACAGATCTACATTCTTTTAGTAAAAAAAATCTCAGCATTATTTATCTGTTAATCATGGTCTGCACCACTGATCCACACAAGTCATGTGACCAAATACTAATGGCATATAGTGTTCACTCTGCTGATTATTGGCCCAGTTGAAAATCAGGATGATAAAAAATACTGGATTCCTAGTGCGTGTTGCTTATATCTTTGTGTTTTTGTATGATTTTGTAGTCAACCTAACAAATTAATGAGGTCAGCTGACATATTGTAGCCCACTGACCTTTTGCTTTGCATAGTGGGTAATCCAGCCTTGATAACTGGTGTATTAGTCCTATAGTAGTAGGTCTACGCAGTATGTCACATATGTAAGCAAATGTACTCAAAGTGTCAGTGGTCACTGTCACAGTCTAGTATTATCCACGTCTGCTATATTGTCCTTTGATTTCTGGAATGTTTTGCTGCCAATCTTTTTCATGGCAGACATGATTCAATTATGTAATTGAGTAATCCCATTTAATGTAATCACTTGGAGGAAGCTGACAAGAAAAATGTTACGAAGATATCGGGAGAGAAGAGAAAAATAGATTAAATAATATTTCAGAGGTTTGCACTGGAAGAAATAAGTAGTGAGGATAAACAAGCAGATGTGCATGTAATGTAATAAATAGTTAATTCAAAATCCCAGTTAACACATTTAACATTCCATTAATACTGAGGCTCTTGTTTTTGTATTCAGCACAGGGTGAAGTCTCCCCAGATGCAAAAAGCCCACCAGTAAAAGATACAAATGGAACAGATCAATCTCAGTCAAGCGTGTCTGGTAACCACACCGGAAAGGCGGCTAACGTATCAAAACCTGAAGAGTCACTAAGCTCACCTACGAAGGGTGTGAGTACATCAGCTGAACAGCCCAAGGCGGTCGAGAAAAATCCGGAAAGCGCAGGAATTGAAACAGATACACAGAATCAAACTGAAAAACAACAGAAGGATGGAAATGATGAGCACGATGGAAAACAGGATTCTGGTCCGCAAACCCAAGGGAAAAACAAGCTGCCCAATAAGACAGATGGGCAAACCAACCAAGCGGAGCCTGAAACCAAAGACAAAGAAGAAGTAAGTCCACAAGCCCAAGCTCCTACAGAAAACGATTCTAAAAAAAAGCCAATTGAAAGCACATCCACAGAGAAACTTAAAGATGAATTGAGCACCATGGAGGAATTCCAAGGAGGTGATGTAGACGAGGACGATGGGATAGATGACAATGAGGAAACACCAAACCATGCTAATGGCGAAGAGCAAGGAAAGGATGGTGTGGAGCAGACTAAAAGAAAAGAGGTGAAAGTTCCATACGACCCATCCAAAATGATGGAAAACGGGGAAAGCAGCCATTTCTTTGCCTACCTCGTTTCTGCAGCTGTGCTGGTGGCAGTGCTCTACATCACTTACCACAACAAGCGCAAGGTACTTTTGCTGTTAGACCGGCTTGATGTCCCAAGTCTTGTACCCAAATACACACATAGAAAAAGATTTTTTTTTTTAATTTAACTTTAAAGTTTGACTCTGGTGTTTAAACTAACATAAACTGCACCTTGAACCTTGAGCCTAAAATATATTTGGCACCTGTGGTTGCCTTTTGAGGCGCAGGTCATTTCCTGTGTAGAACACACACAACAATTACGTTGAGAGTTGTGTAAATTTCTCCACTGAGCTTAAGGAAAGAAACACATTTCCCAGCTGTTCTGGTTTAATGCTGAAAACCACTTTTACATTAGCTAAAGCTTTTTTTTTTTTTTTTTTTAACTTAGTTGTCCATTAATGTGTAGCACACTCAGTTCTAACATTGGCTAGCTTAACTATCCTTATTTTGAAAATCAGACATCTTACAGCAGTCCAAACCAGACTTGCCTGATCTTTTTTTTCGCCACCAGATAATCGCCTTTGTTTTGGAAGGAAAGCAATCCAGAGCCGCACGTCGACCTAAGTCCACAGAATACCAAAAATTGCAACAGCAGGTGAGTGACTTTTATAAAGAAATACATTTCTCTGCGGCTCTTTTCAAGAAATGTTGTAACTTTTCGATTCTTTCTTTTCTTTCAGATTTGATCTCAAGCCAGCTGTTGGCTGTTTGAAATGAAGGAGTGCAGATACCGGTGTTCGATATATTACTGAAGTACTCTGGGTTACACCTCGGGTTAAATGAACATTCTTCTATTTTGGACCTTTTTAGATGTTTATTGCATGACTATGCAGGTGACACGATTTGCCTTATTGAGGGAATGGGGGAAGTGCAATGAAGGTAAAATAGGCATGCCGTTTTTGCACTTGTGTCATTATTTCACTTGTAGTTTGGCCTGACAAAGGTCCTTGCTCAGGATGTTGAAGTAGCAAATTCCAGCCTTACTCTTAAATAAGCCATCTGAATCGTTGTAAAATACTGTAATGTGCTTTTTATTTGCGGTTGTTAAAAATGTCTTTTAGAGTTTAAAAAATACATCAAGATTTCATTAAGATGTAAAAGTGTCATATTGGAGGTCAGACTCTGCAGTGTAGGCCATGTGAATGTTGTAACAACCGTAATCCAGAAGGAGGTAATGGCTTAAATATAACCATGGAAGAAGGAAAAGTCACTGCTCTCATATCTGCATGCTAAATACAGCCACAGCCTGGCACAAATATCGGAAAGCACATCTTTGCTTTTAAGGTGGAATGTAGAATCAATGAGGACTACAAAGTTAGTGTGTGGTGATTGTGTAAACAGTGTTTTATAGCAGTTTCCCAAATATAACTTCATTACCAGACTTGTTATTAGAGGTTGCTCCTTATTAAACTGTTCTACCTACGCTAAATCACCCTATGTGGGCAGCAGCTCATTGATGCACCGGTACAATATTACAATGTTTACGATAAACTGATTGCAGAACAGAATCTGACATTTGAAAGTTAAAAAAGACACTTTGATGGTTAATTTAAAAAAAAAAAAAAAATTAAAACCATCTTTTTTTTTTTCGTTTTTGTTTGTAAGACTTTCTAAGCGGGCGTTCGCGTGAACTTTTTTCCATTTGTTCAAGACTACTTAAGTGCACGATTAGCGATGCGCTGCTTAAGGCTGGAATCTATATTTATTAACACTAAGCTGGCTGTAGGTTTGTGTTGGATGCAGAGATGAACGTACTGTCAATGCTGTGATGCAAACTCGTGGCATAAAGGGAGCAACCGTATGATGGCCGACTACTCCTTTTTAAAAATTGAGACTTGTCTTAGGTTTACTGGGTGCGCATGCTAATCTCTTATTTCAGACAGTATGTCGAGACGACCAGTCTTTTTCAAAGTGGTGTTTAAAGATCTGAAATCTATCCATCATGTCTGTGGTTTAGAAGAATATTTTTACGTTGTACCACTACATGTGTGTCTCGGGGATGACCACTTAAATATAAAGATTTCACATTTACTCTGTAACAGATGTGTGTTTATGTTTAAAAGAAATGACAGACTTGTGCCAAGTTGTGAATGAGTTTTACTGTGATCCGTGGCGTCGCTCAGATATTGTACCCGTTTTCCTCAGTTTCCTCGCTGTTCGTTGCAGGTGGCGGGCACGTAAAGCTAATTGTGTAAGAAATAGAGCTGTTTTCTTTTGACTTAAGGAATCCCATATTATGGTATGAAAATGTATATTTTTATTAAAGAATTAAGTGAAATTATCTTTTTTTTGTTTTGTTTAATGAAGCACTGTAATTAGCTAGAAAACATCATGGCCATGTAGACTTTATTTCTCTGTTGTAAGGAGTGACTGTCCATTTAAAAAATAAAAACACAAAGAACAATAAAAAGAAGCTTTCTTGCTCATTAGGGTGAGAGGTGAGCCAGCTCAGTTGTATGCTTATTGGAAAAGAAATGCTTTTTCTACTGTCTTGTCTCAGTTGAGTCGGACTTGTTAACAGCCTTCAGTGTCACAGCTCTTATTTTGACTTTGAGAGTAAAAAGTATCAAAGCATTAATGTTAAATAGTTCAGTTAGCAACGCTGTGAATGCAGGACTTTAACTTTTATCTAAATGTACAATTGATCCACATAAAAAGTATACAAAGAGTTTATTGGAGTTTCTGAACATTTTTAAAAGCAAAGTGAGTGTTGAATCAGAGCTTCCACCTGAGCCCTCAGAGTCAGCTGACTTTGTTTTTCATGCATAAACTTTCTAGATTATTATTATTATTATTGTTATTATGAACATTCTGAGTTACAGGGTCTCAAAGTACATAATCTGATATCTGACATGAGTCTCCCAGCACTTTTGATCCCTCCCCTTTACATACATGAGATGGCCACATTAAACTTTCAGAGTTGAAAAACGTATTTAAGCTCAGATCCAAGACCACAAACAAACTATTTTCAAATCAGTGACGCAGAATAACAGAAACAAGAACCGATAACCTGGATGTTTTTCTGATGACTCATCTCCCCCCCCCAAAAGTACAATGTGTAAACTTTACATTTTAATAATAATAATGCATTTATATAGCGCTTTTCGGGGCCCTCAAAGCGCTTTACAATACCACTATTCATTCACTCACTGGTGGAGGCAAGCTACAGTTGTAGCCACAGCTGCCCTGGGGCAGACTGACAAGCGAGGCTGCCATATCGCGCCATCGGCCCCTCTGGCCAACACCAGTAGGCGGTAGGTGAAGTGTCTTGCCCAAGGACACAACGACCGAGACAGTCTGAGCTGGGACTCGAACCGGCAACCTTCCGGTTACAAGACAAACTGCCAACTCTTTGAGCCACGATTTTGATACTAGGATCATCTTCCAGCAATGATTCCTTATGACTCAAGAGAATTTCATGGCTGCCATTTTTCTTCGATCAGTATCATCTGAACTTAATAGTTCAGATGATACTATTTGCCTTATTGAGGGATTTGGTTAATTTTATGTGGAATAACTCAATGAGAATAGCAATCACTCATTTATTCTGTTGTATTTTATAAACTTTGAATCCTTTAATATGACATCCTGTAATTTTTCAGATAAATGTTGTGGTAAAACAACATACCACAACATTTATCATTAACAGACAGTGGAGCAGCATTTAGTCACATTGAGTAGAAGCCTACTACAAGCCTATCTTTAGAGCTCCCATTCATGACAAACGTGTTGTGGTAAATCTCACTCTCACTGGATGTTTGAGCATTTTGCAGAATGATGGAGGGTTTATATCTGCAAGCGGTTCCTGAGCTCACCAAAAATCTCACATAATCAAGCAAGAGGTGGCCAAATGCACCATGGGAAAACCACGGCAGGCATAAATTATACAGTAGCTCACTGTTACTCTGCACAACTGCCCATTATTATGAGGGCCTGGAGGGAACGCATTCACTGTTTATGCTTCCTTTCAAGGCTGCACAGGATTTTACAGTTAAGGCCAGCACACTGCAGATCATTGTGAAATTATGTCCCACTTTCCCACCACACACAAAGAAGCGTGCTTCCCTCACAGTGGCATCATATTCCTGGCCTCCTCTTCATAAATGTCAGGTATCTCTCCCATGGATGAGGACACCATGCGGACAGAGTTGCAACCACGAAGCCCGCCCTCATACTGGATGAGCTGTTTCCAGAACCCGTTATTGGGTCTCACGACAGGGCGACAGGTCCTGACCCAGCCGTGGGCCTCTAGGAGGCTCACGCCGCGGTGCTTCATTAGGTAAGCCATGCACAGGGCTGCGGAGCGGCTCACCCCGGCGTTGCAGTGCACCAGCGTGCGGCCGCTGCTCTCCGCTGTAACCTGGATTTTATCCGCCACCTCGTCAAAGTGATCGCTGAGTCGAGAGACCGGGGTATCAGAGACCGGGATGTGGAAGTACTCCACCCCTGGAGGGGGCGAGACGCTGCCCTTTTTCTCAGTGACGTTGATGATGCAGGTTATCCCGCAGCCAGTCACCTGGCGGGGATCACCGGCCGCTCGGGCATTACTCAGGTAAAGACAGTCGGTGACTCGGCACAGACCCGAGAGAGCCGACGGAGCTGGCTGATGCATGGATAACGTCACATTCAGCGATGCTTCACAGTTTGTTCCTTTCCATGATACTAATCGCGCCAGTGCGCGCACGGCTGGGGCAGCGAGGTACATGCAGTGGTACGGCGACTCAGGAAGGCCAAACATCTGTGAGCGCGCAAGCTGGCGCCTCCAGCTGGATGGGGGTTTTATCAAGTGGATACCAAGGTCGAATTAATGAAATGTAAATACCCTTTCTTAGTGACGTACTAGGCAGCTTTATACTGACAGCTATGCAGTGGGTTTAAAGTGTGATCACAATTCAAATAACCTACACTGTGAAAACAAACAAACAAACAAACAAACGTTAAACATCCCAGTTTTAATGAATCATCAACGTTATGATTATCATGTAAATGACTTTTTAAAAAAATCAAGATTTGCTGTGTGGCCTCAGTAATTGAACCCAAAGTGCAGGACTGGGAACAAAAGGCATAAAACTGAAAAAACAGCTTTATTGCTACACTCCAACAAAAGCACAAAGATAAGCAGGCACCCAGGACACAGCTCAGAGAGGACTGAGACAACATCTGCTCACAAAGGATAACAAGGGTACAAGCAACAGGTAAGAGGACAGCTCAAACTAATAACAGATAATAAGTGTGTGGGAGTAGAATCAAAGCGAAAGCACACGACGAGAGACTATCAAAATAAGACAGGAAATAACCAGCACTGAGACCAGGACTGAGACATGAATTTGACAAAGAGATAGAAGATAAACGAGAATGGGAATGCAAAATGGAGATTAATAAACCTTTCACCAACTAAAGCAATCAGGGAACTAAAGGCACAGAAAACAACTGGACTTTAAGTTTCATGAAGATGTTTCCTTCATGAAACTTAAAGTCCAAGAAGCTCTTGGATGAGAGATGAAACATTTTCACGAAACGTAAAGAAGTCCAGTGAGTTTTTTCCCCCCCAAGCTCCTTAGTCTACCATGACCTGGAAAACTGAGACATACAGAACAGAAAACAGGATCATCACCCCCCCCCCCCCCCCCCCCCCACACACACACACACACACAAAGCAAACATGAAAACTCTAAATTTAAAGATAATGTAATTTTAAGTTTATTTAAATGCTTAAGTGACTGCTGTGGTTTTGAAAGCAACTCATTCTTGCTTCTTGTCAGGTCTCTCAGACTAATCTTCCTCCTCAGTAAGTGGAATGCAGCCCAGTTGAACTGAGATCAGCTGATTAACTCAGCCAGTCAAGAATGTTCCAGGTCCTGATCCAGAAAAGCAGCATTTTATTTAGTTGGCAGGAAAATCAAGAGTAAAAGCCAGTGTCCCGCTTCCACCGGCAGCCCAGGAGATCCAACCCCTGGCAGAACCACATTCTTTGGGTCAGGATCTTTGTCCCCGTCTACATATGTTCCTCTTTCTAAAGCTTTTCTCTTTGATAGACACTATTTGTTTCATCCGTTTACCACTTCACCGGTTTTGTTCTTCTTGTTTTATGGAAACTTTTCATTTCTTTTTCTGAGAATTATCGGAGGTTAACAGCTTGTATCGGATTCTCTTTTATGCTCATGATTGATAACACACAGCCTAATGTTGTTCCAGTTTGAGATTTTTACAACTTGTTTCCATTTTTCCCATTGATTTGCTCTGAAATAATTAAGCCCTTTAATTAATAATACCTGAAAATTAAGGCTAAATTAAACTACGTTTGTGGCAATTTCTCGCTTAAATCTGATTAATGTGAGCTCTTTTGCTCATGAACTAAAATCAAGATAATAGCTAGGTGTCTGAAAAAGTATTTAGTTGGCAATTGTCCAGTTTTTTTTAAGAGCTTTTATTATTTGCTGAGATTTACTGGTAAACTTGGCATTTTTAGTCGAGTACCCGCTATTTGAAATTGAATGTGTTGAATCACAGCACCGAGAAGATAAGAAATATTGTTCAAACACCAGTTTGGATGAGTGAATGAAAAGCAGGCGAAAGAAGAGGTGTGAGATTATGCGTGTGTACGTGTAGAAAGCACCTAACAATGAAGAAACATCAACCACTGGTTATGTTACAGTAAGCAGAATCATAGCACTGTAGTGTGCCTTGATTTGAGGTGGTTGCATGCAGGCCTTGCTGGTGGTGCCTGCAGGCAGTCCTCTCGTTGCCCGGGAAACACAGATGGTGGATGAAGGGGGCGCATACAAAAGACCATAAACCTGTGGCAGCAGCTGGAGACCGAGACCAGCGATTAATTCAGGTCTGCGCGCTGAGTGAAAGAAGTTACTGTTCTCATTAATACCCTCCGCTCATGTTCTTTGTCCCGAGGCTTCCGACTCCACTTTATCCTATTTTCCGTGGACTGGACTCCCGTCAGTGCGCAGCTGTTGTTGGCACTCCCACATCTGCTTCTCTCCGCTCGGCAGCCATATAGAGAGGACGCACAGCCGCGGTTCGTGTTAGTAGCGTGCTGCCACTCGATCCAACCAGCCTTTCAGTGCGGGCGTAATCACTGCGCACACACACGACGCCTGTTTTCCCGTCTGATCGGCTTGCGGTCAGCCTGGTAGAGGAAGACGAAGAAAGCAGAAAAAAAGGCGAAGAAGGAGCGATCTTTTCTTATCGTTTGGTGACAGGTGGACGTGGATCCCGGAGATCACTGGTAGGAAAAAAAAAATAGATAATTTATTTCCAATTATTCTGCTCTTCCGTTGCATTCAACTTTTACCCCCCTCTATCCCTCCCAATCCTTTAATAAGATCTATGTTTTTAGGCAAACACTAACTCCTTTAATCCCTCCAGTTGAGGGCCTAGATTATAGAGAATATGTCTTGTAGGTTGTAGGGTGTATACTCGTTTACCATAGAATATGAAAAATAATCTTGTAGTTATTTTTAATCTCAATACATCTCTCAATACAGCAGGATGCAACCTACCCTATATGTCTTTAATCTGCAGAGAACAAGCTGTAGTCATTATTTTTGCACTGATTTGCCAAGAGCAATGTCAAATAGTCCCAGCCTTAACTTAGATCTTCTAATATTAGAGTCACATCTAATATGAAGTATATATGAAGTATATACATAGTATATAGTATATAGACAAGTCCATTTGACTCAGTATTTTGCCTTTTAGGTACTCCCTGTGGATTCATCCACAGCGCTGCAGACAGAGACACACAGGATGCTGGGAGGATCCAGAAGGGAACCAACAGCAGGACAGGTTATGTGTACAGACTGGATTGTCGTCATTATCATCTCTAGGGAGGTCACACGGAAATTTAATAGCATTACTCAGTCATTTAGATAACTGATATTACTGACTCCTATCCTAAGTGACTCATATGTTTTTACAGTGGGTGTTTTTCAGTCCACCGTGTCTGATACTAAATATAAAGCAGTAAAAAGAAACAAAAAAAAAAAGATGAAAGAACAACCAGTACCTGGGGGATCTTGTGAGGACAGTTGGGTTGTGTCCCACTTTTTTCTGCTGCTTTGTGTTGTGTGCTCTTCTCCAGTTACATCGATGGAAAAAGCAGATTGTTGGGGGGGCTCGACAGGACTTCATTGTACTCCCGGTGGCTTCGCTCCATTGCCCTCTACTGTGCTGCGTATGGACTGGTACAGGATCTAGCCACAGATTTATACCACTGACTTTTATTCCTCCACATTCACTTTTATGTTGTACACAGTGACTTCTTATATAAGTGCCGATGAATATAAAATACAGAGCCAGTTTTTTATGGACTCAGTCATGCTTTTGTGTGAGTGTATGTCTCTGTGTGTTTGTGTTAAGCCTCTATGCTGGCACAGAGGACAGATAAATGAAGACCAGATAGAACGTGGGAGATCAGTTATGTGCTTAATCACTGACATTTATTATTATTATCATTATTATTATGCTTGCTATATGGTACTTTTCTCATGATTATGGTTAAGAGGTGAGATAAACCACAAATTGGATCATGTGACCAAATCATATTAGCATAATCTGCCCCTCGGGTGATTTTATTCAAGATTTTTGTAGAAAAGGAAATATTTGTCAATATTTTTCAAACCAGTACAAAACTATATCTTTGTAATCATGCCATCATTCGCTATATCTATATTATTTTATACTACACTATACCATCCTAATTCCCTTTATTGTGACTTGTCTTGCAGCGATGACCACATGGTGCCATTTTCCCTGCCCTGCACCTTCAGAAGAGCGAGTCCGTGTTCCAGTGTTTCCCTACTGAGAGATGACTTCTGCTTTTGCAAATCAGTGAAAACAGTAGTTCACTTGTTGCTTCGTGGTCAACATCAGTGTGCTCAGATTTAGCAGGGAGATATTTCATGGGTGTTGTACAGAATAATTTGATACAGTTTTTTTTTCTTTTGTAAGTAATAAGCGCGTCCTGGCCCGTTCTCTGACTTTATTTTGCTGTTCAAAAACAGTGACGCGTGCGGTGACCTCTACTCTTTCTAACCCTCTGATGGTTTCTTCCTATATAAGATACTTCAGTCAAAGCGAGCAGTGTTTCACCAAGACTCTATTTTGTGTCTTTTCATAGCTGGAGTTTACTCTGACAGATTTGTGCAAAGCTCTGATATTTGAAAAAAAAAAAAAAAAAGCTGCTAAATTGTGTGAAAATGACAAGTTCCCAATGTGCCATTCACACAGTATGTTTTTGTTTGTGTGGAAACCTCTAAAGTTGATCACACTTGTGTGTGTGTGTGTGTGTTACGGGAGTGTCTACGTGAGTGCACGTGTTTCTTTGCATGTACCCTGTACATATGTCTGCATGTGTCTCTTATCAGTCAGATGAAATGTATTTGTAACGGGCCTGAAGCTAAAAGCTGCTTTACTGTGGTTTTTGTTTTCACAGCTGCACACTCAATAACAGGCCTATATTCTTTTAGCCACTGGATGTACCAGATAAGGGATAAAACAACATTTACAAATGGTTCTTAGCATTTGTTACAACCTCACTGAAGTAGCAGTTATTATGCTGATTTAGATCACAAGGATGCCATTGGAAATTAATGGTCTGTAGTTTTCTAAACGATGCCCGCTGGCATTAATTAAGTTGTCCCGATGCCTGCAGTCCTATCATTTCACACTGAAGCCAATTTCAGCAAATGCTAATAATTATGCGTAAATAGATTTTTACCCACATCTGGGTTGTACTAACAGTATCTCACTAATCTCTAACAGTACTAATATATGTGCTAACAGTTGGAGGATTACTAACCTGTATTGAGAATGCTGTTGGCTGGCATTTCTAACCCTAACTTGACTAACCCTCTGCTTTCTGCCCGCGGTCTGCAGCGCATATACTTCCTTTGCATGATTTTGCATCCCTTCTTTTAGAAGTTTAAATAAATCGTTAAAGTCGGGAAAAATGTTGCACTGAGCATGTCAAGAAGGGTTTCGGGACTTGGAAAGGGAAAGAAAGCGATTAAGCTCAAGGTGAAAAGACAAGCGGGAACAGCTGCTGACATCAAACTGGGTTGACCACACACTTACGAGCAATCATCGCAAAAACGATTGTGATCAGATTCAGAGAGGTCAGCCTTTACATTTGTACGTGCTCAGTGCGGTCAACCTGCAGGTGAGTGCCTGGCTTGTTGTCAGCTCGGGCGGTGATGTCAGACAGAAACTGAGCACACCTCAGTGCTAACTCCTGATTGGTGCTGATACTAACAGTCCTGATCCTGTAAATGTCCATCTTACTAATGTCTTTGTTTGCTGTTCTTTGCTAAACTTTGAGTAAATCAAAGCATGCCCAGCAATACCACTGGACAGACCTACTATGAACAACAGTCATCAAAACAATTCACTAACCCAAAAGAAGAGTGTTGAACAGCTCTCCACAAACTAACAAACTAACCTACTAATGAACACATAACCTAACAAAAATTAACTAGAATCAATAACTCTCTGCTCAGAATTGTTGAAGCGCCCCAGCATCGAGGGGATGCGTCACTTACTAACAGAATGAAATTCAACAACGTGCTTGAATGTGTGTGAGAGGGAGAGAGAAGAGCGAGTGTGTACAAGTGTGTGGAAATGCAAACAAGTTGCAAACTGGCAGTGAGCACTGCGAAAACCTCCAAATACTCTTGCAGCCTAAATCTAATCCTTGAACCTCTCAGTTTATGTATTATGTGGAAGCAGCATGTTAATTAATGTTTACACTGACATAAATCATGTTTTGAAAAGAACAAAAAAGCAATACAAGCAAAATGTCCATAAGAACAGCAGGAGGTCTAAGAAAATGTGTTAATAAAGTTTAAAAACAATAATTTGATAGTGATTGTATCGTTTACTGTTTCATGAACAATTTCTGAATATTTTTGTAATGTTGTAACTTTTGTTTCTAAAACTTTGTATCCAGTTAATAAATTTTTTTGCAACATAGCGTTTCGTCATAAGTCTGTGGGCCCGTGTTTCCTGTCCTGTTTCGGTCACAGACGGCGTGGAGTTAGTTTTAAGCAACAAGCGCAGATTAGCAATGACACTCAAGGTTACACATTGCTTTAAAATGTGAAGACAATGGCCATCAGAACACAATTGGTATTGCATCTTATAAGCTCCAATTCAATATAAAATACTATGTATAAACCATAAAGTAGACAATATTGCATCAAAAATAATGAAAATAATATTGCTAGTGATTTGTAACATTATTTATTATTAATTCACAATCAGCAATAAATATATATGCATAATATATGTATATGTGCATGTATATTCTGTAAATACGTACATAAATAATATTAGCAATGAGTATAGAAAAAAATGACCAGATTGCTTCATATTTTGCATAAAGTAAATAGCTACTAGTTCATTTTGTTGGGAGCTGAAGGAGTGTTAGTGTAACGATATGTGTTTACGACCCATAAACACTGCAACACACTCATTGTGTCAGTGCCTCAACAACCTTTAAGAATTCAAGAACCTTTTTTTAACCTGATAACAGGGATGACATCATTCAACATTTATCTTTTGTATTTGTTTCTGACAGCTGCTCAGGTATAAAAAAAGGATCTGGTTAAGGTCAAATGATGAAGCTCTGTTTATCTTGAAATGCTTACATACCTGTAGTACTTTATCTCTCAAAGAAATGTCATGGATCCTTAAATCATCATTAATGGCAGAGAAGCGCTGGCATCAAAGTGGGAAGTGGTTGTATTACTAAACTAACTTAAATATTATGCATGTGTCTGGCTGATCAGTCAGATCACCATGTTCCTCCTGTGAATTCATACATACAAACTGTCTAAAATAACTGTATTGTTTTCATGGATGCAAACTTCCAGCAGGGGGCAGCAACTCATCATGTTGGGAGATAAAAACGATGTAAATTCTAGCACAGGTTTCTTCTTATATTTAAGTCAAGCGGACACATATTTGTGATGGGGCAATGTTTCAAACTATTCTGTTGATACTCCTTCACATTTACATCAGGCCTGCTTCAAACACTGCATTTAAGATTCCTTTTAAACCACATTTTCAGCAATGTTGATTTTACAAATACACAAAGTGTGTTACAACTCAAAGGTGAAACAAAAGTGGTTAGTAATGTTAGTAGGATATGAGTGTATTGCTTTAAAACTCGCTTGTAATGTGTGCATTAGATCCATCACGTCATACAGGTTTGTGTGTCTGCGCCAGAGACAGAAAGAGCGAAACACACACCGCAGTGGACCTTCATTCCAGCATCCTCCTGATCTGCATGGGTCAGACACACTGGGTTCTGCTCTGCCCCCCATTTGAGCCCAATGTGATCCAGATGACAGGGGGGTTTCCACAGGCAGAAGCTGGGGGGCCCGGGGTCTTCATGGGTCAGCGGTAATTCACCGCAGAGCTCTGAAAGCAGAGTCTTAACACACACAAAACCCCGCGCAGAAAAGTGAGGCTCCACTTAAAGTCTTAAATATCACACAAACCTCAGTTCAAAGGCAGGTATGTTTGCATGAAAAGCCTTAATCGGCTTAATGATGTCCTCTAGCGCATGGTTAGTTTTGAAAACACACTAATGCTCAAGTTTATACAGGCTTGGATACCACAGAGACATTTATGTCCCAAAGACAGAGAGAGGCAGAGACCGAGAGCTTGTGTGCGTGTGTGTGTTGATGTAAGCAATCAGTAATTTCCACAATTATCTAATTGTGTCAGAATTTCTGCAAGTTTTTACCAATTATCCATTTCTGTTTTCTTCTTTGTTTGAATAAAATAAGGAATGTCTTAGCACACTGCTCATGTGTGCGTGCGTAATTATGTGTGCGATCCAGAAGCAGCCCTCTGTAACCAGAGCCTCCATCATATGGAGGATGCCTGCTGAAATAACAGCTCCGCTACTTCCAGCGGAATGTGTGTGTAGGCTGTAAAAGATGGCGAGGAAGAAGAAGAAGAAAACCTAAGCCCGGGAAGTATTTCTCTTTGTGGCACTGTAATCAGCAGTGCTCTGCCCTGTAGAGCTTAAAATAGTAAAACCACTGAAAGACAGTTCAAGGACTGAAAAGAGATCGCTCTCGCTGCAAGTGTGTATTTTTACGTGTCGCTGCTTCCTGAATGAAGATGTGAATCTAGTTACAATATTCTTCAGGTTTTCTATTTTTTAGGGGGAAAAGTGATTTCCAGGCCTGCTGTATGTGCGCTGTTGTCGTGTTGTAGAACCTTTACAACCTGTGTCCTGTTTCCACATACATTTGCAAAAATGTATGTGGAAATTAATGGAGACTTCCTATTCAGTTCAGTCTGGATAAGAAGCAGACAAGTTACACATGTAAAGAAGAGGAACAAGCAGAAGGAAGAGGGAGTTCCTTTTCCATCGGGTAGAGAGCAGCTAAAAAAAAGGAGTGCTCGTAGCAGTAAAGCAAACCCAGGGCATTAAAGAAACAACGAGAACTAAAACTGAAACCAGGCTAGAAGTCCAACTTATACATTATATGTACAGGTGCAACAGTCTTGAATCAAATGGTCTCGCACCAACCATCAGAAATCAGTCTTTTCAGCGGTTGTGTCTTGCTGGGAAACGCTGAGTCCAATTCTTCCACCAAATCCGGCAACAGTTCCACAGACAATTCCAAGGCCACTCTCCTTGGCATCTGTCTGCACTAGTCATCCTGTTGCTTCCCTGCTGGAGCAATACAGCAGAGCAAGTACAAGTGCTGAAGACAGGGGTACTAAATTGTGGCTCTGGGGTTGTTGGTCTTTCAGCGCACAACATAGGTTTTGACACATGAACTGGGGGGAGTTCATAAAATATTTTTGTGCTGGAACGTTTATGATCTAGCTGATCTCTATTAAGCTTCACTTTAAACTAGAATGCAGGTTGTTCAAAGTGTCGGTAGACTGGCATTTCTGATAACCAGCGCCAACTATTTTCAGATTTTTGGAAAGCAGAGATTGTTTTGTTTTGATGCTAAAATGATTGCACATTTTCTGCAAAATGTTTGCACATTATACAGTGCCATCACAGCATCACAGTCACCTTCCATTGAGCAACTCACCTTATGGACAGCTTCTATTAAACCCTATGACACATGATCTACTTGGTCTCCTCGCTTCTGTGTCTTCCTTCCAAACACTAAGTCTAGTTAATAATGTAAAAAAAAAAATGGTGATATTAAGTGGAAGACCTGGTGCTTCCTAAACGTCTTTCTTTTCCACACCTCCACCCAACTCGGAGACCAGATAAGCGGACAGCTGGAGAAGACCAATCTGTCCTGCTGCCTGGTGAATGATGGACAGTAATTAAAAGTTAGCTAATAACCTCTTCACACCTGACATTTCAACAGGGAGGTCCTGGACACCATTATCTACATATAGATTAAACAGCGTAATTGGCAGAGAGATAGGGTTAGGGGGATCGTGAAAGAAAAAGGAGGGGGAAAAAAAGAAAAGGGGCCAGGCCATCGCCAAACCATTAAGCAGAATATCTGAGTGACACTCTGATTTTGCTCCTCTTGCTAATGCGACAGGAATTGAGCTGAACTAAAACGCTAAATGAATGAAGCCTATCTCGGTGTGGTTATTACCGGGGCAAACATCGGCCGTGGAAAATAGCTTTAATTTCATAATAATTGCTAGAAGGACGTGACTCGTTAGAGACACAATATGAGAGTGAAAGGAGAGCGGGAGGGGACGAAGGAAGGAAGGAAGGACAGGAGAAACTCCTTTGAGGAGGAATGCTGTTAGTTGAGCTGCAGCACTTGTTCTCCCACACACTGCCATTTACACAAACTCACTGATAAGTGATACTGTGGACTGATAAGATGAATTGATAGTGGGGAGGGGGTGATGGTGGGGTAGCTGGACTGTCATTAGCGCTGGAATAGGAAATATTTCATTTTAAAGCTAAAATATTCCTGAATGATTTTCCTCGCAGGTCACAGGTTCCCACAGTATCCGCTGCTTTGTAATCAACTCTAATAGGCTATTACACATTCACTGCACCATAAAATAAAAAATAATAACAATAATTCTAATAGCTTTATAAATGAATGTGATATTTAGCTTAAAAGCACCCCACTTTCACTACCTGTGCAAACTGTTAAGCTTTTAGTCCACCAGTTTTGTAATTTGACATGTTGAAAAGCACAATTTGACTGTTTTTTGTTTGTTTGCAAAATAGATAAAATTGGACTTAAATCAATTCAGGTTTTCAATTCAAACTACAAGAAAAAAATAGTCCAAGGTGCTTTGTACTGTGAACACGCTACAGTATTTTAAAGAAAACCCCAACCATCCGACAACCCCAATGAGTAAGCACAAACTCATTTTTACCAGGAAGAAACCACTATCAGGTATCTGATGGTGACGAGATAGTGAAGACTAACACCACTCATTTATCTTTACGCTAAATATAAACCTAAAAACAGCAGCTGGTAAGCTTGAGGAAAAAAAATCTTGGCTGGCCTCTAAAGCTCACGAGACCCTTATTTACTCATTATATCCTGTTTGTGCATACAAAAAAGCCAGGTGTGAAGGCAGTAGGCAGCAGGACTCGATGCTGAAGCCAAAGAGGAATCACCTTTAAGCACAATGTTGCACACAGCGGCGAGCTCTACACTCACATTTCATCTTCTCTATCAACTTTCTTCAGCTTTTCATTTTTGTCTTAGATGCAAAATTTGGGCCCTCTGCAAAGAGCTGATGGTCATTTTGGAAATGTGTGTTACATTTATACTTATTCGAATTCTTACTGGAGACTTTTTATATCTTCTGCGTGGGGAGTGATTGAACGCCTGCTCTCCCGCTGGTTTCCCACTCCTTAATTCTCCCTGTCTCTGATTTTTTGGAGCTTCTATTTAAAGAACAAGTCACAGTTTGACTCCAGACAATTGCGCTGGGTTTGTTGTTAAGAAGTTACCCCAAAGACGCACACAATTCAAATTTAAGCTTTTGTGCAAGCGCACACTCTGCTGAAAGTTTTACGACACATGATGATGTAGAAGTTCACAGGCCGAATAATGACTTAGTCTTAGCCCACTTTGGCCATTTCTTTATAAAACTCCCCAAAGACCCAAAGATATAATCGACTCTTCAACAGATTCCTTGAAATGCATTTTTATAAATTTTGGCATGTTTGGGCATGTCAGTGCAGCTGCTGCATTATTATTTTGAACTGGACATTTACCCTGTGAAGGAATCTGAATAAGGCTTTGTGCTGCTGATAAGTATTCCAAAATAAAAGTATCACAAGCCAAACAGGGAATAGATTTTGCATAAAAGGATGAGTGTGACAGACAATGCCACAGACACCTACATTTCCCGAAACACTGAAAGCGAGCCTGTCCACACCTCAGTCCTGAAGCCCTGATGTGCTGTTTGCAGCTCGCCTCATCTGTGTCAGTGGTGTAAAACTGTAGCCGAGAAGAACTAGCTGAAAAACAGCCATCTGCCATGAAAAGAGCTTTATTTCCTTCTCCAGAAAAGGAAAAAAGAAAAGAAAAGAGAGAGAGCCGACAGTGAACAAGAATGACAAAAGCATGCAGCTACATGCGGGTCGATACTCGACTGCCCTGAAGCTATCAAACCGCTAATGGTTACCTTCTAATCTGCCAGGTCACAGCGCTGTGTTTTTCTGACTATTATTATTATTCTGACTATAAATACCTTCCCAAGCTATAGGAGGGTAATTTAGTCAAAATTTGGATGGCTCTTTATTTTTTTGCCCATTATTTTCACTGCCTGAAAATGGGCAATTAGCCGACCGCTTGAGTCAATAGCTTTTACCTAAAAGTTACTTTTTCAGGGTTTTTTTCACATGAGCCATCCATTCAGGAACAATAAAAAGCCACCAAGTTGCCTTTCAGAGGAAGACTGTGGCAACTTGGTGGCTTTAACAATTCTTCTCTGTATCTCATTAAATGTCTCTTTGCTGAGGGATCGTCTCTGTGGCAAAGGTAGGTGAGGAATGTGGTTGACTTGTGCCGTAACCGAATGTAAAAACTTAAGAAAGAAATGAACACAGCAGCTGTTTTCATTCATAAATAAACCTGTTTTTTTAATATATCGTCCTTTGCTATGACACAACTGACATCTACTCCTTTAATCAACAATAAAATGTAGACAAAATACTCAGATATGCAGCCTACTTAATGTTGTGTACACATTTTAAACAATTTCAAGGGTTATGTTTATAAATGAAGAATTTAATTTTGATTTGTTGCCTCTAACTTTTTAATTGCACCTGTCACATATCAATGAAAACAGACAGATGCCTTTCAAAGATGTTTCAAGCTAAAGCTGCTTTGATAAAATCAGTGCACGTTCCAAATGCACGTTGAGAGCGTTGGGGAAGTTACACTCTGTGCCACTAGATGTCCCTGTTGCTTTACTGTAAAGGCTGCTGCAGTGCTGTTGGAGTTTGCATCTGAGCCATCTGTCCATGACTTGTCTCTCCAGACCCTGGGTTCATCCATCATGTCCAGAGGTGCTAGTCTCTTTAAAATCAAACAAGAAAACATTTCTTTATCCCCACTGCTTCATCTACTCTTTCCTCTTTTTCCTGTCCCATTCTCTGCATTCTCTTCCTACCTCAATCCCACCGTCTGTCTCTTTCTGTCCCTCTGCCTTCAATGAGTGGATCACTTTACTGTTTATACAAGGGGATTGGTGTTGTTAACAGGTGTAGGGTAATGGGATACCGTTACTGGCAGGCGAGCGCAGGAAAGGGTCGCACCCCTCCTCTTCCTCCTTGCGCTCATACTAACTCTAGCTATACTCTGATTCTGATGGATTGCACCCACCATTCATCTAAATTATGCCACTGGCAATGAGCTATCAGCTCAGTCTGGCTCAAACGAAGCACAGGGTTTGTTTCTGTTGACACTTCCTCAGCACTCACTTCTTCTCCTGATTACTGTCAGGCCCTGTAGAGCCGGGCTTGGGGCTTTGCTACACTCTGTTGGTGTTTGTGGTCTGTGCTCTTTGCCATTTTATAGCTGTTAGGAAGCGGCTATCAAGCGGGTAGTTTGGCATTTGTCACCAGCTGCATATGACACGAACCCCCCGATTTGCCGTAAACGTGGTACTTATTATGTTAAACTTTGCTCAAGGTGCAAATGACCTCATTTTTCCAGAGAAGGTCAGCATGTGAAGTCTAATTCTCCACTAGATTCCAGTTAATCATGACAGAGACATCAGAGCTGTATGACATGCAAGTTCAAACTGGGTAAATAGAAAGGTGTTCTTTACTCCAGCCATTTTAATCCAGTCCAGCCATGTTGGATCCCGTGTTTGTCTTCTCTTCCAGCTTTCCCAGAGATCCCCCCACCTCCCCCTTTCTTGTGTTTAATTCCTTTTTCTCCCGGTGTCCCTTAGAAATACTCCCAGCTGCAAAACAGATGTTGAATACGTTCCTATTTTCCTTGTTTCTTTTTTGCTTTCTTTCTTGATGATGACTACATTTGTAATTCTCTTCACGTAGTAATAATAGCCACAGTAATAGCCACACATAATCCCCACAACAGGTAAGGCAACATCATTTACATTTGATACAGCTGTTTTTTAAAATAATTTTTTCTGTCTTCAAACCTTCCCAATTGGCAGTAAGTCTTGAGGAATTCCACCCTCCTCCAGCCATTGCTTTTGGCGAGACTAGTGATGGGGGGGCCGCAGCGAAAGTGAGCGGGTGCAAACTGTGAAAGTCTCCCCTTCCTCCCTTCATTGACTAAAATTATTCCAGGGATAAAGTTGGACTGGTTAAGCATCCTCCCGAAGCTGATTATTTGACCATTGCACTCATGTGGGTAAATTCATTCAACCGTGACGGTGTGAGGTAAAAATCTTCCTCTTTTCCTGATGGCTAACAAACAGCTATTGGTTGAGCCTTTTTAATAGCTGAGCTGGGGGGGAGGGGGGGGGGGGGGGGCAGCGAATAAGCAGAAACTGAGATAAGAGAAAAAGAGTGCACCAGCATTACGTTGCTTTCGTGATTCGCTGCTTAATTGAGCCTATCTAACATGTTTTTAGCTTGTTATTTCAGATAAATAACCCAATAAATGTTCCCCAGATTATATTATTACAGTTATAAAATGTACCCAGGGAATCAGTTCCTCCCCCATGCTCATTGTTTTTTATTGAGTTCCTCACCCACAGGAGCCAAATATAGAGCTGAAGATGTGATAGAAATAATGTGCAATACTCGGTTTGAGTCTACCCTTCCAAACATTTTAAAATGCATATTTTACCCATGCCTGACAGCGAGTTCACAAGACTTACAAAAGAAAGCCCTTTCATAACATTTGCGTCATTCCTTTGATGTCTAGACATTATATGTTTTTCTTTTCTTCTTCTTCTTCTTCTTCTTTTTTTCTGAGAAACTAAAAACCCTACATCTGACGGACTAGTATGTCATCTCCTAAGAGAGAGGTACTTGACTGAAGTCACTGTGTAGACAGTACAAAGCTTCCACATTGGTCCATATTCATGAAGGTGGAGCTATTACTGACATATTTTCTTATGGGAACAAATCACCAGTTGGGTGTAAAGATGCAGCAGCGTAGACTACAATCTCCGGAGCTTTGTCGCATTCAGCTGATCTCAGTCCAGTGTGTGGTGCCTGTTGTCTGGGAAAGTTCTCATGGATGGGACAGTTTCTGGGCCCACTCCCCAATATCAGAATCTGTGGGTGGATGGTAAGACGGAGGGCTGGCAGGAGATGAGATGTGCAGTGGAGATCAAGGTTTTAAAAGCAAAGTTAAAGGGAGCTAAAAGAGACAGAATGTGAGAGCATCTGTTGTGCCTGGTGTGCTCATTTGGTTTCAGCCTCCACTTTTTCAGGATTCAATCAGAAGCTGATTATCTATTTCTGAGAAGGGTGGAAAAGTCAAATTATGGTATGTGATAAGCAGACAGACCTCCTCTTTGCACTAAACGAAGCTAAATTGTCCTCGCTCAAGCAGCTGTAAAAACTAAAATGGTCACAGCATCAGGACAAATATGTTACATCAGAAAACCTCCAGAGAGGGAGAGCAGATCTGCACTACAGAGCTGCTGTGCACATGCAGGATTTGCTTTGGACCAAGTTGTTCACACTTTGCATTCCAGCTGAAAACAAAAGGGCAGAAAGTTTCTTTCTTATGACAACAATTACTAAAAAGGTCTGTTTCACTTTTAAGTGTTTTATATTTGAAGCCAACTCACAAACGCAAAGAACGAATGCCATTTTTTCTCCTGTGTGTTCTTATGACAACATTTCTGTCTCTCTGCTTGCGTTCCTCCTCCTTTTGATAGCGCTGGAGTGAGGGTTAGCAACAAGTCAATAACCACAACACAGCAGAGCAATGAAGGTTATGGGTGATTGTATGCATGTAGACTGCTAAATGTGTGTCTACCTGTGTGCGTTAGTGCGTTTGCATGGAAAAAATAGAAGCTTCTGTAGTGTGTTACGAGGCCTCGGTATTCCTCCTCTACCTCATTAGTGCTGATTTACGCCACAGCTAGGTGAAAGAAGGCAGCGTGGACCTCCCTCCCCCCACCCTTCCCTCCACCCTCTCCATTTACACACACACGCACACACACACACACACACTGCCCTGCAATCCCACCTATCTCTTCTCTCCCTCTTCTCCTATCTCTCTCCTTCTCATTCTCCTGCCGCGCGCAGACAATGGGGCCCTGGAGAATACCGGCTTGTGCTGAATTATTCAAATCAGCAGTGGCAGCAAGCCGGAGAGCAAAGGAGAGGCAAGGAAGTAGTGGAGAGAGAGGGTGAGAGAGCTAAAACAGTAAGAGAATGCAGGATGATGGGAGGAGGATTTGGAGGGAGAGAGAAGCAGACAGAGACAGAGGAGAGAGAGAGAGAGAGAGAGAGAGAGCGAGAGAGAGAGAGAGAGAGGCATTGTAGAAGCAGTGAATCTCGTCTCTGCATGCAAATCGCCTCTTGCTCCTCTTTCACTCCCTTGCTCTCTTCCTCTCTATGAGTCACCCCCTGCCCTTCACTGCTTCATTAATACACATCTGTAACCTGGCCCTCCCCTCCGCCTCCTTCCTCCGCTCACTCCTAAAGAGGAGGAAGAGAGAAACAGAGGAGTGGGGGTGGAGGTGGTGGTAGAAGTGATGGTGTGTGTGTGTGTGTGTGTGTGTGTGTGTGTGTGGGGGGGGGGGGGGGGTTTCGACAGCAGCAGCACGCTGCTGGCAGGAGGAGAATGCGCCGGTAATTAGCCAGCACCAGTACAAACGAAAAACCCAAGAAGGAGAAAGGAGAGAAGTAAAAAAAAAAAAAAGAGCAAAGCTCTAAAAACAAGCCTCCTGCCAGGCTGAACTCCCCAGAGGCAAGACCTGGACATGACGGTGTGCAGTCTGGGAACAAAGGAAGGAGAGGCGAGCTGGGAGGAAAGATGGGAGGCTGAAGAGTGGGCCCATGACAGCACCTGCAGAGATGGAGAATCTGATTTTGTGTGTGTGTGTGTGTGTGTGTGTGTGTGTGTGTGTGTGTGTGTGTGTGTGTATGTGCATGTGCTTACGTGTGTGTGTGCGTGCGGGCATGTAGGCATTATTTTCTTGTGATTGTGTGCGCCTCTCAGTGAAGGATGCCTTTAGATGTACAGATACGAGATTCATCACCAGTGTCTGCCTCAGACTGCAGAACAGCTATGTTTATTTGCATTATATTCAAAATAATCTTCTTCAAAGTTACAAGACTTCTGCCAAGACAAAGTTCCTGTAACGCTGATTGGCTGTCTAAATCCACTTTCATACTTATTGCTTTGAGGCTGCACAGCATTAGATATTTGGACAAAAACGCTAACAACGAGCCAAATTTTTTCATGTTTCCAGGCAGATCACGAAGCATAATAGCAACAAGAGTAATTGATAATAACAACAGAGGTTTGTTAAAATGACGGGGATATTTTTTATAGCAGCCTCGAACATCAAAACATGTAACAATCCATTTTTATACTTGATGGGATTATAAAAAAAGCAGATGGAGTCGTCTATGATTTCCTTCAACAATATCATAAAAGTGGCTCCTCATCATTCAGGTGTCATTGAAGGTTAATGAACTTGAGTCAAATGAACACACTCTGACCTGTCCTTGCTAATTAACTAAGAGCCTTTAAATTTTGTATCCCCACATTTTTAATAGAGCTTCAAAAGAGAGTGTAAATGGGAACTGTGTGCGTGTCTGTGTGTGTGTATGTGTGTGTGTGTGAGAGAGAGAGAGACAGAAAACTTGACCCTTGAGTCCTTTACTAGCCTCATTAGTGAGAGGACTGGGTTCATTAAATGATGTGAGTGAGTGGCGTGGGCTAAGCGCAGCTCACACACTGAGAAGCGGCCCAAATGCTGGTCTCACACACCTCGGCATGGAATATGACATTGCAAACTGGGTTCATTTTTCACACCTGAGTAAAAAATATATTTGCAGGTATGCAATGAAGGGTATTTTTTGGATGTATGTTTTGCATTGCCATAAGTGGGACTAAACATTCGGTTTTATGCATGTAATACAAAAAAAGGTGGAATTTCTTCTCTGTTGCAAGGTTGGACCAAACGCAGGATATTGATTTTTAGCCAAAATACATTTATAATTTAGCTGAACTTTAAAGATACAACCAGCATCTTCAACCTCTGAGTTCTTTAGAAAATAAAAGTATGAAGCACGTATGGAATTTAAAAACTGACACCTTAAAGGCAGCAAGCACACTGGGCTATTCTCCTTTCTTTCTCCCTATCATTGACGCTGGATAGCCTCTCATGACTTGGCTGTGGATCGATGCATCCCCCTGTGTCTGAAAACGTCAGGCCTGTCCAGCCGTGCAGAACCCCCGGAGAGACTGGCTGTGGTTTGACATGCTCCATGCTTTCTTCCAGCACAGCAGCAGCAGCCAGCCAGGCTGCCCAGCTTCCCCGCACACCTTTTGGCGTGTCAGCCCCGGTGTGCTCTGTGGGAGCTGGGCTTGGCAGTCCTAGTTACAGGACTCAGATGGACTGCTGATGGTGCCTTCTGCCCATCAGCCCCACGAGGGCAGGTAGAAAGGGTGAGGGAGACAGGTGTTTTTATGTTCCACTTGTTGCCCCCACCTCCTCACCCGCCTCTGCACACACACATGCCCTGGCATTGATTTCTGCAGAAAACTGGAGAAAATCAGAAAAGGGGAAAGAAAAACAAACCACGGAGGGTATGGCTTGGAGGGCAATAAAGGGCCATGATGATGTGATGGAATGAAAACTAGTTTAATAAAATCTGCTCAATAAAAATCGATAGGAGAGTCCTGTAGGATGCAGTTTGTGACAGAGGCTTTCCTTTTGTGTATATGCCTGTGCATACGGTTTCCTATGCTAACATATTCCCACCCTGAGGCAAGAAACACACTTCCAGGAAATCTATTTTTCTCAAAACTCCCCGGGCAGTCTTGAGTAGTCCCTTCACAGTCATCAGAGCCTTTTTGCAAAATTATATGAATATTACACTAGGAGCAGGCATTATGCAGGGTGTCTAGGTTGACGACTGAAGCGGAGTCAGGTCGTTTGGCCCAGCAGGTTGCAAGGCTCTGAGTAATCAGGGTTTGGGGATTCTAATTAGGACAATTAAGTCCTAATTACAATGTAAACACATACTGCTGCCAAAACCCTAGACCCCTAGAGTGAGGCCTTTGTACCGTAACCTCCCATTCTGCTCTGCTGTCTAAAGAACAGCATGGACCCCATATTGTACAGTTTTAACATGGATAGATTAAAACTGCTTTAAGTGGCAGTAGAATATTACTTTTAAAAAATGCCATTTTTTAACCTTTGACCATTAACAGCAAGCTCACCTATCAGGTAATGTTTTAATCATTTATTTTCCATGTTTTATCCACATATTCATTTTCTTTGTTGCTTGTTGAAATATGGCTACAGCAAAGTCAGTGGAGGCTTTTGAAATGTATAACATCTGAGACATCTTTCATGTGCTAGATTTCCACTGCAATCACAGTTTATGTTAAAAGAGCAGGCCATCGCTGAACTGCAGCACTGGATTCCTTCTAGACTTCCTGCAACATGACTTTATGCGAGTAGCAGCCAATGTAGCCTCAAGCCACTTGCCTCAAGCAGCGACGAGTAGGGGAGGCTAAACTGGTCTAGTATGCTTGCTTGTTACCAACTCCACTACTACTACTTTTCTCTTCATAATGGGTTTGTGCTCCACAGAGGCTGTAAAAAGACTTTACTGTTTCATCTCACCAGATTTCCATAAAGTTATTAATTTAAATGAAATAAACTAAGATATTTAAAGCACCTCTTTAAAAAAAAAAAAACAACAACAACAATGGGAAGAAACAGCACAGCAATAATTGGGTTATTAGTTCTTTTTGATTAATTCTAATATAACTTTAATAATATTTCTTTTTTTCTGATATTAAGAATAACAACATGAATGATTCATACACGTCTGTGCCATACATAAGTAAATCAGGTTTTTGCTAGTAGCTAAAATGGTGGCTACTCATTAGTTACAGTTTCTACTCAGGGGAGCCACTGTGAGATGAACTTTGGTGTAAGGAGGAAGAAGAATTACCCTTCTGGTCACAAAACAGGTAAAATACAACGAGGTTGGCTCACAGGAACAGCAGTCTGGTAAACGTATCCTTCTAGTTTGATGTCATCAAATGTTAGCTTAATGTGCTATTCTTGCACTCTTTGCCTAGCTTACTTAGTGGGTAAGCAGCGTGCAACACTCAGTGTGTCATTTTGCTTGCAGCCACTTCCAGGTATTTATTGTTTAGAGACTTTAGTTATGAATTAATCACAAATTATTAGGAATTAATACAATTATTAGAAGTATTTTCAAACTGAAGCTAGAAAACTTGTTCATGCTCTCCAGCTAGCTCCCCAGCAGCTATATGGAGACCAGTCCAGAGACTTTATTAACTGTAATCTGCTGTTTCTTTCGACTAAATTATACATGATTCATTTTATTTTTAATATTTTTTTCTTTCTTTACTTTTCAGTTTCTTCTGATTCCCACAGATTCAAAACATGGATTGATATTATGGCTGTATTATTCTGAGACTCACCCATAGAGGAGACGGTTTTACAGGAGTGAGGATTACAGTGAGACGACTGGGCTATCATGTGTAACTGTGAGGCAGCGGCAAATGGTTTACATGGCTCACAGGTCAGGTAGGAGGGCCCCTTAGCAGAATATTGCTTAGGCCCCCAGGAGGGTCAGGACCAGCTCTGGAACTAGTTAATTCAATCTCTTTTTAAAGAAACTGGCTGCCTGGTGCTGATTTTCAGATTTATTGAGTGTACCACTGGTAGAGTGGTGGGATGGCCACAGGGTAAGGCACTAGAAATTTTCTCATATTTTCTAATCTCGGTGTTGACAGATATACTTCAGTTATACTTATAATGTAGATATATGCATATGACTATACTTTCAGACCATTTTAGTGGAGCTGACTGTGGACAGAAATTCAGTGAAATGATGCAGGACAGCATGTAGCAAAAAATACGTTGTATGCAGATGATGGTTTAGAGTAGTACTGTGACTGTTTAAGTAATTATGGATGGTAAGATGTGGGTCTAAGTTATCGATGACTAAATAGCAAAGTCAAGTGAAACTTAACTGAGACTGAAGGAGGTACACATGCAATCGATCCTTACTTGCTGAAGCAGAAAAAGAATAGCACTTTGTTTGGTGATTGTTAAGGTTGTAGAAAGACTTCTGGTCCTATAGAAATATACAGAAAAACAGTTTTCTGTCCTGACTTCTGTAACCAGTTTCCATATTAATGATCAAAGAACTGACCTCACAGCCCATTGTTCATTCAGTGGGCTAGGTTCAGCTACTGTGCGAATGAACCTTTTATAAGGTTGGGGAAACCTGCCTGCCAGCTGAGACTGAAGAAGTCACTTGGATGAGTGACGAAGCGTTTCTCCCACTTAAAACGCTACATCTAGATGAACAGAATCAACCTTTTGGGACCTCTGTAACCACTTTTCTGCTGAGTTTATGGGCTTAATCGCTGGTTTTGGTCATGACAAATAGTAAAATTAAGTCTATTTTGTACATCTTTATCACACCATGTTCCCAAAGGAAGGATTATCTGTGGATGCAGCAGAACTTTTTGAAAGCAAGGAGCAGGTTTAGATGGGCCACAGCTGTGTGGTATTGGTTTCTAAGGCAAACAGAGATTTGCAAGGAAGCAGATGTTATCTGTCCAAGCCGCTGTACGTGATGTCAAGTAGTTTACCTTGTTCAAAAACAGCTATTTGCACATTAAGTGAAACAAAAGTTTACTTGATAAAATAAACTTGGAGAATACTTAATGCAAAAGTACATCTATCTCCTTTAATAAATTAAATTAGTATCTGTAAAAGCACTAAAGGATACTGTAAAAGGATGTGACGCTAGAGAGGATCTCGTCATCATTCTTTATTTTATTCTGGATTTACTGAGACATTGCCTGGAGTTTGGTAAATGTTATTTGCTTTCATCTGATCATGTTTGAACTATTGTAATTGGGTCCCAGTCACAAGTCTATCTCATGCCTCCAACTCATTCAAAACTTAGCTACTATAGCAAGCAAAACCACATCACCCCCAGCCTCACTACACTGCACTGGCTATTTGTCAAATCGAATCAGAATTGATTTTCAACTTTTATTCATTAATTCTAAAGCCTTAATAGATTTGCTTGTACCTACATTATAGATTTAGTCATGGCTAATGAATGAAGGTGATGCCTGCGCTCCACAGGTCAGAAGCTCATAATTGTTCCCACAGTTTGCTTCATTACAAAAGGAAATCTGGAATTTATTTTTCAATCTTTTAACATAGAAAGGCAAATAAAGATTAACACATATGAAATGTTCCAGTGAACAATCAAGAAGAGAGAAACTGTGTTAAAACTAATTCCAACTTTTGCAAGGCTGCAAATTTTGTAGTCATTCAGATTTATTGTAGGCATCTCTCTGAGCAAAAGGACAGATTTTCCTGATGAATGGCTAATGTCCAGTTTTTCACTTGGTTTCACTTGGAGGTGAGTCTTGGGCCATTCTGGTAGAACGTTTGTTGTAAAATGAAGTTTTTTCTCTGAATAATCACTTATTTCAGTGAATAATTTGGTTCTTCACAATTGGAATAGCATGGAAATATTAGATCCGAAGCAGAATTAATGAAACTGAATAAATGAAATTAATTAAATGAGTCAACACTCATTTTTAAATAACCATCTAATCTGTTCAAAGCAGTAATACCAGAACAGACACGTTGGTTGTTTTCTCAAGAGCTCTAGATGTTGAACCTACGAGACCAAATTTGTACCGCAGAATTTGAATTTTAATGGAATCATGAAGAGATTATGTAAAAATAAATCACAGAACCAGTAACATTACCAAAGCAAAAACCTCATCTGCTGTATTGTGTTTCATAAGTTTGGTCTGCAGACAGATCTTTTACTCTAAAAATTGACTGGATTCTGTGCCAGTCCTCCATCTGACTTCCTGACCTTCTCATATACTATCTCATGTACATCTTATTCCCTTTGTAAAAAAAAAGGCTTAATTTTAAGGGATGATTCCTTGGAAGCGTTGCTCAAGTGATCATGTTGAAACCAGTGATTTTTCCACAGCAGATGTGAATAATCTGGCTTTGACAAAAACTCCATGTTGACACATTCTTAAGTTTATCGCACAAATAATTTCTGCAAGGAATAGAGGGGGAAAATTGTTAACCTTGATCAACATTAT
This sequence comes from Rhamphochromis longiceps, assembly GCF_057381845.1. Classification (NCBI taxonomy): domain Eukaryota; kingdom Metazoa; phylum Chordata; class Actinopteri; order Cichliformes; family Cichlidae; genus Rhamphochromis; species Rhamphochromis longiceps. Next base: position 9,377,587 of record NC_140568.1, on the reverse strand, counting down.
CCATGAATCTCCTAGTCCCCTAAAACAGAAACATTGGTAATGCTTCTGACCCTGTTCGAGTTTGGATGAGCTGAAACAGAACTGTTTGGAAACAAATACCAAGAAACCCATCAGTCATCAGTCACAGTAAATAAAACTAAAGGTGTAAAGCCTAAAGGTGTAGACTCACATACCTTTATTAGAAGAGTCTTAATCTCAGTAACAGTTTAACTCTATTGTCTGTTCAGACAAACAAGAAACTACTTACATTCTTATTCAGCTATTTTTTTTGCCTTGAAATAAATACATATTCTTACTTGTCTGCCATCGTCTGATAGGACGGTGGTGGTAATACACCTACAGACTGTTTGCCAACCAGTATTGAAAAACAAAATTAGAAAAAGGTTTTAATAATAACCGGGCACTGGGCTGCTAAAATGTAGAGTGGTAAAGTTCAGATGTCTCCATGCAAACATGAAAACCATGCAAGTGCCAAGAACTACCTGCATAGGAGAAATTTAGTAAAACTACAAATTAAAATGAAGCCAGGGCAAAGCTAGCAAGTTGTAAGTTTACATTTGACTGAAGTTCAGATTTTTTTAAACAGAAGCAACTTTTATGTAACATTTTAATCTAGATAAACAACCTTTTTGAGATTTTCTACTTTAGACTGAGCCGTTAGTGATGGAGTTTATTCATTTGCTATTTTAAGCAATTTGTTCCAAATGTTGTTAGTTACCCGTCATAGCAGTCTGTAGTACAGCAGACTGCATTTCCACACCCAGCCCACCTTCAGTACCACATAAGCTTCCTAATTGTCACGCCACTTCCCATTACACATGTCATTCCTCATGCCATGCTCCCATGCCCATGTGCTGCACACAAGGAAGGGAACGTGAAGCAAGGGCAAGTGTTTATATTGGTGTCACTCAAACTTTAGCCATTAAAAAAATAAAATAAAAATAATTTGATGAACTATTCTTCCTCACCAGACTAAAAACATAAAGAAAATCTCTGGAGAAACGAGCAAACATTGTAAATAATCATTTTAATGATAATAATTTTATCACTCTATCCACTCTCTGTTTAATAAAGCAAGTATTTGTCTGTCCAGATGCATTAAAAATGTTATTTTTAAGTTACAGTTTGCGGTATTCTAGCCATGTTAGTATAAGTGTCCTTATATTTTATAAAGGAGGGTGTTGTCATTTTAATGCAACTTCACAAACAGCAAAATTGCCAACGTTACTCAGAGAAGAAAACTATAATCACTGTGAGTTTTCATGCAGCCTCTGGGCAGGAACATCTGGAAAAAGCAGTGTTAAGTACACGAGGAATGCATTAGAACAGCTTGATATTACACAGCTTTTGTTCTGTCTCATTACCTCAGCAAATGTAATCTAGGACTGAGAAAAATATTCTTCTGAGCACATCACATAGTATTTCCCAGGTACACTCTTTCCTTTTTTAGAGCTGTTGCACCTGACAACTCCTCCACCCCAACCTGCCACCATTTGAACAAAAGCAGAAACTATATTTAGCGACTGAGTCAGGGAGCTGAGGCCACATGGTTGACTGGTCCTAAGGTGAAGGCTTTGTCCAGGGGAGTAGGGAGGAGGAACCTGAAGCATTTGAAGCAAATGAGACAGTTTCACAGTAGTGATGATCTCACTTCCTGCATGGCAGGTCTTGTGGAGCGACCTGTGATGGTGTTGCTGAGAGGCTGGCCTGAAGCCACTGTAGGAGGAGGGCTGTGCACTGAAATGTGGGGGCAGAAATTCATACAGGCACACATGACACACATTAATCACCGTGAGAAGGAAAGGGAGAGTGAGAAATAATAGAATTCCTCAAACCTTTTTATTTCCACGAGCCATTTTCAATATCCTTCATGGGAAACATACAGTGGGGAGGGGGGCATTTAACCTGACCAACAAGTCAGCATCCTAAATCATTTTCACAATGTGTATTTGTGCGCGCGTGCTTCTGCTTTGGTTTAATGCAACAATTGTTTTCTAGCAGCTTCGAAACTAGTGAGACAGTTTAATGAAAAAAAGAGCAGTTAACAGCGACAGTTACAATTATAACAGCACCTGTTTAATTCAAGCTCGTTCAGTAATAACTGACAAACATTAGAAAATAATGAACAGTAGGAGTTTACTGGCTTTTTTCAGGGGGATAAAATCTTAAATTGGATGGGAGCAAACTGATCATTTTATCTTGCAGATTTTCTTGTTTTTAAAAATTTCTGAACTTATGTTAAACAGCTGCTAATGATTATTTCAGAAATCCAGCTCTTTAATTTGGCTTTTGGAAAAGTTATGTGATTTGTTCTTACTGCTTTCATGAGCACTGCTTTAGCTGCAGAAGGCAGTTCCTTAAAGTGCAAACTGCAATACTTAGCATCAAATAGCAGATGGGTGAAGTTGGCACCTAGCTACTAAGCGTAAGAGAAAAATGCTACACGTATTCACAATGTGTTTACATGAAATGACTTAACAGTAACAAGTCCTCCAATCACAGTTCCAGAAATCTGCAGCTATAGTTTACATCAAAGGTAAAGCTCTTTAGCTCACACTTAAAAACAAATGTACTGGACCATTACCCAATGTAAGGTTTATGCCACAGCTGAGCTAAATAAACCTAAATAAGTAATAATTACCACAATCCTTGTTTCTGTAATGGTTAATCCACCTGCATGCACAAACTGTTTAATCAGAGTTATATCACTGATGCTAAAAAACACAGGGTTTGTCAAAAAGAATCATCAGATTTAAAATTACTATACTATTTTTAAAAAAAAGGGCATTGGAGTTTGCATCACATTTAAAAATAAATGGCTGATTTGGCCATATAAAAAAATAAAACTGAAATGAATATAATGTTTTACAATAAAAACTTACAATGTTCACGAGTGCTCAGTGTGTCCCCCTCTGGACACGTGGCATATGTCTACACTTGTCCCATAGTTTTTCAAGCATGTCTTGAGTCACTGCAGCCACTGTTGTTGCTATGCTACGATTTTAACAACCTTGTATTTACTGTATTAAAGATGAATTTTCAAATTTACTGTTTTGCAAAAAATGAACGAAAAAAATAGTAAAGCACACCTTTACTATTGTAATTTGAAATGACAGTTATTTACTTGTATTCTTGATCAGAAAAATCAGTTTTAGTGGTTGAATGTTATGCTTGATCGTATAGGTTCTCAGTCATCCAGGTTATAGTAATCTAAGGCGCTTGGAAGCAAAAGCAACAGGACTTCTTTAGGTAAGTTACTTTAGTTATTGTTAAATTAATACTTTTACTTCAGAGAAACACTACGTAGGCTACTTTTGTCCTTACATTTGACTTATGCTGTGTCACTACTATTGCACTATAATGCTGCTACTGCTGGCACCTTGGATCAGTAGATTCACACTTCAGATTAGGAAGTGTGTCATCAGTGACTGCAGCTCATTTGAAAAGACGGATGGAAAATGCCCTTTATTTACTCAGAGCTACGGATTCTGCCGCCTGCAAGCATCAATAAAACATTCAATTTTTCTTTTTTGTCACAAATATTTTTATTGCAAATTCTCTTAAAATATTGCAATATCATTTAAATGCTATATCGCCCATTCCAATTTTCCATAAACTGTGTTGTTTAAGTTGCTTTCAAGGTGCCAAAAAGTCTACTTATTTTTCATCTTGTGAAAAAAATGATTATTGTCAGTTACTGCACGTCTTTTTCCATTTTTATCATTATAATTTACCATGTAAGTTCTATAGCAGTGGTTTATTTACCAAAAAATACCAAAGAGTTAACATTCAGTTTAAAACAAGCCAGTCTGAAATCATCATAATGCATGATGAGAACTGTTAACTTATATTTTGTCTTTTTCATTTTTGTGCATATCAATAAGTCATGTGACTATGGTAAAGATTCTCACCTTAGGAAGGATTCTTAGTATCTGTAAAATTATGATTTTATTCAAACAAAAGAGAGAAATCTATAAGTAATTTGTCAGAAACTGAAAGGTTATATTGGCTTTATATTTCTTATGTCTGTAAGACTGCAGACATTTAAAGAGAGGAGATTATCATCAGTAATGTTAGTTTGGTTTAGCATCTTAGAACATCCTCAGGGTTTCACATCTTTTGTGTAAAGCGTGTTGATTTAAGCTTTTCATTACATACAGTAATGCTTAAACATGACGGATCATTTGAATACCCTGCAGCTGGTGATAAACTTTTTTTCTGTCTGAAACATGGTTCATAAAACAAATTGTTATTATGAAAGACATAAAGACATTTTGCGAGCAGCAGGTAGACTGTGGATCCAGAGATAGCTGAAAAGGACATGTTGTGTGCAGAACCTTTCCTGTGCTTCTTCCTCTTTTATGGTTTGACCTTTCTCTTAATTGGCTGCCATGTCTTTACGCTAAGATTCTGTTGGTCTCCTAGCCAATTTTTTCTCTTTTTTTCCTCAGCTAAAGCGTCTCCTTATGACCTATAAATTGGAAGTACTTTAACCTTTCCTGAGTGTTCACTTTATAGTGCTCGCTTTATTCTTTTATTATGCAGATGAGATGATTTTTTTCCCCCTGAGATTTGAAATTCCCACTTATGTCAGCCACACCTGTTGTCTATTATTTTTATTTTTTATTTTTTAACATTTTATTGTGAAATCACGTTTTAAAGACTGCACTCATAGCAAAATATATGTAAATCCATTAGCAGGTATTCACTTGAGTGTAAAGAAATACATTCAAATTCATTTTTCCAGATTGCTCAAAGATTATATTATTGTCAACAATTTCTAGCTTAACTAAACGTATACTATCCCTCACAAAATAATCATGGCATCTTATTTTGAATGTATTATCCAGTTTTGGATCAAAACCATTACATGTGCATGAATCAACCGTCTATTAGGCTAAACAAGGTTCATAATATATCTGTGAGAGTGTATGTGTGCACTCATAGTGTAATATACTTGATGTATTGATATGTTTATTTCAATTTATTTCAAGACCTCATCCTGTGGCTCTGACCCTGAAATCAATACCTTCATTTATGGTCCACCACCTTCAATCAATTGTGCCCCTGTCTCCTCCCCACAATGCACTGCCTGTGACTGGACACATGTAAGCAGAGCTCCAGCTCTCTGTCTCTCTCTTTTCTTGCCCTCTGTGTCGCTTTGCTGTGGGAGGTAACTGGGCACTCGAGTCTTAGATTGGCTACTGGTCACCATCCTACAGCTTTCACTTTGGTCTTGTGACCCCCTTTCATTGGTGTCCTCCCCCAGCTTTCACCTTCCTGCTCATGCCCGCGACAAGCAGCTATATGGCTGAGCTTCATGAAAAACAAAGTGCACAGCTGGAGGAGGAGAAACGAGAGAAGCACGTGCAAAACAAATGCAAAGGCTGCCTAGTTCTGTCATGAACCTCTTCTCTCTAACCGCTGAGCTTTTTCGTCTCACTGTTTCTGGCGCTATCAGCAGAAATGCATAATCTTATTCCTTTGAAATATTGATGCTGTGTACATGGAGATATGGTGTGCCATCCTTTTGACCACAATTCAAAATTCTATAAGCAGTGCTGTTAGGACCATCGCCGCAATTTAGGCGAGGTCACCTCCTTTTAGAACAGCATAAGGTCGAAGAAAGCCAGGAGGTTTTATTCTTCTTAAAAAGCATGCATGAGCTGGTAGTATTGCTCAAACAGCCCTTTGCCTTCTCTGGATTTATTAGCCAATTTCCACTACCATTGTCTTTCACTTCAATCTCAGAAGTGAGGGTGCAGCGGGCAGAATATAGGGCTGCAATCATCCAAGTGTGTGGCGACAAAACCTCCAGCGCTTGCACCTGGAACTCAATAGATATTCATGAACATTCTCGTATTTAGAGAAGGAAATAACTTAATACCGACAGTGTCGATGGAATAATAGCCATTTCCTGCCTGACTTGCAGCCCCTCAGAAAATGAGATTGCGCTGGCCGTCATTTTTCTTGTCTGCTGGGTGTTTCCACGCTGAAGTCTATGGCCGCCGCTATGCTCCCTGCATTGGCAATGAGGTACAGATAGAGAGAGGGCGAAGAAAGAGCGAGGATGAGTGAGAGAAAGGGTGACTTTAACAGTAAACAGAGGATTTGTTGTCAGATTCACAGTGAATAAAAATGAAGGTTAAAGAGAAAATAAAAACATAAAATGTAGCAGAATCATAATATGTATAATTTTGTGAAACACTAGTACGGTGTATCACATCCCACCCCGGTTTCCTGTGGTAAAAGACCTTCTAGGCTTTAGTGTAAACAGGAGAAAACCTGATTCAGCCCAGAGAGTGCCGTTCCCTCCGTGAGCCAAGGCAAATATTGCATTCGAACCATGATTAAGATTGATTACTTCTGTAAGAGATGGGGAAACGAGCATATACACTAAGGGAAAGAGACAGAAAAAAAAGGAGAGTGAGAAAAAGAAGATAGAAGAGGAAGCTGAGTGACATGAATGGATGCCTGACCTGAGAGACAAAGGAATCTCTCCAACTATTCCCTACCATTACTTGGCCTGTCACGTTACCCCCACCACTGCTCTTATAAATTAACCAGCTCACAGAGGACTTCAATTCTGCAATCCTCTCTCTCTCCTACACAATTAGGTTTCTCTCTTTGTAAGCTTTCCCCGACTCTTTCTTTTACCAAGGCCTTCATCAGCATGGACATACATCACAATTTTCCCTTTCTTACCATTTTTCAGTCCTTTATCCTCTCCATTCATCATGGTTTTTGTGAAGCAAGGGTTATAAATACTAGGACAATCAAAAATCTTCCACAAACATAAATTTGGACCTATAAGAAGCAAACACAGGCACAATTTTCTCACCAAGCGATGCATACAATGCCAAAACATATCTTTAGTAAGTTCAACAAAGTTTTTCATGTTAAATTGTAGCTTATACTGAAAGCTCAAGGGCTATTTCTGAATATAAGCCACTCAAATACTCAAAGTTAATAAATTAAAGGTAGAGTGTGTAACATCTCATCACTAAATGTCAGTAGATTGCAGTCAGCTGAATTCTGTGTTCTTACCACTCCCAATTCAAGTACGTAATCCTAGCTACGTTGGCCGCTGTAGGGCAAACAACTGTGTCTGCTGTTCATCTTTGTAGGTTGTCATCCATTGTTTATCTCAGCTGTCAATATGTGTCCATGCCTATTTACTCTCGAGGAGGCAGTAAAACTTCGTGAAAGGAGCCCGATATGAGTCGGTGAGTCAGTGAGGCTATCTTCTGTCCGATGACAGTGAAACTAAGGCGAGCTGTTGAGGATATCCTAAACTTTTTGCTCAGGAAGCATTGCAGTTTTTACAATATATTGTAAAATATTACAACATTTCTTTGACGTGGATCTAACATTGTTGGACTCAATAAACTCATACGATGTGAGAATATAATCACACTGTTCATCAGAGGGAAAGTGTGTCAGCTGCCCAGAGACAATATTGGGGATAAATAAGCACTTTTATGCATGTTTTCATGTGTTAGAGCCCTGACTTCAGTTCAGGACATAAGTCTTGAGGTGAGGAGAAAGAGAATGAGGTGGAAATGATGAAGGAGGAAGAGCAGCGCTGGAGGAGGAAAAAGGCATCATGAGAAAGAAATTATGAAAATATGCATGTTGAAATCTTAAATAGTGATATGTAGTTTGAAAGAGCTATTTGTGATCTTTAAATTAAAGAGAACTTGTATGTGGCCGGCCTCTAGCCACATACCTAAAATGCAGTTAGGTGGATGTCATACTAGCCACTGCTTTCAAGATGGCGGTCGACGTGGAGGCTTTTTTTTTACGTTTAATGGATTAATTCTAACTTTATGATAACACAGCAAGTTGTTAGAAGACATATTTACACATTTATCGATGTATATTTATGAATCCAAAATATTTTTTCAATTATACAACCTAAAAGATTCTTTACTATAGATTTGAGAACTGAAAAAAACAACTACACTAGCAAATATTTGGACCTCCTGAAAGAGTTATTTGATTATTGTTGATTAAAATAAATGTCTTTACAGAACAAGTTACCGTAAAAAAATTACAGTTCCAATTTACTCATTTCTGTTGTCTTAATGCAAATGTATGTGTCTGAAGTCATCGTGTGTGGAGTAAAGGGTGAGAAACCCATCATTATCATTATTAATCGTAGATAGAGTGTAAGTATTATCAAGAAAGGCAAGAGGACATCTAATGAAAACAAAGACCAAGCGATTCCTGTTTTTAGCTTTCATCTGATTTTGTCTGTTTATAATGTCCAGAAATAAAGTGTTTGGAAAGTTCCAGGTTTTCAGTAGTCTGTGGATATTAGCTAAAATATTATGGGTGTTGCCTTACACCAAGCAATTCTGTGTTTAAAATATGCTGCAAAACTGTACTTGTGACAGGATTAACGTTAGCAAACATTTTGACTGACTGTAGTTCTTACAGTTTCTCAACTCTGTAACCACTGCATGCTTAGGATCCTTTCACAGTGTCATTGCATTGTGTTTTTTTTTAGCTATTCATTCATTACTGTCCATAATATATTCTATTGTTTGGTTGTAATGCATATCTTCAGATTAGAGCACTTGTTTGCAAAACCCAATTATCCGTTTTCTCACCTCTGCCATGCCCCCAAGCTCAAGTATACTCTTTGTAACAAAAAAAAAAACTTTGACGATAACCTGTTTTTCTAATTCATACTTGAAATAAGTATGTGGCCAACTGTCTTCTTTTCTTGACAGTGATTACCTAAAAAAATCCTATTGATTCCACCATTTAAAAAAAAGAAAATTATTTTCATACTTACTTCATTTATTTGTTTTCTTCACATTGCAGCTTCATATGCTTTTGTCTTCTGCTCGAGGCTGCACTGAAAAACGTACACTTTTTGTAGTTGTTACGTAAGGCCCAAAATGGCCTCCGTACAAGAAAGTAGTAGCTCTAATATTGACCAGTAACGAACCACCACACGCACACTGTAATGGGTTACACAAGATTTATTTGTTCTTTCTCCGGGTAAAACTACTGGCTGAAGACACAATTCTGGCCAGGAATCCAAGGCCCAAAGCCACCGCGGTCAGGGTTGTTAGCCTTTTCAGGCCTGACTTTGTTCGAGGCTGGGTCTCCACATCACATCCTGGGAGCTGGAACTTCCCCAAAACTGGTCCAGTTTCCTTGTCAGGGGCACAGAGAGTCTCCAGTCCAGTGTTTGTTTTCCTGCCTTCCAGCACATCCACTCACATCCCAATAAGAATGAGTCCTCCCTCCAACATCCTCAGTTTATTTTAAAAGCAAAACCAGGCCAGGTTAAAAATCTTTTCCATTAAAATGTGCACACTTCATCCTGGATCTTCGAGGCTTCCCTGCTTCACCAGTGTCCTACTAAAAAACAACGACAACCCCTACTTCCTGTTTCCTCTCCCCTTTATAGAGAAGGGCTCCAATCCTCCCCAATCAGCTGCTCCCTGTATTCAACTCCAAATAGCTGGCAGCTGGACTAGAGTAGAATCTCCACTCCCACATGGGTGTGGCCCACACCTCACATCAAACACAAAAAAAAAAACACCAAAGCATGCAATTAATACAAAACAAAATCTAAAGAAATGCCAACCCAAAAGCTTAGTGGGGGATTCTCTCCATCCTTTTCCACCATGCTATACTCTGTAACACAGTAGTACAGTCACTAAAGACCTACCTTCACCTTTAGGACAACTTTAATCTCTTTTCATTATTTATTTTAAACCCTTTTCCCAGTTGGTCCAGACAAGGTGCACTGTGACTGCATGAGCTTTGGCCATTTCTGTGTGCCTCTCTGCTGGGTACATAGAGAATAATCTGGAGAGGAAAGTCCTGCTATTTGTGGCTACATTGAAAGGTACCGCTTAGTCTGTGTATGTGCATGCACATGTGTGTGTGCGTGTGTTGTTACTTTTTGTGCAGTAATAAAATAAGTTTGCACTGTAGGAGTAATTGCTTTTTTAGAGTTCAGAACAACAATAAAGAACATATGGACAGTGAATGAGTGTGCGTTAGAGGTGGCAGTCGTATCTAGGGAGTCAGGGGTTGTGAAGGAAGTGTGTTTAAATAAATTTGATCTTCGAGGCCTTTGAGACAGGACTGCTGTGAGCTCGCCGTGCGTACAGACAGTCTGAGCAGATTGCACCACTGTTTTGTATTCCAAATTAATTGGCCTCTGAAGATTGCCCGCCGCCCCTCACTGCACTATGATGCTCATTTTCCTCCCTTCAATTAAACGTGTGTACCCCACATGCAGCCCTCTTACCTTGTTTCCAATGACTTCTCTCTCCCCTTGTTACCAAGAACAAACTGGATCATCACATCTGAGCTCAGCACCAGTGTGGGGAAAAGGACAATGTAAAAGTAAGAAGCTCAAGAACTTATACAGTCTATTAGATTATGCAGTGATTGTCACTAACTGTAAACAAATGATAAAGCGGTTTTTGCCTTTTGAAAAGAAATAGCTTGCCTGTTAATAAATGAATTCATATATGTTACTTACCCCTGCCATTGCTCTTTACTATTAGTATTAAACCCCCCAGTGATCCTTTACACAAGGGAACTTATCTTCTTTATGATCAACAGAGGTACTGCCTTAAAAAAGATCAATCCCACAGCTGCTGTATTGAAGTGTCACTGAAAACACTAGAGTGTATAAATCCCCTGCCTAATTAATCTCATAAAAGTATCCAACAATGAACTGACCGGTTGTGTTCTGACATTACCAAGAATTTTTTTTTTTTAATGAAACTGTGATCTTCCATTAGTTGGAACTGTCAGACTTACAAATGCCACAGAGAGAGGCTGATGAAACAGTAAACTGTTGAATGACAGAACATTTAGCTGGGCTTTAGGCCTGGTTTCTGGATCTTTATACAGGGTTTAATGAAATGAAAGAAAATGACATTATAATCTGTATATGATTCAGCCAGTCTTTAATTTTACTAACATGTTCATATCATTACATGCATAAAAAAATTATGCAACTAATGTAAATATTATTTTTATTAAAATGTTATTCATTTTTGGTCCTTTGGTATGTATTATTTAAGTAGAAAGTAGTAGTTTGGTAAATGCATGTTTTTAGATGTATTAATTGTATTTTACAAAATACTACTCAGGGATCAGCGATTGTTCCCGATGGCCATCAAAAGAATGCAGCTTTGGAGCACTTTACAGCACAGATGTTAATAAGGAATTTTAAGTGGTAAGTAATTCTCCTTTTTCGTTAAAGTGTTAAAAATGTTAACATAGATGTGTTATTATAGATGTTAGCACACATTAACGTTAGCATACTATTAGCAGTTACTTAAAAACGTCATAAAAATAGACAGTTAAAGCAACAGTATTGTTGCATCAATCACAAAAAATAAGATTGCAATGATATTTTAACAGATATTCGTGAGCTGCTTTATGTGTATAACAGCTGTTATAAGCAATGGTGCAAAGATTCAGTTACTCAGCGTCAGCAGAAAATTGTCCTAACTGCTTATTTTCTGACAACATACACAGGACATATAAACATGTTTTGAACAAGGTTGTAACTGAAAGACAAAATCACCATCATGTTCCACAGTAATAAGTTAATGAACATTAAATATCTCAAACAGAGAAATCATTGCTGTTGAGGCTTTAGGCAACAATGTGTTCGGATGGATCTGAGAAGTTGCAATGTCCAGCAAAGAACCAATAATCATGTTGTTAGTAAGTGTACAGGTTGGTGTCAGAACCCGCGCCCTGGCATGCAGAGAAGAAAATACCCACAAGCACCAGACTGTGATAAGCAGGGGGGCAGTTTACAGCTCCACCTGCAATGCACACAAGAGCATGCTACTTATCCGGTCGTTAAGTCTGATGTCACTAGCCGTGTCTGGGCCTAAACTCCGCTGCAGGTCCATATATCAAATGATCACTATGGCAGAGAGTTGAAAAACTGTCTAAAGTCTTTCATCTTTAATAAAATGATCAGCGTTCTGCTCTACCAGGTGTAACAATTGAGTTTAACATCCAGGCATCCATGAAAACGGAATTTATGACATTTAATGGAGTTAGAAGTTAGCAGGACGTTAGCTCGCTAGCTTCTATCTAAATACAATATAGCATGTCCTGACTGCGGGGTTTTGGAAACAAATTAAAACGTACAGCTCTGTTATCACTTCCAACGTAAATGAAGACAGAAAACTAAACAGCAGTGACGTTTGTAGGGTTACTGAAGTTTGGCTAGCTTGTATATAATGATGACCGCTACGTGACCGCTAGCGACACAGCTATGTTAGCATAATATAAACAGGCTAACTTTTTTTCCACTCGATAAAAGTTAACGTGAGTGTTCTCGGTGGTCAGGAACAAATGTAATCGCATGGCAGGATGCTGTAAAAGGACCAAACTTCAGCCAGGAGAACAACTGAAATAATCCATCCACAATACGAGGTTAGTCATTCATATACTGCTGCATGGGCTGGGCTGTAGTTACATCCTAAGGTTTTAAAAACTGAGCTTAAATAAATGATTAGCGGCAATAAAAGCCAAGGGAGGTCAACAGTGATCACTGACTGTTTTAGGAGCTTTTTGAGATTAAATAGAAGAAAATACAAAACATTAAACATGTTAACAACACAAAAGCCATATTAAACGCAGACTACTTTAGGCCCGGAAGTAGGATTCGTCACGTCATCACTTAACGACCGGATAACTGAAAGCCGTATCTGCTATCCTCACAGCAACAATACCATGAATAAAAATACGCACATGTGAGGTCCTGTGTTTGATCCTTTGTACCACAAACTTATCTGTACAGGCAACAAAGTGGAGAGGTGGTCTGTCTTCAAAGTAAAAATAGTAGAAAAGTTCAACTGACATATTTGTTTATGAGAGTTCAGAAGTTTTGAGGGGATGGGAAAAAAATGTAGGATAAATCTATTTATTGAACAAAGGACAGCAAAACACCACAACAAACATCGGGTGAAAACACTCAAGATCCAAGATATTTCAGTCGGGAGAGATGTGAAAACGTTCTCAGAGGAGAAATGCCCCCGCGGACGACAAATGCCAAAACAACTCTGACAAAGAAAGAAAGGAGGAAAATATGAGTGAACAGAAGGAACAACAATTATTTATGTAAATAATGAGCCATTGCTGCTTATAATTAGTGGGAAAATTAAGCAGAAAAGAAAGAAAAAAGGGGGGGGAAGGGGGGGGGGAAACATCACGCATGTCACCCAACTAATTTTTCTCATGCAAATTAACAATTGAAATTATAAATGGAAATGGTGTTGTTGTGATCGAGAGAGAAAGGGAGAGACCATTGAGAGATGCCCTGCTTTTTCTCTCCCCCCCCCTCTCTTTTCTTCACTCTGTTTGGAATTCATTAGCTGGTGAAGCAAGCACAGGCAGATGTAGTTTGACACAAAGGGTGAAGTCAATAGCAGAAGCAGGAGGAGAGAAGTTAGCATTATTGTTTTGGACAGAATGGCTGTATATAAATACGGCTACTGTATTCCAACCAAGAGGAAAGCTGAACGTTGCAGTGATTTGATAGACGTAAAATAAAATCTCTGCTTCTCATTTGTTATTGTCATGTTGATTATTACACCTTTAACACCTCTTTTGAGCAAATTAAATCTACACACCTGGACTTATATATAAAACAGAAACAAGCCAATTAAGCAGGAGTGTCTTTTTTTTCTTCCTTGATATATTTCTTCTGCTTTGGTCCACCTATACTGGCCCTTAAGAGTCCTATTAGTCCCTGTCCTAACACCCACTGCATCAGTAGGTGCTGATCTGCTGTGCTGAGGTGCTGACACAGTTATCAGACACAAAATCCCTGCCGCTCTCCCAGTGAGAAGCGCTGGTTGCAGGGACTATAAAGGCAGTGTCATTGAGGGTGTGATAACTGTGAGAGTCTGTCTACATGTGTCTCCTGTCGGCTCGTCTCTCCTGTTCCTCCAGCTCACCACCAGCACCTCACACACACACATACAACTGCGACCTGCTTTCTGCCTCCCCTCTGTCATTGGGAAGTGTTTTTAAAAGAAGGAGCTGGGATCAAACGAAGTCGGAAAATGCCTGTCTGGCGTTCATCTGACAGCCCTGCATCCTGAACCCTTTTAAAAGAGGGTGCAGAGGAAAAAAGAGAAAGGAAAATAGGACATATTTTGCACAATTTATGCAGCGTTAATTTTCCAGCCCCCGCGTCGACTGTTTACAGAGTCCTGTGCATCTCAAACCTCCCTCTCTTCTTAACTCCCCCCCATCTTGCTCAAACCACAATCCCTCCTTTACTTTATCCTTCCACCCCTCACTTTTTTGTGGTTTATGTTATTCTGATTTTTTTTTCTTCCAGTCGTCTTTTTTTTTTTCATGCCACTAGTGAGGATGCTCTCCCTTGGGGTGGCTAAATTTACATCTCTCCATATGACAAACACAAACAAAGAAGCAAAATAAATCAAGTGCGAGGAAAAGAGAGAAAGAAAAAAGGGCAAAGAGAAGCTTTGGATGTCAGTCTCAGAACATATATATAAATAACCATCACATTGTTGATAATCTATGAATAGATTATAGTTGTGCAACGCTGCTTGATTTCGTGATGATTGAAATTGAAGTCTCTGTATCAACCAATATTTTGCTTTGTTTTAGTGCAAGTATAGAACCATTATGGCACAAACAGGCGTGAGTCCTCTCATCCTTGTTGCTTAGAGGCTTATGGATGATAACATGTTAAAAATCGAAGCACAAATAGACATGTGGTTGATTTTAAGGCCTACCACTAAGAGACTCAACTGGACAAGAGAGGCCATTACTTGTTATTATTTGTGTGTTTAAACTAGTCTCATAGAGGTCATGAGAACCTAACCTCATCGCCGCTCCCACTCCTCCCAACAACAGCTCTTTTTACTATAAAATTTCACTTATGTAAATTCATACGTCAGAAACAAAGCCCTAAAGAATAAAGTTCCTCCTTTCCTGTTGTCTCTGCGAGTTTTTGCAGTAAGTATGTACATGCATGTACGTACAGGGCTTCAGCAGGATGAGGGATTCATCAACAATGGACTGACACGTGTATTCAGAGGCTGGTGTCTATTTCCTCCTGCTGCTTCTGTGTCTGAGGAGAGATTTGGGTGGAGGCTTCTGTAGAAGGAGGGCGGGGGGTTGATCAGTCTCTTCTCGAACGCGTATGTGTGTGCGTGCATGCGGCAGTGCTTATGACAAGCCGAGGAGCCCTGCTGTGTCTCAGCGCGTCCTCTCTGATACATTATTAATTAGGCAGCGTTTAGAGTAACGAACAGAGCATTTGAGCCCCGTCTCCCACCCGCCCTCGGTGACACGCTCCCTGGGAATCCGCTGTGTGACTGCAGATCAGAGGAAGCGACAATCCGACACTGCATCACCACCTTCCAGGAGTACCAGAGAGCCGGGCTCTCGGGGAGATGGAAGACAGGAAATATCACAGTACTTCCATCGTCTGCTCGCACACATTTTTCGTGGTTTGGAGGGATTTGTCCACTAACAACATGCAAACTTTTTTGTATCAGACTGCAACTAAGAACTTTATCTTAACTACAAAGTATTTAAATATTACAGTGTAGTCAAGCAATTTCTATGTTAAACTCTCTAAGGGTAAGTAAGCATTTTGGAGTATTACTACTCAAGTTCAAGGTTGGGAATCAAATGGACTCCAGCCCATAAGTATTTGGACAGTTGTGCAATATATTATGTTGAAAGCTATATAGTACTACAGTGTATTTTAAACAATCAATACATGACAGACTTAGCTTCAATTCAAGGAGTTTTTACAAAACATTGACATTAACTATTAAGGAATTACAGCCATTTTATACACAGTCCCTTGTTTTCAGAGGTTCAAACTTAATTGGACAATTGACTGACAAGCAGTTTCAGGGCCAGGTGAGACCTGTTCCCTAGTTATTTCACTACAAAAGAAGCAGACATAATATCTAAAGTTGAATCAAAGTGTTGAATTTGTATTTTATAGGTTCTCATGGTAATTTTAAATATGAGATTCAAAGAGATTTCAGTGCAAGTTAAGGAGGGCCTCATTAGGCTAAAAAAATCGAAATAGTGTGAGAGCGAAAACCAAAAACCAGTGTTCAAATCATCTAGTACAAGCTTAAAAATAATGGTTTTAGCAATACCAAAGAGCCCAAAGACCACACAACTAAAATACTAAAAACAACTTCAAAACTAAAAACAACTTCAAAACATCTAACCAAGACAATAACCCTCTTGATGATTACGGTGTATCCCTTTCAAGGTCTACAGTTAAGAAACGCCTTCATGGAAATAGAAATGCAGAGGCTTTACAAGAAAGTGCACTTATTACACTTAAACAAAAGGGTCAGGCTAGACAGTGCTAGAAAACACCTGAAAGAGCTTACATAGTGCTGATAAAAATCTTTAGGTAGATGAAACCAAAATTAACTTGGACCAGAATGATGGGAAGAAAAACTAGAGGGAAGAGAAACAATTCATGATTCAGAATCATATGATGTTGTCTGTCAAACATGGTGGAGACAGTGTTATGTCACGAGCATATATGGCTGCCAGTGGACAATGTAACTTGTGTTTATGAAGTAGTAAGATAAATTTTGAAGTGTACAGGGCTAAACTCTACACTTTCATTTTGGAATTTCTTTCAAATATTAAAAACCGTTCGTGTATTTAAAAATGTTAGTTTGTCCAATTAATTTGGGGCCTCTGAACGAGGAGTACTATGTAGAAAAATGTCTGTAACTCCTGAAAAGTTAATTGAAATATTTTGTAAAACCCCTTAAAGCTGAAATACTGCACTTCAATTACATCTTTATTCTTAAAAGCCACTGTATGGAGTACAGAGGCAAAACTACAGAATATCTGCTATTGTCCAAATACTTAATGCATACAACGGTTTTCTAGTCTTACTGACCACTTAAAATGCAGAAGCATAGAGACAAATTTCACTCATACCTTGATGCAGCACTTTATTCACTTTATTCGTGTCCATGGGAACTTTAAAATAACCAATCAACCTAATGTGCACATCTGTGGCTTGGACACTGGACACTATGTGGAATGACTAGAGATACTAGATATTTTATTTTCCATTAGCTCACTGTGAAAACCCCAACCAGTTGCATGAAGTTTCTTCATGTTTTTCCAGTGTCACCAAGTGCTTGTTCATAGGGGGTCATGTGATTGTTATTTCTAATACTGTAAGGCAGGGGTGCTCACACTTTTTCCGCATGTGAGCTACTTATAAAATGACCAAGTCAAAATGATCTACCCACTACAAAAATCCAAAACATATACTTATTTATAAATATATTGAGGATTCTTTATATCTACAATGTATACATGCATAACCGCAATATCCAATATTTCACAACACAATTAACTATGTAAATTTTTTGTCATTACCTGAGTTTACTCTGATGACTTGCACTGAATTGAATCAGCCAGGGATGCATAGTCCGGACAGTAGCTGCTGACGGCCAGGTTTAAGAGAAAAAACCGAGAGCTAAAAATTGGAGTTAACTCGCTGACTAGCTTGTCAGTTTTACTACACTTCGCGCCGCTGTTTGCGCATGCACAGCGACCTAAGCGTCAGAAAAAATCTGATGTCATCTGACTGGCTTCCCTGTATCAATCAAGTGACGGGATGGATGATAGGCTGGCATCTATTTTTTTAATGCCATGCGATCTACCAATACTACCTTTGCGATCGACTGGTCGATCGCGATCGACGTATTGAGTAGGGCTGGGTATCGTCACTGATTTCTAGAATCGATTCAATTCCGATTCACAAGGTCCCAAATCGATTCGATCCACGATTCGATTTAATTCGATTCGATTCGATTTAAATCTGGGAAATTTTGACAGTCAGAAGTATAATTCAGATCAGAACAGTTACATATTTTTGTATCTATATAAAAAGGAAGCTGACACTCGCAAGACTTTATCCAAGGTGTGAGCATCACAGCAGATGCCTTTGTGTCAAAGTAGCTGAAGATAAAACACAGAAAAACATGAAGGTGATTTTCCTGGCCTGGGATTTTATAAAAATATTCTGCAGTACATCAAAAACGAAAGAAAACCATTAATTAATGAACATTACCTCTGACGTTACAGCGGTTTTATTAGACACACGGCTAAGCATTTAGCATTTTGAATAATATTAAAAAGTTTAAATTTGTTCAGTATTGAACAGCAGAAATGAGGTTTTCTTTTCGGAAGAATGTAAAAGGGAAAAAAACAGCGGCCGACAGCGCTGTAAACAACAGTAGACTTGTGCATAACAAGCAAGCGAATAATGAAGAAAGGGAAACTGTTCGAGAGGGGGGGGGGGAGAGGGAGAGAGAGAGAGCTGCGCATCGCAATGGAAGCAAAACAGTAAAAGAGTGAATTCATGACGATGTTTATGTGAAGCGTTTGGATCTTCTTTTGCTGCTGGTTCGGTCAATATTGTTTGGAGAGAGATCAAACTAACAGCTTTAGAATCAGCGCATAAAGGGCGTGAACACAAAGCGCGGACCCGGATCAGCGAGCTGTCGGCTTTCAGCCCCGACTGTGAGAAAGGCGACATCTAACTGATTCTGATCCGCGGGTTGCGCTGTGTGTTTAAGTCTATGTGCAGAATCCCTGTACCTGCTCTCATTTACTGTTTGGTGGTTCTTGAAATTTTGTGAGATGTCACCAGAGATTCTGGCATTTCGGACAAAATAAATTTATATTAAAAAATCGATTCAGGATTTTAATGAATCGATTTTACGTTATCCAAGCCAGAATCGATTTTAATCGATGAATCGATTATAAAAACCCACCCCTAGTATTGAGCACCCCTGCTGTAAGGTCTTTAACATATAATACAAAGCACCTTGAGGTGGCTGTTGTTGTGAATTGGCACTGTACACCCATCAGACAGAACATTATGACCACTGACAGGTGAAGTAAATAACACTAATTATCTCTTCATCATGGCACCTGTCAGTGGGTGGCTATATTAGGAAGCTATATTTTGTCCGCAAAGTTGATGTGTTAGAAGCAGGAAAAATGGGCAAGGATTTGAGTGAGTTTCATGATGTTAGATGACTGGGCCACAGCATCTCCAAATCTCCAGATCTTGTGAGGTGTTCCCGGTCTGCACTGGTCAATATCTATCAAAAGTGGTCCAGGGAAGGAACAGTGGTGAACCAGTGACAGGGTCCTGGACAGCCAGGGCTCGGTGATGCAAGGCTGTTATACCACACAGGACAGCCACCAGAGAAGACTTTCTGTTCATATTGCTGAGAAAGTTAATGCTGGTTCTGATAGAAAGGTGTCAGGATACAATGCGTTGCAGTTTGTTGCGTATGGGGCTGCATAGCCACAGACCAGTCAGGGTGCCCATGCTGACCCTTGTCCACTGCTGAAAGTCTCAACAAATGAGTATCAGAACTGGACCATGAAGCAATGTAAGTGTCCTTGTCTGAAGAATCACATTTTTTTTAACTTCGTCTGGGTGGGCAGGTGTGTGCTTACCTGGGGAACAGCTGGCAGCAGAATGCAACAATGGGAAGAAGGCACACTGACAGAGGACAATATTCTGCTGCAGTGTTGGTCAAGTTACTTGAAAAAAGTAACCAGTAACTAATTACTGATTACTTACCCCAAAAAGTAATCCCATTACTTTACTGTTTACTTATTTTCAAAAGTAATTAATTACTTAGTTACTTAGTTACTTTTTAAAAACATGATTTACAACCTGAATAGGTAACAAAGCGATAGATCTTTCAGCCTAATTCTACTTTTTCTGCATAATCCATCATACAAAATCGAAAAGTCTCTTTTTAAAACTTGTTTTATTAGTTTTAATCTTTTAACTTTATGCATGAAGCAAAGAATTTAATTATATGCAACATTCTCTGACTGGAAGAAATTTGTTTAACATTTAAACCTATTTTCTGCACATTCCAGCACATAACATAAAATATTTTTTGTGTTTACACTCAGTCTTTCAAATAGATGCAAGTGAAACACAGCAGAAAATAAATAAAGTCAAAGACTAGCGGTCCTTTTGCTCTATTTTCACCTGTAAAGCAGGAGTAGGGTAGGCGGAGGTTTACCCTGGTGCAGGTGTGCCGCAGCGGTCAGTTGAAGAATCCGCGAGTTTCTCTGTGGGTTTCCCATTACGTCGTAGCGCACTCGGTGCTTGCTTGGAAGTTTAGGGTTTTCTTCTTTTTCGCTGTAAAAAGACGTTTTCTTCCCACGCACAACGGACACTAATGTTTTTGTCACTTTTTATGGAATCAAACTCAAAGTACGGTCAGTACTTCCACGCTTTAAACGCTGCACGGTCATTCTCTCTCCCCGCTCAATATATTATCCATTGTTGATCTGCACACAGCTGTTGTCACGAACGTCGCACTCGCTTACGTCACTGTCATGACACATTCTCACAAAAAAATCACGGTTTTAGTAACGCAGTAACGCAGCGTTCCTACGGGTAAGTAACGGTAATCTAATTACCATTTTTGCAATAGTAATCCCTTACTTTACTCGTTACTTGAAAAAAGTAATCGCTACAAAATACAAACAAAATGAAAATATTCAGTCTGCGTATTGGCCAGATGTGTCTTGGACAATAACACATCTGGCCAATAGGGCTGGGTATCGTCACTGATTTCTAGAATCGATTCAATTCCGATTCACAAGGTCCCAAATCGATTCGATCCACGATTCGATTTAATTCGATTCGATTCGATTTAAATCTGGGAAATTTTGACAGTCAGAAGTATAATTCAGATCAGAACAGTTACATATTTTTGTATCTATATAAAAAGGAAGCTGACACTCGCAAGACTTTATCCAAGGTGTGAGCATCACAGCAGATGCCTTTGTGTCAAAGTAGCTGAAGATAAAACACAGAAAAACATGAAGGTGATTTTCCTGGCCTGGGATTTTATAAAAATATTCTGCAGTACATCAAAAACGAAAGAAAACCATTAATTAATGAACATTACCTCTGACGTTACAGCGGTTTTATTAGACACACGGCTAAGCATTTAGCATTTTGAATAATATTAAAAAGTTTAAATTTGTTCAGTATTGAACAGCAGAAATGAGGTTTTCTTTTCGGAAGAATGTAAAAGGGAAAAAAAACAGCGGCCGACAGCGCTGTAAACAACAGTAGACTTGTGCATAACAAGCAAGCGAATAATGAAGAAAGGGAAACTGTTCGAGAGGGGGGGGGGGGGGGGGGAGAGGGAGAGAGAGAGAGCTGCGCATCGCAATGGAAGCAAAACAGTAAAAGAGTGAATTCATGACGATGTTTATGTGAAGCGTTTGGATCTTCTTTTGCTGCTGGTTCGGTCAATATTGTTTGGAGAGAGATCAAACTAACAGCTTTAGAATCAGCGCATAAAGGGCGTGAACACAAAGCGCGGACCCGGATCAGCGAGCTGTCGGCTTTCAGCCCCGACTGTGAGAAAGGCGACATCTAACTGATTCTGATCCGCGGGTTGCGCTGTGTGTTTAAGTCTATGTGCAGAATCCCTGTACCTGCTCTCATTTACTGTTTGGTGGTTCTTGAAATTTTGTGAGATGTCACCAGAGATTCTGGCATTTCGGACAAAATAAATTTATATTAAAAAATCGATTCAGGATTTTAATGAATCGATTTTACGTTATCCAAGCCAGAATCGATTTTAATCGATGAATCGATTATAAAAACCCACCCCTACTGGCCAACACATAGTCCTGTGTTCTGGACTAATTCAGAAGATGGAGTTTGCGTCCAGTTCATGGCTAGTTGTTAGCCAGCACAGACCTTTGGCATTAAAATTTGTATAATAATGCAATACATGTACCAATGTATAGTTGTTATTCTCACTGCTTTATATATAATTGATATAATATAATTTCATTATTTTCATACATTTAATTGGTATTTTTTCATTAAAAGGGCTGTGCTTTTTTGTCTAGTAGCAGCAGGATCAACCAAGTAGCAACAATTTCATTACTAAGACTAATTAAAAAAACAACAACGCTGCAGACTATATTAAACATTATTTAGTCAGTGAAAACTTCGGTGGCTTTGCAAGTGTGACAGTGTGTGTATGAAGGTGGAAAGATGGTGGGCGAGTTGTGGCACTTTGAGGATCAACAGCATGTTAATGACTCACAAATCCTCCTCTCTCCTCTCCTCTCCCGATGCTAATGCAAATCAACCTACCAATTCAATTATCACCATCATTTCTATTTGCTCTTAGTTCTCCTTTTGTTTTGCACAATTTTATATTTCAGGTCATACCCCCCCCCCCCCCCCCCCCCAAGTGCAAGTATCCATATACTCATCTCTCTCTGCTATTACTGTCTGACTAATTCCACATTTTTCTTCCCCCCTTTATACACACACACACACAGATCCACCGCACCTCCTGCCCGTCTGCCCTTCAAATCTTTTGGGTCTGGCTGAGTCTCTGTTGTCTGCCTCATTACTGACTGCTCAGCCATTTGATTCTCTGAAACGGCTGTTGTGCAGCCACGCCGAGACCTTCTCATCCCTATTATTCTCCACCAGACATACAATCTCGCACGCACGCACGCACGCACGCATGCAAAAGCACAGACCTTTAACGGCACAAACAGCCTTCCCATGTTTTTTCATGATGCATGCTGTTATCAGCGAATATGTGGAATTTCTGTGTTTCTGTTTGCCTCATGCGGAGTGCCCAGACGCCGGACAGTGTTATAGTGCAGCAGAGCGTGATGGTGACAGCTAAGATTTAGCTTTTATTTTTCCAGGGCTACTCAGCAGAATGTAAAAAGTGCCTCCATAAAGAAGTGTATCTTAGAGCGACTGCGTGTGATTCCACACCACAGTTGGTGATGACACGACCATTCCTCTTGGTGACGGATGCACTGTTGCATCCTCCCAACTCTCTGCCCTGCTCTGTTTATGAATGTTGCTGGCATAGCATAGACACACTGGGGCAAGTCTTTTTCTCCTTCTTTTGAAAGCCAAAATCCACAACAAATAGAGTAAAATAATCAAAGGCGTCAATGCTTTGATCATTAAATATCTTAATAATCCAAACATATGCAAAAACAGCACCTTTAGAAGCTTCTGTATCATTTACCTAGGCATCGTTATCGCAGAAGTCTCAGCTTGGAAATTCCCAGATTGGTTTTCCCTCACAACACGCTGGGCGTCTCATCACGACCACCATCTACCATAATTTCACCAGCAGCAGCAGGTAACACTGAGTAACTGTGTGAATTTGCTGGGGTGTGCTTGAAGAATTGCCAGTCCTTCCTTCCTTTGCTTTCTGATCGATTGGCTGTCATTTTTTCCCGCACCTTGCTTTGTTTTCCTTTTCTGTGATTGAATCAGCATACAAATTAAGCTCAAGTGATTGAGCAGTGAACTACGGGTTTGGAGGCCTCTTGTCTTTCCCGGTGACAGATGTGACCGCAGGAATATTTTATTATTGTCAAACAGTCCACGTGAAATTCTGTTATGAGAGTTAAACAAATGAATCATAACCATCATAGTTAAAGAAAGCATGTGAAAGTAGTTTTGCCTCTACATAAAATATTAATATTTCTACATGCATTATCTGTCTGTGTTCACGCACACTCACGCGTGCACTTGCACACACACACAATTTCACACACGCTTGCACCTGGACACACCTGCATTCAGACTATTCATTATCTAGGCGCCTAGAGCAGTCCAGAGGGGCAAACTGTGTGGCCACTGCAAGCCAAACGTGCTTGGAGGCTGCAGGCCACAGCCAAATGGGCCAAGCACCTGCCCTAGGTGTCAACAGGCCTCCTTGGCCCTGAGTGCCAGGCTTCCTCCTGAAAGAGAGAGGAGATGGAGAGCCAGATAGAGAGCCATCTCATTACCTACTCCCTGGGGCTGCAACTAAGCAGGGGATGGAGAGTGTGAGGACCATGTCACCTCTGTGGACGGCCCTCATGAACTGTGGTTAATTGAAATCTGATATAGCTGAGTCCCTACTTGGCACACTACCAGTCAAACAGCAGGCTGAGCTTCATCCTGCCAAGTGAGGCTAAAAAAAATGGAAAGAGCACCATCTTTCATTTTTTTCTCCACATCTTTCCCAGGTCCAGTCATGCAATCCACAGAGTTATTGATTTGTTTGTGAGCTGTAAACATGGTCCATCATTGACACTGCTCTAGGATGGTAAGAGCTGATCACAGAGCACAGTTTGATACTAACTTGGTGTACTGTGCGCTGACCTTGGCTGAAGTACACAATGCTGAAATCCCAGCCTCTCACAGAGGTGGATGCCAGGTGGGGATACAGGCAGTGAAGACACCTCCACACAAAGAGCTGTTTAACTGTCCAAAGGCCCTCTGGGTACTCCACCTTTCACTTTATCCTTTTAATATTTCATGTCCTGGCCCCAGCCATGCTCTGGCCAAATGCCTCTGCCTGGGTTACTGGAATATGGATGAGAGTACACATTTACCCATTTACCTGGATGTCAGTGGGAAGCGACTCTAAACAATACCTCCCCCCATACACACACACACAACCTACCCCGCACCCATAACTTCACCTCTGCTCACCTCACTGGGTCCAGAGCTAGCTTGTTAGAGAGAGAAGGAGAGATCGAAGGCAAAGGAAAATGGGGGGAAGAACTACAAACAGGAGCCCTGGGATGGCAAATACACAACACTTATGTGGAGAAGATGTTGAACTGAACAGGAGGAACATTGTTTTTGCACCTAAAGGTGACTGGCAATATGGACATACTATCTAATACTTTTAACTTGAAGGAAAGACAAATATGTGGTGGGTAATTAGCAATGGTGGATAGGGTTGAAAGTATATTTACATGAGTAAGTCTTGCAGTTTATTTGACAGTGTTTTCTTTTGTAAAACTTTATACTTCAACTGAATTTGATTTCACGTTTTACTCCCCTTACTACAGTTTTTCTTATTGCTGTAGAGCTGAATTCACACAAAACACGTATCCCAATCTTTTGCAGTTTGAATCCTTGCAAAAAACAGACAATTAAATAATTGGAAATTGCATTTTCTACTAGTGCATTTACTTTTAATGCACTATCTAGCTGAAGAGAAGCTGACCTGTTTGCTTAAAGTACACCTAAACTTGCATAATTTAGCGTTAACTATGTTGATACTGTTTTTCCTGGAGCAGCTTCTCAATCCAAAAAAAAAAAAAAAAAGAAAACGCCACCAGTTGAATGCTGGTAGTGCGACTCCATAGCCGTAGGAAATGCTCTTTTTGTGTTAGCAGTAAGTGATGTGGCAGGAGAGTGAACGGTAAACATTGGAAACATTGGAAACTGTGCAGGACTGCATCATTTCCTGCAGTAAATGTGAGTGCAGCACTGTAAAAATATAATGATGAGATGGTGAAATCATTGGTTTTAAATACAGCGATACAAAAAAAACGGAAACCTAAAAAAATAAAATAGTATGGGAAATTGAGGTTTTATTTTATTTGCCTTTTTTCAAAATCTCATCGTTAACGTCATTCATTTTTCTGCTGAGTCCTTTGTACATCTGCTGAAGTATTTTTTAATATGGAAGTCTTTAAAAATGAACTTATCATTCACTGGTAATGAAGTTTCCTTCCACCACGCATTTTCCTTCTTTCTTTACGTACCTGCCTAGTTGGTTAGTTCAGTATACTCTTACATCTCTTGCGCACTAATTGCATAGAATTTAAGATTGGGCAGCCTCTACACAAGACTCCATTTAATGCAATTAGGCTGTGGTTTAATTGTTCTTTAATATCTATGGATAGAGCCAGTGCGGTACATAGAGTAATTATGGCTAATGACTGCAGTGGGAGAGAGGAGTAGAAAGTGGGGTGTGCGTGTTGAAAGAAACCAGTGAATTCATTTTTGTCTAATAGACCTTTTGTTGAATTGGTCCGTCCGCATGTGATAAGGGTGTTAAAAATTAATGATTTATAACTATTGAGCCAGCAATCACATTTTAATTAGGCTGTAATTTATGATAATTTGTCTTCTTTCACAGCAGAACAGTTAATAATGGTTAATTAGCCGCTGATGATTTGTCCCTTTGAACATATACACTAATGGCCAATTTTAAGCCTATGAGCAAAGACCCCTGTGAGAACCATCCGAGTACGGGTTTAAACACATGTGAGAAGACAGACGTGGAAAGAATATAGAAATATTAAACAAAAACAGAAAACAGCAACATGTCACGTCCATCTGTACCATCTCTGTATTGGCAAAAGATTTTCTCGCATCACCAGGCTGGCTATGCGCGCCTGCCAAGTCCATCCATCTATCGCTGCCTCGGTGTGCCAAGACAGAAGAGAGAGAAAGAAGACAGGAACATACTCCAGGAGAAGTTATGCCAAGTGGAGAAAAGTGGAGAAAATGTATAGAATCAGAGAGAAGGAATGCAAAGAAAAGGAGGGAATTATACCTTCGCCAATCTGTTATTTGTTTTACAATTTCAAGTGGCTGAAATTGTCTGTGCGTCCAAGTCTTTGGCTTTAGATATTGACCCCAGGCTGCTTTCGCTCTAAGTGCTAGCAGATTGCTGCTGGGGCTTTCCATTCCATACTGCGCTCTCCACTAACCAGTGCTGTTTTTTATTTGCTGTCTCCATTCCCTCACTTTCCTCCTCTCTCTGAGAACCGCAGACTCTTTGTGTTTACTTTAATGTGCACTCCACTTTCCTCTTGCATGTGGTGATTCACGCCGCACGATTTTTGAAATTAGGTGAATCAGGTAGATGGGAATAAGAAAGGAACCGTGTGAGGATACTACAGGTTCTTTGTGAAGCATCCAACAATGGGGCAAGTTAGAGAGGTTAGAGGGGCGAAGCATACAGGAGGTACCACAGCATTTTCTTTTTTGTGTGTGTGTGTGTGTGTGTGTGAGCCAATAGAGGACAGAGCTGTCAAAAGACTGCATATCAGTTGGATGAAAAGCAATGAGGTGAAGTCAAGCTAACCCCTTTTAAACCCTATGACTGATTTGAACTTTTCATTCATTCTGCCAGCGTATTCCAGTCTTCAAAGGGTCGGTGTCAAAGAGGCAGGGAGGAGGGTGTTCAAAAAGGCTGTGACAATCAGGGAAGTCTGTGGATACGAAATAAATTTGGGTTCCTTTGTAAGATCTGGCCTCTGTTGGCTGCTCTGTTTGATAAGTCAAATACATCTTTAAGATATTTAACAGGTATAAAAATTAATAACAGAGTCTTCCAAGTTTTAGATATATAAAACATATTTTAACTTCTCCTCTAGGACATCTTCTTTTGATTAAAATAGCTCTCTGCAGTTGTTGCCCGTCATACGGTACAGATTGTCGTAATGGGAGGGAGTGGGCTGGGAAAGAATATAGTAAATTTTATTACAAGGATGATTGTATCCAGAGCCACCTTGGATCGTTAAAGACAAACATCCTAACTGTCTCTGTAGGCTTTTTGTCCCTATTCACTGTGAACTTCCTCTTCCACTATTAGAAGTGCTCAACTCAAAAAGAATTATGTTTCTTCAGCAGCGCCTGCTTAGCTGCCCTCCACGTTTCTTTCCCTTCACTTATGCAGAACTCTTGTCTTTCTATATAGATCAATAGTAAAACTGTTCCACCTGCAAAACTCAACTCGAGGGTCATCCTTTTAGCATGCTGTGTAGCCGATTGGCTGCCTTAATAGCGCTCTTTGTGTCTCTGTTTTTAAACTGTGGACTAAACACTGAAGTCACTATAGCGCCCATTATTGTAATATATTTACCTTCTGACGTTAGAGAGTATTTTAGTTGATGTATATTTGTGCCCGGGCAGCTTCGTTTGACAGCTCTGCACTTAGCGTGTATTAGCACATACCACATAATTACATATTTAAAGGCTTTATGACGTTGATCCTGCAGCTACTGCATGAAAAACAGAAAGCGTCCTTTCACATATTTCCTATTTAAATATCGCGTACGTCAGAGCAGTTCTAAAGAAAGAGCAAACAGGAAGCTTGAGTCCAGGTTTGCCCAGCGTGCGTTTCAACTCTGTGACCTGCTGTTCTTCAAGACCGGCTCTGTGGCCTGTGGTCGAAACACATATTTATCCGTGTCGGTACGAGCGGGATCGCACGAGGGTAATTATGGTGACTCAGCTAAGTATTGTCATATGACGGGCTTTATTGAGGAGGCTCCCATACAGCAGAGTACATGCATCTTTTGGCCCCCTTTTGTTTGAAGGCATACCATAACCCTGTGCACAGAAGGCAATGCAGCTGCTAATTAAATCAATATGAGATAATGAAGTGCAATTAGAGGCACTGGCTGAGCAGATCCATTGCTGTAAGCACTGCTTCCCCTCCCTCTGGGCTCACACCTCTTTAGAACCTGTTAGTTTTTCCACTTCCAGGAGCCACAATCCCCACAGCAACCGTTTGGAGGAGTGATCGCTGAGCTCCCGAGGCTGCCGACGCATTCTGACACTCAAACGGGAGCTCTGCTCTCCATTTATCCTCACCTACCGCTCTCCGAGCACGGCACACACGCATGCCTTTCGTGCCCTCTCCACCCAGACTTCCACACCTCGATCGCTTTTGCTTCGCTCTTTTCACATTTTCACCTCCGCTTATTATTTGCTATTTTTTTCTCCTTCAAGTTAACTTTTTAATAAACTGTTTTTGGGAGTAAAACTATTTGAAGTGCTTTTTAATTATAGACAGCACTGATTTGAGCTGAAATGTTAGATTTGTCCAAAAACACGTTACGGAGTCTCTCAGAAATGTTTTCATCATTACCTTAAATGATCACATAAATTAATTTTTTTTATAGTTTGTCATCACATTCCTTAAAGTCACCAGATGGCACTATTTAGCTTTCACACACTGTAAAAAGAGCTCAACAAGTACGTGTTAATGGCTCTTTCCTCTGATGCAGAACCAGCTTCCTCGTTAAGTTAGTGGTCATGCGTGACCTCTACAATTACGGGATAATACTCGGTCCTGCAGTGTTACACTCTGAAATGGTAATAGGAAGCCAAAAGTAAAATGCTCTTGAGAAGTCAGCTGTCACAAGCTAAATATCTGTGTCACAAGATGAATATGGAAAAATGTCACATCCTGATCTGAGGTTTGCTGCAACTCTCTTAGATGTTTACCGCATAAAATGAGCTGAAAAGTCAACAAACACATTCAGATGGAATTGTTCTGCATCAGGTCTGTCTTCATGCCTTTCCTTTGGCATCAGGAGCAGTTAAGACTGGCGTCTTCGGCACGGCGCGTGGTGATGTCTAATGGGCTTTTAAGAGCGTCGTAAGAGGACTATTTGTGTACCATCAGCGGATGCCTGTGATCGCTATGTGACAACAGTATTTTGAGCGAGCTCCACAGCAGCACAGGATGTATACCCTGAGCTGTGGCTTTCCCCAGGGGAACGTATGCCACTGAGATCTAACAGCTCAACTTCTCTCCCACTTTCCAACTCGGGTGTCTGTTTCCAGCGAGACAACTGAAAACTCTTGATTTCTCCTTTTCACCTAAAAATGTGTGTTTGTGAAGAAATAGAACAAGACTAAACAGGGCGTTTTCGGCACGCTCACCGCAGTAGAGAGGGAAAAGTTTTGATTTGTTGCAGGAGATGTTTGGTTTTCCCCAGAGACATATGAGTCACCCTTTTTTTTATTATTTTCAATTGACTCTCCCACATTAAAACAGCTCCCTTTCTGCAAGTAGGTAAGTGCTTCTCAAGGACTTTATACTGCTGCCATTTTTATCAAGCAGGCAACACACAATGCAACCTTCAGAAGTTCAACATGCATAGGATGCAATTTACTAGACTGTTAACAGTTTGCACCTAAAATAATTGTCCCATTTGTCTTGTACTATATTTGACATGTACAAAATGTGGCATCATTGATGCACGAAAGACTTTTTTTAAAATTCATTTTATTTGACAAACAAATATATTCCAGGTAAGCTCAATATAATTAGCAAAATGTATATAAAAAAAAAGCAATTAAGCCAAAACGAAAGAGAATAAGATGATCAGTTTAATAATAAACACTTAGAATTTTGCTTGTGTGCTGCTTATTTTTCACTCATATACAGACCTTCGAGATACTTTTTCCCTTTTTTAAAGATACTTTTTACGTTCATATGAACAATTAATTAACTAGTAATGAATCAGCAGTACAAGTGTACAGACACGTACAAGCTCAGACTGTTTGTGAGTAAAGGACCGAGTGAAAATTCAACGTATCTTTTAAAAAGCATGATGTCACAAAGAACACAAATAACCTCAAGTAAATGTTACTTTACTACTAATTTCTGAAAACTGGGATGGAAGTCTCAGAAAGTTATCTTCTGAGTAGTTAAGAGTGGACATCTCACTGTATACGATGCATAACCATGTAAGAACACAACAACCAGAACTGTAATTTTCAATGCTTCTGTGTACGGTAATATGTTGAACAACTACTATGTTGCACTAATTTCAGTAATAATGCTAAATCCCCCAATAAACTTGCAGACTTTTGGTTGCAAATGTCGTTTTATAAACCCATTCCCAGCAACGGCATAGCGTTTCCCTCTAATTACTTCTAATATCTCTCACTGGGGAACATGCAAGCACCGTCAGTGGACACTATACAGTAACTAGATGGTAATTAGTCGCGTGTATCCAAATTGTCTTCATGCATATGTGTTTATGTTGAGTGCGTACTGTGCATGCGAAATAAAACAATTATGAGGAGTGGGAGTATAAATGGTGCAGTCTAATTGTTTACTCTCCTGTTGGTTATAATAAAGTAAAATATTCCATCGCTCACCACTGCTCTCTTTGCATAATGAATTCCTGGAGAATAGAAGTGAGGAGGGGACCTGGGCTTGATCTGTGATGAGGGGCCAATCATCCCCAGCATCACTTCATCAAAGGAGAGGTGCAGGCAAGGGGGGTGGGGGGGCACAGAGATTGAATCTGACGCGTTATAGAAGTCTAAATTACTCATCTGTGGTAAGAAAAATATCCATCCGAGCAACTTGTGTTGATGCGATCCGTGATCTGATTTTTTTGTCTTTTTTACAGAAAGACTGCAAATTTGTAAAAATATTTGATAAAATAAAGCATCAAACTGAGACTCCAGCTGTCTTTTTCCCCCAACACTTTATTTGTTGAAAAAGATGTTTGGCACTATTTTTATTTCTATGGCGGAAATTAAAGACTTACCTATTTTTGGCCTTTGCTAGCTTTTCTTTTGGTGAAAAAAAGAACATGCAAATCTGCCTTTTTGTGATATTTTTTTTCTTAGTGTCTGGTGTAAAGTTTGTGATAGCGACAAGACAGCAGGGGAGCCAAAAGAAAGAAAAGTGAGAGATGGGAGGGAGATTAGGATTGCAGAGTGTGGGATGTTATCTCAGCTGTGAATGAGACAGTATAATTATGATATGGAAATGATGCTGAAAGAGGAAAGTTGGGCAGACTGGAGCTTATCTTGTTAGGATGGCACTTTGCCTACCATCTCCAATATCAATTACTAATGTCTCAATAACAATTACAAAATAATTTATATATGTGGGATTCTATTCTGTTCTTTGGTAATATGTTATATAGCCTACTTGAAATCAATTTGCTGTGCTTCTTGAAACAGATAAATGAGTTTGATGCTATTCATGCATTGTTTACTTCAGTGACAGCCAATAGTGCTGAGTGTGATTGGCAAAACATTAGTGAGATAGAAACAACTAATCAGGGAGAACTTTTGGCAAGTGTGTGCACGGAATACACAAATAGTCTCTCCTCAATCTTTCATTGGAGAGAGAATTCAAAGTCTTTTCACCCTGAATTTTAACACATGCACACGTTTGCAGGAGTAGACTCACACACTCTCTGTCTCTCTCTCTGACACACACACACACGCGCGCAGAGTGAATCTGCCATTTAATAATTATGAAGCGTAAAATCCTTGCCAACGGCGAGCATACTGAAGGATGTAATTATGACCTCTTTCAGAGAGCCCACGCTCAGTGGCAATGCCTACATTTCCACCCAGAGAGAGAAAAACACTCCCAAGGAATGACGGGAAGACGTGCCCTTCATTGCAATTAAGGACAATAATTTTCTGCAAGAAAATTGTTTCAATTGCTTTTCAGCCCAGGAGCAAAATGGCATTGATGGGGGTGATGGTTTGAAATGGGGGTGACAGTGGGATGAGGACTGACATTTTAGATGGTGGAATTGTTGGTTGAGCGTGTGTTAGGAATTTAACTGTATGAGGGGTTGGAGCCAAATCAGGAGGTGTGAAGTAGAAACAGAAAAAGGAAAAAAGAAAAAAGCCCAGGCAAAAATGAGTATCAACATAATACATGTATCCTTCAGGCAGGGATCAGGCTACGTCAGGATGTGTCATACAGTTTGTTCTTGTGTTTCATTAATCTGAAATAAATCTGTGCATTTTGAAGGGAGGTACTGTGTTGGCCCTCAGCTCACTTTTAGCTGTATTTTGTTCTTTGAGGAGTTGAAAGTGTAACAAATCTTCCTTAATTTATTACTTTTTTAAACATATTTGGTGAAAAAAATAATAATATTAATATAAAATTCACATTTTCCCCATTGAACATAGAGCTGAACGCTCGGAACAAAATGCACAATTTTAGGATGTTTGACTCCTTATGATGCTCATTTTTTGACAGCAGATGTCTGGCTGGCGTATCCTCTGTGCTGTACTTTCTTTAGAATATGTTTTTTTTAACTGTGCACGAGAAGTTGATGTGAAATCCCTTCATTTTTCTTGTGCTGCATAGCAACCAGCACAAGTTTTGTTTTGTAAAAGCTCCAGTGTGGGCTCGACATCTATCCCTGTGAGAAGAACAAGTATTGCATATACAATCACTGATAGATGATAGATGATGGGGCAGCAGCATGGAATTGTGTCTATGAAGACACTTACTTAATGAAGAAAAAGCGCACAAAAGCACTGAGCATCTGAACCCCTGAAAATGCTGTTCAATCCCCGTAGACTCCAGAGCCAAAGTGTTGTGACTGACCCTGACCTTTGCCCCTAGTGCACCAGCAAAAGGAGAATTTCCTTCAGAGATCAATACCGTATTGCATATTTATTCTTGTACAAAGGCCTTTAAATTCAATCTGGAAATTATTAGATTACAGATATGAATAAAACCGATTTTATTGCCTTTTTGTTATGCCTGAGCTCTTATGTGATTTACTCTAATCAAATAATGTCCAACTGGCTGACAACAGAGCCGGCAACAGCTACTTTTATCCTTTTAGTTTCTAGCCAGCCTAGCAGCTCTTGTAAGCAAGCAACATTAAACAACTGGATTCTGAAACTGTGAGATTAAAACAAAAGAATGCTTGCAAAAAAAAAAAAAGAAGTCTGTGGATTATGAAGACTTTTGTTGTTTGGAAAATTTGAAAATGAGATCCTGAAGCGTGACAGCATACAGCATGAATCTGATGCACTTTCTTGTATGAGTGTAAAATCTGCCTAAAGCCACGGCGGCATTCTTTACAGCGTAATGGTCAGGACAGCTGGACTGTGAGAGGGGCGGGTTGAAGGCGGGCGGCGATCCGGATGCTGTGTTTGTGTATGAAATCCTGCGGTGGGATTTCATCTGTGGTAGCTGGTGGAACAAAGGTCTGAATGAGGAGAAATGGGCACCAGAGGGAAATGGAAAGCAGCTTTAGTGGAGGGAGGCATGCACACACGTGCGCTGGCTGTTTACATTGGGACGGGACGCTACACGCTGATGCATTCCAGCACTCACGGTGGGCTCACCAGATCCGGATCCTCGTTTTCATGCTTGACTTTTCATTGACTAAACATGTGCATAAAAGTGTGCCCGCGTCTACATCGTAATATGTAAAAAAGCAGAAAATTGATTCTTTGCAGTTAATATGTGAAAATCAGGTTCTCCTGTTGGCATGTCTTTACAACAGTTTTTTTCTTTGTCTGGGGTCATTTTCATACATCATACGTGTGACACGGCAGTCTGGTCGTTTGGCAGCTTGACAGGGAAACAGGCGTCTTTGAGGTCACTTGCATCCCACATCCATTTTCTGTCTCTAAACAGTTAACACGGCTCTTGTCCTCCCCACAGCAAGCAGAGGGTCTGCCGCTTTTACTGCAATCAAAATTCACAAGAAAATGGAATCCTTTATATGCAAAACAAACAATGCGGAGGAAATAAAACATTCAGGCGAGCTGTCAGGTCCTTTCAAGAATCAATACGAGGCTTTTCATCTGCGTCCCAACCTCTTCCTGGTAATTATCCTGCATATTTTATGCCCCCCTCTATGCCTGCTTACACACAAACTTATAACTTACCACACATAAACACACACACTCACACACACACACACACTTTGCCAGAGTCACGAATGACTTCACGTACACATATACAGAAACTGAGTGAAAACATATACAAGCACAGTTTAAATACTGGTTTGCATGAATCTTTCTATTGTGATTGTTTTGTAAGACTGATGCATTATAATGTCAGAATTTTTCCAGTTTATTCTAACAAAAAAAAAAATTCTTGAAATTTCTCACTCATTTCGACAAGGTGCTTCTTGTGCCTTTGTGTGTTTGTATATACAGCACACACTACAGTGACAGGGCAGAGAGAAAGTAGCGGCCACAGAGACACCTCGATCAGTATTAAAATATTGTCAGTGACAGAGTGACACGCCCTTGAACAGAATCACCTCTAAAGTGTACTGTCATCACATTCCTGCCTCCCTAGGACCGGAGCACCTTTGGGACTACACTGCGTGATCGGGCAAAGCCTTCCCTTTCCTAACCAGGCTTGAACAGCCCGCTCCCTGAAGTCAGGAGAGGGATTAAAGAAAGGGGAGGTAACAGGTGGGATCCTTTTGTCTCCATTTGGGGAAAAAAAATATTAAACTGCAAACAGTTAGGGTGCAATCAAGTCCTTATTGGTTGTCTTAAACACATATTTTGAGACCATGTAATATTATCCTATATACTTTGACTATTGGTTGGATAGTAACTCTTACTATGAGCATATAGTAAGAACAAATGAGAATTCAACACTTTTACACTGAGATCTTCTTTTTCTCCTTTCTTGGACTTTCTTAGAGAAAAACTCTGGAAATTTTGTGATAATACAACTGTAAAGACGTACACAAAGAAAGTGAAGCAAACAATCACTTGCATCCTTTGCACAAATTTGAGCAGGGGACCGTTTGTTTACCTCAAACACTGAATGTACCAACAATGTGTTGGCTGGTGAGTATGGTAGCGAAAGTTTGTGTTAGTGTTCAGCTCAGTGTCTGACTGAACTCAGAACACCCTGTTTAAAAGGGTGTAAAATACTGAATGTTTATTAAAAGCTTCTTTAAATAAGATTTAAAGATTTACTTACTTTAACATAATGAAAGAACCTAAGTGGGTAGGTGAAAAGTAGCCTACTAACACATCTTGCTCTATTTATCTGTCTCATTATGACCATTGCATTGTAATAGCTCGTCTAAATTCTCTCATCTTACCGTCTCCACTTTCATCTAAAGGAAAAAGAATTTTGCAAAATGGCACGAGCGTGATCGCATACTTTTCTTTTTACCCTTTTATATTTCTAATGAGTGCACATGCTGATGTAACCCATTCAGCACTTGTGAAAATCAGTTTGGTATAATACAAAAGCGTTTAGTGACTGACAAAGTGTGAAGCATAAAGTTTTTTTTCTCCCCCCTTTTTCTTTTTAGCTTTATTTCAGTGCTGAAACAGAAAACCTGGCAAATGAGAATCCTCTGAGACAGAAAGACTGTGTGCTAGTGCTCATGGGCCTGGGAGGGTATGATGGAAGGGCTCTAATGAGCCATAGCAGAGAATGAAATATTAAAGTTTCTAATTAAATAGATAGACCTCTTCCACTCTCGTCAAGGTTGTTTGGACCATTATCTCTGCCATGTGATCAGGAGTGACCCGATCCATTTAGGAGTTCCCTTGTGCTGGAACTGACAGAGTGTGCGCGCACACACACACACACACACACACACACACACACACAGTCAGTCGGCAAGTGTACTGTACACACACACACACCTATCACAATTCTCCAACAACTTGCTGAAGAGATATCTCCCAATTCAGTGCCCTTCAGACTGTCTACACTTTATGAAACCGATAGCCAAGCAAAGAGTTAGAATGTTTCTAGCAGCTATTGCTCCTTATATTGAAAAGAAACATAACAAGGGACCAAGTGCAAGAAAGAAAGAAAGAAAGAAAGAGGGAGAGAAGGAGAAGCTTCTGATGATTCAGATTTTGTGCTAGAGCTAAGGCAACCCTTCATCCAAAAGTCTTCTCCGCGGTGGAGCATGAATGTGTGAGCAGCTTGTTTTCTCACAACTGTTGAAAATGTAAAAAGACCTTGCTCTTTACAAGCACTGAGGCCTGGGACAAAGGGCCTGCATACTGCTGTATATTAAGCAGACAGCCATTGTGTGTGGAATAACTACCATCCTTGCTTGAATTTTAATCATACTGTTTTATTAAGCTCGCTGGGATTTTTCCTCGACATAGTTCTAATGATTTGCCCACCATGCCCGGTCTGTTGTATCCACATTCCGAGTGGGTCAAAGTCGCAGCATAAAGAAATACATTTCTCATACAAAATACATTTGATTTATCCTTTTATTGACATTTTTGGCCTTCACTGCATATAGCATAGATTTTTATGTAAGAGTTAACATTAAACCCTCCACTTTTTATTAATATTTGATCCTACTTATGTAGATGTTTATATCTGAAGATCTAATTAACCTGACAATATACAGTAATGTCTGGGTCGTCGAATCAACCTTCAC
This sequence comes from Rhamphochromis longiceps, assembly GCF_057381845.1. Taxonomy (NCBI): domain Eukaryota; kingdom Metazoa; phylum Chordata; class Actinopteri; order Cichliformes; family Cichlidae; genus Rhamphochromis; species Rhamphochromis longiceps. The sequence goes on along the minus strand of NC_140568.1, from coordinate 9,340,762 downwards.
CTACTGTAAGTGTATTAGGCTTCATACAATCACAGTAAATGTATTTACATTGGTATATTGGTTTTTTTCACACTGAATTATAACCTTTGGCTTCATACACAGCAGAGTATATACTCTATGTATATCTTGTAGCCAACTGGGCACCAATAGGTGGCACTCTGTCCCATGCGGGAGTAGGTGCTCACTGGACTCACTGAACAAGCCTGTGTGCCCAACAGCACAACACTTTGTCCAAGTTTCACTGAAAAAAAGATGGGCCACCCCTCCCCTGTCGCACTAAAACGATAAGATGTCCTCTTGGATGATTTCTTGTAAAAAGATCAGCATTTTGTTGAGACGGTGTGTTACATGGACAGCACTGTGAGATAAGAGGGAAACGTAAAGACACATTGTACACGAGACATTGTTCTGATATCTGACTATAAAAGTGATTTTCTATAATGTGTGTGTATTAGTGGAGTGTAAAGTACTGAAAGCTACGTATTACTTTACCCTTTGATATGATTTTAATTTATTTATGTTGCTGAAGTTGGAAAAGAGCTTTTAATGCTAAGGTGCATTTAGACGAAGAGCAGTGGATGCAGATTAGACTAAATATCCATTGTGACTTTGGGAGCCCTGGTTGATCAAGGCCTGTAGTAACAGAAGAAGTGAAGTCTCGGACTGATCTCAACAGAAAATTGAAAGGCTGGGAAAATGAACAACTTCTCTGTTTACTTCTTGCAATCCATCCACCCACCCTTTCATCTTCATTCATAAATTGTAGACTTTAGCCAGAGTCTTTCTTCTCATGCACAAAGTAGCATAAAGAAAACAAATCAGATCAGGTCTAAACACAACCCTCCACACATACACACACAGAGAGAGAAAACTTCACATCCCTTTCACATTAACTGCCTCGATTCTGGCAGTGCGCAGGAACATCAAGTATGCCGTACTTGACACCCCCTGCTCCCGAACGCACCTCTAATGGCATGCATGGGCAGAATATAGCATAGCATACACAGATAGTTCCTGTTGTTCTGTGTTGTGCTCTTAACTTCCTTCCTTCTCTTTCTCTATTCTGTTTTCCCTCTGGAGACTTCAATTCTAAAAGAGAAATCGAACATAGAGGTCAAAGAAAGCCTTCAGGAGGTCCTGTGTGCGTGTGCATGTGTACATGTGTGTGTGGGTGTGCTGCCGTGAGCCTCTGGTCGATTCATGTGCGCTCTGGTAGTTATAAAAACACACGGTTCCGTATGGTAACAGAGATTGCCATCTTGCGAGTGAGCGTCTTATGAACTAGAAAGCCCACTGATTGCAGTTTATGCTGGAATTTATTGACATATAGTTAGCTGCACCATAATGGGCTCAAATAATAAGCGGTGCCGTGTACATTATTAACCTTTCGTTTACAATGTATCATTGAGGGGCTTTATCACCATGTGATCACCTTATTAATCATACTATATGGGACACCGGGACTCGTTTTTTGCTGACTTTACCGCTGCTGTGTCCCACCAATTTCGCAGCTCTAGGGACATGCAGTACAATAGTAATAGAGGCTGCCATGCCAGGGTTAACCCCACGCTCAGCCATATAAGCACCGTGAAGTCAATTAATTTCTAGCTGCTTAATGACTTGGAACTGTGGTGATGCCGACACCCCTCCCCTCTCCCACATCTCTAGATTGATTGAGTGGATTTCTTGGACATGGTGCAGAATCCACAGATACGCTGTGAAGAACGATCATATTCAATTTTCATATTACTTCCATGTTTAAATGCCAGCAGGATCCTATACCAGCCTCTAAAAAATAGAGAGAATTAAACTGTTAATGTCAAAATGTGACTTTCCATATAAGTATTTTTGTGCATAGAAGCCCATCATATTGTACATGAAATAACTATCCTCATGATGTGTTTGCCATAACCTATAAACTATAATGCACATGACACGCGTGTAGTATAATGTGAAGGTCACTGTGTGCTCTGTCTGCATGTGTGCACATGCCAGACTTTTTTTCTTTTTTTCTCTCAGGATATCATCATTCTAACTGCTCAATGCAAGGAGGCGAATAATTACGTCACTCAGAAAGCCATCAGTTCTCCACGCTTGGGTCACTTACTTGTCCTCCCTCTTCTCCCCCCCCCCGCCCCCCCCCCCCCCCCCCCCCCCCCCCCCCCGTGTCCTGTTCTTCTGCCCCTTTGCCACATACAGTAAATGTTTCCTTGACAGGGTGGAAAACTGCCCTGTCCACAGACTGTCCTCTTATTTATTTCCCGTTATTCCTCTGAGAAGCAAAGAATGCACTGATCACTATACCTGCTGTTCAAGGCTACCTGAAGGTTCTCTGTCTCTCCTGGGTGGGGGAGGATGTGGGGAGGGGAGATATAGAAGAGAGAGAGAGAGTGAGAGAAAGAGAGAACAAAAATGATGTGCGATAAAGAGAGAGGGGAAAGGGAGATAAGGCAGATGTGGGGAAGCAGGTGATCTCAGGAAGTGAATAAAAGTGTCTTGGTGAAGGAAGGTGGGGTGGGCAAGCCGTGAAATTGCTCCAACAGTGGCGACACTGTTGTGTACACTGTTCCCACCAAGGCCTAAGCCAGTCTCCTGCAATTGGTCCCCCCTACCGCCCCCAAACCTTCAGCTCCCAAACCCCAGCCGCCCTCCCCTCTGTCTATCTTTCTTTTTTTTTTCAGGTCTGTTGCACACGGGGCGGAAAAGATCGTATTTATCACCTGTCAGCATTTGGCAGCCCTGAGTTACGCGACGCAGGACAGCATAAAATTATCATACACAGGCATGAAATTACAAAACCGCCCGGGGACCCCACAACAAAATAATTTCATTTTTCCCCCTCCCAAAAAAAGGATGGAGGGTATTTGGTTGGGAGGTGAGGGGGTGACAGGTGAGAAGTGGAGGTGATAGACAAGGGGTGCAGCAGAGAGATGTGGGAAGTGATGTGATGGAGAGAGAGAGAGAAACTCCACGAGGACGTGTTGGGGAAACTGTCCTTCATACTCTGTGCGTGACAAAATAAAGGCATAGCTCAGGCTTGGTGGTGATGACGCCGCCACCTTTGGTCAAAACAAACTTCTGTAGAGGGTCACTTGTCGGCTCTTCACCTTTATTGTACGTCAGCTTTTAACGCTCAATATTTATGTGGTCATCAAGTCACAGTCAGAACTCCTCACCTGCATCTTGGTTCTTTAACAGCCTGCTACAAGTCATGAGGAAATACTCTGGCTGAACGGTTGGACTGTGCACAAAAACTAAGGCTACGTTCACACTGCAGGTCTTAATGCTCAATTCCGATTTTTTGATCAAATCTGATTTTTTTGTCTGCTTGTTCACACTACAAATAAAATGTGACAGCAAACGCTCTCTAGTGTGAACCCTCAAAGCGGCCCGCATCTGCAAAAGAAGACGTCACTCACAACGTGCTCTGTTTAGACCCAGAGCAAACAGTATTGTTTGAATGATGGCCGTTAATATAAAGACTTGGGATCTACATGGGATGGTCAGGAAGCGTTCACGGTGTCTTCACGGGCGCTGATAATTGGCGTCTGTCTTGTGTCAGTGATGTAAAAGATGGACTTAATGTGACATGACCGTTCAAACAGCAGTCGCTTTCTAAAACATCAGATATCTATCGGATTCAGTACCACATACGAAAGTGACCCAGATCGGATTTGAAAATATCGGATTTGTGCCGTTCACACTGTCATAGCATGATCGGATATGGGTCGCATAGGGTCAAAAAAGTCGGATTTGATGCGCTTTCGCCTGCAGTGTGAACGTAGCCTAAGGCAAGGTTTTGGGTCTAAAACAATGATTTCTAGTACTAGGGATGGGTATCGAAAACCGGTTCTTGTTGAGAAGCGGATCCCACTGTTTCAATTCCTTGGAATTGTTTGCCATTTTTGCAAACGATTGGAAAACTTCCAAGATGGCGCGGCCACGTCCAGACGCCTTCCTGACCACTCCGAATATAAAGAGTGGGAAAAATAGTATTTTAAGTTAGCAAGAAAAGGCAGCTGTTCAGGGGGACAACCCCCCCCCAGAACAAAACAAAAAACAGCCGTTAAGTCAGCTGTAAGTAGATGTGTTCACATTCTGCTTTGCTCTGGGAAATAGTTTTCACAGTTCACTCTTATAGTTCGTTTAGAAGAAAAAGATTCTTATTTATTTTTTGTACTACTGCTAAAATAGCAATTTAAAGTGACCTTTCCCCACCTTTGGGAAAGCTCCTGGCACCTATTGCGTGTGTGTGTCTTTGTGTGTAGGAGGGACTGGCATTGACAAAGGGAGAGGTGGCTTTACATAGGTCCTCCATAATGCTGTGGGTATACTAAATGCTTCATTAACGCCAAACACAGGAAATGGAGGGTCAATATTTATAGACCCTGCTCAGAGCACTATGTAGATACGGGATCTATTGGCCTGCATTCTAGGGAGGGGAATCAAATTAAGTCAACCAGGGACTGGAGTTTTACTCTCAGCCGCTCCTCTTCTATGAGACTGTCAATTTCCCAATGATCGCTGCTGGTGGCCGGTTGCCACAAGCTTGACCCCAAACGTGTGAAGAAAAAGATGAAGAAGAGGCGACGTTGGAGTAATGCAGAAGCCAGTGAAGGTGGCACTCAGAATAACCTTTGGATGGTGTTAATGGGGATGGTGTTATTGGGGTATCGTATAATTTCATAATCAAAAAAACACCCTTTAAACCTCCATTATATTAGTTTCTCTACTTACTTTGCTTACATTTATCAATGTATTATATTTTCACAACTTCACATTTAACATTGCATTTCACAGAGTGAAAAAAAAGAAGGAAAATAACTCTCAGACTTGGACTTCAGGGGGTAAAAATGCCCAAATTAAAAGAAAAAGATGAAGAAGAGAAGGTGAGACTTTGTGTTACACTAGGACAAAGCGAGGGATGAGGGAAAAGAGACGAGAAGAGAAACAGAGAAAGAGCGTGTGCGTTTGAGAGCCGGAGAAAAGAGTGAAGGTATTGCTATAATTCCTGTGCGCCGGCATGGCTGTTAGGAGCTCAGGTGGTTGAGCGTTTGCCCCGGCCAGGCCTCATCAACGTGAAGGGCGATCTCATCCTTTCTGCATCTCTCCTCTCCTCTGCTTGATTAATTGGGTTCCAAATACGCCCGTGGAATACATAATGTGCCCCCCACACCTTCAAACCCCCCGGCCCCCCACCCCACCACCTCTCCCGCCCGTCTTCCTTCACCATCGACACCCCCCCCCCACCTGCTTCCCAACCCCATTGCTCTCCTTTTACTCTTTCCACCCCCCACCCCACCCCCTTCTCTCTGTCTCACCTCCATCTCCCACCCTCTCCTCATCTCAGACCCTCTCTCATTCTCATTCCTCTCTACCTCTCTCCGTCTCTGTGTGCGCTGGCAATCTCCAAAACACATTAGCATACACTTGGCATTCCAGGCAGTCAAGGAAGGAGGGGCGTGAGGTGGGAGAAAAAAAAAAAGAAGAAATATGAAAAACAATTTAACAATAATAATGACGCTGATGATAAAATTAATTATGCCCAGGGATGGTGGATGAGAAAAAAAGAGGAGGAGGCCTTTTCAGCAGTCGCTCACTTAATTTGATTCCCAGACGCTGGTGGATATCAGGTGCCAATTGACAAGCAGACACAATGAGTGTGTACTGCAAAATCTCTACATGGCCATGGTGTACGAGTGCGTGCGCGCGTGTGTGTGTATAAGCACCAGCGTGTTATCCTCAAGAAAAGTGCCTGCTACAAGTCTCTAAAACAACACACGGGGTAGTTCTTTTTCTTTTTCACAGTATGTGTTCACAGTGACATTGTGTATGACGGCACACCCTGCAGACAACACAGTAAAATGTACATGTGGGCATGCGTACATGCCAGCCCACCCACATCTCTGCCTGCACATCCCTGCTGGAGAAGGCTGAGAAAAGGAAAACACATCCTGCTTTTCAACTGCAAACCACATCTGTAGCCTGCACAAGCACACAACTCTGCAAACATGTTGCAGTGAGTGATGTCGCCTCCATCTAACAAATGTAGATTTTCCACAACATGTTTTTATTTCCTTAGTCTTCTGAAACATGCAGCTTCTCCCCAGGGACATTGATTGACACACACAGGCTTTGGGGATAGGAGTCAAGCATGACTGGCTCTCCTGGGGTGGTGGTGGCGGTGGTGGTGGGGTGTTAGCATTTAGAGTATTTTTCCCATAACTGCTGCTGTAGTGATACTCTCTTCAGAACACCTACAGTAACTCATCTCATTAGGAGAAATGGTGAGATCATCCTGGGTGGGGTTTGTTTCAGTCTCTTTACATCTCATGTTGCATTATGACGCCTGTCAACGTTCATGTGCTGTGCTGTGTCCTTAGCACTTCTATTTTTTCCCTCCGCTATAATCCCCAAAGTGTGTAGTAGCAGAGTAATAAAAATGTCCTTATCTACCTTATCCAGAAAATCTTTAAGGTTCAAGCTCCCAGTCTCTCTTCTTCTGTAGGTATCTTTTTGTGTGTGTGCGCGCACCCATCTTTTTTTTGTGTCCACGCACGAGAAGAAAAATGAGAGTGAGAGAGAAGGAGGGGGGGGGTGGTGATGGAAGTGAAAGGGGGCAGAGACCAGTGGCTGCATTGATTTAATTTGCAGAGGTTTGCACGACGGCGAGGCATCCCTTTTAACGATCACTAAATTGTTTTCTGACAGAACCCCACCAAGCAATTTCTACCCCCCACCCCCACCCCGACATTTGATTTACATATGATCTTTAAACACCAGTGAGACCGCGCTAGCTATTTGGTTATCATTCAAATCACTCTCCTCTGTGTCACACTCTGGGATAGGTCACTCTCCTCATGCCGGCTCTGAGACAAGACAGCGGAGAAGGAGGCGAGAGGGAAAAGAGGAATGTATAACTAATGAAATAAATTGATTAAGGGGCGAAATCAATTGGTTTGCAGCCCGCAATGAAGATCTAGTGTTTAATTTAGCATGGTCCCTGCGAGTCTGGGCATTAGCAGCAGAAAGGGAAATGAAAATCTAATTGGCGCTAAATGAAGTATACAGTAATGGACGCGGGGACACTAAGAGAGGTTCCCATTTTCTGCCTTCTATCACCACCCTGTTTGAGCGCACTCAAAGTGCACCTTAACTTTGGTCATCCTTAACTGTTAATAACCCTTGTTTGTGGGAATGAATGTAAGACACACAGAGTGAAGTCTGGGCATGGGTTGAAGTAGATTCTCCTGCTTTTGTGTTTTGACACATGTGGTTAAATGTTATTTGGATGCCTTTCTGAGCAGCGCAAAGTTTGTGACACAGATGCATATTACATTTGCATGCTTCTGTCTTTCCACTCTGTTGCAGTAATTGACAGGACTTGGCAGCAATTTCTAATACCATGTTGCTCTACAAAAGGTACATTTATAATGTCCTTTCACTGGCGTTTGCACAATAAACTGCAGAAAGGTTAAATTTAAGCCAATTAGAGCCTTGCTGAGGATGACAGGGTCTTCCTGCACACTGGCACAATTAAGGCTGATCTTTAAGATGAGAGGCATCGCTGGCCAAATCTCTCCCCCCAGTCAAAATGGAGTGACTGCAAAGCACAGTGGCAAAATGACATTATCTGGGTGCTTGTTCTACACCTCAGCTAATGTAAAGTGAGGTTCTGACATTAAGAGGAGTCATTTTGAATGTGGTGCTAAATGTTCCAGAGAGGCCCTTTCATATTGACTAAATCCAGTCATGCTAAATGTTAGCACAGATAGGGCAAAAGAACTACAAGTATACAAATTGGATATGATAAATGTTTTTTTTTTCAACATTCAGAAAGACACGAACCAATTGGAATGAAAAGGGAACATAGAGTACTTACAGCAATTTGCTCGTTTTGAAGAGTTTGAAAAATATTCGGGGATTGACCCAAAAGATGAAGTGCGAACAAGAGGATTTTGTTGGAAAAAAAAAGCATCGAAGCATGGTTCATTATATTGTGACGATCCATCCTCGAAAGCATCGCCAGATATATTGAAATATAACACATCATTTTGTGATTTTTTTGCGGTTCACTAGACAAAGTGCACACGGTAACTTCAGTCCAAAACGGGCAAAATTTGTGACCGAATAACATCAGGGCCAGCTTCAATAAAATTCATAGGTGCTGAAGAAATGGGCATTGATTTTTTCCCCTACTCTTTCTCTGTCTTTTATAAATGTGTTCCACCCCCCCCCCCCCCCCCCCCCTTTTTTTTTTTTTTTTTACCTTCCTTGGACTGCTTTTTACAAGACAGGTTTTAGTGAGTCGCCATAAAAGCAATGAGGAGCTACTTAAGTGCACAACAGGGACAGGCCCCTGTAAAGATCATCAACCACCTTTCTCAGCCTTCAGTTCCTTTAGAGGAGAGAGTGTGGGAGGGAAGATATAGGAGTTCCAAAGAATGCTAGTAAATAAAACTGAAAGTAATTGTGAAAAGCCGTTTTCTTAAACCTGTTTTTTAGAGGCATGTTAAGCAGCAGGAATGATAGGGAGACTTTACATGTGTGTTTAACCACAAACAGAAGCAATAAACCACCTGGATGTAATCTAAAGGAGAACACATGGAGCCTGATTAAAGCCAGAGTTTGCTTCCATCTTTCCTGATTACAAACACAGTTGTAACTTTTGAATTTCTTCTCTTTATTGCCGGACAGTCGTTTAAGTTGCTTTTCTTTCGTCCTCAAAAAAATGACGTCTCAATCCAGATGCCTTAAGAGAAACCAAATAATCATAGATCTGGTGCTGTGGAAATGGAAGATCAGTTCTGCTTTAACCCACCAGCCACCTAATAAACATTTGGTGGGTTTTTTTTCCATTAGGAGCGTCTGTGCCTTTGATAGCATGCACATCATTTGTTGGCTGTGCGTGAGAATGAATGCTAAAGCGGGCCACCTCGTATCTCACTCAAAGTAAGCAGATCTAGACTGAGTATTAACACCAAGAGTGGAAGCTGCAGGTCATCCGTGATTACAGTGATTTAGTTCGATTATGGATTGGGATATACTGCCTGCCTATTAAGCAGTGTCTGGATCTTGTTGTATGTTCACGTTCATATTTTTCTAAAAGGAAGAATAATGAATTATGAGGAACAACATGTGAAACTATTGAGATGGAGAGAGAACGAGAGAGGGAGAAGGATGTTACTGCGAGCGGTTCGGGGGAAGGAGAGTTATCAAAGTGGCTCTATGCATGTGAATGAGTCTATTGATCGCCGGGTGGATCGATGCTGTATTTATAACACACGGGAAGGCTGAATCAATGCATACTTAATGTGTATAGAGGCGGGGACGCTGGGGCAGGGGTGCAAGATGAGGGCAGGAGGTGGGGAGGAGATGAGGGGGGGGTGTGACGATGGAGAGGCCGGGGCTCGCCTTTGCATTTTCTGTTTACTCAGCACTAGCGGGGGTCTGTGCGTTTGTAATGTTGCGGCACAGGAATTTAAGCTTCCCTCATATCAGAGCCTGTTGTTCTGATGAGCTGTCAATCAAATTTCCATGTAGTGTTCTGCACATCCGCCCTTAAAGGGGCAGTTCGCATTAAGTTCCAAGCTTTACAGCATGCTGTGACGCACGCTACAAAATAAATCCTTTAAAAAGGCCCCAAATCCCTGGCTTTTTTCGCTTCCTTTCAGTGAGCTGCACTACAGCATTCCTCTAGCTGTCACACAGCAGATGCAATAGGAGTGCTCGTTGGAGGAGGCTCTCAAGGAAGGCCTCCAGACTCCCCTCTCCACATGTTGGTAGCACACAAAACAATTAGCATTTTAATTGTTTTGTGTTTTCTTTCATTTGTTCCTCTTTGTTTTCTCTTCTCCTGCATGGGTGTATGCCTGCAAGGGTGCATAATTACTATAATATCCTCTGGTTTGACAAACATTTCCTTTAAATGGATCAGTAAGGTTTCCACAGTCAGTTTGGTTTATCTGAAAAATGTAATTTCAGCTCAGAAGAAATGACACCAGGGCGTGAACGAGCAGAGCCGCCTAGGAAAACCACGTCACGTGTTCTGAGTACGTTTTAAGCCACACACAGACGCACACAGTCAAATAAAACACAATTAACCCAATTCAACATGTAAAATCGGGCCAATTCCTTAGTCAGCCTTAGTTTTGATGTCAGATGACAGGAAGTGGCAAATGTCACAAGCTGTTGCTTCCCCCGTGGGCACGTCACGTGTTGACGGCCAGAGTGGAGCTCAGGCATCATGTCATGTTAAGGTTCTTCCGTTCAAAGTGCTCCCACAGAGCACATAACATTTTACTGCTTTCTCCTGGCTGGGAATTTTTTGGTAAAAATACTCCTGTGGGTCTGATTTGGTTTTTGACTTTTATAGCATCTTACTGAACACTCAAGCAAACTCACTCACTGCCTGCTGTAAACACATATGCAGGTGGACACACATGCACACACACACACACACAGATGCTGATATTCATGGTAGTAAAGGAATATATAGACTGTTTCCAATATCCTTGCCTGAAATGTCATCTTTATTATCAGTAGAGGGATACCACAAGAGTTAAAGGCTGTGGTGTTTTCTACATTGACCATGACCTGAGGCACAGCATCATTAAACTAGCTGTGCATCCTGGTTAATTAAAGGTTAAGTCAATACAAGAAAGAGGCCTTGAAGCTTTCCAAACAACTCCTGAGAGCTAGGACTGGATAGAAGGGAAAGACACCAAATAGGACCAACATTAATATCTAAATTGCATATATTTACAGTATTTGGTATTAGTGCTCACCATAACAGCAACATGGCTGAAGCCTTGAATGTATGTGTAACACATCCAGTGCTGGGAGAGCACTGGATGTGTGTTTTAGTTTGACCTGGAAGGAAAGTCCTGCCTTGAAAAGTCGTCTCAGCTGTCGTTAAAGCGTTCTTGTTGCGGTGAGCTGTCTGGCCATCTAGCAGGTGCTGCGGAGGACAAATATTTCCCAGAGATTTATGTCCCTGAAAACCCTACTGGGAGGAGGTCATTAAAAGCTTACAGAGGTCAGGGAGCTGATTCAATTTCAAGTTCTGTGTTAATTTTTTCCAGCTTGATCCAATCAAATTCTACAAAAGAAATAAGAGTAGAAAGTTTGGAGTTTTTATCATTTCAGGTTTGAGTTCAGTCGTGTTTTGTACATGAAACACATGACGTAAAAGACAAGGCCATTGTAGTGTCATTACACGTGGCTGATATTTAGAATTTGGAAAATGTACTCCTCTGTTTTCTTGTGTTATCAGTATGAAGCTAAAGCCGGGAGCCAGTTAGCTAACTTTAGCGCAAAGGCTGAAAAAGAATACACTAACCAGGCTCTGTCCAGAGATAACCAGCTTAAAACTATTCTTGTTGGTTTTGTGTTTTTCTCCTGATTTGGTTTGGGTAAACGGTGCACAGCTTTAGGTTTGGACACATTTCTCCAGAGTCTCTTTTCAATGAGAAGTTTAAAAAAGGGTTTTAGGTTTTAGAACAGTTACAGTTTTAGAAAAGTAAGGGAAAAGAGAATCGCATTTTAACATCGCTTTACCTGGTGATGACATTTGATGTGTCAAAACAGTCATACATCCTTTCTCTTACGCTTATCTAATTCAGGGTTACAGGGTGGCTACAGGGGGGCTGAGGCGGGGTACATGCCAGACAGGTTGCCAGCCTCATGCAGGGCTAACAGAGAGACATACAACCATTCACCTTCACATTCACACCTATGGGCAATTTAGACTCACCAGTTAACCTAACCCTACTTCCTGCATATCTTTGGAGTGGAAGCACCCGGAGAGCACCCACACAGCCATGGGCAGAACATGCAAACTTACAGAAAGGCTAGTCCAGCCAGAGGGTGGACCAGTGCTAACCACCTCCCCATCGTGCATTATGTTAAAACACTGGAAACCATTAACATTACAGGCTGAAAATGTTAAAATTTTATGTGCACTTTTTACATGATCATAAAAGGTGGTCTCTTTCCTGGAATGGGATCTTTTACAGAAGGACCAGGGAGTGTTGGTGACAAAACATAACCAACGCTACCTCAAGTGAATGACGGTATTTGTGTGACCAGCATGACGAAGTTCAGTAACTGACTTTTCAGTGACAATGCTTCCATCCCGCTGTCATGTAATTTCAACGTATTATGTTAAAATGCTGTGCAAGATAGTTGTTTGAGAAACATGTTACACACTGTGAACTAACATGCTCTGTGCAATAGTTTCAAAGAACTTAGACACAGTTGCAGAAAGAGGAGGAGGTGTACAGATACAATGTCTCCAGTGAGCAGCGCTGCAAATGTGCCTGTCTGACAGGCCTTTGGCCTTGACTTTGAGTTCTGGATATATGCTTTTTATAGTTTTCCCCCCATTTGAAATTCACATCTAAAAATTAAACATTTCTCTCTCTTTGTTCATGTGCACAATCCGGGTCCTTGGTCTCCTGCACATGTTGGCAGAAGTCCAACACTAGCATCTGCTTTCTGTGTCCGAAGCTCCATCCAGTACTAGGAATCCCTCCTCTGGATGGAATGCTTGTGTTGATGGGAAAATAGATCCTTGCAAACTACTGAAACGGTATTCAGCCAGTTTACCACCTTAGCGGCTGTGAGCTGTTCATGACAATAAGACCTTTCACAACAAAGAGGGCTTTCGCACACTCAGCTGAATGTGAATTGGCAGGTTCAATAAGCCATTAGTGCAGTACTTCAAAACAATAGCACAAAACATGACATAAAAAGTCATAACAATTCAATAATACTCCCTGTTATCATGATACAGTACAAGCAGTTGATACCTTCAGTCGGTGCTCTTATAGACTGTGCTTCCTGCTCTAGATTACTGTACAACATGTCATGTCCCACATTAAGTACACTCAATATTAATTTACATTGTCATGCTGAGTATTGATACTGCATATGTGGTTACAGTATGTCATTTGGCTGGCTGTCATTCTACTTCTCGCAAAGAGCCTTTGAATGTCAAGCAGAGGTAAACTCAAATTAGCATTTGCAGGAAAGCACAAGTGTATACACCTACCTACAGCGCATGCATCCGTGCACATACCCACACACACTGAGCGCAAAGGGAAACATATCTATAGCTCAATTTAGAGTGGAATGTTAAAGTGAATACACAATGTGAAAAATGAGAATGCAGTTACGCAGCTGAAATATGGATGTTCACAGGTACATATATTTGTCTGCACCCTGAATCATTTTATCTCACCTCTCAGAGACTAGAAAATCCTTTCACAAGTAAATTTATTCTGTGATTAATCCTGGAACTGTAGGAAAAATATTATTCATGATATTTTTTTCAGATGTTCTGCACTTTCAATTCGGCGCAAGAAGAAGAAACCTCAGATGTGCTTGGTAGCAGTACTGAAGAATATTCATGTAGACTAACATTAACAAACACTGTATCTACCTCTGAATATATTAGTATTAATCAGTGCAACGGCTGATCTCACAGGCTAGTGGTGAAATCTACAGACTGTCCAAAAAATCTATCAAATACTTTCCTTTAATCCATAAATTTTAAAAGAAAGTTAAGCCAATTTAAGGGGTAACATAAAAAATACAGAAACCCGCAAGAGCGCAGACTACTGAGATGTGTATTTCGTGTGGAAATAATTATCAGTATAAAGCATATTAAAACAGTGGGGGGAAACAGGAAGATCTGAAGAGCTATGCGTGGCTGACAACAGACTGCTGATATATGGCTTAGCAAATTTCATTAAGTGTAAGAATGGCCCATGCTAAAGCCCAGAAATATCACTGGTGTTTTTTTAATTTGTCAGGTAATTTGTTACAGTGTGATTGAAGAAACGGCTCATGTAATTGGAAAGAGTCAATCTACGAGTGAAGAAGGGGCGAGGACAGATGAGGGAAGAGAGAGACAGAGAGAGAGAGAGGGATGAAGGTGGAAGGGTTGGGTGGAGAGGGGGGAGAAGGTGGGACAGATAAATTGGAGGCAAAGAGCATGTTTAGCCCAGACAGAGACTAAACAGCAGCAGCAGAAGCAGCAGCAGCAGCAGCAGACTGAGATATAAGAGGAAGGGCGAAAGAGGGAGAAGAGATAAATAGAAATGCATTAGACAAAGTGAAAGTGAATAAAAGCAGAGCATGGATAAACAGTAACTCATTTTAATTTGTAACTGCAGAGAGCATCCGAGGGAGACTTGCTCCCTTTTTGATACATTACATTAGATATGTGTGAAAGTGCATGCCGGTGCTCCACAGAGGAACGTGGGCTGCATGGATGTGGCCACTCACAAGAGTCTGATGGCTAACAGTTTCCCAGGCTTGCCACAATTACATGAAAGCTCATGTCACCATGGACAAGTGACCCTGGTGAATCAATTTCAACCTTTTACTAAGCATCCAGGTCTCTGGGCCAGGTGCAGTGGTGATTGGACCAACATGAAATATATAGAGGTTCACGTCACACAAACTGTTGCTACTACAAAATTACAAACTACAGAAACTCAGAGTTGAACTGCAGTTGGAAAGTTAAGATGTGGGAAATTAAAATGATTTCTATGACCGACTCCAGCTCTTCCAAAGTCTCACTTTTGTTGTTTTGCTGAATTCCCGAGGTAAAATGACAGGTGTTTTGCATCTAATTCTTTCCAAATGCTGTTGTCTGGATGCCACTGATTGTAATCAGAAGGACTGACGATGCTGGAGGCCTTTTCCTTTCAGTAACTTCGGGGGTCTTTCAACCAGCAGGAAGCTTAAATTGTGAAGTGCTTTAACCAACAATCAGACGCCAAACATACACAAACTGACACGGTTCATTTGAAATTTATGATCAAAAAACAGCTGTTGAATAGTCAGTATGAAGCAGCATCACGCTTTCTCACAGTAAACAAAAACATGTTTATTTCACAATAAACATTAATTTGAATCACCGGGAGAAATATTTTTTATTCTATAATATTTTATTCTTTTCGATGAACTACAGAATACCCATTTAAGAAAAACTAATTGCAGTAAACAATAAGCCAGAAGTTAGTTAGATAGGAATCATGCGTGTTAACAGGTGAGACTGTGTGTGCATCCCGTAGGAGAGATGAAAACTTAAGCATTCAAGGATTTTACAAGCATGCGATGGCACATATTGCAAACCATTTTGTGCTTTTCTGCTTACTTGTAACTTAGTGACATCTTACAAATGTGTCTGGTTCTTATTTTTGAGATACAAATGTGTATTTGCTGGAAGCAAAAAAGAAAAAAGAAAGAAAAAATGGAGTTTTGCAAAAATGGAGTTACGGGTGGTAGTGACAGCTTCGAATCTGTGCTGTCTTAGCTAATGCTCGACCAGATAGATTGGCATTAAAGAACGGATTGTTGCACGAGCCTCAAATTTATTATGTTTACCCAATGCTATAAAAATGCAACTTCTCTATTTCTGTTGCATCATGTTTGCTCACCCAGTTTGATACAGATAATATTTGTTTGGAACTCAGGCGACGGGCCTGTGACAAAAACATATCTGGTTATTTTTCCCTTAGCATAACAACTCTGAGAGAGCAAACATCAGTCTCGAAATCAATTAGACAGAGTCTGGATGGTTTAGACTTGCTTCACGATAAGTGCTCTATAGCATAATCGCACACTGAATGTGTTGTGTTTGACTCTACACCAGATGTACAAACGTATCAGGACTTCCGAGCCTCCAGGAGCAGTTGACGCTACACATCTGGGACTTTATGTTAGTTCCTTTCTGACCAATATGCCCCCTTTTTAGTGATAAGATGTTTGTATTGAAGTGAAGACGCACAAAAAAAAATCTACTCATGAAATATGCCAGATTTTTCTGTGATCTGCATTTTCACAGTAAATTCCACTAAAATTAATTACATCTTCTGCAGACTCGAGTGGCATTCTCTTGTTATATTCCAGCTGAGGTTTTGTTACTCTGGCATGAAAATGGGAAGTTAAAGCGTGTGCATAATGATGGGGGTGCACGCTGACGAACGGAGACTCACAGTCACACGCACGCAGACAGTTCATATATCTCAGCAGGCTTAATAGGTTGTGTCTGTCATTTACGTGTTTAATGCACTGGTGGCGGTGTGATACTGTATGTTGCTATGGAAACATAGTAGCATATCTCTTGCTATGGCTCTCTGTGCATTTCATCACATTCATTACAATAATAAGCATAATAAGGTGGGTGGCGAGAGAGTATTTTTAAAGGAACACTTCACCCCGAAATTAAAGTCACTTCGTTCAGAATGACAGCGCGCTGCATCCAGATTTGAATAAATGCCACTGACAGCGAGGAATAAAGACCTAATGCGTGGTAAGAAAAAAAAAGACATTCCAGGCGTCAGGAGAAGTCTGTGTGTAGAAGCTGTTATTTAGCTCCAATTTTGTCCTTCTCCTTCTCCCTTCCACAGCTTATTGGCCTTGGCCACCCTGTAATGTGTGGTGCCTACACTGCCACAATTCCTCCTGGCTCTCGGCTGAGTACGTATCGATTGCTTGCTGGTGTGTATTACGCTGAGGGAAGGTGTCAGGGAGAGGGAGAGGGGGAGAGGTAAAAGACAGAGAGGGGGTTAGGTGGAGGAAATATCCTGACAGCTCACTCATATGTACGACAATAACACCTTCAGAACTTCTCTGGAAATGCTTTGGAACAGAGCTTATCAGTGCTGGGTGTTACAATCTACCTGCACCTGCGTCTTCACCTTTCACTGCGGTTAATACTTCATTAAAGGAGAAACCTCATAATTAGCGCTATAAATCTGTCACTCGGTAAACTACACAGCCGTGAGCAAGGTTCACATTCGGAATTCCTCCCGTTCTCCGCTCTCTCTGTCCTTCTCTGAGGTCCAAACACAGAGACGAGTTTCCCATTTATAATTCAGTGATGCGATGTCAGGCTCTATCCCCACACTGCCTGTCTACTTTCCACTGGTCTATGATTACAACAGGCTATATATAGGATAATCAGCGTATGGGACTTCCCTCATTCTCATAAAGGGAAATGAGGCATACGAGTGGTGCAGCGTAGCTTGGCTCAGCATGGTGTAACGCAGCCTCGCGTGCACGCACACAAAGACGGGATAAAGAGTGCAGATGTGGGTGAAAAGTGGGCAGGAATAAAGCATTTTTTGGATGAAGAGACAAGTATGTAGCAATACGGTAGGGCTGTAACTAGCATAAAAACTATTCAGCACTTAGTCGCACTAGCAGGTGAATAGCTGCTAATGAATATTTGCTCATCTATCTGAATTGACAGAACTGATTAGCTGTTTCAGCATTTCTATACTCCACCACTGTAACAGGTCAGTTTACCCACCGGGATTATTCAAGTTCCATCTGATCTGATTCAATCTAACTGAATTAATTATGCATAAATAGACTTATACGTATTAACAGAGAAAGGCTCCCCTTTCCTCCCTCCTTTCCTTTCACCTGGCACTCGCGGACTCTCCCCCGGCAACCTTGGCTGCTCTGGCAAGATACAAAAGCATCACCGCAATCAAGTGAAGACAGTATCTGGCCATGAGTATCCCGATGCAGCACAGCAGACAGGGGAGTCTGATTCATAGTGGGCCACTCTGCTCTTCATCACTTTAATAAATGGCCCAGGGCACTGGGGAACATTTTTGCCTGCTACAGAGGTACTGATCAGAATGGGGACTTTAAAGCTCTCTGTCTCTGCCATTCCTTTTTACCTTGCCTACTTCCTTTTGTGTCGCCGTCTCCCTGCTCTCCCTCTCTCACGCTCTCTCTCTCCTTTACCATCTTCTGTGGCCATGTCTGTCTGGGTGTCTGCCTTAAATAGGATAGATTCTCTCTGTGCTTTAAAGGATGGCTACATCAGAGGGCCAGTTGGCCTCGCTCCTTCATCAACGACACTGACCTTCTGCTTGTCACCGCTTAAGCGGCCGTCACATCCACTCCACAGTCTCATCGGCCACTGCCACAGGGAAAAAAAACGCTAAAGAGCCACCTTAATCTAAAACGCCCGAGAGCCACATAAACAGCCAGTGCTTTATGTACTGGGGTGGATGCAAGGTGCAGCACACAGGTGTGAAGGACCAGAGATGATAGTTTGCCTTCGAACCGTCTCTCTGCATTGAGGTTAAAATGTATGATTGAACTAACCTGTAAGTTTAATGGCTTTGTCACGGCATGCAGGTGCATAATCAGCTGGCAGTGCCAGATCTGAGATCAAATTAAAAACAACCAATTTAACAAATAATAATCACATCATTTAAAGATCTTTTTACTCTGGGAAAGTTTATCACACTCAAATCATGCTGATAGACCACTGCACTTTCATGTAACTTTAGCCACATGCAAGGTGGGGTAAAAAAAAAGAAAAAAGATACTCGTTCTTTAACGACTCCTTCACTTACAGTGCCTGGGCGACCCTCGCTCCTGAAAACTTACTGACCTAAAGATGCAGTGACACAAAAAGCTCAAAGATAATTAAATATTGATTTTTGTTTTCTAATCCTATATAAAAATTGTCCTGAGACTCCCAGCGGTAGTTTTCACCCTCAGTAAAAGACGGGAAAAAAGTCTGGATTGGCGGTTAACCTCTATTTCACGTAGGGGGGTGTTGGCGAGGGGGTGAGGGGAGGCGCGGGTGGTGGTTGGGGGGTGGGAGTGGGTGATGGGAAGGGGATGGCTGCTACGCCGATATGTTCTTGGCTCCAGCCTTGAACCTGGCCCGCACCATTACTCTCCTGCTGCTGATGACACTGATCCCTTCTCTAATCTTTCTCCTGAAGCAGACTGTGGCAGGCTGCCTCTACGCCGCATGCCCGATTGATATTCTCCTCATCCAGCTCCCCCCATGTTGAATTTACACCACCCCCACCTCGTCCCCAATCCACTCCCTTTTTTTTTTTCACTACCCAACCTTGATACCTCGCTCCATCTCTTCCTGCACACAGAGGAAGAACTTTGAGATGACATGGAGCTTTCTCAAAAAATGAAAAATCTCTTTCAAGTGTTCTCTGCTTCTCTGTCACTCACACCAGCAAACTCCACCACAAACAAGTGCCATTGGTAGGCACAGTCCGAACAATTTTTAAAAAATAGCTACCGGTGATCATTAAAGTAAATACAACTGTAATAAAATTAACCAACAGTCTGAGTTGGGGACATGAAAGCATGAAAGCTTGTGGAAATTCTCATTCAAAGACACAATAGTGGAAAGCAGTGCTAAATGAAATACGCAGTGTGCAATATGGTCAAACTGCCTCCTATTGTCTGTGTGTGTTTCAAGTTAGCAAATCATAAAGTAGCAGCACTCAGTCAGCATAAAGATGTCCTCAGTTTATGCTGTGAAATTTGTCTGTCAGGAAACACATACACACCCACACACAGACGCGCGCGCACACACACAGACACACAGAGATTGGGCATGCCCTGCAGGGGGCAGCAGTGACCAGCCCAGGCTCCTGCTCAGCAGTGCCTATGCATTAACTTTTTATCCCCTCCATCATGCATGCAGACAAACAAACACTCCTCTGGGGTTGTGGGCCAATAAAAAGAGATCTTATTAGCCCCCCCTGGCTCACTGCACCATCAACCTCACCCCCCTCCCTCCCTCATCCTGTGCCTCTGTGGAACATACAACAACCTGCTGTCATCTCAGCCGCCAACACCACCACCCACAAACACACACGCACACACACTCTTAACTCCTGTAGCACCACCTACACTAACCCATGTGTTTAGGGTTGTGCATCCGGATCCTCTACTTCATTAAATAACACTCCAGCACTGCCACTATGGCCTTCACTTGCTAAGTGCTCGCCCATCACAACTCTGCTCGCCTCCTGCGTGGAGCTGAATGGATAACCATGTAGGTAAAGGAAGAAAAAAAAGAAAAAACAGCGAGAAGGGCAGATCTAATCCAGAGATTGAAGTTGCACTTGCACAGTAGTTAGTCCCACGTGTGTCTGTCAGAATGGACAATCATGTTGTACGTGTGGTTTAACAGATTATGGTGAACAGTCTGTAGGGTAACAGAGAAATAAGTTGAGACATCACATAATTATTTGCAGTGGCTTTTTTTTTTTACTTCAGCAGATGTTTTTTGATTCTAGGCAGCATGCGAAAGCACCCTCATGTTTTATTTACAAAGCTGCTGAAGTCGCAATTAACTTATGTGAAAAAAACAAACAAACAGCGCTCTGACCAGCACCAAGGTGATTGGGGATAAGATTGTTCCCTTCAAACTTCTAATGCAGCTCTTATGGTGAGACCGCTGCAGAGAACCATTCATCACGATTTGTTTCATAAAGTTTATATAACAATGTTTACCCATTTGCATTTAATGAGCTATCTCAGTAACTGCTCCTTAGTTTTGAGAGCTGAAAAACAATGGAATTAATTATCATATTAATGTGTGTTGTATGCACATGTGTTTGTTTTGGTCATTAATAATTATAAAATACATTGTTTTTTCTTAACTGGTCCTTCATTTCAATATAGTGCACGCTCAGATTTGCAGGCAACCAGATGCACAAGAGTGGCATGTTGCAGGGATTTAATATGCATCGCTTCACCTCTACGGCTGCAGGCAGCACGTTGGTTCTATGTGCATGCAGGCCTACTGTGGTGAGGTAATTCTGTTTGTTACCTGCCTCTGTTTCTCATACCTAAGCTGTCATTATGCCTCAGTTACACAATATGTGGCGATGTGATCACTGTATCAAAGCCCCAGGTAATATTGTATGGCAGTAAAGTAAGAGATTATTCAGGTCACTGTGTGAAACACTGTTCAGCACTGGAAACAGATGATAGAGTAGGTGAAAATAGTATGTTATCTCTGTAAGAGCTTGGCAATAAGAAACTCACAACAAATAGACTGTTCAGATTAGGCTTTTTTATTAACCTCCTACTTGGACATTTTTGTGGCCGTTGCTGTTAAACAGTTATGCCTACATACCTACATCATCTGACTATAAATTCTAATATAATACAATATAATTCTAATATAATTAACACTGCAACTTAAGAAAACACCAGGAAACAGAAAAATGCTGAAAAAGTGCACAAAACACAGCACAGAAAGAAAAGAAACTTACAAAATACAACAGAAGTGTTTTTGGGAGACAATTACGTGGAACAGCTGCAGAACAGACAAGCTAACAGTAGCTTATGAATTGTGATTAAAAAACACATTACCTGCATCTTTTTTCTCTCCCTCACAACAGCAATGAATCTGTTGTGTTCGGTGTGATTTTGCAGCATTTTTCTGTTTGCTGGTGTTTCCTTGTGTTTCTATGTATTCTAATATTAAAACATTTTAACGCTGTGGACATCGGGTCTCTTTAGATTATGTAATGAAGTGATGAAGTGATTCCACAATATTCATTTTTGTGTGACTTTCTCGTTAAAAATCTGTTCTGTGAGAGATTAAAATAGGATAGGAAAAAAATGTGAGCACTAAAAATTTTTAAGAAACATCATCTCAATGTGGAGCTTTTTGATTTAGCCTAATTATGCTAACCAATCCCCAAGCTTCAAACACTTTTGAGATACGCACTGTGTGTGCATCAAGGTATCAGTGCACAGGCCATTACAGGGTGCTAAAAAGGAGGCTTCTCCTTTAAAAAACAGCTGGTGTTCATACAGAAGGCCAGAGTTTATGACCCAAACTTTGTTTTCATTTCACTAAAAGATAATCGTTAGGATTAAAGAGCCCCATTCACAATGTTGATGCTTCATGTTAAAAGACGTCATGGTGTACTAATGTAAGTTGAGGTGGGAAGGAGAGCATGATCATTCTGCTTTACCTCAAGCTAGATTGTTATGTCTGTCACACACAGTACTACAGACGACACAACATCAAGAAGAACATTTTTTGTTGCCTAAAAATATTCACATACATACAGATCACTAAAGAAGATCTGGTCTTCTTTCCTCTTGGCTCTCTTTTCTTCTATAAACACCACTTTGCTTATTTTTTTTACTAGAAATGACCTCATTCAAAATCACTTCTCCTGTCCACTAATCTATTTGCTCTCGTTCTCCAAACCAGTCTCCCCCAGTGCTCTTTCTTTATATTTACTGTAATCTCTTACTCAGGCTTCAAGCCTCTCTATCCCTCATTTCTCCTCCTCCTCACCACCTCGGGTGTCCCGAAGTCACCACCAGCCATCTGCTCGTTCTGTTTCACCACCACTTGCATCTCGACCCTAGAGGTTTCAGTCATGATCTTCATCTCGAAATCTATCCCTCCAAAACACTGAAATTTTACACATTTTTAATCCATTCTTTTTTGCAGTATATATACTCTTCCCCTCCAAATGAACTCTCCTTATCGAATTTCAATCAATATGCTTGAAAAATGTTTTGTCTTTGCCATCTTCTCTGCTCTCCCTCCTGTGATACATTGCCTCCTCCATCTCTGGCAAATGGAGCACCGCTTTTCTGACATTGTCAATGCACCATGTTTCAACAGGCCTCCTGTTCTTCTTGAAAATACTTAACATTATTGCTCATCACATCATCGTCATCATCACTGGCTACTATTCAGCTCTGTGACCTCAGCGACCCTGTGTCTGAGTGATCACCTCTTCAACCGGCAGCAGCTTGAATTCAAAATACTGTGCTCACTTTCTCTGTTCTCTTAGTGGTCTGACCTGTATCTCACTCAGCTGTTTATTCTGTAGTCAGCCGAAAGTCACAACAGTGAGTCAAGGCACTTCATGTGGATGCCCCGGGCCTCTGTTTTCATGGACACTGAGGGCCATCACAGCTGCCTTATTGTCCTTACACTTCATCGCTCCAACCTTTGATGGCTTTATGACAGACATTTTGGATGTACCTCTCCCCTTTTTTTGTAGCTTGGTGTTATCTGACATCTTTGACTTGCACGGCACAGGGATTCTATTTTTCATAATGATCCCCGTTCCCTGGTGACCATTTGCTTTCAACATATCCTGTGCTTTGACAGGAGTGAAATACCTGTCAAAGCACAGGTGTGTTCCTCGGAAGAGACCACGCCATCCCGAGTGTGGATTCACGGTGATTCAGCTGCTGGTCTGCCCCTCTGAAACTTCAAAATCCAGCCACTGACCTGATCACCTGACAGCTTTGAACGCCCTTCCACAGTTTGAATAAAATCTACTTTGCCTCACTTGCCCCTCTGCTTTCTGAAGTTTGGAAATCAAAATTTGTAAGTCCTGCCAAATAAATAAAGATGCTTGAAAAGGATTAAGAGGACTCTATGTACCTGAAGTATTGTCATTACTAAACTGGAGTTAGGATTGAAGAAAAAATTCAGTAACTCAACTGTTTTCTAAACTTAAAATGTGAAAGCTGTAATTCCAGAGGTGTTGTAGGTCTTATCGCCACAACTGTGGAATTTTTAGAAACTCAGGACATTTCCAGGACATTGACTTCATAGCAGGACTCAAATAGATTTACCCCAAAGATCAAACTTGTCTGGACTCAGGCTCAAAAACATGTTCTTCCATTTTATTTAATTTTTTTACATATATATTTTTTTCACAAAGTGGCAAATCTGTAGAAAATTGCTGCTTTTTTCTGAAACCTTTCTTTTTGAAATTGTCCACTGAATTGAAGTTCAAGTATTCAACTACCTTCTGTGACTCACCGCACTCACGCATTCGGCATTTTTTCCCATCAGTCATTGGTTAGTAAATGTCACTGTGGTTAATTTTGCACACTGTCCTAGAAGACTACTGAAAACACGAAGAAACATTAAAAAAATGTGTAAGCAAAGTTCATAACTTGGTTTTATCTGTATCCGTGAAATTTACCAGTGCTACTTTTCTAAGCTCCCCCCAGCACGCACACACAAACACATGCACGCATTTCTTGGCTGTAACTTCTGCTTTCTAAAAACGGCTGTCATCCATCTTTTTCTGGTCTTACAGACACGTTAACCACAGACTCCTAGCTCATCCATGTACTTACCTCCTATGTTTCATCCTAATGTTTAACCACAGTGGTCTGCGGCTGCCTGTTTTATAGCATGTGATGTTGTTTTTACCTGTCCGATCTCATTTGATGTCACTGAAGATATGAACTGACGTAGACAAAAAGAAGGAAAAGCGTCTTTTGTATTCTCACAAAAATGATGATGATATCACATTGTTACCACGGGCAACAAAATTACTACAAATTTGTCTTAACAGTATGAATGTTTGCACACATTTCTCACATTTGGAAGCTTTTCAGTATTGCACCAAGGCATCTTTCTGCTCCTCTGTTTCAGCATGACCGTAAAGACCTTGAGTGTGCGTGTGTGCTTGTTAGAGCAAAAGTCTGGCTTGGTCTAAAATGAATTTGTACATGATGGCTCTGTCAGACATCCATACACCTCCCGCTACCACACCCAGCAGCTAACCCAAACCTCTCAGACAGGCAGACAGGTGGACGGCATGCGCGGGGGCAGCATGGTTCTGGAGGGGGTGGGTGGGCGATATTGATTCAGTGTCTACTGTACTTGCAGAGAGAACAGAGAGGGGGCCAACGGCGCTTTTCTTACAAGGCTAACTCTGGACCAATCTCATCACACGTTCTCTCAGGGGACAATTTTTTTTAACCTTCTCCCCGTTTTCTTTTCCTTTCACTCTCTGCATTGCATTCATTCTCTCTTTCATTTTTATTCTGTTAAGGCAAAAAAAAAAAAGGCAAAAAAAAAAAAAAAACAAGGTCGACAAAGGTTGTCCTCCCAGCAGTCAACAGAGAGAGGAGGGGGTACAGATAGCTCTCCAGAAGACAGGCCTGAGAGCCGAGATATCCCACAATGCAGCTGATAAGAAAGTGGGCCATATAACCTTTGCTGGGCACGTGACAGGAATGCAGACGGCGGACAGCGTTGGGAAGAGGATGGGGATGTGGAGGAAAGATGCTGCTTCTGCGGCTCTCGCTCTTGAAAGATGAAGTCAAAGTCGGGAAGGGGAAGAGGAAGGGGGGGAGGATGAAGAGGAATGGCCGTGATAAGCAAAAGAAGATGTTAGCTGCCAGAGAGACAAGGAGGATGAAAGAGAGGAAAAGTGAATGAAGAGAAGAATAGAGGGGACGAAGAGGAAGCGATGCGTGTCATATCTCACTGAAAAGCTAAATAAACTTTATTGACTTTATTCCCAAAACCAAAATCTCACCTGGTCGGTTTCTGAAGGGGGTTAAAATGTCATAATTGCAGTCACCTGAGTAGTCACCAAGCAGGAGGTGAGACTTTTTGCCAGAGGTTTGACACAAGTGAGAGATGTTGGGCTTTAACATGTGGATAGTGTTATGATCAAAATCATTACATTTCCTAAGCATAATCAAAAAGCAGTAGAAAAAGAAAGCAATATTACAAAAAACAAAAAGAGTATGTCAACTTTGTCACCCTCCTCTGCTGACTCACTTGTTGCTGCACACTTTCTGAAACCTACAGTTATAGTAATGAGACAAGAGCAATGTTCAGTTTGGTTGCCCAAAACCTGTATCTGCAGCAGTCGAAGTGGACAGAAACCTGGAACACATAAAGACCTGGGAACACAAATCTTGAAGTATTACGTTACAGCATTCTATTTATTTTTTGATAAAGTGTAGTATTTGAATCCCCTGTTCATAATTAGCCTGTCTGAATGAAATCAATTCGCACTGTTGCTTTTTTGCTCAGGCATCGCAGGGGACCATATCTATGGCAATGCTACATTCAGCAGCTCTCTTCCCAGCCATGTGCTAACACATATCAGCTTGATTTGCTCCAACGTGGGAATAATTGACCCTGAACAATTATTACTCTGAGTGCTCTCATTTTTCTTCTCCTCAGCTTCCCGCGGCCGTGCCTAGCGGAAGGCTCCCCTCGGTCTCTAAACCGAGGACTCGCTGCGGCGCGGCAGAATCCCCGCGAAGGCGCTTCACAAATGAAGTTCTCCTCTCCATCTCAGGAGACTCCGTCGCCATTTGTTTTCATTATTTTGACAACCCCTTTTTAAGGAGCGCTCCTCTTCAGCCTCCTCTTTGCCTCTCTTTCCAACGCTCCCTCTGTGCCCCCCCCCATTTATTTGGAGCTCATCCCGAGTGAGGTGCAACGATGTGTTTCAGTCACAGCTCTCTGCCTCAGAAGACATGGGGGGAGTGTGGGGGGCAGCAGAGAAGCACTTCCTCATCTAGATAAATAGACACCTCCCAGCTCTATCTCTTTCTTTCACTTTCTCAGTTTTTTGTAGTGAATCTTGAAAGGTTCTGAATTTTCGTAGACCCGACTCAGTCTAAACTGGCTGGGTCAGATCGGCTTTTTCTGCAGCTTTAGCAGCAAGACGATATCGAACCACAAAAGCGAAGGGCTGAAGAATAAACTACCAGTTCCCTCTGGTTCCACGTTCATTATTTACTTTTCAGAAAATGTCTCCATCCTGCTGGAGGTCATACCATTATACCGATAAATTGAGGGTATGCTAATCACCATTTTTTCCCCTCCATGAATATTCATCACAAATCATATTATTCAGTATCACCATTACCTTAATTGTACTGTAATCAATGCTTAAACTGACATTCTCTTTGTGCCTGTTCGCACACTGAGAAAAATCAGCTGAAAGGGTGGAAAATATAAGAGCCCAAATGCGCGACTGAAACAAAGCACATTCCCAGACATGTTCTTGTTCAAGCCAGCGTTTTCTTCTCAGTCCCTAAAGTGAGGTACCAAAGATTCTTAAACAGACTGATTTGTATATTCCTGAAACAAAGACCTCCAACATCAACACTTCATCAAGGGTAAACAAATCGCCCTTTCTCTCTTCTGATTTCACCTCCGCTGCCTCGTGCGTCCTGTTTCAAAGCTGGTCTTGATTTGTATTTGGTTTCACTTCTGCCTCACGACCGCAATAACAGGGCGATACATGAACTCAAAAGGAAAAGTTAAAATCTTGCGGCAGAACAGGCTGATCACACATCTGGCTGATTGCTATACAACCCAGCGTGCATATGGGTGGAGCTGTGCACACAGTACTATGCAGTGAGTGTTCAGACAAAGGGAAAGCAGTTGCTGTAATAATACTTTTAGTTGTATTTCTTTTTTAACATCTTTCCTGACCTTTTTACGAATTACCGTGACACTATCTAATTTGCTAAAAGGGCCTCCTTTCTTATGAAATGTCAAAATCATCTCAGTTTTACAGATTTAGAAAGTTAGCAGTTCTGCTGTCGGACAAAGATGGAAACATGCCATCCTGTACATTTCCAGGCTAGTTCCACAAAACAGGAAAGCTGTCTTCGCTCTGAAAAATCAACATTAATTAGCGAACGATCTCTCAGCTGGGTCAGGCTGTGTTACTCTGCAGATTGGACCTCGGTTCATTCACAGCTCTGCCACGCTGTCAGCGTATTCTGGAACCATTTCAGGTGTGGAGCCACAGTTTTGATACAGATCAGAACTGTCTGGGCAGCATTTTTGTGTTTCATTCATTTTGAATATAACAGTTTGCGGCTTATTAAAAAGCTTTGAGACTGTTCATGAATATGACAATCTTTTGTGTCACTAACCCTACGCCTGCATTAATTAAACAAATATTTCAGCTGTCTGCAATAGATTGGCGACTTGTCCAGGGCGCATCCTGCCTCAGTGACAGCTGAGATAGATGACCTTGAATTGGAAAAGTCAGAGAAAATGGATGGATGGATATTTCAGCTATTGTTGCATACAGTATCATATAATATTGTGATTTTGTCTTCAAAAACAGAATGAGAGAGCAAGCAGGGCAAGAATGACGTCATGTGTCTGGGTTTTTGTGAGTCCTTATTTTATATTCTCTTTGTGTCTTTTGTCCTGGCTTCCTCCGCTCACCTCCAACCCAAGCAGCAGAAAGCTGCCTCTCCCTAAACCTGGTTGTGTTGGAGGTGTCTTCCTGTTAAAAGGGAGTTTTTCCTTCCTACTGTTGCCGCGTGATTGCTCATAGGGGGTTGTTTGATTAGTAATTTCCTTCCTGAAAATGATCAAACGGGTTTTCACCCTGATGTAAATTTATGCACAACAGGGCAATTTGGGTGTTTATTTTGACAGAGACCCCTTTTCCCTCCCATGGTCAGTGGCAGCAGCCCTGGCCCTCTTTGCACAAGTTTATCCCAACACATCTTGGGCTCCAGGTGGGCCAAGATGCTGTCTGCTCGGCAATGCGTGCAATTTTGTCAAGGACATGCCGTCGAGCAGCCTCATTCCCAGGGTGTCAGATGCTGCTGTTTTGTCACAACTGGGTTTATGGCAATGTGTGGGGATTCAATCCATTCTTTTCACACATGGGTACTTGTAAAGAATCCCCTGGCACTGCATTCATTTGGTAAGCATAATTTTTCAATGTGCAAATGTTAATGTGGTGAAGGAGTGTGTTTTACAATCCAAATTGAAATCTTTTTCTGAACCGAGCCAGCGAATGAAGAAAAAATAGTTCATAGTTTTTGGCATCTAAGGGTTGGCAACCAGTGATCTCATTATTTTTCCCACAACATTAGGAGACAATCAAAAACTACAACTACAAACTGAAAAGAACTAAAAATGGGATTTGCTAAGTGAGCAGGGAAACCACTTCATCATTCCTGAAGTTTTCTGAAATGACAGGCTCTTAGAGGCCAACTTGCTTCCTCTCATTAAATCCTGTAAAGTAAGTAAATCCTCTTCTGTAAACTTCCCTGTCTGTCTTCCACATTTTGCCTGTCTGCAACCTGTATGTGTCAAATCTGTAGGTCATCACAATGTCAATAAATTTATTTAGACAAGCTTATACATGTCTGTGTTTGGAGTTTAGAAAGTCATTTGTTCCTACATCCTATATCTAGAAAGCTGTGCCCAAAGAAAGTAAAGGATGAATAATGATAAATATAAAATAAATTTATTGATACATAAACAAATTAATTATATGCATTGCTGACATAAGTCAGTCTGAACCCGGTACATAAAAAATAGCAGAGTCCAAAAAAATTGACTCATGAGATGAATCTCTTGACCTAGATGGTATTTTTTATTTTTATATTTAGGATTTCTACACAGCTAAAGTTGTAACATAACTAGTTCTTAATCACAAAATTTGTCCAAGAACCCACAGCATGTTTATAATATCCAACATTGTGTCTATATAGATGTGATTCCCTAGAGGATATAAATTTCGTGAAATGGTTCAGTAAATAATAGGATTACATACTAAAAATGTATATAATCACAACGGGGCAGCAGGGTTACAGTAAGGAATGAGCAGAAAATGACAAAAATGGGAAGGAGAAAGAAAGAGCGAGGCCGAAGGTGACAAAAGGGACAGTTTACCACCAGCGTTCTTTTGCTTGGCAGCGAAGCAGAAAAGTGAATTACCCTTCTACTCCAGCACTTCTTAATCTAATATATCCGATGAGCAGCTTCAGCCCCGGATTGGGCTGGGGTGTGCACATTCGTGCTGTGTCACAAAACATTAGACACTATCGCTGCTATTCATTTCTTTATGGTAATTCTGAGGCACACCTCTTACTATAGGCACTGAGGGACATCACTCTCCAGTTTTTCGATTTTGGATACTTTATTGGGAGAATTATCATCCATTGATGTATATTTAGCTGCCCTTTGTCGAACCTCGGAGGAATTTGCAGTGACTGATTGAATAAAAGGGCATACGTTTCTGTTACTCATATATTTTGCCTTCATTTTTGTTTCCCCAGGAAGGAACTTATACTCAGGGGTAATAAAGCAATATAACTGTGAACTAAACTAAATGGATTTCAATGTTAGTTACTGCTGTCCTAGCCCAGAGTCCATAAAGCAGCACAATTTGTATCTTTTCTTATGTAAGGTTATACCGGCCAGTTTTCCATCCAGACTTAGAAAGTCAAAACAGTGGCAAACTGCCAAATATTTACATGGCCTAATGGCTGTGTGAAAGTGAAAAGGTTACTTGGTCTTTACCCTTTAGAGATATGATAGAGCAAGCTTTATGATTTTCACTTATCAGCAGGTAGTTCAACCATGAGATGCTTATCCACGGGTTTAAGGCTGCCACTGAGATCGTTGTGGGTGGTGACTTTCTTGTTGCCAAGTGTTAAGAGTTGCTGTATGTACAATGGGTGATGGGACACCCTATAACCTGACCCCCACCACCCCCCACCCGTTTCCTCATAGCGAGGCAATTGGCAGGCAAACAGCTGCTTGGTCGAAGCGGGCTGCATATCAATGGCTCTAATTAATTGGATTAATGGAGAGGGTTCTGGGATTTGGGGAGAGGCTGGAGGAAGCATTTCAGTGGAAACAGAATTGCCGTCCCCGAGGGCAGGGGGGTCGTGAGGGAGCTAGGAGGGGGCACACGACTGAATATGGATGAGGAAAAATTGAGTTAAAACAGAGGAGACTGCGGCATTCATTAGACCGCCCACCCTCTGAAGTAGCTGCTTAATATGCACGCTATTACTATGCAAATCAGTGATAATGAAACGCAGAGGATTTTTTTAATCAGAGGAAGAACAAGCAGATGTTGGGAGGGCTTGGAAAGAAGTGCCATGAGTCTTGCTGCATGATCTTGTGTGCGCGCATGTGTGTGTGTTATTGTCTGTGTGAATATGTGAGCGTATGTACATACCAGAGCTGGAAGGTGTTGAGTAGTTCACTGAAAAGGAAAAAAATAATGTAATCAGTCCTTTAAAGCAGTTATACTTTGTGCAAACTATGTGTGAACAAGTTATCTGGCAGCTTCAATAAAACTGATTAGTCTTCTCTGCGGGAGTTACATTAAGAAATCAGAATTAAGAACAGGTTATTTATAGGAGAGATTTGCGTGGGTACCTTGGGGAGAGATAAAGCTTGATGGACTCATACCGAAACAATCTTTGCACTGCCTACAGTGATATGGTAAATCCCTGCAGTAGTCCTCCCCAACTGAAGAGTCAACATTGGGATACACCAGCTGTGCTGGATGGTCTGGTCCTGCTGGCAACAGAGTTGAGTGGTGTGTGTGCATGCTTACTGAGCTGCACAATGAAGTGAGAATGATGTTGTGTGTTAGTGGCATCACATACGTCACTAAGTGTATGTATGGTCTGGTAAAGACTGCTGTACGGAAAGCTTCTCCCTTTAAGTGGCTCCCTGTGGCTCTTTGCTCTCACAACCTAATCAAGGCATTTCTCTGTGGGCCTGTTACATTAAGTGTTCACTCAGCACAAGTGGAGGAATCAGGCAGACTAGATGAAGTCATCGATCATCAGGCAGCTGCCTTTTAAGCACTGGGTGCCTCGCAGCGCTGTTGGAGCATGGTGGTGGACAGGCTCCATGGACAAGCCTGGTTGCTATCCATTGGTATGTTTTCCATTTCCTTTGTGCTTCAAATAGATGCATGCTAACAATATGGTGAATAGAGGCATGTTCATTCAATCTATTAGACATCAATGATAAGGGCTATTTAGCATTTATATTTCATTGATCAACTTTTGTTGATCAAGTTTTTGTAGCAGCATAGTTTGCTTTGTATATATATGTGTGAAATAAATAGAAAAGAAACCGAAAGAGGAAAGATGGAAGTAAACAAATTAGTGTCTCAGCTCTTTGCCTCAATATATTGTTGCCATTAGGTGGAGAATGTCAAGTGGGTCCTCCCTACTAGGCTGTATAGAATATTACAAGACTGAATCTCCATCCTGTTTGACTCCCCATGGCACAGTAATAACAACAATCTAATGATGCACAATACATCAGGTGAACTGAAGTCCCACTATCCCGGAGCCAGGCTGGAATTTGATCTTCAGCTTGATAATGAGAATGGTGATGATGATGAGGTAGCTGAGTGATGATGATGGTTGTCTCCCTTGTTAGTGTGTCTCCGTCCTAATTACAGAGGGTTATTACAAGGCTGGATTTAAGAGTTACTGTAGGTAGATCAGGCAGACTTAGATGGACCTGACTGATTAACGCCTTCTAAATAAAAATTAGTTTCTGCCATAGAGATCACAGCTATTATGGGGAATTATTTTGCAGCCCAAAAGTTCTGTGTGAAATACATTAAATTAAATGTCTTATTCAACTTTCAACAATTTTAACAATGTAAAGAAATAGTCATCATAGATTGTTTGGTCTAGGAGAAAAGTAGTAACAAGAAAGGACATCTAGAACAGCACCAGTCACTTTTTATGCTAATAACTCAGAAATTGTTCATATTAGAGTGTACTGTATTAGTTGGAAAAGGGTATAGCAGAATTCTAGACCAAAATGAAGCAGGACGCATCACCATGCTGTAGTATTGGTGATGCGTCCAAACCCTAATGACATAATCTACCTTCGTAGTGTCCCCATCAGAAAAACCACATATCTTTGTTTTAACAGTTACTCGTCATGATCAATAAACTTCATTTAAGTGCATTTAAGTATATTTAAGTTAACTTCAGTCCCGCAGATCTACAGACCAGTCAGCGACTATCTGGAAGCCACTTGTCACGAGGGAAAATGCGTATTCCCAACCGGTTGTCAGACAGTTGCTGGAGGTTACTGTCATTGCTATGAAGTAGATTGAGACATCCCCATTCACGCAGGCCAGAGACAGGACTTGGAGGTCCCTAGGGAAAAGTGATCTGTGGTTGGCAACTGGTTGGTGAGCAGTTGCTGCAGGTTGTTTGCAGTTTTACCATGAAATTGGTTGGAAAGAGGCATATATTGCTGTATCAAAAATTTCCTTCCACTTATTTTGGTAGCTTGGAAAGCTACCAACTTGTCTGCAAACACTTGTCAACTATTTCCCAAGGCATAGAGAAACCGTGAAAAAGGACAATGCAAACCAGTTGCCTGCATCTACTCCTGCAGCACCCTCTGTGTGACAGATTTCACCTAGCAAATACAAGCAACTGCTTGCCAACCAGTTGAAGAATTCAGATTTTTCCCTAGTGACCAGAGGCTGCCAACTGGCCTCTAGGCCTGTAACTCTGAGGCCTTACTCATGTAGGCAAAAAATCCCCAGTATTCAGAGCCCTTGACATACTTTTAAATAAAGAGAAAGTGCCCGCAAGATAATTGGCAAGACAGTCTAAGAAATACTGTGCTTTCTACTAATACCATAATGTTATTTTTCATCTACATAATGGGTTAATGTGC
Source organism: Rhamphochromis longiceps (assembly GCF_057381845.1). NCBI lineage: Eukaryota > Metazoa > Chordata > Actinopteri > Cichliformes > Cichlidae > Rhamphochromis > Rhamphochromis longiceps. The sequence continues at coordinate 9,307,692 of NC_140568.1, read as the reverse complement.
TTAAAATTGTGAAATGTATCCATTTGACCCGATATAAGTGTTGATATTCTGTGATTTCAGTTCATACATGATCAGTGAATTTTCTGGGTTTATGACTGACATGACAGGGTGCGTAGGCTAAAAGTCTGCATTGGGAAGCAGTGGTGCGCTGCACTTATTACACTCAGAAAAGGAGCCACTGAGCCACAACACTGATAAGTAGGGCTTTTGGCTGCCCCTCGCAACACTGAGACCACTTCAACCAGCCGAGCCCTACATTGGACTCAAACAGTGAAGGTCAAAGAGGATAAACCCAGCTATGGTCTGTCGCTCCATCGGGATGTCTCAGCATGTGTGTGCTTATGTGTCGGGCATGAAAAGGGGCACATAAAATTGTCACATAGCTCAACACACAGACATAATATTGAGCTGCTCTTGCTCACAGTTTCCACTGTCACTGCCTCCAGTGCTCACAAGCTGATTGCCTTGAAAAATAATGCCCCTGTCAAAGGTCTTCAGCACCATTTAGTTGAGCTGGGACAGGAGAATGGCGGCTAAGCTGTCATCCCTGTTGGACAACGTCTCCCACCCCATGCAGCAGACTGTGACAGCACTGAGCAGCTCCTTCAGTGGGAGACTGCGGCACCCACGGTGTGGGACGGAGAGATTTCGCAGGTCTTTCCTCCCCACTGCTGTCAGACTCCACAACAAAGACTTTAACTGAACAAACACACACATCCACACATGTGCAATAACACTAAGTGCAATAATCTTTTCTGGCATCGTTGTATTTTTACTCAGTTGTATATAGCATTCGTATTCTATTTTTATCTTATTGTATATTTTTATTCTATTTTATTCTACTGTATATAGTATATTATTTTATTCTATTCTGTACAGCTGTGTACTGTATTTATTCTTATTGTATTCTAATTTTTGCGTCATAACTTTTGCACTGTCCACTTCCTGCTGTGACAAAACAAATTTCCCACGTGTGGGACTAATAAAGGTTATCTTATCTTATCTTAGCTAAATGCCACCTTTCTGCCTTTTTTTCTGTTATCAGCTATGAACTCAGATGGAGCTGCAAAGCCAAAATTAAGATTTCTTTTAAAATGTATAAATCACTGCTTTAGTCTGTACATTTACATCGACTCTCTAAGGGAATAAACTGGATGGAGTAATCAACATCGATGCTGTGAATGAACCACATTGCCTGATTTATATAACCACAGCTGCTGATACAGCACTTGACGTTTGCTAGCATGGTGGCTAAATAGATATGAAGTCACTTAACTATGTCAGAAGTTTATGTGATATTGTTCTCTGTAGTACAATCTGTGTGAAGTTTCGGTGTTCTTTGATTTTTGTTTATTTTGTTTATTTATTTATTTTTTTTAGAAAGGGGTGGATGATGGGCATGGACATAAAATCTATTTGGATGTGTGTTGGTGTGTGCATGCCTTGGTTTTTCTTTGTTTGCATCTGGCCTTGGCATGAAGGGGCCGGGAGGTTTGGTCAGTGAGGCGCTAGCTGATGTCAGCTGGCCAGTGGGCACATGGTTCAGTCGCATCAGATTGCCATCACTGGACAGTTTTGGCTCTACACTGATGTGCTCACGCTCAGTCTACTGTCTCCCTCCATCCCCCTTTTTTCCATAATAAATCCAGCCTCTTTGTCTGCTTCACTATGCCTAGATGTGGATTTCTGTAGTGGCAACACTTTGGAACTAATTCATCACTCATTTTAAAATTACCTAACCAATTATTGCCAATGTAATACCCAACTAATTCCAAACAGTTACACACAAAGCCTTGGATTGAGAGGATCAGTCTGTACAATATGCAGGTGGTTCACAGTTCTAATTTCACACAAGCCAAAATCTATTTACTTCCAGATGAGCATGTTTTTTTCTGCTTGGACCTCCTTGATATCTATTCTGCTTCAATTAGCAACAGATGCCTCCTTGCAGAGCGCTAACCCTAATCGTACGTGATGAGCAATGCACATCGCCCTGGTGCTGCATGACCCTCCTTCAGCTGTAATGGGGAATTTTTCCCAAAGCCCTTTTCTGACACCATCCAAACGTACACACATACATCCCGTGCTCCCCGATATTCGAAATAAAGGGGTGGCTGGGGGCACCGCAAATGGGGCTAGTTTTGTGACCGCAAATTAGCTGCTATAATTGCATATCCCTCCCCGTTCCCATAATTTTTCAGGCCTGCTTGGTGCGCTGAGGAGAGTTTGTTTGTTTTGGTGTCAAGGCCATTTAGAATCAAAATGAGGACCTCCAGTGCACATGTGGACCCCCAAGCCAAATGGCAGTGCCATAGCCTTAAATAGTCCTGCCTCAGCCACAGCACAGTCTGGTCCAGAGGGAGACAGCGAAAGAGAGCTGAAGTGCAAACTGAATGAAAGACTTGGTGTTAAGCATTTCCCTGATTTTCGTGGTTTCTCCTGCTTGCTAGCATAAATAACCAGGGGTGCAGCAAGAAATTTGTGGGCCCTGTGAGGCAATAAATACCTGAGAATCCCTGACATATTTGAATCATCATTCGTTTAAAGAGTCACTCAGCATCACCCTTTCCCAAAGTAACTTTTTTAGAGTGCTGTTATCCATGTCAAGGTTTTGTGGAAATACAGCATTTGAGTTCATCAAGACGATTTTAGTTCTAGTTGCCTGTACCACGCCTGCGAGTGAAATCAGCTGCTTTTACTGTGAGGGTGCTGTGTCATGCAGATATTTTTTAATACCATTTATTTTTATAACAAACAAATTCATATTATTACTGGTGGTCCTTGTTTCAAACACTAATATCACTGCCATCTGACTCTGATATAGAAACAAATTCCATCATTGCCATCTTAGGATTTCAAGAAGTGTGGAGCTTATTGTTTTACAATAAAATGTGTAACTCTTCAAAACCCTCAGGCTTAAGCAGAGCTTACATGTGTGTGAGGCTGCGTAAAAAAAAAAAAGAAGCTTTGCGTGCTTCCAGACCACCAGGCAAAGGAGTAACCCAGTGTTAGACTTACTGAAAAGCCAATTTTTTCTTATTTACCAAAGACAATGACTTGCAGATGATGTTGCTCCCCTCAAAAATGTGCAAGCTAGCAAGCAACCAAACAAGCATAAATCACATTAATTAGCTTTACAGCTGTAGTGCGGTCCTGTTGATGCCTCAGTGGCTTCAGCAAGATAAGAAATCCTTATGCTATAGTGTAAATACAAACAGCAAATCAAGATTGAACAACAAAGACCAATTAGTGCTTTGGGTTGATAATTTAGGCACACGTTTAGATTAATTTACTCTTGAGGATCTGGAAATAAACATCTGATTCAGTCCTATCTTAATCTAAGTCCCTAAATTACCTGAGTAAATCTTCTTTATCCTGGGCTTTAACTGTGATTTCATTTTGCTCATTTTGCCGTAATTGTGAACTAAGATTTGACTGATAAATATTTAAAGAGGGTAACTTTAAGCAGGATTTAAACTTGTAAACATGTACAAAACAAATATTTCATATCAATGCCAGCTTTGTTCCGTATCAATTTGACCGAGCCTTATTCTCTTTCATTTAGATTATACTGCCTGCAGAGTGACTTGCAGGCATTTGCATAATGCAAACAGCGCATTCGCAAATTCGTCAGACGCTTTCAACAAACCTTTTTGTTTCTGTTCATCGCTCTGCACACAGTGACTTAACAAAAGTATTGTAAATTTATTAAAAATAAAAGACTGAGTGACCCTATTTCAAAGTTGGTATTCTTCACTTTGTACATGGTTGAAGCACCTTAGACAGAAATGCCAGCCTCAAGTCTTCCAAAAAAAAAAAAAAAACCTTCTGTGATACCATCAGTTGAATCTTCGAACTCACCCGAGCTGAACTGGGAGTGTCAGTGCACAGCAATTTTTATTGTAGGTCTCCACGGAGATGCTTCTATTGAGTAGGATCCACATTCTTGCTGGGCCACTCCAGGACCTTCACAGAGCTTTCCTGAAGCCACTCCTGTGTTTTCTTGGCAGCACATTGAAACAGAAACCTTTGCCACAGCCTGACACCTGGGGCATGTTTGAAAAGGTTTTCACTGAAGCCCCCCTCTATATTTTTTGGTAGTCCCTGTCACAGGAATAGAATCCCTATGCTGGGAATGATGCTACTGTGTTTGAATGTAAAGGTGATATTATTGTGGTGATGCTCAGTCCCTGGTTTCCACAAACAGCATCTCCAGTGCTACTGATAAAACTACACCAGGGCATAGCAGTAAGGGCAAAAAAACAAAGGATATGAATGCTAATGTAAGTGAGATATTATGGGGTCAGGAAAACAATTATTACATAAATTTAAAGATGACTCTGAAAGATAAAATGTGAAAGCTGTATAAGCTGTATAAGATGCCCTGAGACCTCAACCACCTACAAAAAACCCCAAGCAATCAAAAAAAATTAGATACAATACAAGCAGACAAGAAATACGCCTTTTTTAAACACGAATTTACAAAACTGGTGAAACACAATTAAATCATCCTGCAGCAGATATAATAATATCAGAATCATGTGATTTGCATGTTTAGTAAGTCCTCTGATGGATTCTCGGCTTTTTGAAAAGTCACTATGGCAACCATGTCCTGTGGACATTTCCATTGTGGCATTTATTGAACTTGAAGCATTGCTGTTTATCAGATTTCATACAAATGTAAGTTTATGCTATAGACAGAAAGATAGATAAATAGATAGATATATACAAAATAGATCGATAGACACAACAATCTCATCAAAGCATTGCAGCATGGTTTCAGAGTCAAAAACCAAAGCAGTGAGCGTTTGCCACTAAAGCTGTTGACAAAACCAGAAAAGCATTAATTATGAAAAATTATGGACCTAATTTATCACTTTAAATAAGTCAGTACCACCCACATGACAGCTTGTTTCCCTTAAGTAAATGTTTTTTTGTTGTTGTTGTTGATGATATCTGGCCCTCCCTGGCAGGTTGTGTGACTGAGCTTTGGTTTAAAAAAAAGAGGAGGATTTACAAAAAAAGAAGAACTGGAAGTTCTTCACTGAAGTGTTCTTCCTAACATTGCAGTCTTGCACCTCTTTGCACGTATCGTATGACTCATTTACATAAATGGACCATTTCAGCTGAAGGCTTTCTTGCTAATGCTTGTCTCTGGGACTAAATAAAGACTGGGCACACACTGTTCATGACTGCATCCTTTGTCCACCACAATTAAAGACCACATTGACCACTGCTGGTCAGGTCCCTAAGAGCTATGGTCACAGAAAATTCCCAGTGGTCAAAATGTTCTCTCTTTTTCCAATTCACTGTGCATCAAAAGAGGTTTGACTGTTTAGATTATGAAAATAACAGAAGACGCTTGTGTAGTATAATAGTTTATTATAAGTGCTTTTGGTTGTTTATGCTGCTTTTTTTCCATTTAAATAGCTGAATTTTTAAAAGGGCCTCAACCTCAGCTATAGTTGTGGAAGGATGAATCTTTTATTCCTAATTTTAAACATAAACCTGTTTTTTATTTGATGGCTAACTGACATCTAGTAAAGATAGAAAAAGCCAGGGTTGTAACGTTGTGTTGATATGGCGTGTGCTCTCACCATGTGCTGATATTACAATTATCTGGTTGTATCCCTGATCAGCTCCATGTGTTTTCAGGAATGCTGTTTATCTCCAAAATAGAGAAGCTTTGTTGCTTCCATGAAGAACATCCAAACTTAAGCAAACTTTGTAATCGTTCTGAAATGAAATACTCGAGTGCATGTGTCTCTTTTGAACTCATGCTTTAGTAATCACTCGTTTTCACGAACAGTTTGCGAACAGTTGTAAAACAAATGCAACGTTCACCTATAGTATACATGACAGTCAAGTTTTGTCTGTCTGCAACTCATTTACAGTCAACAGCCGTTTTGTTAGGCACACCTAATTATATCTAATCAGCCGGTCACAGGCATTTAGGCAAGTAGAAATGGTCAAGACTACTTACTGAAGTTCAAATTGAACATTGGAATTGGGAATAAAGGTGATTTAACTGACTTTGAACGTGGCATGGTTGTTAGTGCCAGATGGGCTGGTCTGAGTATTTCAGAAACTGCTGATCTCCTGGGATTTTCCAGCACAACCATCTTTAGGGTTTACAGGGAATGGTCCAAAAAACAGAGAGAAAGTATCCAGTGAGCTGCAATTGTCTGAGTAAAAATACCTTGTTGATGTCAAAGCTGAGAGACAAATGGGCAGACTTCTTCGAGCTGATAGGAACACAACAGTAACTCAGATAACCACTCATTACAACGACAGTATGCACATGAGCGTTTCTGAAGCAGATGGACCACAGCAAAAGAAGACAACACTGGTTCCCACTGTGTTCAACTAAGAATAGGAAACTAACTATTTCACCCAGAGTTGAACAACAGAAGATTAAGAAAACACTGCCTGAGCTGATGAGTCTCGGTTTCTGCTGCAACAGTCAGGATCAGAATTAGGTGTAAATAACATGAAAACATGGATCCATCCTGGATTGTATCAACAGCTCAGGCTGGTGTGACATGGTATGGAACATATTGTCTTGGCACACTTTGGTCCTCTTAGTACAAACTGAGCATTGGCCAGTGAGTGTATATGATACTGTATTGGCAAATATGTTTGTTTACCATACAAGTTGCATTCATGGGAGGCCAGGATAGACACAGTCTATGATTTATTGATAAATTCCACAAGAGTCACTATAATTTGAGACTGTTGAATATTAGGTGTTTATTTGTGGAAGTAGTTCGTTATGAGTTTGGATTGCACTTTTGCCAGTAATGTGTTTGAGGGTGCTTGTGGGTGTGTGTGTGTCCCATGTTCATGCTGCTCTAGATGATGTAGATTGATGTATTTTTCCTAACCAGCATGCCATGAATCAGTCGTGAAATGGTTGCTTTGCACCATAATGGAGAAAGGGCTACAGATATAATTAATACAGTTCTTAATGATGTTAAGTGTAGCAAAGCCTCTAACAACCTTTGTATAATTCATGACCCCTGTGTCACCATTCTTCTTCTTTTCCAGGGAACATTCCCTCCAGTGTTTTTTTTTTTTTTTTTTTTTTTTCTGTGCCGGGAAAGTTGCTGTTGCCGCAGAGATGAAGCAGAAAAACATCTTTCTTTGGAAGCAGCAGAGAAACAGATGAATGTTAAAGACCGTTCGCCAGAGCCAGTCGTCTTCTCGTGTTTAAGGCTCTTCATCTTTTTTGTTATTCCACACATTTTTTTTAAATTTTTTTTTTTTTTTACTGAAAATTGCAGCAGCGGGAGAATAATAAATATGTTCTTAGAATTCTACTTGTTTTCCACTTTGTCTTCGAGGTACAAGCGGCAACATGTGCTTCGGGGTATAAATACCCAGACAGATGTTGAATTAGTAAAGATTTTGAGCAAATGGCCTGCTAATTCACAGACTTACAAAACCACAGTGATAATCACATAGCAGTTTGTTCATCTCCAAAGCCTACAGTAAATGCTAATCTGTGCCTGAACTCGCTTTAAAAAAGTGATCTCATCGCGGCAATGATGGCTGTAATATTTTTCTAAAAGTCCCTTTGAGTTCTGCCAGTGGTGCTGCCTGTGCTCCAAAAATGTCAGTCACACTGAAGAGGTTAACCCTGGCCCTGTAAGAGAGCTGATGGAATATTACACAAATAGATGGACTGTATCTGATCCCAGCTCAGCATGTTGTAAGACCATCCTATTCCAATCTTTCCTCTCTCTGTCACCTCATTAAAAATACAAAGAGGGTAAAGAAGGGCCAGTCCTGAGCAATCTCCATTAAAGCTGCCAGTGAATGCAGTGGCGTTAATGTCATTTAATGCTGTTTTATCTGAAAAGCCACATTAGACTCAGATTTAGTAATCTGGGTTTGCCCATGCTCGTTTCTGTGATGTCATTATGCTAAACTGACCTTTATAGCCAGATTAGGAGTGGTGGAGGGAATAGAGGGAGGTATTGGAAAGGGAATTAACAAGAAATGAAAAATGGTGTATTTAGCATATGGATGATGAAGTATTCGGCAGCATTTTCGAGCGACATCGACTATGACTCAAAGGGAGGAAGACAAAATGCCCGTCTTTGATCAGAGTCTTTAAATTAATGTTTAGCTCTTTCAGGAATTCCTGGTGCCAAATATTTACTTTTTTCTTACTATAATAAGTCTGAACACCCCCCCCCCCCAACACACACGCATAGGAACACACAAAGAAAAAATCCGATATATACAGTACAAAACCGCTGGGTTGCTCTAAATCCACTGCACTTTTTAAGTTCATTTGTTCCACTAAAAGGTTTTCAGATTCTTTTCAGGCTCCCTGCACTCCCTGCAGAATGATTCCTGTTCTCTTTACATTTGGACAACATCCATCAATATGAGCGGGCTGTGCATATCGCTCTTGAGACAAGGACGTGCAGCACACTCAGCAATCCCTTACTTCCAAACTTGTGGAGCAGAATAAGCACTTAGTTCTCTTTACCTTATACACTAAATCCCAAGAGACAGACACAAACATTACAAGAGTGGCAAAAAGGTTCACCAAAAGGATGATCAAACCCAGACTTAATCTTCAAGTTGTGCTCATATTGATCATCTTGGCATGATTAGAGAAGAAGGATAGAGCTGTTGGCTGCTGTTACAGCTTGGATACATGACTATCAGTTCATAAACCGACCTTACACACTCGGACCTCCAAACACTGGTTGAGACTCACATAGAGGCGGAGGTAATATGTAAACAATGGACAAAAGTGTAGAAATTCCAAATTCTAGCCGGGCTTTTACAGATAATAATAACAGCATTCAACCATCCCTGATAAATTATAGCTGCAGTAAAGTAAAAAGATGTTGCATGTAGGATACGAGTGGAAGAGGACAAAAAGTCGCTGAACATAAAAAACAAACAAACTCACCTATAGATTAAACAAATCTAAAGAAAGGCAAAAGTGTGGCACTGTCAGGAGTGGCGGAGAAATGTGTGAGGTTGGTGCAGGACATGTATGAAGACAGCAAGACTGTGGTGAAGCGTGCCGTAGGACTGATGGTTTGGAGGTGAGGATGACATGAAGGATCGGCTCTGAGCCCCTTCTTGTTTGCAGCGGTGATGGAGAGGTTGACTAATGAGGTCTGGCAGGAGTCTTCGTGGACTCTGATTTTTGCAGATGGCATTGTGATCTGTGTAGAGTTGAGAGAGCAGGTGGGGGGGGGGGGGGGGGGGGGGGGGAAGCCAGGAGAGGTGGAGGTATGTATCGGAGAAAATAGGAATGAAAGTCAGTAGAAGCAAGATAGAAAACGTGTGTGAATGAGAGAGAGAGAGAGAGAGAGATATGTGTAACAGGGATCTGCAAGGAGTAGAGATAGTGAAGATAGATGAGTTTAAATACCTGGGGTCAACCGTCCAAAGCAACAGAGAAGAGACAAGAGAGGTGAAGAAGAGAGCGCAGGCAGGGTGGAGAGGGTGGAAATGAGGGTCAGGGGTGGTTTTTGACAGATGGACAGAACCGAGAGTGAAATGTTAGTAAAGGTGTACGATTTGGAGATGGTGGTAGGTCTTAAGCTTCCTCTTAAAGTATCGACAGTATCCATAGATCTTAAATCCAGCGGAAGCAAATTTGAGCCACAACATCAGACCTTTAATGGCGACCTAGGTGAAGCTAGCAAGCACTGATCAGCTGACCTCAGAGACTGTTAGACATACAGTTGAAGTAGTTCACTAATATACTGTAAGCAAGCAAGCATGGTCTGACCATGAAGAGCACTGAAAGCGACCAACAGAATTGTAAATTGAACCCTAAACTTTATGGTGAAAAGTTGAACAGCTACCCACTGTGACAAGGGAGCAGCCGAAAATAGCTTTGCAGGGACAGCTTGGATCGAGTACCTCACAGACAAAGATTACAAGGTTGAGATAGTTGGACATGTGCAGAGGAGGGATAGATGCTGAAAATGGAGCTGCCAGGCAGGTGGAAAAGGGGAAAATCACAAGATTCATGAAGGACAGACATGCAAAGGGTTGGTGTGACAGGAGGATGCAAAGCATTGGGGGAGATGGACCCAAGTGGTCAGCTATGGCGACCCCTAAAAGGAGGAGCCAAAAGAAGAAAAAGGCAGACAAACCATTTGGTCATAAAAATACATAAACTGAAACTGACTGACTTACATAAAAGAAGCAAACGTGACTCTTCATGAGCACTGCATACACCTGACGCATACCGAAGCCCTTCTTTACACACACACACACACACACACACACACACACACACACACACACACACACACACACACACACACACACACACACTCTAAAAGCAGCTCTTGTCAGGTCTCGTTCCTCCTCTGCGAAGATGATAAGCGCTTACTGCACAGTGGGCAGATTCATCTTACACTTCCTTATCATGTCATTATCACAATGTCATGTCATTATCATAATTATCATCATGTTATGTTCTTCCAGGGGGAATGTAATTGATGGGTCAGCTAAATTCATGTCTAAGGAGAAGGCATCCCCTTGTTAGTGATCTCTGTGAAATTGCCGAGTGCGCATGTTTGAGGCTCGCGTGTGACCAAGGTGAGGCTGTCAACAGTAAGCTGAGCGCTATGCTGAGACCACCAGGTGGTGGTGTTGGTGGTGGTAGGTGGGGGGCACCTTTGATTGCAGAGTAAAACTGCAAAACACACTCAGCGCTTCAAACAAGACAGCAAAACAATTTCCCTCAGACAGGCAAAAAGAGATCCAGCCGAGTCTGTCTTCCTTTCCTTCACCCTGTGGGACACTGCTAAAAATGAGCGCAGAGCTCTTTCAGTGCTGGTAAATGGACCGCCTCCATCCCCCAGCAGAGCCACCATGCCTCACTATAACGGTCAATCTCCTCTTCAATTGGGCCTGTCTTCCCCGAAGCTGGACCAAGATTCAGAAACTATTTATCTCTGAGTTAGTTTGCATGTATCAGTGTGTTTCTATAGCACACTTCAGTGCCAATACATTTGGTATGTGTAGAAAATGGTAAAGACAGGCAGGTATGAGATGTGTTGTCATACTAAGTCACAATATTGTCTTTCAGTCTGTCAGTCAAAACAAACTGTAAAAACGCTGTAAAACAACCACTTTTCTCCAGCTAGTGACGTCGTCTTTGAAGTCAGCAAGTAGTCAAGGTTTTCTTGCACGGAGGAATTTTTGGCACCCCTCCAGGGAGGTTTAAGCCAAATGAAAAATTATAAGAACTGAGAAAAAAATGTAATTCTCTCCAAATGTGTGTATGAGAAATTCATCAAATTAGAGTGGAAAAGCGGAGTATGAACTTAAATCCAACATCTTTGACTTCAGCCGTCAACCTAGGCTAGCACCAGGTAAGCTAGCTAAATATATTTGTTTACTGAACCTAAAGGCTCCTTTTACGAGTACTGCCATTTGCACATCCAGAATAGGGCTGGACTCTTCCTGAGGTTTCAGGTGTAGTATTTAATCACAGTGCCTCAGTCCACAACTACATTTTGTTTTCTGACCCCTCCCATATCAAGTTATGGTGGCCACTGTAGGACAAATCATAAGTAGGCTGTTACTGTGCTGTGTCCACGTGTATTTACTCTGGATAGAAGTATGATACGAGTTGATGTGTCAGATGTGTCACTTCTGCTCACAGTAATTGTGAGATGAATTGTTGAGGATATTCTGAACTTTTCTGTTGTGAAGAGCTGCTGTTTTGGTTGTGTTAGCTGCTATTAATCGGCATTAGTGAAACATCTTTGAAGTGGACATGGCAACTAAACTGTCATTTGATGTGAGATTATAATCAAACTGTTTACCAGAGGGAACATGTGATTTTTAGGACACTTGAGCCTAACATTAGCTGCCATAATGTTAGCTTGATGTTAGCCAGCTGTTTTTGTTGCTTAAGTGACACTCAGTCTGCTCTCCTGAGACGCAAGGGTAGCAGGTCTAATCTGCTGACAACAAGTATTACTACAGTATCGGGAATGAGAAATAGTAATAATAAAAAATGAAATAGAATAAACATGTTTATGCATGGTTTCATGTTTTAGAGTCCTGATTTCAGCTTCACATAAGGCAAAGTGGATGAGGTGGAAATGAGGGAGGAGAAGGAATACTACGTATGTAGCTGGTTTCTACAAAAACACAATTAGGTGAAAAGGTGATGTCCACTTTGTGCCGTGACTGTATTCAAGATGGGGGGGGGGGCAGCATGGCAGCTTCCTCAAACCAGTGCTTCTCTTTTGTATTTTACATTGATTACTTTTAAGTTTATGAAAATAAATGGAGTGCATTATTTTTTAAGTTACTGTATGTGCTGAAATGTCAGAGTATAGCCTGAGACAAAGCATTGCCCCAGTTTACCGAGGATGTGAGCTCTTTGCTCCTGAGATGTTGAACTTAAAAAGCTAATAGTTCATACTTTAAAACCATCATTATTATGATTCTCTGTGAGGCCAAAACATCTCTTCTTCTTCCTAGCAGTTTATATCCCGCGATGCAGGGTCCGCTATTTTGCATGCCTTCCTCCACTTCTTCCTATCCAGGGCGTCTTCTGGTGTAACATTGGCAGCCTTCATAGGCAGGCCAAAACATCTAATTGTTTAAATGATATTTGACCAACCACATGAGCATTTTTTTAACCAACAGAAGATGATAACCATCTCAAATCTTCATTTAAGTCATATGACATTAGACACGTGACTCGTGTGGAATAATGACTGTGTCTAATGTGACTGCTGTCTAATGTTATAATTTGGGACATTCCAGCCCTGAAGATCTAGTATTCTATCTTTTTAAAAGTTAGATTTTTCTCATTATTACAGACACTTATGGACCACAAGCCAAATACTACAATCCATATACTAATGTGAAGAAATAACAGAACAATAGATTTCCGTCAAATAAGTGAATCCACTAATTACCTTTACTGAGCGTGGACTAATTATACTCATGCATAGTCATCCTAAAGGCCCACTGTGAGCAAGAAAAAATCTCTGGGCAGCGTCTCAGCAAAGATCAGAGTGACAAAGACAACGGCAGCAGAGGGAGTGACAGTTATGGGTACAGGAACACTCCCTATGCTCAGTGTTCATGCACTATTCCATCATTAGCCAATGAGGCTCTCATAAAAGTGAGTTATGTGCCACAAGAGGGGAGGTTCCATATGGCACAAGTGATCCAGAAAGGCAACGTGTCACAAAAGACCCCTAGAGCCCAACAAGTCAGCTTTTACAGGGGCCTCCCTCCCCGTCATTAATTGATTTTAATAACAGGCTGCAAGGGGGCAGAATGCTCTCATTCACTGGGCTGATGGGGCTTTTCCCAGGTCCCTCAGCGAACACTGCAGCACTTAGAGCTGTTTGTTTGGATTGCCTCTAGTGTGTGTGGCTTTCAGACCAGTTCGGTTACTCAGTCAGACACATACTCAATGTCCCAGCCATTCACTCGCTCGCTCACTCACTCAAACATTTGTTCATTTACCAGCTCAATAATTTCTTCACTCAATCACTGGCCTAGTCATTTACGTGCACATTTATTCATTCATCCCTGTGCACTCACCAAGGGCCATCGTTCCTTAAATCAAGGTTTATAGGAATATGATCAGTGTCTCATAACAGGTCCTGTAACCTCACAGTCAGACACTCTGTGTTATTTTTTTGGTGGAAAAAAACAACTAAAAAATAAAAATAAAAGAATAGAAGAACAATGCTCGTTCTTTCTTCTCAGTCTGAGAACTCCACGCTGAGTTCGACTGTCTCTTCTTAGAGAGGTGGCTGCTTCTTTTACCCGCCTCCCATCACGTCTTTGTCCCAGTCGTTTCACAGACTCAAAGTGAAAATCCCTCATTTTGCATGTTTTTGCTGTTTGTTTTGATTGTTCAGCAGTCTGAGTGAAGGGTAAAGGGGTAGGGGGGGTATTCTTGTTGATGGGGAGGGGATAGGGAGGGAGCTAGGCCTGTCATAACTGCATAATATATCCATTACTCCTGTGCAGCAGAATTACCGCTGATGAAAATGGGATTTTGGAAGATATATGGAATGTAATTATGATATACATATATGCATGGCCTTTTTTACTCTGAAAAGAAGCTTTGGTGTGGCATTTTCAGCCACAACTGCCTCATATGTGTGGAACTCTAAGTGTGCACCTGCCTTTATCCGAGCGAACGGATTTTCTTTTAAGCATAAATGATTTAAAACGGTTTTGTTTTGTTGTTTTTTGATGCTGCTGTTGTTGCGTAAAATGTGACATAGTGCTTTCCCGTCCCATCATTTCTGTGACCACTTGGTGCAAGCTTTTTGCCTCTGCATATCCGTGGCCTCACTCCCCAGGTAAACCCAGTGCAGAACATCTCTCTGAATATCCGAAGGCTAAGGTCTAACACTCCTAAACAGACAAAGAGGGCCATGCCGACTCATTCCAGCAGTGGAGCAGTCTGAAGAGTTATCAGCCTTTAGAATACCAATTTTTCAAACTCCCTCAACCAAATAACACACACAGAGCAACCAAATTCCCCCGCAGTGAGTAATGCCAAGATAAGATGCAGAGAATATGTATTTGCTATTATATCCTCGCTATCCATGTGAGGGGTAAAAATATTACTTTTAGGCTGAGTACAAATACCATGCAGTGCTTTTTCCATTATGTCTTATGTGACATTCTGTATTATTATAATAAGCGTGCAGCTGAAGCGTGCAGCACGACAGCAGGAACTCAAGGCAGTACGTATGTATGGTTCTCAGTGTGCTGTACCTTAGACAAGGGGCCTCTGCAGGAGGTTTTCTTTGGAAAGCACCTGGGTGTGAAAATAGGGCCTCCCAGTCTGGCCCGAGAGGCTGTGTAAACAGAGGTTCCAGTCGGGCCAGCCGGCACTGAATTGGACCTCTCCAAACAGAAACCATGAGTCAGCCTCAGGAACCCATCCACATTCCTCCTTCAGGGATAATCAGCCAAACGCAGCCTGGAAAATGTACATGCTATAGGCGTGATGGTAGTGCTAGACTATATAATAGCATATAATGTGAGAAAATATACAAGTCTTATCCCTACAGGCTTTTCACAGAAGATTATGAAGAAATGTAGGATAGTGAGGTGATTTTAGACCCGATTTCATCACAGGAGGCAATAACCTTTTTTTTTTTTTAAAAAGAAAAAAAAATCTAAGCCAACTTTGCTTTTATTCTTAAAAAAATGCCTTATGTGACTTCACGCGTGATAGCTATTGCATAAATTGAGTCAAGTGAACGAAAAGATTGAACTCTTTTAGAATAAGAGGAGAAAGCCCATATGAAGTGTTAGGATCTTTGCAGTCATCTTCATGTCAGCGTCTGGTTGAGTGGAAGACTTTATTAAGGCATCTGAGCTCGGCAGAGAGGCAGAATTTCTCCTCATCTCCGGTCTGCGTGAGTGGAGAGGCAGGGGCCTCACACTCCACTAAGGAATATTTATCTTTCCAGCTGGTTAGATGGATTAAATGACCATAGCGCAAAAGGAGGGAGAGAGAACGTGGAGGGGAAAGAGGGTTTGAAAGAAAGAGGTTTAAAAGGGGATTGAGAAAGTTTTGTTGCTTAAATGCGCTAAAGGGAAAAGGAGAGCAGAGGGCGAGGAGCGGAATGATGCTTTAAGTCTTCATCTAGAAGAAACGAAAACAATAAGAATGACTTAGCAAGACACATTTACCACCAGCTGTGACAAATATGATTGTGACTTTGTCGTCTCTCACTGGTGGGGGGTGAAACATGCAAAAAAAAAAAAAGAAAAGGAAAGACTCTGACGCACATACACATGCAATTACAAATGCACGTGCACACTCAACGGCATGCAAAAACACAGAGCTAATTAACTTCCTGACACATTTGCAGAAATTCATTTCAAAGACAGAACGCATATGTTCATGCAAATGTGATGAGAAACCGTTAAGTGCTGAAATATCTGAAGCAAGTGGGGAAATATTCCTCACTCGCTCACCCTTTTGTCACTTTCGGTTTCGAGTTCACTTTTTATTTAATTCATTTTATTCATTTGCTTCAGTTTTTACACAAACAAGTCACCTGCTGCTCCTCGAGGTTGCTTTAAAGTCAACTTCTCTGACGTCAGCTGATTAAAATGGGCACGATTTACGGACCCAGACGTCACAATTATCTCTCTGCTTACTTGTTTCTAATGCAAAGGAACAAAAGCCTCATTACCCGGGGTTTCATGTTTCTTTTCATTGACTCGCTACTATTTAGTGAACTAGGAATTACACGTAATCAGCCCAGTCATATAAGGATGTAAACGATGAATAAAAGGAGGAGTGTATCATCAAAGACATGTCCTGTGAAATGCGACGCTAAGGGTATTGAGGCAGCAATGCTGAATGGGCAGCGGCTATGTGTACGTGTGTGTGTGTGTGATTGTGGTTATGTGCAGTGCAATCTAAGTGGGGAGCTGAAGTCATGGAAATTTCCCCTTATAAAAAGTGAAGCATGACAATGGATTTGAGCATCAAGGCCTACAGGATTATGGGGATCACATAAATCCCCCCGTGCCATAATTTTAGGAAACCACATCAAGCTCCGTGTTAAGGGTTAATAATCCGATTCCCCACCTATTCTCGCTTCCCCTTCCACCCCGCCTGTAATACTTTACGTTGCATGTGTGAGGTCTATACCGGTTTCCCTACTCTTGACTGCGCACCTGGCACACATGCACGGGATTATGCACACATGAACCCACACAGAGACAGACTCTGTTCTCAAGCCTGCCATCTCCCTCTACGTCTGACATCATGGGATTGTCATAACTGTTGGCAGGGCACCGTGCAACCAGAGGAGCTGCTAACCACCCTAACCCAACCCTTGTCCCACTTCCAGCAGTGCATCATCTGGAACTGTGAGTTATAAGCGCAGAGGATCTTGTTGGAGTAGCCTGAAATCGATCAGTGTGATACAACAAGTTGAGCTTTTCTCCGCCCGATCCACCCCACAACCACCACTTCAGTTAACTGTGTGTACGGGCGTATGTGTGTTTCTGAGTCTCAGTTTGTGTCTCCTTTAACATCTGTACTCGTAGTAATCAAGAGTTTACACACACACACACACACACACACACACACACACACACACACACACACACACACACACACACACACACACACACACACACACACACACACACATCAACTCTTCTATCTATTTGGAGAGAGGAGTGTGCTACGAGGAGTGCTCCAGCTCCTTTCCTCTATTAGCCTGCTGTCGGAGGGAAGGCAGGGATAATATATAAGCCAAAAGGATTAGGGGGCAACAAAGCATCAGGCTGAATAAATCCCTCCCAGCCTTGGGGTCCAACTGAGGCCTTCACTACTCTTAGGCGGCGTGGAAGCTAGAAGAGCCAACCAACACCACATTCATGCTGCGTTGTCAGCTAGTCTGGCAATTGTGCGCATGGCTATCGCCATCAATATTCATTTTCAACCCCTGCCTCTTTAATAATGATTGCTGAATACTGTACATACAGCTAAGAGGTCAAACCCTCTATAGCCAGCTTTATCATCTGTTTGACAGTCATGATTATAGCTTTGGGTTTGCTACCTGCGAGAATCGCTTCTATCTGACAGTCTAACCTGCTTTAACCACGTACTGTGTATCTTGTCCAGCATTTGCATTTCAAAGAAGGCGTAAGCACCTACATCATGAGCTTGATGGCTGCCTAACAGCACCATGGCTCTCTGTATAAAGTGTTGAGCTGGAAGTAAATCCATGTGATTAATCAGGTCTGAAGCTAAAACATAATAATAACCCCCTTTATATTAATGCGCAGCTCATGGCTTGAACAGCTCTGCGGAAAGGCCATTAGTCACCAGCTCCCTGCAAAGCCACAATTAAGCAGTCACATATTACTCTCTCTTGCGCTCCCTGTGTTTCCAACTTTAATCACAGCGCTGTCTCCTTCGTTATGTATTCTGTTCCTGGGTGATCGTGTCTTTAGGCCCTGACTTGGACAAGGAAATCATTTTATTTTCCTATTTGTTAAACTGCAGACTAACGGAGGTAGTGCTTTTCCTGAACTAAGGACTGAACAGGCTTAAATATGAGAATGAGCGTTGTAAAGAGTGTGCTCCTTCCAAGTTCGACATTATATCTGCTGGAACACTGTGCAGCTTTTTGGAGAGAGTTGAAAAAATACATCATTTCAGATATAGATAGTATTTTAGAATGTTTTAGAAGTACATTTTGCCCTTCATCACCCACTGTTCTTTCAACTGAGGAAGTGGGTGTATGAAAAGGCGGAACTGACAGATTTTATAATTGTTATAGAAATCTTATTTGAATTCAGGAGCTTACTGTTTTTTTTGTTTTCAATGTGAGGGACACTTAAAAAGCTGTCATGCACACCAACCAGGCATTTCCTTTCCCCCCTCACTCCCCTCCCTCCACTCACTTCTTCCCAGTTCTCCTTTTTTGTGATATCCTCTAATTTTGCCCATGCCTAGGCAAATTTGTCGCGGAGCGTGGGCCCGTTTGATTTCATTAAACAGAATATTTAAGCATAAAAATTGTTTAATCGTCTCATGTCATTAGGAGATGGATTTCATTTTGCATATATTTGCATACTTCCCCCTCAAATTAAACCAGGCAAATATGCAAATGCGGAGGCCCAGGTTATGGCGGAGGTGTTTATTGTCATCACTTCAGGCAGTTCCACACTGCAGCGCCTCCGCAGAACAGGGGTGACAGCAACATCTGGAGGCCTCGGGGTTGGGAGGGAGGAAAGGGTAGAGGCATAAGGTGTAGGTGTGGGGATGAAAAGTGTGTGATAGGGCTGCTGCTCAGTCGTGGTATTTGCGCAAACATAGTCGCCACCGCAACTATTGCAGAATCTAGTGCACCGAAAGCCTGACTATCCGTCATCGCACCATAGTTACCGCTTTAATTACCAGCTTCATCCCCAGTGCTTTGCACGTCCCCGTGCTAAAATGTATAGTGAGCCAATAAAGACATAAAACAGAGCACTGTTCTTTCAACTGTAGCCTCTGCATGTGTTTTTATCAGCTGTTCTGCTGCTATTGTCCACATGGCTAAGCACTGTTGCTAATGAGGCAGTAATTAGCAACAGTGTAATGCTTCTTCACCCGTGCTTAAGTCCTCGCTCATTCCCCCCCCGCTCTGTAATTTTCTCATGCTGCAATTTTAGGCAACGCAGCAGAATTTGTTCGAGCACAATAAAAGTTTGAACTGCAAAAATGAACAGGGCGGCGTGTAAGCGATTAGAAATTTACGGCCCAAAGCTAACCTCATTTAAAATCAGAGAAAAGCAGCGTAGATGATCCACTTGAGAGTACATGTCTACATTTCACATTATGATTAGTTCTCACTACACATCACTTGAAATGAAACAAAAGTTTGTATTTGTTATATATAACACGCAAAATTAAATAGCATTGAGTGAAAAAAAAGAGCAAAGAAGGCTGTGACCTACCATAAGAGACTAAAAAAAGCACAAGGAGGAAAGGAGTGTGAGGCGCTTTGGTACAAAAAGACCAAACATAACCTTGTCTGAGTGGACAGATTAGGGCCTGGTTGTGTTGTATTTGTGTTCAGAGACTCTTACTGTATAAGTCTGTTATAGCTGGGGGGAAAAAAAAGAAACAATGAAGGATCCTGACAAGTCATTATGTTTCTGTCTGACCAGAATTACCTTGTTGTATCAGGTAACCCTGCTGCAGACAGCTGGAGCCCAACAACGGGTCTAGGTGAGAAACAGGGGCCTTGTAGTGACTTTGCAGGATGGCAGTGGCCCGATGACACTCAACCCCAGTGGCAGGGACTGGGGCAATAAATCATGGGCAGTGGCAGTCAGATAAATGGTGCCGCGAAGCTGATTGGGAGGAGAAACTATTGTGACGAGCGTACGATGGTGCGGAGGCATTGACGACCTGTGTGAATAAGGGTCACCACTCCAAAGAGGCAGACCCAAACAGCTCCCTGCTTCTTAATTTACACTGAAAAGCCATTACAGCCACTCGGTGTGCTTCTTCCTGACCCCTCCTCTTCTTCTCCTCTGTCCTTCTCCCCTCGTTTGCAGCGGCGCAGTCTTTCTCCAAGACCTTGATGGCCCTTAAGAACACACTCTGAAATGAGCTCTCCTATCTGGGAGCAGGCGTTGTGCAGAACGAGGAGTGGTGGACCCTCTGCTGGTCACTCAGGTACCTCTGGAATAATTCACAGTGCCAGAAAAGAAGTTGATTTTTCTTTTTTCATTTGTTTAACTCAAATGTTAAATAGCAAAAATTTGAATTATTTCGACAGTTGCCAAAAATAAAATGCAATATTTTTTTTGTATGCATTTTTAAAAAGAGGAAAGTAACTAAGTACATCTGTTTAACATGATGCAAATTTTAAATACTTGTAATTTACCTTAATTGAGTAATTACAGTGATGCTGATGCTCAGATTACTGAAACTTAAATAAGCTCAAAATTTGCTTGTTCGTTTAAATATTCTGATTGCGTGAATTAATTTTTTCCACCTGCCGTTAACACTGAATCACTTTAGTATTTGATTGTGTTTTCTAAAATGACAGTATTTTATTTATTTTTTTGTTCTGTTGGCACTGCTGTTGCCAGATAAAAAGTGTTTCCAGCGTCTTAATATCTCTCAGGGGAAACATAGATCTGTCTCATGCCACCTGATACGTCTCTATTCTATTCAAGTCCATACTGAAGTCAAATATAATTAGATAACCACATCTTTAGTCCACTGAAATGATCTAACAGATTAACAGTTAATTTGTAACATAAGATTTTTATATGAGCTTTTAAAATGGGATGCACGATTGTAGATCATATCCAAGAGTACATAACTGGCAAATTTATATATTTAAAACAGTGGTCACGATGTGGAATTCTTAATTTTCAGCATTATGGGTGCTCACAATACTGGAGATAGTTAATTACTTATTTAAAAGAGAAAGGTAATTTGTTTGATTCATAGTATTCAGTGCAGGTCGTTTGCACTTTGGTGTTTTAAAGAATAGGAAATACTTTCTTCCACTGGTTGATTGTTAGAATAATTAAAAAAAATTCTACATATAAACTAAAATATTTCTTCTTACTTTCATATGCTTGTCCACCCAAGCTACTGAAGGCCGTATTAGGACATATGACTCAATAAAAAATGATCTTGGTTCGTCTGCAGCAGATTTTGTTTCTGTTCCACCTCCCCAGATCCACACAGTTCATATTAATTATATTCCACAAACAGATACATTTGGTCTTTGTGACAGTAAACTTTTTGATTATCTGTTCTGAAGACGGGAAAAAAAAAATCAAAAAATCAGCATCTTGCTTTAAAGGGCAGTAGAGCAAAGAAAAGAAAAAAAATCTATTCCCTTATTTCTATAGCAGCGCCGTTTTGTAAGGACAGCTTGTGATGCTTTTGAAAATGCCCTGCGCTTCATTTTTGGAGCAGACTTCTTGCTGTTAAATCATTAGTTCGACTATGACTAAAACAGGTTAAAGTGAGGCTCCACTGGCAAGTGTAGGAATTATAAAGCACCATTTATGAGTCACAGCATTTATCGGAGCCAGCACAAACACTGGTGTTGGACTAAGTGTGCTGTTGTGCTACTTGGCAGAGTTAATAACTACTCTTTTAAAGAGGAAAAACAGTCATCCCTCTTGATCACGACAAAAGTTGTTCAGAACTACTAAATTGCTCTCAAACTTCCCTTCACCAGTAAATCAGGTGTGACACTTATTTTTCTTCTTCTTCTTTTTTTTAAATGGCCAAAGTCTAACGAATATTTATTGGCTGCATGTGCAGCATCTCAAAAACCTTAAAAACCTTTTGTGTTAGTATGAAGTAATTGATGCATTTATGTAAATATTAAGCCCACAGTGATGAGAAAAGCTGAAGGATGCTGCTGATTTTAGAGGAAACAGGCTGCACATCCAGTTCATCCACATAAAATCCTGGGGCAGAAGCGCTACACCTGCTTTCTAAGAGCTGAACATTCTGGTAATATCATCTTTGACTTGGACACGTCACTATATTCTTCTTCTTCTGAAGACTTTTTTTCTTACAAAGCGAAACCATGATATGAGTAAAGCCAAATAAGGAAAAAAAGGCTTTGATGTTTTACGTCATCCAGTCGGGGTTACAGAGTTGGTACATTCGGTTCATCATTGTTTTAAAACAATATGGTGGCTGAGGCTTGTTTTGTACAGCACTGCAAAGTGCTGCATTGTTTGCAGTGGCTCATCTAACCAGCACTCTGGCGACTCTCTCCCCTGAGTGATGCCTGTCAGTGACACACTATCAGCTGCCTACATGCCACCAACAGCCCCTTTGCTTCCCCACTCTTTGTATGCTTTCTCTCTATTCTTACTCCTATGTGCTATCTTGCTGCCTCTTCTCTCTTAGGATTGTTTCTGTCCTTTTCTGCTCTCTCTCTCCCTCGCTGACTCTCCTGGCCCCTTCTCTTTTTCTTTCTATGTCAACCCTCTTACCCCCACCTCCACTGCACCCCCCACCCATCTATTCCAACTGGTTCTCTTTAAAAAATCTTCTCTTCCTCCTACCATATCCTCTTCTCCCCACCTTACTCCTTATCCTAGCTTTTCCTTCCTATTCCCTGTCTTATGATCAGATAGCATTGGTGTTTGTGGACTGGCTCCCACTGGACAATCACACTGCCAGGGTGGAGGGTGTGTGTGTGTGTGTGGGTGGGGGGGGGTTAAGGTTCCATTTTCTATTAGAACAAAACATGCCTGTGGGGCCAGCAGGCGTCAACTGGAAATGCAATCTGGGCCTTTGAGTTGACACCCAGGGTGTGTGGGTAGGTGTGTGGTGGTGGTGGGACTCCAGTGTGAATGTTATCATTCTCTGGAGATCCCAGCCTGCCTCCACAGGCCCTCTTCTTCCTCCCTTAGACACCTCAGGGAAAACTTGTCCCAGTGGGCTGCAAAGAGGAGGGCCAATTCTGAGCAGAGTGTCCCCTTAGCCTTTCCCCTTCATCATACAGTAGCCAGTTGCATTGCTGAAAAGTATTTATCGATTAAGGGGGGGTTTTGTGTTAATATTCCACTTCCACTCTCTAACACTGGAGATAAATGAGTGGAAATGTGTAGGAAGAGGAAAGAGAAGGACAGGCGAAGGGAACATATAGGTGGTTGGTCTCTGCAGGGCTGGTGTGAATGCAGACTGGGAGATCCTGGACATGCATAATTCACCACAGGAGGTGGGTAGGAAGAAAGGGAATAGGAGGGTGGGTGAGATAGAGCGGAGAGAGGGAAGGAAAGATGGAGGAAGGAGAAAGAGGAAAATGAGCAGTGCGTCTCAGGCAGCGTCAGCGTCTACAGTGAGGAGGTAATTAGGGAGCTGTCACTTGTTCCTGTCAGGCACCACTCCCGCTGAAACATCGAGAGTGTGTGTGTGTGTGTTAGCTTGTTCGTGTGGGGGAGGGCTGAGCTTGTGTATAACTGTGTGCGTGCACATGTATGTTTGCGAATGCATGCAGGGCTGCATGTGTATATAAATTGTGTGGAAGCGAGTTGGGAGGGTGCGGTGCGAGTTGAATTCAAATGAGACAGAAAAACCAGGCGAAAAACAGAATAAAGTAAGAGACTCACTGCAAGGGAATTGTAATAATGGTGGATAAATATGACTCAGAAGTACACAGCTCAAAGTATTAGAAGAGAAGAGATGGAAAGAAGAAAACTATCACTCAAAGAATTTGGACAGGGAAAGGGATTGAAAAAGATAAGGATGAATTACATTAGATCAATTACATTTATAGCCACTAGGGACTCTTATAGTACTCAAACACACACTGTGGACACACACACGCACAGACACACACACACACGCAACACAAACCTGGCGCAACAGTCAAGTCATTTTTTGTGGTAAACATATTTGTATGCATGCATTATTGACACAAGACTCACACGTAGCATCCAGTGTCACCCCTCTGCATGCTGATTGTAATCTCAAGTCAAAATAACAATGCACCACTGTTTAAACAGGATGCTTGTCATCTCAGAAAGGCTATGAAAATACATTTGACAGATACTTAAGGGAGAAAAACAGACATTTAGACGTAGGTACCTAAATACTGACATACGTGACACACACACGCGTGCGCAGACAAATACGCTTACAGTCTCAGTCAGGGGATGTGATCCACGGGTATTTAAAATTGTGAATGCCTTTATAATCTGCAGCCCCATAGGAGACAGTAGCTCACCATATGAGTGAACCAGTGTGGGTCTGTCTGTGGAGTTTTCAGTGTGACACCAGCACTCATACCACTCACTGGGTGTTCCAATTAAAACCCACCCTGCCAGGAGAGCAACAGCTCTCCAACAATACTCCGATTTCCCATATGCGTGTGCACCATGCATGTGCACACATACACACATCGCTGACAGACCACAAACACAGTCAGGCTGACAATGATGGATGACAAGCATAACCTGGCTGGTGATATAGACTTTGGCTAAACAGCTAAGGCCTTCACCAGGGTTTTGTCCTCAGGCAGGTGGTGCACTTCCCCACAGGTGGTTTACCAGTGATGTGGAGGGTATTTATTTTGCAGGGAAAATTTTCCACAGCATTAGGAATTTTTAAAGACTTGGAACGCACAACAATAATATGCTGTATCACTATTAAACTGTCAAATTTACTGCAAAACGGTTGGTTTTTGCGCTGCTTGTCTTTACACTGATAAATAATACTGATTACTGCACTTGGTAACTTACTGGCAAGTACGAGGAGTACAGAAGTTATCAGTTAAAGCCCGTCAGCACAGGGAAAACAAGTTGATGAGACAAGGCAAAAACACGAATACCAGCTCTTTCCACTGGGCACGAGGAGATGAGCATAATAACCACAATAACGATTTGTAAGAACTTCTGTGCATTGTTTTTCTGACTTGCCAGTTCAGTGTAAACAAGACCGAATGTGCAGTAATGTCACAGAGTGAGATGTGCCATTTTCCCTGGGCTGGCCCATAAAAGACTCATTAGGGCACTTCAGACGTATTTGCACTGCAAGGGGCTGCCATTAAACACATCACAAGGCCTAATATATGCATTATTTAAAAGCTGTGCTCCAATTACTAATTGATTAGAGTCGAGCGCCTCATCAATAACACAGAAGCGGCCCCTTCAAATCAAAATACACATGATTTATACATGAAAGGCTTTAAAAGGGATAAGTTCTCTGCTAATGAGTCATAAATGTTTTAAACACCCAAATTTTTACTCATGATGTGAAAAAAAAAACGAGGGCCTGTCAAAATGCTGCATGTGTGTGTGTGAGTGGGTGGAGAGAGGTTCAGAGTATGAAATGTGCTCGCTCTACAGACTCAGAAACACACATCTCTCCCAGTGGGAATCAGTATCAATGAGACAGACACGTAGCATGAAGCAACCCTTCAGTCAAACACGACAAGTTTATAGGAGGCGGATTTTAGTTCACAAATAAGTGAAATGGCGATAATTTACTTTGCATTTAACTGTATTAAAATAATTGTCCCTAGAGGCAGAGCGCTCTTGTCACCGAGTGCAATGGGGCCATTTGCAAACCAATGCAATATTAATTGCACAATTATTTAATTAAAATGTACTCTTAAATGTGTCATGTACAATTAAATTGAATAAATTAATAATAGCCATTTCACAATGGAATATACTTATCTTAATGTGGCAGACCAACTGCAGCGGGCCATAAAAAATTGCTATAAATTGTGTTTTTGGAGATATTCACATATTGAATAGTGAGAACTTTGGTGATGTTTTTTATCTGCCTTCATAGCGTGGGGCAAAACAGTATCGACATTAGTTAATAATGCCAATGATTATCAAAGCACTGTGGGAGGTCTCACCACTTCAGTCTGCACGAGGAAAGGCTGGCCAGCCGTACAAAGTATGAAACACAAAGACCGCAGCAAACTAGTAAATCAGCCAAAGAGCGCAGGCTTTCTTGTGTTTCTTCTTGTAAAGAGAACTTGCAGGATATTCTTCCAGGCATCTGAAGCTGATTTGCGCATGCTGCTGGTTCCACACATGATCGCAGTAAACTAGCGTACCTAGAGAAACAAAAAGAGGGTGAGAAATGGTGTAATGAAAAACAATGCAATAATCAAAGCCTAGAAACCCACACGAGGCCATGGAAATGAGCAAGAAAATCTCACAACAGATTAAAAAAAAACAGGGTTTAACATGATTATGTCACCTGCGCTATTCTTGTATATATATGTACGTCTATACTGAATGTATAATACAGAATCAATTGTAGCTGACTCTGATTTCCATTGTAATATCTCAGCCAGATAATCTACGCAACAAACCAAGTCAAGTTAAGTTCGTTTGTATAGAATAATATCACATACAGTGTGTTAAAGATGTAACACAATTTCAGAAAACAAGGAAAAACGCAACAGAGAAGACTTACCCTGCTGGGAAAGCTGAGACCTTTTATCTATCTATCTATCTATCTATCTATCTATCTATCTATCTATCTATCTATCTATCTATCTATCTATCTATCTATCTATCTATCTATCTATCTATCTATCTATCTATCTATCTATCTATCTATCATAATGAATTTTGCTGAATTGTAATTGTAGAGGAAGTAATTTTATACGACACTTTCATCAAACTTATTCCAGTAGTCTTTTTAAAAATGAAACACAAAGGGAAAACCTCTACTGAAGCCTGTTTTACAGTAATAATTGAATAACTCTTTAAACAGCTTTACATTCTACCCTCAACATAAATCACAGTAGCTTTATATTGATGAAAAGATAAGTCATTTAATGCAAATTTATTTTAAAAGATGATTTTCCTGTATTTTAAAATAAAAATGATCTGAAAAAAAAGTGTTAATTTATAGTAGAAGTCAGTTGTTGTTTGTCACTAAAGAACAATGAGATGATTATGTATGTCGACAGCACTATTACACATGAATAGGATTGTTTAGAAAGTGTGATCGTTCCATATTTGGTGAAATAACTTGAGACTGCAACACACTCACTTTACAGCTAATAGCCACCTGTGGTTTAAATAGAAATATCCCAATGATCTGGCTTATGTCAGACCACCCTGTTGCTTTGACAGACTGGAAGAGAAAAGAGGGAGAGCGAGGAGAAGATTTGAAGCATTGGAGACCGACAGAGTGTAGTCAGAACATTTAAATGTAAATTTCTCCGTATCAACCAACCTGAAAACATACAGTCAGATCTGAACAAGCTTTATATTAAGCTGCACCTGTCAATCAGTGCATTCAGACACGTATGTCGTCAAGTTTTACCACTGAACAGTGAATCTGCAGATCAATGAATGTGCAGTTGAAGTCCATAGGAAGCATGGTTTAGAAGCATGCAGCAGCTATAGCAGCTAACTTCTAGAATCCGAGTACTAATAAAAATGAGCATTGTCTTAGTGTAAGCTCATGGTGAAGCTATCCTGTGCAGCACTGTCAACACTGTCAACAAAACACTAAAAATGACAATGTGAGGCAAACCAAAAATGTGCCAATCAATAATAAGGATAAAGAAGAAGATATAAGGAACATTGTGATTATGTTGATGATGGCGATGAAGGTAAGAAAGAGCATATGTACCCTGGAGATTTGGATGCAGCTGGTTCTTAGAATCGACTAAGTGCATCATGCCATAGGGGGTTGTCATTTTCTGATGAAGAGACAGGTCCGCATCGACGATGGAATCTCCCAGCAGCCATTGCGGCACCCCATGGAAACTCATGCTAATCGCTAGCTCTGTCCTCCCCCCCCACTGACAGCTCACTGAGCTGGCTCCGCATCACCAGGGAGCTCCATACGCAGACACACATGCTGCCAAACTCCCCGACAGCAAGCATAGCACAGGGACACAAAAAGAGGCGTGATGGAGGATGATCTTCTGGAGTTAAGAAACATACGCTCACTCACAAAATCTTGCGAGGGTGCGGATGTGTGTGCGTGGTATGCACTCACATTTCATGATGACACTAATGTGTGATAGTTCTTTAAATATAGGCATATCATTTATCTGCTAATGAACAGAGGGAGATGAGCCTGTTGAATATGGTAATTTGCTGCTGCATTAGCCTTCGGAGGATAGCTTAGAAAGTGTGAGCGTGTGCGTATTTATTTACTCTGGGCCTTGTTGCTCTTTGGGTCTCGCTGCTTGGGCTGCACTGCTCGTCTTTCTCTGGTACAGGAGCTGTCGACATGACTATCTGCTATCTACCTCTGCCTGTGTTTGCTTATTTGGGATGAGAAGCAGTGCTTGTGAATGTGTCCAAGGATGTCCCAGGATGTTAACATTGCCATGTTTGCATGTCTGCAGCACAGTATATTTATCTATGTGTGCGCTAGATTTGTCTTGTAGACTGTTTGTGTAGTTTTTAACTGGTTTATTTTGGTTCCAGCTATGCCTGCATGTTTTAATGTGAGAGTATGGCCCTGCTCCAACAAGTTTCTTTAAAAAAAATATATTTTTTTCTTGGTCTAGTGTCAGCCATTTCCTTTCTATAAGATTTTACTGAGCTTGTGTTGGAGTATGTGACAGTTTTATGAATTGTAACTCTCTGTTGTCAGTTATAGCAGTGCTAGAATATTTTTTTTAATCATCATCTAAGGATTACAGGTTAAAGGCTGGCGAGCTGTTTAAAAGGATGCATTAGCTGTTACGGGAATTGTTAACTCTCCATTGCATATTAATTCAACAGTTTTTTAGCCTCTGTTACTAAACAGCTTTTTCTTTGCAAAGGACCTTGTGTAGAGGCTGTCACCCTGGAGGATGAATTCTGCGGATGATATAGTTGAGTAGCATAGTGTCCTTGTCTGAAACAAGGAGCCAATGGTGGTGGTTTATATGGATGAGAAGTGACAGAGGTCAGTAAGTGAAGAGGTGTCTGTCATATGCGACTGTGCCTTTGACCTCATGTTCTCATAATAAGGGGTAAGGACTCTGCTTTGTCACTCCTAGGGCAGGTGATAGCACAGCTGTCTCAGCACAGGAAAAAGTAGACTGCGTTGGCTCTAAACAGCTATTTGGAGGCAGACACAAAACCACAAGGGTAGTAAGACATGCAGTATCCTGCACTGCACACAAACATCCACAGCGAAGGAGAGAGCAAAACATATATTTTGCAAGTTGCTTTCCTTAATCCTCTCCCTCAAGACCCCAAAGCCATACTTAACTCTCTTTGCTCCTTTCTTCTTTGCCTAAGTCTTCCTAATATTACAACCAGCAAAAAGCTAAGGCCCACAAGTGGAGGGATGCCAAGCAGCCAAAAGGAGCATTACTCATCAGGGTCATGCTCCACTGCGCAAAACACAATCCCTCATACATCATCATAACTGCCACCCAATGACAATTAAAATTGAGATGGCAAGAACTAGGAGAGAGCTCTTTAATTTAACATCCAATTATTACAAGTTATCACCCCTTGATCAATGTAATGTAACAGACAAGCAATGTTGCATGTGACACAAGAAGCGTGGGCCTTTCGTGGGGTGGGAAGGAGGGTGGTGGCGAGTTCTCTACTTTGATTGTCAAGTTAAGGGAGGCATTAGTTGGTGGGTCTGGAGATATACCAGCACCTCTGCGATAAATAACCTTTCCTGAATTTCTGCTTAAGAGCCACTCAACATCATCCCTGTGTGTCATGTCATGCATGAGTGCAGGACACCATAAAATGGCTAAAAGCCATTTGCATAAATGCTATAGACTAAATGAAAGTAAATAACAAAATAATATCAAATAGAAAATATTACTAAACTAAAATGTTCTCCTTTCCTTTTTTTTATTCCATGTGGCTAAAACATGTTGAAACACTAAAAAACTGATTGCTGGGGAAATTTCTGAATAACATCCAAAGATCAATATACAAAGACCTGCAATTAGCTTTTCAGCATCGATGCCATTGATTAGATTGTGCCACAACAATAAACCAATATGACCTGTGGCAGAGTTGCCCAGCCACGTGAGATTAAGTCATAAAGGCAGCCACCAATGCTGATAAACTGCACTGTTTACTGGGCTGATCTATTTAACAGATACAGATATTATTTGTCTGTTTCTAATAGGCCTTGACATAGACATGTATAGTTCCTCTGGATTACACATAAAGGCCGTTGACATATTAAAGGAGGATCATCGTTACCCTAACTACTGTAACTAATGAGGCAAATTAGAGCGATGATGTAGATGATTCTCGGGACGGCAATAATCATAAAGATGAAGAGGAAGTGTAGGATGAGGTTTTACTGTTTCAAAGAAATGGGAAACTGGCCAGAATTCTGCAAAGTTTATCCTCCATTAATTGGAGGATGTGAGTTCCTGTAAGCCTCTTTTAACATAAACTAAAACAAACATACTTGACTCTGTGGTAAAGCATGGCAAAGCAGGGTAAAATCCATTTAGTAATTAAGTAAATCTGCATATCAGTATTAGCCACCATTAGCATAATGTATTAATGCTGAATGCACAAACTTACATCCTCTTTTCAGGGTGATCAGAGGCTGAAATCATAGTGGAATAATCAAAATAGGCCTTAAAGCCTTCAAATCCTAATTCAAATATATATGCTAATTAATCTGGATTAATACATAATTTATGCAAATTACGCATCCTCTCCCAGCTTTGCATTATTGCTCTTAGTGGATATAGACAGCAGCACCACCGACTGCATCGAAAATGGTAACATTTCCAATCCACAAGTTCTCTTACTTCACGTTTTCTTTTCTCCTTCAGCTCCTCTAATACTTCCTTTACCTTCCTCTTTTCGTTTTCTTTCTTTCACTCTGATCTTATCTCCCTCACAACTCTGCACTCTGAGCCCAGTGGCAGATTTCTTCAGAATTTCAATCGAGCGCTAAAAATAACCATCTTTTCTTTTATTCACACTGGCTTTGCTATAATGCAGCTGTAACCCTGGAGAGTTACTAAGGGTTTTAGTGTGTTATGAGTGATGTTAGTATTTTGAGTTCACTGTTAAGTTTTATTAAGTTAAATTATTTTGTTGAGAATTAATAAAATAGAAGATGTCTATAATGTCCTGATGGTCCTTGAAGTATACAGGGGGGAGTACCGCCTCCTGCCGTTCACTGCATAGCAGCTACGGATATCAGGAGAGAGGGAGAGGAAGAAAAGTCCGTTTTTCCAAGTGGAAAGCGTGGTTGTTTTTATCCTGTACGGTGGAAATAAGCTATCTAGGAATTGTTGTTACCCAGAAAGGAGTTTGTTACTGCTCGGATTCTTCTGGGTGAGTTAATTTGTTGTGAACAAGAATATTGTGAGTTTAAGCCACTAACGATGACATGCTAGCGGCTATCGCGGCTATTGCTATTAGCCATGTGGCTGTACATTAGGGCTGGGTATCGTCACTGATTTCTAGAATCGATTCAATTGCGATTCACAAGGTCCCGAATCGATTCGATCCACGATTCGATTCGATTTAAATCTGGGAAATTTTGACAGTCAGAAATATTATAATTCAGATCAGTACATTTACATATTTTTGTATCAATAAAAAGGAAGCTGACACAAGCAAGACTTTATCACAGGTGTGAGCATCACAGCAGATGCCTTTGTGTCAAAGTAGCTGAAGATAAAACACAGAAAAACATGAAGGTGATTTTCCTGGCCTGGGATTTTATAAAAATATTCTGCAGTACATCAAAAACGAAAGAAAACCATTAATCAACATATGAACATTACCTCTGAAGTTACAGCGGTTTTATTAGAGACACGGCGTTTTGCATTTTGAATAATTTTAAAAAGTTTAAATTTGTTCAGTATTGAACAGCAGAAATTAGGTTTTCTTTTCGGAAGTAAGTAAAAGGGAAAAAAACAGCGGCCGACAGCGCTGTAAACAACAGTAGACTTGTGCGTAACAAGCAAGCGAATAATGCAGAAAACAGACAGACAGAGAGAGGGAGGGAGAGAGAGAGAGAGAGAGAGCTGTGCATCGCGGTGGAAGCAAAACAGGAAAAGTCAGAGTGAATTCATGACGATGTTTATGTGAAGCGTAGTTTGGATCTTCTTTTGCTGCTGGTTCGGTCAATATTGTTTGGAGAGACATCAAACTAACAGCTTTAGAATCGGCGCATAAAGGGCGTGAACACAAAGCGCGGACCGCCGACAGATCAGAATCAGCGAGCTGTCGGCTTTCAGCCCCGAGCGTGAGAAAGGCGACATCTCACTGATTCTGATCTGCGGGTTTTGTCTTTGTGCAGAATTCGTGTACCTGCTCTCATTTACTGTCTTAGCTGTTTGGTGGTTCTTGAAATTTTGTGAGATGTCACCAGAGATTCTGGCATTTCGGGCAAAATAAATTTATATTAAAAAATCGATTCAGGATTTTAATGAATCGATTTTACGTTATCCAAGCCAGAATCGATTTTAATCGATGAATCGATTATAAAAACCCACCCCTACTGTACATGTGTGATTGTGAGGATTAAACTGTATGTTCGAGTTTGTTAGCTTCCTATGACGATGCGTGTAAAGATTGTAAGTCATATGTATGCTGTAGATGTTGATATGTTCCTATATCAATCCTTAATTGCGTTCATTGTGAGGTGAATACAGTTTAAAGAAAATGGGGTTATGTTTCTTTGTAGTTGTGCTACAGCGCTTCACCATCGCCATTTTGAAGCTCCAGGAGAGCCCATTTTATTGGTTATTTTGGTAAGAAGTTATCATTGTCTATGTTTTGGAATATTCTGTCGTTCTTTCTGTATACTGGAAAGGTAAAATGCAAATTTGTTAGTATGTATGAACGAAACATAAGAAAGGATATATGTATAAATGACTAAATATAGATTTTTGAATGTTATTCTGACTGTGTTATACAGGTCAGGTTTTTTACTTGGGCGTACAGTTCAGTGATGATCCAGTCCAAAGATGGCGAGCCACCCTTCCAGGATCCTTGAGATGATTGCTCTAGGAAGAGAACTAAATTCTTTGGACGAACTGTGAACTGTACAAACTCTACTTAAGTGGTAGGACAGATTTGCACGTCATTCCTCCTTTGCACATCCTGCAAAGAGAATCCTCATTGCTGGACTCACACTTAAGGGTGTCGGCTGACACGAGAGAGAGAGACTGAGTCAAATCCCCCGGGGTTGTGTGTGTTTTGTTTATTATTTTCCGTGACTTGGGCCCAATTTTTCCTTTCATGTACTGTTATTGTTTTCATTGTATGTATGTAAGATTCTTTAATTGTGAATACAAATTGATCAAACCAAGTTCTCAGAGCGTTTCATTAGTCATCCACTGCTCCAGTAGTCGAACCTCAGCTATTGGCCCAACACACAGGTAACCATTTAAATCTGTATCCCAAGTGTTGAAAGGGGTGTTACAGAAACTTGGCGAGCCAGCCAGGAGCAGGTGGCAGACTATTGACGCTTTGTTTTCATTTTTTCTCCTTTTTGGGCAAAAATTCTTATCTTCAGTCATTATAACAGTAATTTGCCAAATTGGTGACATGGAAGTAGTGACACGTGAGCTGGTAAAGATCCCTAACTCTGTCATGGTTGAAGGGTTAACCTGGACTGAGGTGGACAATGAAGTACAGAGCTATCTAGAGACTCATGGTTCTATTAACCGTGTCCTGCGTATAGATGAACCGAACTCAGAGTTCCATAACAATGCAATTGTTGAGTTCACTTTTGGTACCGCGCTGCAAACGCTTGCTCCTTTGTTGCCATTTAAATACAAAAGCCCCACTCGGCCTGATGTGACTTTCCACGTGTGTGCGCTTGCTAGTGTCTATACCCCTGTGGTTAGCCATAGTGCTACTGAGAGTTACATGTCTGAGTTGCAAAACATTGCTAAGTTAACAGGGAAGTCATTTCAGCTTCTTTTGCAAGATGAACTAACTAAGTTGAGCTCTACAGTTGCAGCCACAGTAGAAAATGCCCCTGTGGACAGGAGTCAACATGAGGGAAGTCAGGCACCTAATTTCGGCTTGACATCATTACCGCAAGGTGCAATGCAATCTAGAATTGCTCCTGATACCACTATTCAGGGTGCTGCACTACGCTCAGCTCCAGAGATACAAAACCTGACCAAAGAGCAACATCCGAGAATACAACCAGTGACGGTGAGTTCATGCCCAGATCTAAGCCCCAGTGATCTCAACCCCCCTGAGATACAAAAGGTTGTTGTGGAGCATATTGTGCGAAATGAGGAGGCATCGCCACACCATTATGCTGCCTCACGCCTTCGAGTCTTTTCAGGCCGATTGCCGCGGCCAAATAATGAAACGGATTATGAGACCTGGCGCTCTAGTGTGGAACTTCTTTTAACAGACCCAGCATTGTCTGATTTAAGTCGCTCCAGGAAGATTGTTGACAGCTTGTTGCCCCCTGCTTCAGATTTCATTAGGCATCTTGATTCACAAGCTTTACCTTCTGCATATTTGCAGCTTCTTGACTCAGCTTATGGTGCTGTGGAGGATGGAGATGAGCTGTTTGCTAAGTTTATGGGTACTCTGCAGAATGCTGGTGAGAAACCATCAAACTACCTTCACAGACTCCAAGTTGTGCTTAACACTGCTACAAGGAGAGGAGGGGCCTCTGCTGATGAGTTTGATAGGCAGTTGTTGAAGCAGTTTTGTAGAGGCTGCTGGGATGACTCCTTAATAGCAGAGCTCCAGCTTGAACAAAAAATTAAAAACCCTCCTAGTTTTGCTGAATTATTGCTCCTGTTGCGTACTGAGGAAGACAAGCATGCTAACAAGGCAGTACGTATGAAAAAGCACCTTGGTACTTCCAGACAACAGCCAGCCCCACCCAAACAGCATGTTTGATCTCAACTGAAAACTGCCTGTGTTTGCTCTGAGTCTAAGGCTGTAGCAGAAACCAATCTCCTGAAGAAACAAGTTATTGAGTTACAGGCTCAAATGGCTCAGTTAACCCCCCACAGGAAAAGCAGGGGTAACAACGCAAACTCAAATGCAAAGGTGACTGTGCAGACCAATCCTGCTCCTGAGCTCCTGCACAGTGCCTGTTCCAGAGCACCAGCCACCTCCCAGGCCACGCCCGTGGTACTGCTTTCGGTGTGGAGAGGATGGCCATGTAGCCTTGAGATGCAGTAATGAGGCTAACCCCGTGCTAGTAGCAGCAAAAAGGAAGCAATTTCAAAGAAAACGGCAGGAGTGGGAGACGCAGAATGGCTCTGTGGACCCACACCATTTAAACTGACAGCAACTCCTGTTGTGGGACAGACAGGAGTTCAGTCTAACACTAGTCCCTCTACCTCCAAGCAAAAAGGCAAAAGACAGACAAAAGGTCAGCCATGTGGGCTGCCACAGAGGTTAGTTGGAAGCAAATGCACTGCTGAAGTGTGTGTTGCAGAGAAAAGAGTAAACTGTCTTTTAGACTCTGGATCTCAAGTTACAACGATCCCATGGTCCTTCTATGAAAGCAATCTGAAGGACCAAGAAATTAAATCATTAGATGATTTGTTGGAGGTTGAAGGAGCTAATGGACAGCAAGTTCCATATTTTGGCTATGTGGAGATAGATATCACTTTTCCCAAAGAGTTTGTAGGAGAGGAGATTGAGATTCCTACTTTAGCCCTTGTGGTTCCAAACATGAGAGAAAAGGCCCAAGAGCAAATTCTCATTGGCACCAATACACTAGACGTGTTGTACTCAAGTGTTGCTACTCACATGAATGAATTTGGCCTACCTGTCCAGTATGGCTACCGAGCAGTCCTCAAAGCCTTGGAGCTTAGGCACAGACAGCAACCAAATGGCAAGCTGGGCCAAGTAAAACTGTCTGGGGGGAAATCTGAGACGATTCCTGCTGGACGGACTGTTGCTTTAGAAGGGGTAGCCCTTGTTGGGAGCTCCTTTAATGAAAAGTGGGCCTTGGTAGAGCAACCAACCACACCCTCCTTGCCTGGTGGCCTACTGGTAGCGAATTGTTTAATCACATTGCCTAAGAAAAGGGCGAGCACATTGGCAGTGATAGTCAAAAATGAAACCGCCCATGATGTAACGATCACACCAAAAACAGTGATTGCTGAACTCAGTGCTGTCCAACAAATAGTAGCACATAAGTCTGACACAAATGTACCTGACTCTGTCAAAGACAAGAACAATTCTAGTCCAGATTTACAGTTTGACTTTGGAGATTCTCCTTTGTCAGCTGACTGGAAGGAAAGAGTAACACAAACATTGAAGTCAATGCCAGAAGTGTTTGCTCACCATGACCTCGACTTTGGTCATGTAGGTCAGGTCAAGCATCACATCAGACTTCACGACCAGACACCTTTTAAGCAGAGAGCCCGGCCAATACACCCACAGGATGTTGATGCCGTGAGGAAACATTTAAGGGAGCTGTTGGATGCAGGCGTGATTCGCGAATCTGAGTCTCCTTTTGCGTCCCCTATTGTGGTGGTCCGGAAGCGTGATGACTCCATCCGTCTCTGCATCGATTACCGCAAATTGAACTCACAGACAATCAAGGACGCCTATGCCCTTCCCAATCTTGAAGAGGCTTTTTCAGCTCTCACAGGCTCAAAGTGGTTTTCGGTTTTAGACTTGAAATCCGGCTATTACCAAATTGAAATGGAGGAGGCCGATAAGGAGAAGACCGCGTTCGTGTGTCCCTTGGGATTTTATGAATTTAATAGAATGCCGCAAGGAGTCACAAATGCCCCCAGCACCTTCCAGCGCTGCATGGAGCGTTGCATGGGTGATCTGAACCTGAAAGAGGTGTTAGTTTTTATTGATGACCTTATCATTTTTTCAGACACAGTTGAAGAGCACGAGGGGCGCCTTCTGCATGTTCTGAATCGCCTGAAGGAATATGGTCTCAAACTTTCACCAGAGAAGTGTAAGTTCTTTCAGTCTTCTGTCCGATATCTAGGCCATATTGTTTCCCAGAACGGAGTTGAGACTGATCCAGAGAAAACTAGTGCCCTGAAAACCTGGCCAAAGCCATCTAACCTAAAAGAACTGAGGTCCTTCCTTGGGTTCAGCGGTTACTATCGCAGGTTTATTCAGGATTTCTCCAGAATTGTGAAGCCGCTGAATGAGCTAACAGCTGGATATCCTCCAACCTGCAAGAACAAGGAAAGAAAGGCCAATGTCAAGTACCGCAATCCTAAAGAGCCATTTGGTGAGCGCTGGACTGCTTCTTGTCAACAGGCTTTTGACACCATAATCGAGAGGCTCACTTCAGCACCTGTCTTGGGTTTTGCTAATCCTAAACTTCCCTACCTGCTCCACACAGATGCGAGTACGACTGGGTTAGGTGCAGCCTTATACCAAGAGCAAGATGGTGAGCTTAAGGCTATAGCATTTGCAAGCAGAGGGTTGTCTAGAAGTGAAGCTAAGTATCCAGCACATAAGTTGGAGTTCCTAGCCCTTAAGTGGGCTGTCACAGAAAAGTTTAGTGACTACCTTTATGGGGCTGGTTTCACTGTGGTCACCGATAGCAACCCCCTTACATACATTCTAACCTCTGCCAAGCTTGACGCGACTAGTTATAGATGGCTGTCTGCTCTCTCCACCTACTCATTCAAGCTGCAGTATAGGGCTGGAAAACAGAATGTGGACGCAGATGCATTATCACGAAGGCCACATGGTGGACTCATAGATGATCATATCTCAGTGAAAGAGAAGGAAAGGATCTGTAAGTTCACTGCCAACCACCTATCAGAAACGGAAACCTCAGAGGTCATTCAACCAGAGGTGATCAAAGCCATCTGTGAGCGGCATGACATCTATTTTGCTGGTGAAGGTTCTGAGTGCTCTGATCACTCAGTTGCTTTGGTTGAGTCCATAGCACTCAGTCCTGAAGCCCTGCCACCTTGCTTCCAAGGGAATGACAGTCATGGGCTGCCAGTTATCCCCTTTTTCTCATTTGCTGAAATCTCAGAGAAACAGCAAGCAGACGCAAGCATTAGGGAAATAATTACTCAATTGGAAAGTGGTGAGACACCTCCACCTCAAGTGAGAAAGGAGCTCCCTGAGTATGGACTCTTGTTAAGAGAATGGAACCGGCTAGAGCTCAAAAATGGAGTCTTGTTTCGCAAGAGACAGGGAGTAATGGGAGTGACTCATCAACTTGTCTTACCAAGAGAACTGAGAGATATGGTACTTGAAAGTCTACACGACGACATGGGCCATCTTGGTGTTGAACGCACCCTTGATCTAGTGAGAGCTAGATTTTATTGGCCTAAAATGTCCTCAGTGGTTGAAGAAAAGATTAAGACTTGTGATCGCTGTGTGAAAAGAAAAACTCCACCAGAGAGAGCAGCCCCAATGGTTTCAATAGCGACCACCAGACCATTGGAATTAGTCTGCATGGACTTTCTGAGTGTGGAACCAGATCAAAGTAATACCAAGGACATATTAGTAATAACGGATCATTTTACTAAGTATGCCCTTGCAATACCAACGCCAAACCAAAAGGCGACTACCGTGGCTAAGTGTCTGTGGGAACATTTTATATCACATTATGGGTTCCCTGAAAAACTCCATAGTGATCAGGGCCCCGATTTTGAGTCCCGTACCATTAAGGAGCTGTGTGAAATGGCAGGAATCCGGAAGACACGGACAACCCCATACCATCCAAGGGGTAACCCTGTTGAGCGTTTTAACAGAACGTTGCTGCAGATGCTAGGCACTCTAAATAATAAGGACAAGTCCCGTTGGAGGGACTATGTTAAGCCTCTTGTGCATGCATACAACTGCACAAAGCATGAAGCCACAGGGTTTGCACCTTATGAGCTTATGTTCGGGAGACAACCAAGACTCCCTGTGGACTTAGCTTTCGGGCTTCCTGTTGATCCTCTGCCATTGTCTCATTCACAGTATGTGCAAGGCCTGAAGAACCGCCTGAAAGAGAGTTATGAGCTTTCAAGCAGAAATGCTAAGAAATCTGCAGATCGTAACAAAACTAGGTTCGACCAGAGAGTTACAGGGTCTAGCCTTGAACCAGGGGATCGAGTGCTAGTTCGAAATGTGAGACTGAGGGGAAAGCACAAGCTAGCAGACAAATGGGAGGCAGATGTGTATATAGTTGTGTCACATGCTAATGACCTTCCCGTGTATACAGTGCGGCCTGAGGCTGGAAATGGTCCTTTGCGCACTTTACACAGGGACCTCCTGTTGCCCTGTGGGTTTCTGCCCGTAAGTGCTCCTGAAACCCCAGTACTGCCAACAGTGCGAAGGTCAAGAACCCGTCAAAACCCAGGTTATGTAAACGAATGCTTTGATGATGTCATGTCAGACGAAGAAGAAGTGTATCCTTCAAGGGTTGTACTTTTGGATCCAGCTGCCTCCACCCTAATGCCCAAGGTTGACCACGTTTCATCCGACATTCCACCAGAGCAGCACGTTACTGACAATGTGATCCCTCTTAGCAGAGTGGTTGTTCCCGGAGCAGTTTCAGATGAAATTGAGGTGGAAATTCCCATAGAAGCAGGGGAGGAGCCCCCAGCCACAAGCTCACCTCAGGTCAGCTTTCTTGACCTTGAAGAGCCAGGAAGAACGGGAGGTGATGAAAGTGAATCTTCTGGGAAGGATAGTGAGATTTCAGTGCCCCTCATTTCACCTGTTGGGGAATCTCAGCTGCTTGACATTGAAGGTACACAAGATGTTCCTGAAACTGATGACATAGCTAATTTAACCCACATAAAAGAGCCATCAGAGGGGTTAGATGAGGCTGTCAGATGTTCGAACAGGCAGCGAAGTCGACCAAAGAGACTCCATTATGCTGAACTTGGAAACCCTTTAATAGAGGTGGTTCAGTCACTTTTTCACGGTCTGGGTGCTGCTATAATAAGGTCAATGGATGCTGCAGAACCGTTATGGTACAATCAAACCACCATCCCTCCTGTCGACCCAGTAACAACACAGCCGCAGAGAAGGTGCACGGGGACGTGCCACCCTTCAGTGGGGGAGGGTGTAACCCTGGAGAGTTACTAAGGGTTTTAGTGTGTTATGAGTGATGTTAGTATTTTGAGTTCACTGTTAAGTTTTATTAAGTTAAATTATTTTGTTGAGAATTAATAAAATAGAAGATGTCTATAATGTCCTGATGGTCCTTGAAGTATACAGGGGGAAGTACCGCCTCCTGCCGTTCACTGCATAGCAGCTACGGATATCAGGAGAGAGGGAGAGGAAGAAAAGTCCGTTTTTCCAAGTGGAAAGCGTGGTTGTTTTTATCCTGTACGGTGGAAATAAGCTATCTAGGAATTGTTGTTACCCAGAAAGGAGTTTGTTACTGCTCGGATTCTTCTGGGTGAGTTAATTTGTTGTGAACAAGAATATTGTGAGTTTAAGCCACTAACGATGACATGCTAGCGGCTATCGCGGCTATTGCTATTAGCCATGTGGCTGTACATGTGTGATTGTGAGGATTAAACTGTATGTTCGAGTTTGTTAGCTTCCTATGACGATGCGTGTAAAGATTGTAAGTCATATGTATGCTGTAGATGTTGATATGTTCCTATATCAATCCTTAATTGCGTTCATTGTGAGGTGAATACAGTTTAAAGAAAATGGGGTTATGTTTCTTTGTAGTTGTGCTACAACGCTTCACCATCGCCATTTTGAAGCTCCAGGAGAGCCCATTTTATTGGTTATTTTGGTAAGAAGTTATCATTGTCTATGTTTTGGAATATTCTGTCGTTCTTTCTGTATACTGGAAAGGTAAAATGCAAATTTGTTAGTATGTATGAACGAAACATAAGAAAGGATATATGTATAAATGACTAAATATAGATTTTTGAATGTTATTCTGACTGTGTTATACAGGTCAGGTTTTTTACTTGGGCGTACAGTTCAGTGATGATCCAGTCCAAAGATGGCGAGCCACCCTTCCAGGATCCTTGAGATGATTGCTCTAGGAAGAGAACTAAATTCTTTGGACGAACTGTGAACTGTACAAACTCTACTTAAGTGGTAGGACAGATTTGCACGTCATTCCTCCT
Source organism: Rhamphochromis longiceps (assembly GCF_057381845.1). Classification (NCBI taxonomy): domain Eukaryota; kingdom Metazoa; phylum Chordata; class Actinopteri; order Cichliformes; family Cichlidae; genus Rhamphochromis; species Rhamphochromis longiceps. The sequence goes on along the minus strand of NC_140568.1, from coordinate 9,266,725 downwards.
TTGCACATCCTGCAAAGAGAATCCTCATTGCTGGACTCACACTTAAGGGTGTCGGCTGACACGAGAGAGAGAGACTGAGTCAAATCCCCCGGGGTTGTGTGTGTTTTGTTTATTATTTTCCGTGACTTGGGCCCAATTTTTCCTTTCATGTACTGTTATTGTTTTCATTGTATGTATGTAAGATTCTTTAATTGTGAATACAAATTGATCAAACCAAGTTCTCAGAGCGTTTCATTAGTCATCCACTGCTCCAGTAGTCGAACCTCAGCTATTGGCCCAACACACAGGTAACCATTTAAATCTGTATCCCAAGTGTTGAAAGGGGTGTTACACAGCCACTCTGCGCGGGCAGACTAGAGGTCAATCCATTATCTCACCACTACCTATACAAGTGACAGAGAGCACAAGATGTAATACTTAGTTAAGGAAGGTTTTAAGTAGTCAACATTCAGTTCAGTTGCAAAGCAGTTGCTTCTTTTCTGTTCACTTAGTTTTATGCCTATCCTTAAACTATATACGTGCTATAATGTTTCAAACAAGCTTACTTATTTATACATATTGTATTTTATTTTACGAAGATAAATGCCGTTGATATTTTGGCATGTTTCGCTTTAAAGCTGCATGCCGCGTCCTTTAATTTTTATGTGGTTTCTGCACTTTATTCTTCATTTGCAATAACGTGATTCTTCCTCTGAAAAGATGAAAGATCAATATCCTCTCAGGCCCGTGAGTTAAGGAGGGGAAGCAAGAAAAATAAGACCATCTACTTCATTCCCATTGATATATGTCACAGTAAAATGGTGTAGATGATAATGAAATTGTTGAAAACAGAGAATTTATGTGTCAATGAGTTAGCTTCTGCGAGGTTTTTGCCACATTCCCCACAGGCCATTGTCAAACCACAACCATTAGCACGTTCTGTGGGTAACATTAACCTTTCTACATGGGCTTACCAATATCTCATCACGGCCCTGAGCCTTGCTGCCCCGCGCTTTTAAATACTGCTCGTTTAACAGATTGGCCCGTCTCAGTGGCCTTTAAAACATATATATGCATTAGAAAAATGATCATTGGAAAAGTCCATCATCTGCTACATTTTCTGACAATTCCTTTGAGTTACAGCATTTGTCTGCTCCTCTCCGGGGGCCCGTTGGAGTCTGGGAACTTTCTAGTCAAAGACACAAGGCTTCTTTTTCCACAGCCATCAGAGAGGCATCATTGTCTTTAAGAGTGTGTCGCTTTTCATGTTTGGGTCAAGAGCTCTGAGGGCGAAATAGCCACCAAGTGAACCAATCAGGGAACAAAAAGTAGGCTATTGATCTATGAGGATTTTGCTGCCATTAATCATTTCCACTGGTTGCACATGACATAGGGCAAAAATATTACACATGAAAATCTTGAAAATTGCCCTTAAAATTGTTCTCGTTTTAATTATTTTCACATCTCCAACTTTATATTTTCCTTATATTGCAGTCAAAAACTTGGGTTAGAGTATTGCCACCATTATAATATTGTAAATCAGCATCTACGTGGGAGTAGCTTCCATGCTAGTGGGAACATTTGGCATCATCGTTGCGTGCAGTACGTGTGTGAGCGCCTGCCTCGCTGCTTGTTTGTTTGTGTGTGTGTGTGTGTGTGTGTGTGTGTGTGTCAGGAGGTTGATTGTTGTGGTGGTGGTGATCGCGGCTGCAGGGCTCCTAATGAAGGTGTGTGTAATAAAATCAGTGCAACGGGGTCCTCATCTGCGCCCCGCCTCCCTCAAACTCCATCTGATTGAAAATGGAACAGCTGTGATGATTTAATTTACATGTTAATAACCAACGGGCCCCCAGAAAATCGTCCAATAAACGTCTTTTTATTACAGCCTGTATCTCCTACGACACAGGGGAATGAGTTAGAGATGGAGCGGCTGCGAGGGAGGGGGCCAAAGGAGAGGTGTACGGAGGGGGGGAAGGCGACTGTAATTAATTGTTTAAGCGATTTTATTAAAACAAAAATTATCTGGTAGAGGTGTGTGGAATGAGCACGGACTAGCTGGCAGTAAATAGCATTAGTAGGTTGCTGAGTGGGGGTAGGATGATGATGATGGGTTTGGGGGGGCTGACGACAGTGTCTCCTTCTCGAGCTTAGATGTGAATTATGCTGTTCTACAGATTTTCGGGAGCACACTTTCAGTCTGGATTTTTATGATATCCTGCCAATCGGATTCCATCTTGTTGCCTTGGCTGAAGTAGCATTAAGTTGTCAGCTTGGTGGAAATATAGACTCGCGCGTGTGTGCGCGTCTGTGTTTAGTATTATACTGTATGTGTTGTGGTAGCTCACAGTAGGATGCACATTTTTAGGATGTTCTGCATGATTTTGAGGGGAACAGGTTGAAATAACTGAAGTACACATTATCCACGTCATTAACCTCTCCATAATCTAGTGTCATTAACGTCATCTTTGTCTTAAATACCAGTTAGTGGGTGCTATTAATAAATTAGGAGGTTTTTCAAGAAAGAAATTCTTCACCACCAAGCTTCTGGTTCAAGATCTCCAGTGCAGTTTAGCTGGTGGCTAAACAATTCCCTGCCATTAAGTTTTATTGGCCTCCTGGGCACAGCAATTACATCACCGGTGCAAAAAGTGCAAATAAAGATTCAGGATCTGTTGAAGTTCTCCTGCTTGTTTGCCTCTTGTCCTCTATGATTTAGACCACCACCCCTCCCCACTCCTTATTCAATCTCTCTGTGTAAAACCACCCAGGGAACTGAGAAATCCTTCCAAACCACAGAGAATAGAGAAAGAGAAATGGAGGTTGAACCAGGGCTCCCTGCACTCATCTTTCCCACCCCTTTTTCATTGTCGCCATCTTTTCTCCTCCTCTTACACCTTCCCCGCCCCCTCCTTTCCTCCGTGTCCAAGTCCTCAGAGAGGTGGCCCTGCCACCGTGGCCATTCATGTCATTGTCAGTAAAGCCACATGGTTGCGTCTCCCTACTTCTCCTGGGACATGGAGGGCCACAGAGACATGGCTCTCACTGGGTGGGAACAGTAATTAAAGAATAGAGAAGAGATAGAAGCAAAAAGTATAAAGAGAAAAGAACAAAAGGCAAATGAACAAAAGGAATAACAGATTAGGCTGGGAGGAGAGAAGAAGTGGGCTTAGGTCCGTGAAAATCATTAGGGAATATTCCCAGGCAGCGTAAAGTACTGCACAACAGCTCAGTAGTGGGATCTATTAATGATCCAAATACCTCCAAGCCCTTCTACTACCACTCACATAGACTGCTGCAGGGGGAAATATGTATGCAAAGGCTTTGCATCCCTGTGTTGTGTTGTGTCATAGGAAACTTAGAATTTCATCCCACTGTCACGAGCATCCTTGTCACCTCTTTGATCACTGGGTGTTCATTTTATTGGCTTGGCTTACTGCTGGTGTGTGACATTAGAGAACACAGGTTGGCTGGGGTCCTCCTAGCCCTCTGAGATTTGACACAGTTAGAGCTGTAATGCGTTTGGTGCCCTAAGGCCTTGTCATGCCAAGAAGGAAAGCTAACCCACAAACAACACCTAAAGCTGTTTACCTTTCAATCCTTAAAGCAAAGAGATCTGACTGTGACACTGCAGAAAGGCAGCGAAACAGAACCAAATTTATGCTAATAGAATATTTTTTAGTGGGCTTAAAAAAAACATTCCCCCGCTATGTTGTGTTCACAGCTGGGACTGCCAGGGGGGAGAAGGATACACACAGAGATAGTGAAGAAGAAAAACGCAGTGATAGCGAGGAGAGAGGGAGGTAAACATAGAGATCATGTCTACGTGTCAAACATTCCAATACGGATCGGAGAAAAGTTCTGGGGTGGTTCCCAGGAAGCACTAACTTTGGCGAGGTAAAAGGTCACTGTATCGGGACAATGACGCCAGCTCAGCGTCTATTGACGGGGAGGGGCCAGGGGCATTGTGGGAAGGGCACAGAGTGGCTCTCACTGCCAGTCATGGTTGTGTAGTATTTGCATGGGCTGCCAATCACCTCAGAAAGGAATGCACTCGGGTCAGAAGGGTCAGGCAGGCGGAGCCGAGCCGAGAGGGAACACAACAAGACCTGACGCATCAGGGATGATGGGGTAGAGTGTGTGTGTGTGTGTGTGTGTGTGAGTGTGTGTGTGAGTGTCTGTGCATCTACTACAGCTTCAGATAGTACGATCAAAATGCAGAGCAAATAATAGCTCTCTATACCCACTTAATGCATTGCTGGATTTACAAGGAAAATATCTCCCAGCGAATAATCAGTAGACTATCAGTTTCCCATTTGCTTTGGTAAGACTCTTAACAGGCGAGTCATATAACACTAGCACCGTCTCTGAAATAAAACTCTTGGCCCCCGAGCTACTTTGACTCTAGCAGCCATTTCAAAGTTTGTGTGACAATTCTTGCAGGGCCTGCAGCTCTCCCTAACCAGCCTTACCCCATCGCTCTGACTGTGAGCAGGTCTGTGAAATGGAAGGAGGAAGAAAGCAAATTGTTTGTGCCGTGGGCCCTGACAGGAGGCAACAGCACCCCAGTATTAGCTAAGGATAAAAGTAATGGGATTTGTAGTGGTGAGGCAGCGTGTGTCGCAAGGTGCTGTTGATGGGTGATAAGGGTGAATCGCCGCCTTTTAAAGCTGATAAGTATCTATGTGAGATAGGGGACAGAGAGCAGGGCAGCCGGCAACAGAACCAGATAAATACCTTTCCCCTCCACCCAGCGTGCGGTGTGTCTATATCACTCGTTATCCATGCATTAGGATTTTGTCTCCCATCAACAATTCAATTCCGTTATATTAAATATCTTTCTACTGGGAAATTCTGCTGTGTATCTGTGAACCCTCACGCACTAACTCGATGCTGCACATTAAATGTAAATCCTGCTAATATTCTTTACATCCACTAAGACAGAACGCTGCTGCCACCATAACAAAACTCCCTTCTTATGAGCAAAAACAAGATGTTTTTCATGTTGCTGCACCATACAAAATTATTCTTTTTTTTTTGCACAGGTAACTTTTTGTTAAATCTAGAGTCTTTCACAGATAGCAGTCGCGCGTCTCAGTAGAGCAGGAGTGTAATATTCTCATCAAAGGTTACACTCCATCTTCAAGCACTGACGGAGCTCTTTTTTGTCATTTTTGAAGAACATATGTACATTTTTATAGGTTATAATAAGAGAAGAGGTGCTATTTGTGTTTTTAAAAAAATGTAAAACGCTATTTCCTATAAGAACAGACTAATAAGACATGTTGTATTAACAGCAAAATATGTCACAATAACAGAATTCACTCACCTGCTTTGGTGCAATAAGCACCGCCAGTTTATGTTGTGTTCTGATTGTGCGAATGTCTGATTTCTTCTCATGTGGCAGCACCTCCGCCCATTAAAGATTTTATTATGCCTACTCTGACTGCACGAGTGTAACTGTATATCCTGGAAGAGAGGGTGTTGAGCTTCTGTCGAGCTGAGCGGTTAGCACAAGAGTCAAAGAGGTGCAGTAAGCCCTCTGACCACCTCTGTAGAAGCAGGTCAGCGTTGGCAGGCCTTTGGACTTTAACACAACAGCCACAGTGGCTGCTGATCTGTGACTGCATCGAGCGGGAGCTCAACAGCAGGTGGAGGCATGGCCTGTATTCAGCTGAGCTGCTGTCTAAACTGCTGAAACCAGATATGTAAGATCAGGTGTTTTTAAAAAAGACTGTGAAAAGGAAAAGTGCATTTATCAAGCTGGCTTGTGAATAAAAAAAAAGTTTTATAAGATTTTTATATATTTTAGTTTTAAACTGATTGAGGTGTGTGTGTGCAGCAGGATCACCAAAACAATGAGCACGAGCATCAATGGCTCTGTAATATTAGAAGAACCATTCTTTGAGGTTAATCCAACATCTTAATGTCCTTTATTTATTTCCTCTAGACACCAGTGGAGTGGGTCCCCAGGCTTGTTATTTCTGTTTCCCCTTTCAGCCACAAACTGGAAACATTGGGTCCTCTAGGCTGCAAAATATCATCCTTTTTAAATTAAACCTACAAAACAACCCTGAACTCATAGGTTTGAAAAATATACAGACATGTTATCCATTGCATTCAAAAATACACATATCGTTTTGAAAGAGAGGTGAAGGAAGGAAGAAAAAAAAAGGACAGGGAGCAGTTTCTCATATTGACTCAGCGGGCACTACACTGCGCAATTAGTCCAAACTACGAAGGGAAGGAGCGGAGGGAGAGTGAGATAACCCAAAAAATAAAAAAGCTGTCTATGGAAAATTTGGAGAACTTCCCAAAATACACAAACTTTCCCGACGAGCACATTTCTTAGGTATGCTGTAATCTCATATGGCTGGCCTTTTCTGAGCCCCTCTGTGAGACTTCTCGCTCCTCTCCACTCAGCTTTCCAAGCTCCCCAGCCCCCCAGACTTCACCAGTCTACTTCACAGTCTGGCCTAGTCTCAGGCCCCCAGCCCCTGCCTCCACAAAATCCCCTTCCAAAACCCACTGTCCACACATGGCAATCATTAGGCAACCCTCTTAAAGAGCAACATTATACCACCAATTGCAGCCTTGCATGAAATTTTGATCACTTAAACCCATCTTAAAGAGGCAGCAGCCACTTTCTGCTCCACAACCTCCGTTTCTCTTTCTCCATGAATGGTAATGCACTTACTTCTCAATAGTAACCCCCCACTCCCTCATTGTACCAGCCTAACAAAGCCAAATGAGGCTTGTAGCCACTTATGAGAAGCAGCACCATTAAGGGGCACTCTTTAAATAAACGTCATAGAGAAAAAAAACACAGAGCTTTGTGATATTGCATTGGTTAGTTAAAGGCTATTTTCTGCTGCATTTGATGCCCCTGTAGTGAAATACAAACAAAAGAAATGTTGTTGTTTTTTTAAACGCAAATCTCCACATTTCTCATGAAAATGAATCTCTGCTCGCAGGACTGTGTCTAAATACTGTGTTATTCTATGGGAAGAACATCATACTGCTAAGTGGGAATTGCAGGTATGTAGCAGGGCTAATTTAGGAGCACAAAACAAAAAAACAAACCAAAAAAAAAGATGAAGAGAAGAAAGCAAGAGCCAAAACCCTGCTGAGCTCACTCGTAAACAATGATTAAGGCACCTCAAGCGGTGGCATGCCCACTCTTTGCCACTCACCTCACACCGCTGGCTAATTAGCTGAGGTTTTGCTTTTACTGCTGGCTTTAGTGTCATAAAATTAACACATTTTGCAAAACAGCAGAAACAGGCTCAAACTGTGCTGAGGGTTTAACAAGCCTCTCCTGGGTGAACTGTTTGTCTCACGCAGAGGAGAGAGAGGACAGTCCTTACAGGCCACTAACTGCCATTTGTGTGCCAGGGAGAAAAGGAAAGGAGGGAATAGTTGGGGAAAGAACAGAAGAGGGAAAGGAAAGGAAAGGAAAGGAGGATTAGGACTCCATGTGGAGCCGTTTATCCCGAGGAGTACAGGGAGGAGAGATAAAGCTCTGGAGGGGTCCACACGTCCCCTCAGACAGACCCCGTGCCAGGGGAACAGCTTACCCTGCCTTGTGCCCAGCAGATGAATAGGATTTAACCAAAAGTAGATTTCGCTGAACTCTTCCCCTCTCATTCATCTTCAGACTAGAAAAACTTTCCTCATTCTGAAGGCGAGCCACGGTGAACACAATGCCGTGTTTCAGATAGGAAGACGGGGGCCAGTTGAGTTTTGGAAGAGTTCAACTGACCTGGCTGCCAAGATTTGGAAACACATAACGGAAAGACGGTTCAGTGTTCATTTGATCCGGAATAATTTGAGTCAATAATACTAATAATAATAAGTATAATTATACTTATTATTATTAGTATTATTATTTTGATGTACTTTGATGTAATGTGGTCTCAGTGGTGGAGTTTGGAAATGATCCTTTTACCATCATCTGTTGAAAAACCCACCCTGTTCTAATTACCACACAAAATAAGCCTAAGGGGAAACATAGACCGGACCAAAAGAGCTTCTTAACAGCAACACACAGAAATAGCGAGGAGAGTATATTTGAAATATGAAAATAACATACAATTATTACACATCTACACTACACTGCACTAAAATTAACACAGTCCTTATCCCCCTTTAACCAGCTTGGTGAAGGCTGCTCTTGGTTTTAAATCAGATAGTCAACCATTACTTGGCCTGTTTGATTTTCCCTACTAATTTGTGTGTGTGTGTGTGTGTGTGTGTGTGTGTGTGTGTGTGTGTGTGTGTGTGTGTGTGTGTGTGTGTGTGTGTGTGTGTGTGTGTGTGTGTGTGTGTGGCTGCATATTAAGAGGAGCAACGTCGTTTGGAATGCTGGTTTCTATTTTTGAAATGTTCTGAAATGATGTTTGCATACATTTGCATAGCCAAGTGCAAATTGAGCCATGAATATGCAAATGCAGAGCTGATGTCTGTGGCAGCCTCCGCTCTGCCAGGTTTATAGAAGAATTCATTTACACACACACACACACACACATGCACACACACACACCCACGCTTACACACTTACACATGCAGATCTTTTCTCACCCCTTCCCTCTCTGCATGCTCAGGGAGGACTACTTGTTTTAAACATGATTCTAAAAAATCATTCATTTGCTTGTATTGCCTTATTAACTTGGTATTTTCTGGGTGCTGTTTTTTGTGTGTGTTTTTTTCTCTCTGTTGATGTGCTGGCCTGGATGTGTTTCCATTGCCTCATTAAGGCGCGAGATGGACTGCGTACTCGCATAAAGGTCCTCTAGCTGACACCGAGACCAGACGCCAGGTCATGCTCAGTGCACCTGGGCCCTCAAAATAAAGTCTGACTTAATTTGTTTACTGTATCTGTGGGCACTCACTCTGCCACCCTCTTAGCCTCTCTCACCGCTCTTCCACCCACTCTCCCACTGCCTTTCTTCTTTTAACCTCAGAAATATTAGAAGCGTTTGACACGAGAGTTTTTAAATAGAATTGTTTTGAGACAAAGTCTGCATCGTGGACTGGAGTTGTAATGCTTGTTGTTGGAACTTGTGATGAAAAAAAGGAAAAGAGGTCATCTCGAGACATCGTGGACACTATAAGTCATCTTGGCCCTGCAGGTCCAGTGCAGTGGTTCAACCAGATCTTGCTTCTCCTCTTTATTCTCTGTCAAGAATAGCTTTGCTTTTGGCTTTTTAGAAATAGAACAAGTAAACATTTCAGCATTTTAGCAGGCAGAACTTTATCTTGCATTGTAGCAATAAAACATTTTTCATGTGTTCCATATATTTAATCTTCAAGGCTATCAGCAATTATCCTCATTTTTTTCTTTAGAGGGGAAATAATCATAAAAGTCGTCAGTAAGTGTGTAGGTGTGTGTGGAAGGCTAATGAATCATTTCTTTCCCTGCTTAGGTGGATTTTCAATAGCACTCCGATTAGAGGTGGTCCAACATTTGTAATCCTCCATCCAGCCCTTAATGGCTTAAGTTGCACTTCTTAGCTGATTGGCACCGTGTCCATGCACAGTGTTATTGGATAAGGGGCAAAACAACGGTTTAATTAGGGAACGGAGGGGGGGAAAAAAACAAATCTTGCATTTAAGTTTTCAATTAACCCAATTAGGGGCAAATGGATGAACAGTCAGAGACACAATAGGAGCTGTGTTGCTGGCAACGCTTGCCTTTACTGTTGCACTGGCGGTTCTGTAACATCTCAGAGGTTTTTTCTTATGATTCTGTGCTTCCATTTCAGATCTCAGTGGGGATCCCAAACAAAGCCGACGAAATCTGCACATGTACTCCAGAGAAATTATGCTAATGACGGGAAAACAAAAAAAGAACCTTATCATGACGCTCCATTCCCCTGAGCCCCAGATTAAAAACTCATTCATTTGTTAAATATTTGACACATCTATGCTTGAGCTTTGAGCTTAGGGATTTGCAGAGTACTTCATATCAACTTGTGTGGGAGAAATGCCCCCCTCTGATGCTGGCACAGACAACTTGGCACATTTACAGAAGGACAGATAAATGCATCCATGTGCATATGAGCACAGATTCCCCTATAATGTGCTCTGAGCTGTCTCTGTGGTGACAACTCTTTGTTTACTATAGGTGCTTTTTATTGTAGGTTTTGATTGGCATCGTGCAAAAATGCATGATCAAACCGCTGTCCAGTTGCTGAATTTTAAAGCTGGGCTGGCCCCATACGCTCAGCCAGAAGGATGCCCACCTACAGTACTAGTACAACTACATTATCCACCCAGCCCCCCCCCCCCCCCCCCCCCCCCTCTTCTCCCTTCTCCCTTCCAAATGTTGCAGTTACTGAGCCCCTTGAAACTCATCAGTTGCTTGTACCTCAGGTTAGCATTTGAACTAAGCACAGAACTACACAACCATGAAGGAGGGATGAGAAGAAACATCGGAGAAGTAATGCAGCAGGGCACAAAGCCATTACGCCTACCCCGAAAATAATTCACAGGGGACAAAGCAGCTTTACGGCTTCATTCCTGGATAAGAATAAAAGGAGATGGGGGGGTTAGGATTTTGTGAAGGGAGGGAATCAAAGAAGGGGAGGGAGGGGGTGGCATAATTAGACGATCACAAACCGTACCAGCGGCTCAGTTTTCAGTCTGTGGTCCAAATTACAAACCGTCATATTTTTAAAGTCATGCTGACATTCTTTCGTCCCCAGCAGCTGCCAAGAACAACCAAGGCTGGGCTTGTCTTGGCGTGTGATCAAAAAGAAGGACCCAGCTCCAGTCACACAGCAACTGAAAACATTTACACAGCTGGGACCCTTGAACCCTCGGGCTGCACTGCCTTACTGCATCGACCTGTGCTGGGGCAGTAAGCGAGAGGGTAAGGGTGGAGGCAGGACCAGGTGCTTCGAGGGAACACAGGAGTTCCACGGATGGAGCAAAAGGATAATGACCGGTGTGAGCTCACTGCAATTCACTCGCTGTTCTCCTTGTCCCAAAAGTCGTGTTTACCTCTGCCCCATTCTGATTAACAGGACAAATTACGCACATGACCGTGAACACAACAAATGGACAGACATTTATGTAGGCCAGCATCCATGTATGGGACACTGACACTCATATTCATACACATGTTTGCATGAGCCACTTGGAAAATGGGTTTTGATGGGTCTGCACTATTTTATTTCAGCATAACAATGTGTATTTGACTATGCAGGCTTGTGTCTATAATGACGATTGTTTCTGTTTGATAAGATGTGTTTGTGTGTTTATGCTGGGATTAGAGTAGATTCATCCACTGGATTAAGGGCTAAAGTCATAGTTAAAGTCTGCACCATACTTTACCCATAAACTAAATGAAAATACCAGATGAGCTCCACTTTGATGCATACACACAGAACTCTACCAGATGTTTGCATTAATTATGTGCTTTTTTCTGCATACTGAGGAAACCATCAAAAATTGTGATATTGCTTTACTCAGGCTTTTTTCCCTGGTCAACAGTTCAAAGCATGAGGTGGACTGACAAACACCTGTTATGATCACTTTTAAAGAGAAAAGTACCTGCAAAACAGCTTCTTCCCCACCTCTAGTTTTATTTTATGTAACATATTAAATGTGATCGGTTTAGCATATGGGTGCATTCTAATAGTTCATATCAACAAAACCAGACCTTGATTCTGCCTGAAGCAGCCCATCTTTTACTTCTCAGTACAAAAAAAATATGAGGGGATCAGGTTAAAGTCAAGCTTGAGACACTACAACTTTTCAATCCAATCCAGGTGAGAGTGAGATGAGAGAGGGTAGACCTCTGTATAGAAAAAAAATGCACGGAGAAGAAAGGTAGCATTTAAGACTCCTCCTCCTGTCTCCTCCTTGGGTGTGACGAGGAGGGGAGGGCAGGAGGGCAAAAAAGACAGATGACTCCAAGGTTGTGTTGCCCCTGAGTGACCTCATCCCAGAAACCCCAGAGGAACAATGACATCACCACCTCATTCCAAGACAGAGAATCAGAGCACTACAGTGCTGGACAAGCACTCTGCATGTGTGCACACCAAACTATTAGACCTTGTTTCTAATGTGTGTGTGTGTGTGTGTATGCGCGTGCGACCATTCACCACTCTGGAAACAAGAGTAGAAATGGGCGGGAACTTCTCATAAGTAGAACCAGATTTGATTTTCAGGCATAAATGTTCACATTTTCTTTTATGGTTCTTCTACTCCTGAAAGCTACTCACGTAAAAAGCATTTCTCAGTGAAAGGTAGACGCGTGAACTGGCGTGGCCATGACATATCACTTCAAACACCTTATATACATTTTTTCCCAAAAATGTTTCAACAGTTAATCCTATAAAAACAGGCATACTGTCTGTCATGATTTATGGTGGCAGAAAGTATCTCAAGACCACAGACCACCAGCAATAAAATAAGTTTTGTTGGCGTACTGAGTGACAATAGAGTAGTTGATGTTGTACAGATTACTTCATGTTCTTATAGGTAGACCCTCCATGCAAACAGCAGCGTAAGGTAACACTGGTAATGTCATCATAAAACAACCTCAATTTGTAACCACAACATGACATTATTAAGATGCAATGAAAAGTTATTTGTCCCATTAACATTACACAGTGGCAGAATGAGTGGCAGACACATCATATATTGCTTTACTTTGGAGTTCCATACTATATATTTTTTAAATCAGTGATGTGCTTACACACCACTCTGCATTTCATCATTAGCTATTATTAATCTCTGGCTCTTTTCCACATATATGTTTTTTGTCCCGTCTTCCTCCCCTCATATTCAACCAGTCGCAGCAGATGGCCGCCCCTCCCAGTTCTGCTTGAGGTTTCTTCCTGTTAAAAGGGAGTTTGTCCTTCCCAGTGTCACCCAGTGCTTGTTGGGGTTTTCTCTGTATTATTGGAGGGTCTTTACTTAACAATATGAAGCGCCTTGAGACGACTGTTGTTCTGATTTAGCATGATATAAATACAATTAAATTGATATATTATATCAGTTTCATAATGTTCATCTCTACCAGATGACTTACCGCATGTACTGTATGTAAGTAAGTTCAGAGCACACAGTATAAGGCTCCTACTCACTCTCTTGCAAAAGGATTGATACTTTGCAGTAAAGACAGCCAGCCAGCATGAGCTTACACATAGACTGAAAACAATCAGCATGGTGCAGCTTGAAAGTAAAATATGCCTACCAGCAACTTGAAAGCTCACATGTAAACAATACAGTCTCTTGCTTGATTCCATTCAGTTCAGTTTAGGTCAATTCAATTTTATTTATTTAGCGCCAAATGACTACAACAGTTGCCCCAAGGTGCTTTTATATTGTAAGGTAAAGACCCTATCCTCATTTGTAGAGAAATAGTTAGAGATGTGCAATTGTCCAGGTGATGTACTTGACTAGTTTTTAGCTTCTAAAAAGTGACTGATTCCATAAAGTCATTTCATCTGTCCATGATATGATACACTGCTGAAAAAAAACACTGAAGTCACAGTGTGGGGATTTTGATGAATGAATTATTCAGCTTGAAAATCCTTTCAGACGCGCAAAAATGTACTAGAATTGCTAGTGAGAACCAGAATCATCAACCCTTCGGATTCAAAATCACATACACATATAAAAAATATCAAAGTTAAAATTGTTAAATTTTCCATTTATTTCTTGAGCAGAAAAAAATGAATGGTACAAAAAAAATAAATTAATAAAGAAAAGAAAAGGCGCACGCACACATACATAAGTTGCCATTTTTACATTTGGTTAATGTACGCATTAAATACATGAAAGATAACGTGCTAATTAGTGAGCTTCAGAGGGGCTGGTTGGCCGACTTTGTTTGTTCCACACAGAGTCAGTGTAGCTGTTTCCTTTTGTTTGCAGTAATCACATTAAGATAAGCCAACTGTCTGCTGGCTATAATTTCACTACACTGCAAACGCTGTCTTCCTGTGTAACTTGTGACAAGAAAGCAAATAAGCTTATTACCCAAAATTTAAAACATTTTCACTATTTTAATGAGTCTGAGAGAATTACTCCCAGTACATCACTTCATTTTCACCTTTAGTAAAGGTACGTTAGGGCAAAATTAAGGAATTTGAAAATGGCAACATGCTAACTGTAGCTTCTATCTGATTGGCTTGATCGTGCTTTACGAGTTGTGCGGTGGGTAAAAAAGTGACAGTGTGTTTAGCTCCAAATCATGCAGAAGATGCATGCTGAGCTGTCTGATGCTGCTAGAAAGGACTGCTCAATTAAGGAGCAGATTTAAGATGAGAGCGTTGATTCCCCAGTCCAATTAATTAGCACTAGGAGAGAGGAGAGACAGGCAGAGAGCAGAACAGAGATTTAGCCAGGAAGTGCCCACCAGGGACTTGCTCTCCTGCTCCTACCTTCTCGCCCTCACTCTATTCTATGCTCTATTTCCTTCCTTCTCCTGCTCATTCTTTTATTCTTATGTTTGGCTTCTTTGACCCCTAGTTCACCTTACGTGCTCCATTGCTAGGTCTAAAATCCCGGTATAATAGTCTGCCTTTGATACAAAACCGTTGCACACATTGTCTAATTTGTGGTATTACAAATTCAGTTTAACATTTTCTCAGTACAGTTCTAAGAATTACGGTGCGGACTGTTTTGCTGAATCCACAATCGAAGTCTTTCATGCCACTTACTGCTAAGTGGGTACATCAGTGCAAACACAGGTTCCTGACATCATATAGCGAAATTTAATTTCACATGTTCCTTTATACATTTCATAACATGTATAAAGTGATGCCGTATATTCTATATCTGTATATCTACAGGACAACCACAGTGACTGAACTCTGATGAAACGTGGAGGTGAGTATATTAATATAATGATGCACAAGATGTAGGGGTGATGGTATTAATGCATAGCACTGATGTTAATGCAATTTGTACACTGATAAGTGAATAAGAGGGTGATTCCCAGGCAGCCCCACAGGTCAAAATACATATGTACTGTATACCAAACAAACAAGACGTGCTGCCAAATCTCCAGGAGATAAGGCATGTACTGGAAATGAAAATAATACTGAGTAAATCCTCTGAGCACTCCACGTATGATGTGACCTGATGAAGATTTCGAACTTTGATATAGTTGTAAAAAAAAGTTGTTTATAGTAAGAGAGGGACCGCTCGAGAGCCTCTGCAGTCAGAATAGGTGTTAACTTTTCCATTCTTTGCAACCTCAGTTTGATAAATCCATAATTTTCACCATTTAGTGTTCAGTTGTGCTCAGTTAAATATCAGTCATAAAAAGCTTACAACCACATTCGTGCACCCAGTACTGTAAAACGTTGTTTACTGCAGTGATGAGGAAATCACTGAGTTTCATCTTTTTACTGTTCAGAGTAGGAGACGAATATGCAAGCTCTTGGAATCTACCTGTACACCTGTACAAGGAAAACCTTATATTCCTTCTCTACATTTAATTCAGAGTTCATAATGCTTCCATTAATAACAGTAATAGCTCTTTCCGTGGCGTCACTGCATATACACTATACCAGCAAAACACAATTAATCTTTTTTCTATAGTCATTCGTGTCCATGATGCCAGAGTTAATGTAGTTTTCACCAAACCAGGCTGCAGATTTGTCATTATAATGCTTTTCACATTAGTTCACAGACCAGACCTTTATTTTTGGGCAGGCAGCTTAGTGGTACGATATAAACCAATTATTTGTCTCTAAAAAGTACCAATCTGCAACATACATATTTATTATGGACATGGCCGATATCTGCGATGGTTTGTCAATAAGCGAGGGGCTGTGAATATATTGTGTCTGGACCCGTGACCCCGTCTGCCTGAACGACAGATAACTTACAGTATTACTGCCACAGCCCAGTGGCCATCTATCAAAACACGGCAAAAAGTCAATATCAGAAGCTCGTCCCAAAACTCAAAAAATTACCCTGGTTAGAGGGAGGAAAATAAAAACTAATCAATGTGTGGTATGAAAGGAAGGGCCAGTCTTCACTGGGCTGTATGAATTTCTGATGCCTCTGCTGCTTAAGCTCCAGACTATCAATTACGAGATAAACAGGGTCTAGGTGATTGTTGTCATGGTGCACAGGGCTGCCATCCAATTAGATCTTGCGCCGACTAATGTGTTAATATCTTACATAATTGGTGTTGGGGGCTATTTTTTCCTCCCTCCCTCAAATGCCAAGCTGATTCTTATAGAGACTAATATCACACCATTAGCACAGTCTTATCGGGGCAAAGTAATATAGATGAAATATATAGAAGCGTACAGTATAATTCAAAAATAATTCCAGTGCCTCGACAGATTATTTTACGCATGTTTCCCAATCATCACCTTTTTTCTAGGTGCCTTTTTATTTCCCATTGTCAGGACAGAATTTTAATCAACAGAGTGTTCCAGCAGCAGATCACTTGATTGTTTTTGGAAAATGCATTTTATCCGTCCCCCCCCTTTATTTATCTGTGAAAAGGCTCCCAGATAAAAAAATAAAAGAGTCAGTTTTTAGTTGGCAGAGACTGGAGGATAAAACCTACACAGACTGAGAGGGGGGAAAAAAAACATTTGAGACCGAAAAAGTAAAGAAACAACAGAGCAGAGAGTATTTGTAAAGAGCAAAAGCAGGGGGATAAGAAAGAAGAAGAAAAAAAAGAAAGGAGAAAGAGAGAAGGGACCAAGGGATGAGACGGCTGCCTGGAAAGACGATTAGTATTCATGCGGCGTGGCGCTCCAGAGAGGATTAATGGACTCTGATGCCTAATATCCTGGAGAACAATTAATTTGCCCACAGTTTTGTCATGGTTGAAAGTCAAATGCTGGAACAGATCGATGCGCACAGCCGCCAGTGAAATCGCAGCAGCCCCTTCTGCCAGGCGCAGAATTTTAATTTCATCATCATCATTTTCCCCGGCTGCCACCCTCAACGAAGCTGTCCCTGACATGGCTGAGAGGGCCGCCACATCCCGACAGGCCTAGTGTGCGCACACACACACACACACACATGCACACACAAAGATCACATTGAGCACACAAATATGAAGCAAACATTTATGTATACAACTGTTCAGTGAAAAACTCCCATGCAGGCATATGCATAAACATACAGATATTCCTCTGATGCAAACCTAAGTAGACAAGACAAAAATCTGAACTTACATCGATATGAATCCTTCTCTTTGTATCAGTCACTGGTGTAGGATGCGTGGGTGGAAATACACATGCGGAAATCTGTGGATTTCGGTCCTAAATGCAAAGTGGGCCTTATACGCTGTATACGTTTACATTCATCCTCCACAGCCTTTGACAGGCAAGAGTTATACCACAGAGAACAAAGTTACAACAGTGAGTTATTTTTCCAGGTTTCAGAAGGGGGAAAATGACAGAATTTGGAAACAAAATGTGTACATAGCAAAAAAAAAACCCCAACAAAACAACAACAACAACATCTTTCATCAGTCTGGTAACAGAGCTGTGGCATTGTGGTGTAATGTGCATTCTGCATAACTGTGAAGCCATCGGTATAAGTGCAGCCCTAAGAATCAAAGAGCCCCAAATCCACTGTCAGCGAAGTAGAAGAAAAATGAAAAAGAAGAAAATTAAATCATCCCGGACAACACTGATGCAAAAACACTGGTGGTTCAAGTCTTCACTTGGAGCGAACCTAAGCTAATAGCATTAATAACACAATGGCTCCTCGACGTCACCATCGGCGGCACAGCGCCGATCGCCACGCGTCGCCAAACCATCATCAGAGGCGGTAAATATTTCATCAGGGATGCAGATGTGTCAATTAAATATATGTAGAGACACAGCAAGATCTCGCGTCTGACTCCTCGCTTTATTTGTCTTTTAGCTTCTCTGCCTTGCTCAAGGATATTCTCATTAGCACATTAATGCAACACAAATGAGAGGGACACAAGAGACAGCCAGAAAGCCAAGTGGGAAAAAATGAAGATGTGCTGTTTGATAACATGCATCACTTCATATGGCTAGCACAGTAGCGCTATGCTAACTTTGTGTGGCTAATGCGGTAGTGATAATAAGCGCCAAACTGCAGGCGTAATAAAAATAATGAAATCTAAAATAATATAAAAGTTTAAAATGCAGTCAGAGTCATAATCTGCAGAGGAAAGATGGTTTCCGGCTCTCCCAAGAGCTCTGATTTTAGTTTTCCGAGTTCATGAAAGTCTCTCACTCTGATCGCCTGCTCTCAGTTAAGTATTACCTTGCAGGTCTTGCCTTCATTTCCATGTTTTTTTTTTTGTCACAGTTACCCTCTGTGAAAAAGAAAAAAACCCAGAGACATCATTCTATGAATTATTAAAGGTGCTGGTGCTAATTTATTTAATGAATTAAGAAGAGTCCGGTGGGGGGTATTTCAATAACGGAGCACTGTTAGTAGTGTTTTAATAAGGATGGCACACACTGATTGGGTAATTACATCTCAGCTCTCCCCATGCAGCTTCACTCCCACAAGAGGAGGAAGGAGTGTGAAAGTGGAGAAGTTGTCTGGCTTCTATATTTATCATAAAACACACATCACGACATGGAGTCCTACTTGCTGGCCTCCCATTAGAGATTGAATTGGGTTGTGCCTCACAGCAGTTATTGGTTATTGGATAAATGGGAGTGCAGTGCACAATCAATCAACGTGCAAATGTTTGTGAACACAAACCTACATGCATGTGTACACTATATGCACTTACCTGTATTTGATCTATGAAGTTTTTGTGGTTAACAGTGTCAAAGTAGGGTGAAACTTTTTGTCTATTTACATAATTACAAAAAGCTATAAAAGTTATTTTACATTTTAAAGCGACAAATACACCTAGAGCCCTTTAAAAGAAAAAATATATACATACAGTTTAAAGCCAAAATATGAGCCAAAACAACTTGCCTTTAATGAAAGATATGTAGTTTCATTGTAACTCTAAAATAATAATGGCATTACAGCCACAATGACGTAATAACACCAATACAGTTTTAATATGAAGCTTTAAAATGAGTGACAGGTCTTTATGTGGTTTTTTTGGCTACAAAACAAAGGCATACAGTAAAGATGCTCAATCTGTGCTTTGACCGTCTTCAAGTCCAGTCAAATAAACTTGAAATGTCTTTGTTTCCTGTTCAAGAAAATATAATAAGAATAGTAATACACTCCAATGCATTTCAGTGTGAGATCTATTAGGCATCTGGTGCACATACAGTTCTACAATCATCCATGCAGTACTGTAATTCGCTACAGGTGGTGTTAAATGAAACACCTACTGTAGCAAATTACCATGTTAAAAGCTTTTTTACTGTCTGTTGAGAGAAAAAGTCTAATATAAGCTTTAATTTGGTGATATAATAATTGCATGTCATTTTCTTTGCTTAGCTACACCCTTGCACTGTTTTATAATCTCATATTTAATATGCAGATTACTGTGTATCCACATTGTGCAGTATTCTGCTCTTAAGAATAGTGAGCAAATTAGCAGTTGCTTGATTACATAGGTAGCAATATTGCAAATGTGATGCATCTAGTTGAGTTTCCATAAATACCCCAAAAAAAAAAAATCACAAGTGTGAAAAGGTGCATGTTGCAGAAATGAAATGCTTTGTGTTGTTTCAGCACTTCACAATTAATATGTATTATCAAACCTTTCAATGTGCTTTGTTTCTGCCAGCTAAGGAAACACTGGTATTCCTGTCCACAGCAACAAAACACAGGAATTTAAAATCAGGTGTCTGTCTGAGGTGTGTGTGTGTTTGGGGGGGGGGTAACAACAGAATTGATCAATTCTGTTAGCACTTAAACACTTTTGCCAGTTTAACCAAAAAGTGGGAAAGAGCCACGAGGGAAAGTGGATTGGGGGAGGGACAAAAATAATCATTCCTCAGCAAAAATGTCAGGCTTGGTTATGAATTTTTTAGAAAGCAATAAAAATCCGCAAGCTTCGCCTGGCTCTTGTCTCACCATTCAACACATCGAATAGCTTGCACTGTGATATAATGGAGAGGATAGTGAGGGAGAGAGAAAGAAAGACATAGACCATAACCAGGAGAGAGAGAGAGAGAGAGGCTGTCTATAATAGGGGCTTCATTGGTCCAGGGTGAGCCTGTAATGGGACTGGATCCCAATCAATAGAGATGCTCCTCAGGCCATTCGTAGGCGTAATGACTTTAGGTTTCTCAATAATTAAGATATTGTCACTGTGCTGACTGCAGGGTCAGCCAATCATTAACCCCATGTTAAATATGCCTTTGTTTTAATTGCTTTGCCTTAACTCCTCCAGATACGCAGGGATGAAAATTAAAGGGACAGCAACCATTTTTCTGCATGCATCCAAGAGAATCAGAGCGGGTGCGATGTGTGGAGATAGGAGCCCCGGGGCAACGTTGTATGTGCGCTGCTGAGATGCCTGTTATCAGCACATAACCAAATTATTAATAGTTCCTATTTTTAGCTTTTTGGAATATTTCCAAAGTTAATTGGAAAATATGTCTTTTCACAATCAACTGTGGTGGTGTTTTCCTTTAAAAACAAAAAAACAAAACAGCTTTCTAGAGGTATGACATGCAAGACCCCAGCAGGACTTATTTTGTTTAGAGATATTAAGAAAAATCCAGTGAACGACATGATCTGATTGTCATCATTTGGACCTTTTAAAAAGTTTCTATTTCTATAAGTTGTTTTTCATAATCCGGCCACCAAGGCTAAATGTGGCCCCAAAAAATGGGCGCTCATCCCTTCTCTCACTACTCACATGGTAATATTCCTACCTCACTTCCCCCATCCCAGCAATCACTCCCAGCCATTCCTGCCCCAGCTGGGTGATGAGAAACAATGAATTTATATCCGACGTGCTGTCATTCTTTTCTCTCTCCTACACAGAGTTCTGTGCTTCCCTCTCTGCTGTCTGCCGCCTCACCATTGGCTGTTGGTAAATGGACTAAAGCGCCACTCAATAGGCTGATGCACTCCGTCAAGGCGAGGGGGCTTGACCTTTCCTGGCGTGGGGAAACGCAATTCATATCGGCCCCAGACCAGCTGCCCGCTAAACGAACATCTCATCCAATTTCCAGACGCCTGCAACACAAAAAACAGGAGCGGGGGGTGGCTGGGTGTGTTGGGTGCTGGGTAGGCATGGCGGTAGAGTGAGGTTAGGGGAGAGGGGCTTGTGGGCAGGGAAGTCCTGATGGATTTTAGATTGGTTTCTCAATTTCTCTTCACTCGGGAGAGGTGGGGGGAGAAATGAGACAAAGAGGAAAAACAAACACCAATGCTTGAACAGATACACACACACACACACACACACACACACACAGAAGGCAGCTTGAAAAAAAAAGGTTGCTTAAACTGACCTCTTGATTTACTGATTATTTATTTACTTGTTGAGGTGTTTATTATCCCAGGTTGTTAAATGATTTTATGGGATTTCACATGATATATCTGACTAGAACTCTGTTATTTTTTACGGATCTAAATCATCAACGCTAGACAGACTATTAATGACAGACCACCAAGAGAGATGGTTACTGTGGAGACCGCATTCCCTGAGGACTTACTCATGACAAGCACACAAACAGGAATATAAACACGCACACGCGCACATGGGAACCTACAACCTAAGATGCAATAAACTCCAGTCTGAATGCATCCACACTCACACTCGGATTCTTGCAAACGCACAAGGACAACCATTTGCTGTGACGGAAGGTGTTTTAGTGAGTGTACCGCTTCTTGTAACACTCGGTAGCTTTTAAAGCACAATCATTTATTAAATAACAGAAGCCAGTGCATGCTGCAAAAAAGGCAGAGCAAATTAAGTATGAGATTTGTCATCATATATACATGCAATGTAAGGCAAGTCCATTCAGATGCAAGGCAAGCAAATTGTCTGAGAAAGAAATGAGGATCTGCTTCAGTGTATTTTTGCATGTGCGGGTATGTTTGTCTGCACAATATATATGAAAGAGGAAGACAAAAATAACCACACACACTCATGCACACAGAAAGAAATTACAGCCGAAGTAGCTTGTGCATCAAAGCAATTGTGGCCTTAACACCACCAAGTTCTCTAACTGTACTGAAGATTGCTTCATTAATTTCACTGGCATCTACTACCACATACCATCTCTGCTGTTTGAATAAATATCTGATGGATTATAACATATTTATAGGACACTAGCTTAATTGATTTAGTGGAAATAATATGGTGTACGTTTCGCTTTTGTTACAGCTGATCTACATTTTAGCATTTGCTGCAGGGGATGTCACAGACCTTTTTGTGGCTGAGTTGGAGAATTCTTTTACAAAGATGCCTACACTAAGGCATGCAGACAAATGCGCTTATTCATAAACAAGCACACAAACACACACAGACACTAGGAGGTAAACAATTCCCACTATTGAGAGCAAGAGTTCTGCCTTGGGCAACAAACCAATCATAGCTCTGCTGTACGAGCATGTTTTTTTTTTTTTTTGGAGAAACAACTGGTATTGGTAATTTGGCACAGCTCCCTTGGACACAGGAATGTGTAAGCAGTGTGTCCTTAAACCGTGAGTATACCAAATGAGCCACACAGCAGCATCAAGATACAGGGACACAGTGCCTGAGGTCTCTTGGGTGCTCTGCTTTACCCCGTAGCCCAGTTTCTGTCTAGCGGTGTCTGCATTGCAGTGTTAGGCCTGGCCCAATTAAACCTATTTAGAGAGCCTTCAGCCTTGGGCTCACCAGGGACTCAACATGTTAGCCTGCCTTCCAGAGACATGTGACTTCCTGTCTGTAAGAAAGACGCCTCATGTGGTATGATGTAATCGTTCAGCATTTTAGTGAAATATACACTTTTTCCATACTCACATTTAATGTTTGTTATTCTTACTACTTAAGTATCAGTGATACCTGTTTTAGTGGCGACTGTCCTCACAGCCCCTTCATTCTTGGAGGTAGTGATGGGTGGGATGTGGGATGTGGTTTGGCTACATGGATGGAGATCAAATTTCCTACACCCCACAAAAGCAAACACAGCTAGTCGGCAGTGTGTGCTGAGCATCCCTGGAGTCCAACTGCTGCTCTGAAACTAATTTAGCAGCCCATGCTGGATGGAGCAAACCTCTGCCCCTACCCTTCTTTTCGTCTATCCATCCATTCCTCTCTCTTTTCCTTTCCTCCCCTCCTGTGGCTACTCAGTTCTCTCCCAAAGCGTTACTCTTTGGAAGACAGTGAGACAGAAGTACAGGGGGAGAGGAAAGGGTGGGAGTTTGGGCATGAAAAGGGGGGGAGAAATGGGGAAAGGCTTCTCTTCTTTCTGAAATCATGCTCTGGATCAGTCTGGAGAGGCCTAGCGTGTTTGGATTGGCATGGTGGCTGGCAGACAACAGAGGGAGGTGAAGCTGGAAGAGAGTTATAAATAAACATTTCAACAGGGTTGGGGAGAGGTGTCGGCAGGCCTCAGCCCATGGACCTTCCATGGGCTCACTGGCATCCTTCCAGGTCACATTACATGAGTAAAGTGCACACAGAAAAAAGTGTGTGTGTCCTGGTAATCATCACAGTGTGGGGACAACAAAAAAAAAATCATATACACGTCATGGGGACCTCTTGTGGCATAGGGACCAAAAGTCGCCTCAGTAGAGAAATCCTTTCACCTTTAAACCTGCAAGTGTCTGCAATTTGTAACTTACATACACGTTAGCATCCCTTGTACTTCTCACAAGGTCCTCATGGTCCTCATAAGTGATGACAGGGAAGCTGGTACATATCTACATAGAAACCAGTGTGTGTGTGTGTGTGTGTGTGTGTGTGTGTGTGTGTGTGTGTGTGTGTGTGTGTGTGTGTGTGTGTGTGTGTGTGTGTGTGTGTGTGTGTGTGTGTGTGTCTAAGACAACAGGACAAAGAGGGAGCTTGGGTTGCTATAGCAGTAAACTTAATGAAGACATCACTATTCCAACCTCCACACACAGAGAGAATTTGTTTGTTGTTACATAAATAAAAAATCTTCCATTTCCAGTTTTCTCACTGAAGATGTGCCAATGTTTGAAAATCCTCAAAAAGCCAACAAAGCACCTACTGTACAGTAGAAAAGAGTGAATCTAGTCCAGTATGTGGGCTTTTGTCTTCTCAGTGTATGGACTAGAAACTACTGACAGCAACATCAGGTTTCTGTACTTCATGTATGTTTGAAAAGCCCAATAAAATTAATATCAGAGTAATGTTATACAGTATATCTAAATTTACAGACAGAGTAATGTATGTAAAACTGAAGATAGATTATATGCAACTTAAACAATGTATTTTATGACTTCTGTGTGTGGATTTCTTTGTCCAGTATAAACGCAGCCTTCCAGATGTGATTTTTTTTTCCCCACCCAGTCAGGTTTCAGAACTTCCCTCAAGTTCCTCTGTGCAACTCAAAATGCATGGCTGACAGAGCAGAATCCACAGTTCTGCTTTAGAAAAAGATACATTTTATTTTCATGGCTGCTTATTGCCGGCAGATTTTTATGGTTGCATTTTGGCAAAGAGAACTGGTGCTTTTGGCTTGAGATGTCCACATCTGTGCTCCACAGTGAGTTTCCCCCCCACTCCTTCACTGAAACCTTGCTGTAAATAAATAAATAAGGAGCAATGGCGTTCACATTTAGCAGGATACTCTGAGGTGTGGCCTTAGTCTACAGCCTACAGAACTGTGCAATAGGACAAAATGTCTTTGCAAAAAGAAATAAAAAATGTGGCTGCACCATTACTGCAGCAAACTTTGGGACTTCTTGAACCCATTAAGGCCTTCACGAAAATAAATCTTCCTATGGAAATCTGTAAAGACAAAACACTGTTGTAAAGGGCTAAAACAAAGAAAATTATGAGGAGGAATGGTGGATCCAGCTGCATTTTGAATTAAGATGAAAGGAAAAAAGAGAAGGGAAAGAGCCCTAAAGAAAAAAGAGAGAGAACTCAAAGGGAAATGTAGACCGCAAAATGCTATGAAGTCAGAGCAAGCCTATCTCTTTTTAGTCAGTTGTGGTTTTGCTGCACAATTTACTATGAAAACCTGGCAGTGTCCACGGGGGCTAGTTAGCAGATCCCACCTATATGACGAGAGTTGGGTGGCTTCACCACACGCTTGACCAGGGGTGAAGTGACTCATAAACACTTGGGAGTGTAGTGGTAGGACGGTGGGAGGTGTTCATCCACCTGTGGAGAGACTGCATGGCTGCAGTGCAGACCGATACAGCCGACCCTTCTCATTTATTGACGTGACAAGTGCTATTACAGTCTGAGAAAAAATAGGTCAAGTTTATTAGAACAAAAACAAAAACAAAAATCTTTGAAACACTCTTAACAAAGTTGCAAACAAATGCACTGTTTGATAGCAAACAACAATAAAATGTGAATGAGTTTGATCATGATTGAGACTGCTGGGTGGGAATGCAGTTCATTAGGCTCACTGTGTACATTTGGAATTTATATCTATAATGTTATTGTGTTTCATCGTACAGCTTACTGAACAGATTTTTCTATACAAATATTCTGAAAGTGGAAAAGCTCAATATGTGTGGCTTGATTTTATATTATGCTCTATTGCTGGTCCATTTTCCACACATATACGGTGTTAAACATTTGTGCTTTCTCCTTTTTTGTTTACCGAGCGACAGAGAGAGAGGAACTGGGATACAGATAGGGGAGGAAAAGCAGTGCAATACTATTAAAATTTCCTGTTTCTGTGGAGCCAGGGGTCTTCGGGGAGTGAGCTGAGAGGAGTCCTGGCGGCCAGCCGCCTCTGATGAGCCAAGACATACTGTGGAAAGGGGAGAAAAATCAAGGAACCTGCCTACAAAGAAACCACTTTTAAATAATCTTAATATAAGCCTTGAAGCACTCGATATAACCTACAAGAGCCTAATGAGAAATTAACTTAAAATCAGATAAGCACTCAAAACAATCACAGGAATGGCTTTGCAATGAAGTTTTCTAAACTGAAGCCACATTTTCTATGAAAAATCTCTTTTCCTTGAACAGAACCTCGCTACATTTTCTTCTTGCTCTAGGCATCTCATCTTCACAACAGAAACACAACTGTTTCAAATTAAATTTTAGTACCAGTTTCGAATAGTCTTTACCGAGAAAACATTCTTATAACTCGAGGTTTTTTTCGCACCGTTGTTTTTCACTATAAACACTCATAACATTACACGCTGCTCTACTGCCAAATTACAAAAAAGTAGCGCATTAGTAGTACAGTTTGCATGGTGGTAATATGAATATATGTACAGCATCCATTAGAGCATTAATCAACAAGCTTTAAAATCCACTTTGATATAAGCAAAAACAAATATCAATAAAAAAAATATCAATGCACGTGAGCTGTTTGTGCAGCAACGAAACAATAACACAAGCCTCTTTGAATACTGTAATGTTTGTGGAGGCACGCTAACGAGAGTATTGCCTGTAACACCATATAGATTTCTTGTCCTTAAAATAAACTAACATGCACACAAATAATCACCAGCAGTTTTGCTTAGCTATGCAATCAGGATTTTGTTTTACATCAAAGCATCGCACATGTGCTTAACCTAAACTGGAAATCTGTCTAAGAAAGAATGAGGGATTGATTAGGGAAATTAAAAAAAAAAAACATATCAACTAAGAGGCGAATTGTGCAGAACCCCTGAAACTCCTAACCTACGCTGTAAGAGAGCCCTTTTTCTCCCTGAATCCTGCTACCAAACACAATCTCCAGCACTGGCAGCATGCTGCTCTCCTGACAGGCTTGAGCTCAGAGGCCTAAAGAAAACAAACTGACTCTGATTGTGAAAATAGTGCCGTAAGGCCTTCCTGGTGCCCGCCACTTATCTTACACAAGGCGAGCTTTGTGTACTGCGGGAGCTCCTTGCTGGCCCTCAACCATCCCACCAGGTGGAGACGTCCAGGGCCATATTCTCCCCCCCCTCTAACCTTCCCTCCCGCCATCGCTTTCTCGCTCTGCCCTCATGTGTACCATGTCACCTCCACTGAGACCGCTGTGTATATTTTGAAAGGGGAGCATCAGGAAATTGATGCACAGGCCCCACACAGGTCTGTGGGCAAAAGCAATTCCTTAACAGTTGGAGATGATGAGACTCCCAAACCACAAAATGCCAAACGGCGTTTCACATACACAGTATCTGGAATAATAGTTTAATAGATGGAAAACTAATAGCCTGGAGATTCAGAGGAGAAAACAGTGGATCAAGGATAACTAGTGTCAGGAAGTAGATGCACTAAAACAGAATTATTACAAGTACATTTCACAATACCTTTGGGAGAGTGCGGTAGCATGACATCATAGTATTATTGTGCATTTTTAGTACACAGAAATATGCTGAAACTCTGACATCTTGACTTGTTTCTTTTTTGTGACTTTTTTTTAAACCTTTTTAAGTAAAAAGGTTTCCTGTAACAGGAAATGAAATCATTTTTTGCATATTTAAGGAGGTCATCAAGTAACAGTGTGGGAGGAAAAAATGTTAAATGAAAATTAGAGAGCAAAACAATTGGTCATTAGCGCAATATGTGTTTTAGCACTTGTGCACAACAGAGATATTAATACCACAGTAGTGACACTTTAGTTGCTGGGCATTGCTATTGGAGTGAAATTTGACAACAATCAAACGGCTGCCTCTCTGTCTGATGTTCAGCCAAGGCAGATCGTCAGTATAAGAATAGATGTTTCAGTGTTGCTGACCTCAAAATAGCTGGATACAACATTTGTATCTGTGTAATTTGAAAGTCAGTGATAACACACCCACAGCTATGACTGATGTTTTCCCTGATGTCACAAGCCAAGTCAAACTTCTAGATGTGCCAAGCTAACTGGATAATAAAGATCCTTACTGTAGGCTATTTACTTAGACCGTCAGAAACAGCTTTTTAGGCCAGAAACTGATTAGTGCTCGTAATGTTCTCAACAACTAATCTAATTACTGTGTCTATTGCAAATACAACTCTCAAGTTTAAGAAAAAAATGACCCTTTCTTTTTGTGGTATTAGAGTAGATTTCTTTACTTTATATAGATGTAGAGTCAAAACATCGTTTTCTAACTTAATGGTGTGAAACCAAACTAAGTATAACCACAAAAATACACCATGGAGTCCTTACAACAAAGTAGCTGTGGGACAGTCACGCAAGGAGTCAAACTCCAAAAAACATGAATGCAGTTATCTCCAAGATGAAACCTGTACTCACTTTTTCATGTATGTTACTGAAAAATCCAGGAAATTGTGAGTTAGATTCCATCTTTGACAAAAGCCATTATGTTAACTTCTTTCCCCCTCCCTGCCAGGCTGTTACTTGGTCTCCCACTTTGGCCCTGACTCAACAACCACACAGAGGATGACATTGACTTTGGCAACTCTCCGACTTCTCCACATTGAGACTGATCGTGTAAACTGTTATGACAAGTACTGGTTGGATTATGATTAATTGAAAAAGAAAATTTCAATTTGCTTAATTATCTGCTCCATCAGTCTTGGCAGCACATGTTGTTTTAGGGTTGTTAGCAAGTGTCACTAATATTCCTAAACTTTTTTTAAAAGTAAACAGGACAATTTACATGAAATTGTTTACCTGCCAAACATGCAGACATAAATACCTTTAACCATTTTCTTCCTTTTAGAAATAAAAGAAACGCAACTTATGTTTGTTTTGTTTTTTTAAAGAGACAATATACCACAATACAAAAAATATGAACACCTCTGACCTAAAAAACCACGGCATGTTCTTCACCAAACATGTTTAAAGACACAGGTCCAGGGGTTTTCATTGCCCCAACTTCAGGCTCTAAGACAGCATTACTTAAAAGCTTTGTACAAATCCTCCTGGCAGACTCTAAGGCTCAAATCCATCTGCCTTTAAACTGGTTTACAAGTGGATGAAAACACTGCAAAAACAGAGTGAGCTATCCCTTATACAAACGCCATACAGAGATTCACTCAGTAGCTGGTAAATTAAACGATACCTATGAGGTATTCTTACATTTTCCTGAAACACTGAAATGAGAGCGATTAGTTAAAGAAGGCGATGCTCTATAAAGTGACTGACTAAGAATGATCCCCACTGATCATTTAGAGGGCTGAACTTTTTCTGCTACTGCCACATTCCACATCTGTCAACAATTTTAGAAGAGTTCAGAATAATTGTGATTTTTTTCCCCCCCCTAGAGTAGGCTTGAGCTAGTTAGCATGCCAGTAACAAAGTAAGGTTACCATGCAGTCAATGGCTGATGCTCAGTAGATTAACAGCAACAGACAACAGCAAGTTCCCCTGGAGAGCTGATAAACAATTCAGAGAGATGTGGTATAACTAGAACCATAAGCCTGGTGATAATGGTAATTACCAAAAACACAAAGAAAACTCACCGACATGCTTATTGTTGAATAAATGCAACTAGAGCAACTTAGTATACACTACACGAGTTCATATTTTACAGTTCAAAAAAAATGCACCACGACAAGAGGCCTCAAGCAAACAAATATCAAGATGAGAAAGACAAACTCAAATCCTTGGACTTAGCTGGACTTTCTATTTGAGTTACATAGAAAGTTTATGTAATACTTAAATTCTTTATTGAATTGATTCTTCAACTAGGAAGCAATAATTTGGATAGTCATGTCTGTTTACTAGCTTTCAAGCTTCTCACACTCTGTGGTGAGGGTAAAACATAAAGATCGCCAGATATTATGTGCAACTGCAACATCCTATTAACATGCACCTTCTACCATCAGGTAGAAATCGTTCAGCCTTTATTTAGTTGATTTTGATGTCTTTAAACCATTTAATACATTACTCTTACTTTTTGCTACTGTGGTTGGGTCCATTTCTGGAGGTATTTGCCTATATAGAAGGGTTTTCAACCGTCACAAATATGCTCTCATTCAGTTCTCCTGCTTGACGAGGCTCCCTTCCTTTGGTCGAACAGGGAAGGACGTGACAGTGGAGCACAGAAAGATTTTTAAAAAAAAGAAAAAAAATACATTGTGAAAAGTACGCACAGTTGCTGCAGTGAACAGTTTTCATTGTGTTAAGAATGTTTTGTCACTTGGTTTCAGTTCAGCTCTTTGTATGTTATAACTTGGTTCTTTTGCATGGCAGGTAAATAGACCAGAAACAGCACAGGTTGGAGCACATATTTGTGATAATGGGCACATTTGACAACAGACACTTTCTGCAAGTAGACGGGCAATCCAAAGCTGCCTACAGGCTGCTCATGTGAACCGTAACTTCCCTGTTAAATTGCCCAAATATGCTTGTTCTGCTCAGCCTTTGAACTCACCAGAAACACTGATGAACTTCTTGAAGTGCAGCATTTACTTCAATTCATCTCAGTTTTATTTATATAGCTTTCAGAGTCATATCGAGATGATTTATATTGTAAGGTAAACAGTATTAGCATTACACTAATAAATACAGAATCCTGATGACAGAGAATCCAGCGATTCTCTATGACACAGCACTTGGCGAAGGTGAGGCGAAAGAACTCCCTCTAGTTTTCTGCTTCCTTGGCACTAATATAAATCATATTAGGCTGTTTATTACTGACAAATCTAAACCGTCTCAATATATAAACCTTCTAACACGGTTCTGGCTTCAGAAAGATATTTGGAAAAGAAATCAGACTGGACTTTGTCAGTAAGAAGAGAAAACAAATCAAGCTGATGACTGAGATTTAACTCTGCTGCCAGCTGTGCATATATAACTTCACATAGTTTGTAGACATAAAGCACTACAAGAGTGCACCTTTACTGCCATTCAAGACTATAAAGTTTGAATGGGGGTTAGCATAGAAAAGGGTAAGAATGAAGATGATGAAAATCCAATGATCTAATTTGTTCAATGGCATAATATGTTCCATATGAAGCATGAAAATACTAAGCTGAAAAGCCTTGTTTGAGGTACATACTGTTACACCAACCATATTTCAGTTGGAATTCATTATGAAGTTGGGGTTACATATTTCTTATGGAAACAAAGAGAAATGAGAAATGTGGATGAGGTTGTTTTTTCCAAGGTCCTTGGAGAGTGTGTAAGTGATCTGAGACACTCGGGGTGGCGTCTGGATGAGCTTGGGTTTGGATCAGGACCCTGCATCTGGGGCACATGTGCTTTCAACGGGGACAGAAAGATGGGGATACAAAGCCAAAACCTCTCTTTCCCCATGTCTAGTTTTTTATTTGAATGAATTCAGAAAAGGAATCTAATGACTTTCCTGACCATGCCACAAATCTGCACTTATTCCTTTCTAACTTCAGAACGTATCTTTTTAAACAGCTCTCAAAGCAATGAATATGGTGAGGACAATAAGATTACTTACAATCAAATGTGTTTATGAAACAATGCTGTTGACACGCTCGCAGTGAAAAACGATCTCTGCTTAGTCCAGATCTCTGTGGCTAAATTTGTTTGGGTGTAAAAAGGAAACACAAACCAGCAACAGATACACAATCCTACTAAAAAAAAGGGAAAAATTATAGAGGAGAGGTAAAGAAAATACTGTGGATGTTGTTGTTCTTTGGCTAACAACAAACCACATCTAGTCATCCCAGCGGTCTCTTGGCATCTCTCCTGCTAGCCCTCCATTAGCAGCATCAGAAGGCCCGGGGCGGCAGACAGAAGTGTGACTGGAGATTATTGTCCTGTGTGCTTGTTTGGGTTAAGGCTTTAGATGGGGAAATGGGATTAGGATAGGCCCGGCTGGAGAGACACACACTAATGGGAAGCAGAGGAGCAGTCGCCTGATCCTCCTCCACTCACAGAGAGCAACCCTGTTATCCCACCTGATTGGATTAGCCCCCTGTTAAATGTGCTGTGATAAGGGTGGACCACTGCTGAGACGCTCCTCGGTTGCTGCTGGGGTGGAAACATGCAGATACTGTATAGGGAGCGAACAGATTCCATCACACCCTTTTCAGTGAATGATGTGCATTTCATGCCTAGCACTATTTTGACTGTGATGACACAATTGTGGTGTAAACAGAGTATTTTCGGTGAGAAACTTTTTGAGAATTTTCATACATACGTAAGTCCTTTTTTTACCTCCTGCGATGTATCGCTGTAATATAAGAATATTTCCTGCAACTGCACCTTGCTTCCCTGGGCTTTTTTATATGTATGCAAATCTTCAAGACTTAAACTTGCTAATTGCAGCCACTCTACCAATCAGACAGTAATTACTGGTATCCTGCCTGCCTTTCCTTCTAATGGCTGAGCAGCTAATTTGAGCTGTGGTTTAAACAGCTGGAAAACAGCATCCTGTGGCAAAACTGCAGGCCTGTGTTTGAGTGTGCATGCCTGCGTGTGCATCTGTGTTACTATTTATGTATGGCGCATGGAATTCTTTTTGGAAAATATGGTGCGAGCTATGATGAATTTAACTAGCAGGAAAATGTGGGTAGATGTGTGTAATGTAATATTTCTACAGAATCAGGTCCATACCCCCTGCTCTGCCCGATAAAGTCGCTGCCCATATCAATATGTTAACTCTGCCTGACTTACCTGTCAGAGTAGACCCCTTCTCTGTGATTGATTAACAATTTATTCATGTTTCCTTTTTTGCCACAGGTTCAGGTGATACAGCATGACACCTAGCACAGACTGTAGCTGATGATTGGATTAAAAAGGTTACGATCTCATAATTGCTTTTAAATTACACTCCATGCGAGCGCGCGTCATTAATGTAATGATTATCCACATCGCACCAATCTTATCCCAGTGAATCTTTAACCATTTAATCTTGATAAGGTGACATGTCACACTCATCATCAAACACACACCTAATCTTCAAAAGGGAAAAAAGGATTTGGAATTTCAGAGAAACCAAACTACTGCAAAAAAGAGATCCAGAGGCATCCAGAGGGACAAAAAGTGCCATTTCTCCCACCTGCTGGTCATTCGCTGGACATTTTGGTGCAGCACTAAAGCCACTAACTTCTGCAACAGTGAGGTAAAAGTGCAAACCGTGTAATCAATTTGGCCAAAGCCACCATCAAGCTGACAGGCACTTACGGAATTAGCCCTTGGAATACAGATCGCTGTTAGCTAATTAACTAAATTGTTTTTAATGTGGGGCATGTACAAAGGCCACCACTCCCTAATGGCCAACCTGCTAGAAATGTTGCTGTTTTGCCCGCTACAAAGCAGTCATAACTAAGCCTGTTTAGTGAAACAAAAGTTGGATTAGTAAGAAGAGAAGGACGTGTATTCCTTTACAGCTCATTACAATGTTTATTGTTAATAAGAGGCATGAAAAAAGTGATATTTTCTGAATCTATTTTAAAACATTTGCAGATGCTTATTTTCCCTTTCACTGCTTTGTGCCTAAAAGACTTTTCTCCTCCAGAGTCCTTTTCACAGTTGCACTACTTTTCAAATGCAGTGTATTTCCCATTGCACGTTTTGCTGTTTTTTTCCCTCATCTCTCGCTCATTAGTTGCAGATCTGTGGCTTTGGCAGAAACAAATTGAGAACACATTTCCATCCTTATGTGAATGTAATATTATTTTGTAAACAACAGTAACAGTTTATGAACTCTCAGAAAACAAGCAGGAAATATAGAAATACAATTGATATGAGCTATTCTGCTGGCAACTTGTAGAAAAAACATTTTGCAGCCTTTTCCACTGCAGTAGAATATTTTCCACAAATTTGTGTTTTGTTCATCTGATAAGTTCAAGGAAGAAGAAGTGCTTTGTGATCATGCTACTGCTATAAAGATGTCAGGAGAGTAGGTTTTTGGCTCAGTTATGGACAAAAACCCCAGGACTCTGACAGGTAGCAGAGTAGAAGGCATTCTACTCTATTAAAAGGTAACTGGTTCAAATCAGAAAGGACATCTTAACTGAGGACAGTCTGAGGAATGATTCAGTAATGAAGTCTCACAAAGAACAGGCTCACTCTGTATTTCTAAAACTATGATGCAGTTTTCTTTATATAATCATAAGGGTCAAAAGACCAAAACAGCAATAATAATAATAATAATAATAATAATAATAATAATAATAATAATAATAATAATGGATTGGATTTATATAGTGCTATAACCCCTTTCTTTCTCACTGATTACAGAACACTGCAAAGATTTTCTCATTGGTGGCTTTTCCACTGAATCTAACAGAGAATTGCACTGTTTACTCTATGTCCTCTGCAATGCCTGTTTTTCTTTGCGTTGTTGCTTTATTAAAGTGGATGGTTTCAGGTGCAAACACAAAATTTAACACGTTACACCCCATGTCAAACATCGATCACTAGAGGAAAATGTTTAAGATACAAACATCCTCTGTTTCGGGTTTTGGATTACACTCCAACAACTTCATTACAGACAATAGGCAGCTGTGGTAATGTATTAGTGACCAAACCGCTACTAAAGAGGTTTTCAGTGCAGCATTTAATGATTTTTTTTTAAACAACAGCCAGCATCCTCTTGCAACCACTTGGCAATTGGTTGGGGAATGCATATTTTTCCCTAGTAAGGTTCCCAAGGGTTGCCAACTGGTCTCTAGGCCTCTAGATGGTATGCTGTCTAGTTTGTTTTTTAGATATTATTGCTTTCTTCCTTTCTGCTTCCTCCCACACTCTAAAGACCTGCAGTTAATGGCATTAGGTTGATTGGTGATTCTAAACTGAATGGTTGTCTGTCTCTCTGTGTTAGCTCTGCATCAGATTAGCGACCTGTACGGGGGTGTTACCTCGTCTCATAGGCTCCAACCACCCCACAACCCTGATAAGCATAAGAGAATTCATAGGTAGACTGATAAATGAAAAATGTGGAACATTCAGAAGAAGAAGCAAAACTGTGTGGTGTGGTCACCACAGCAGGTAGCTCCACATGTTTGCTTGAAGTTTTATACTAGATTCCCTTCCTGACGCAGTCCCAAGGGGGATTTGTAAGCTGACCAACCTTTTGTTTGCTAAATGTGTTACCCACTACATCATTTGAGGCACTTCCAAAGTGAAATGATTATGAAAAAACAATATTTAAAATGTATGCCCCACCTTTTAAAATTCACAGCCAAAGGCAAATGAAGCACTCCTTGAATCAGCACTTGACCACGTGCCTGCACACAACAATCACAGCTGTTCCCTGCCCCGCAAAGCTTTAAGTTTGCTGGACTGGTAATAATATATTAAAAGACAGATAAACAATAAAAATCAAATGTCT
The DNA here is from genome assembly GCF_057381845.1 of Rhamphochromis longiceps. NCBI lineage: Eukaryota > Metazoa > Chordata > Actinopteri > Cichliformes > Cichlidae > Rhamphochromis > Rhamphochromis longiceps. The sequence continues at coordinate 9,231,562 of NC_140568.1, read as the reverse complement.
TGGACAGATGAATGTGAAGACCTTGTCCCTCGAACAGGATCTTCATCCGCTGCTTTGAAATATTTCGGAATCACCATAAGTGACACTAACCAACTTTGTTGTGTCTGCACCGTGAAACAGCACAACTCAACTTCGTCAACCACCTGAAAACATACTACAAGTTTAGGCCAAGAAAAGCAGTGCAATGGCTGCTAATGTGAATTATCCAACATCAACCCAGCTCTCCGCAAAAGTGAGAATGTTCAGTGCGTCAGTGTATCCACCCAGCTCACAAAGACGCACTGAAATCGCCAACGGAATCACACAACGTAATTTGACCAAAGACATAATGAGTCATGAAGGCTTCAGGGAAAATAACCTGTGCTGCATGGAAAAGGTCGCGGAGGGGGGGGGGGGCTCACAGTGGCTAATGCCTTAGCTACACGTTATTTAGCTCAGACTTTTTATTTATTTTATTTACTTATTTATTTTACTTTTCTTCCACTTCTACTCGTTACTCAGCAAAATAATCATGACAATCATTTCAGCCAATATCGTGCAGCCCTAGTAGGGACATTTACTGTGGCAACACATTAACTGGCCTGCATGGAAGCCAGGTAGATAGATCTGTGTCCAACTGGCTTACATGTGTGCTCAAACAATATATGTATGTTTATACCTCCATTTCTGAAGTGTATTTTTCAGTGTATGATCCTGAATATTATTAGCTTAGCCGTGTTTGTGCTTTGAGCTTGTGAATGTATGTGTGTATTTCTCATCCAGAGCAAGTAGTGAAACCTAATTGCTTGCAGATGGAGGATTTTCAAGTGTTTAGAATGAAGTTGGTTTCCAAAATGGGATAGGGGGTGCTGAGCAGTCTGCAGTTAGAGACAACCCGCCTGCATCCCTCCCTCTGCTGAAACCAATGCCTTTCTCTTTCTCTACTCACAGGAGTAAAGGTCAAGGGTCGCAGGAGAAGATCTCTGTGATTGGACACAGGCCTGCTGTATCAAAAGTGGAAGACATATTAAAGCTGCTGTGTGTAACGTGACACTCCCGTGTGTCTGATCAAAGTAGTATCATGAATGAAAAAATGCCATAGCTAAACATCTCCCTTTTAATCAACAAATGTATAAGCAAATACAAAACAAATGAGGGAAAAAAGAAGAAGAAGGGGGAAAAAAAGACAAGGATAAATGCTTGCATACCACCCAAACCTTGCCCTACCCCTCCTCTTATCCCCCAATCCTTCTTAGGGGGAGATAAAGTGTTCCAGAGACAGAGAAGCAAGCACAATTTCAAAGATATATCAGAGGGAAAAGATGGAAAAGTGCTTTTAATCTTGTGTAACCCTATAGGGCTCTAAATGTGACGGGCTCCGGAGAAAGGATCCTTTAAAGAGGACATATAATCCTAATTAAAACACAGAACAGAGGTACCACTTGATCTAAAGGGAGCATACAACCATCTTCTAGTTCAGGATCTTTTATTGCTTTGGAAGCCACACTAATGAAATAATGGTTGCAGTCTAAAGAAGCAAATCAAGCGATCACATTTGCTCTAATGAATACCTTCACGTTATGCAAAGGTCTATATGTGCCATGTGTAAGCTGATGGTCCTTATAGCATTTAATGTGAGAAAGACAGAAATTGTCTGATTTATTTCTGCTAAATGCAGTTCTGTATTTTTAATCTATTTTGCAACCAAAAAACTTTCACATGTATGGTCAAAAAACGATAAAAGAAACCCTTTCCTATTTGAGCTGATAGTTTAGTTTAAGCTCTTTGGCCGAATATTTTAAGTCTGCCTTGCTGTGCAGTCCTGCCCCCTGAAACACACAAACATGCACACACGCACCATTCCCCTTTTTCCACTGATCAAGGTAATTGAGAACAGCCATGTCACCCAACTTCTCTGTTGTCCACTCCCAGTGCCCCTCCCCACGCTCATGAAAACCCAGACATCTGGTCCGCATACACCCCAAGTCTTCATCCCCCAGTCACCTCTGAGCCCCTGTCCTTCTCAGGAGCAACCAGACAGACTCCCAAGACATTTGAGTGTTTTTAGAACAAGAACATAGAAGAAAAAGAAAAAAAAAAACAAAGCCCAAAGAAAAAAATAAATACGGAGAATATCCTAAAGAAAAACCTACTGCAATGCATAAGTAAAGATGCTGTATTTATGGATGATGGGAAGTGAAAGTCTAATTCTAAGTTTTATGTATATGTGCATGAGGCTGTGTGTGTCTATGTGTTCATCCCACAGCAGCAGCGGCGGCGGCAGCAGCAGCGGAGGCAGTGTAAGTTACGTGTTACAGATAGAGATCAGGCTGGGACAGATTTAATTAACAGATATCTCTCCTTAATGTAGATTCTTTTGGCTCCCTCAGATACACCCCTTGCGCTTATCCAACCAGAAATAACTTATCTTAGCTCTGCACTAGTCTTAATGTATTTCTTACAGCGTTTAAGGAAATGGAACAGGGGATTCGGCAGAGAGACTACACCTTCATGTTTACTCACCGCTAACAGCAGTGGACAAGATTAGCACTCAGGGAATTGTCTCAAAAATCTGCACTTCTTATTACATTCACATACATCCTCTGTGTCAGCTTTTTACTCGCTGTCTTCGGAAAATGCGTGCATGCATGTCTGTATGTGTGTATGTTTTAATTTGCCCCCCATAAACTAAAGCTAATAGAGATTTGCCCTTTTAACTATCTCTCAAGGTGACCAGATTACTGACATCAATTAAAGCAGGTCCGGTTGGCTGGAAGCCCATAGCACACACTCACCCTGAGAGGAAAAGAGGGGATCATCATCCGATAAATCACCAAAGGATGGGAAAGAAGGGGAAGAAAATATAGGATAAAAGTGACTGAAACTTGAAAAAGCAATGGAGGGATAAGCACTCAGTATTCTCATAGAGCATATTTGCCCTACAGCAGGTTACACAAAGCCCATTTCACCGATTCCTATAAAGTAAATAAAGAAATTAATTTTAACGCTTATGGATTTCATATATATACATATTCAATGCTAAGTACAGTCCTTCTATGTTCCACAGTTCAGCGATCTGGAAAAGTCAATGGGATGGAAGAAGGAGAATATGAAGTAAAATTGAAGACTATTATTATATGTCAATTATGAGGTTCAAGATGAGAAAGGTCAGGGGCAGTCTGGAGAAACTGCACTGAAAATGTCCTGATGAAATGATCAACAAAGCATGTCTTTTGTTTGTTTGTTTGTTTTTGTGCACAATATCTTCACTGTTATTAACAATTAGCAGTGCGCTAGTTGTTGGCACATGGATAACCCATGTTGTGTGTCCATGTTTGTTGTCAAGTGTCTGGCGAGGTTCCGCCTATAAGTGTAAGTAAATGTGGGTGACAAACTGACAACTGGGTTTAGATGTGCATGCGTGCGTTTCTCTGTTATTGTATGTGCGTGTGTGTCTGTGTGTGCGTACTGGAAATTGAGTGTGTGCATGTTAATCCTTGCACATGTGTCTCCAGACTTCATTTCTGATAATTGTAAGCTAAAGTTTCTATGGTGTGAGTCATACTCTTATTGCAAGCCAGGATTATAGTACCTTGCAGATGTGAGTGTGGATAGTTACTGTAGACACACAACCTGTGAGAACCTGTTTTTATTAAACTGCTTTCTAGTCCTTCTGGAGTACACTAGAGGATGAGTTTCACACAAGCACAGCGAATCAGCATCTGCACTCAGATGTGTTCTTCTCTTTTAAAGGTCTGGCTAGTTTCCTCTGCAAATTATCGTACCTTTGATTATCCTTAAATTCTTTTAAAGTCAAATTGTATAAATGTCTGTGACCTTTTATCAACACATGAGCACATGGAAAGTTGTTCCCTTTGTAGCCCGTGCACCAAAAGGTAAACCAAAGTCCACACAGAGCCTGGTGCACCCCTGGTTGTGACAAAATTTACATAACTAGGACCCTAACTGAGCATTATGAGTCAGACAAGAAGCAGCCTATTTCTCTCATACTTAAACTTGTGGATACAAAGTAGTTCACATCATAACAGAGGAATGTGAGAGCCTGTGGTTTGTTGGCTTGTTTAAGAGACATATCCACAGACTGAGCTTCCGTATTTACTCTCAGTCTCTTCTTTTCCACTAATTCCCATTTGACGCATTATACAGGTGATGTAGCATCATTGTCACTGCGTGGGTGAAATTTTTACTAACTCCCATGCAGACAAGGAAAATACTTCAAGCACAGATTCCATAAGGTGATCTGAATTTGGAAGATATTTTCAGTATCCAAACAGATATTCCCGCCTCACATGTGCAACCAGATGACAAAATTAAAAGCATAGCATGCCCATTCAGTCACACCCATGCGCACATGCACGATAAGTCCTTCATTAAATGGACTGAAATACAATCCAATGACACATAGCACTCTGTTTAAAAGCATACTTTGAGGGGAGATGAGGAACTTTAATTAACCTGTGTTGCAGATAGGAGGGAAAGAGCAGTTATCCTGTGGCCTCTGGCATAGCGCCTGTCCAGTGCTGAAAGGTGAAATATATTCATATGGATCTTAAACCACCACCACGAACACACATTAACCTTGCAGGTGTGAACACGGGCAAAAATTGGGAGCGAACGTAGACAGAAGGCATGCAAAGATTACAGTGGCCGATGAGGGAGCAGGAGTGAGATGGAGAGGAGAGAAATTTTCCGCCCGCTTCACAGTCAACAATCCAATCGATAGTGCAGGAAACATACAGTGAATTTTCATACATCTGCTCCAGACAATGTGGGGAGAATCAATTTAGGACATTGTCCGACGCTGCCCTTTCTCAAATGCGGCACGCAACAGGAAATAGTCCACTTCAGATGTATTCTTGAGACAGGAAATGCTCATTTTTGTTTTGAATGAGGGTGCTGTTTGGGTAGAGTGTGCAGAGAACGGGAAATAAGACATTCACTTATTTAGCGGTGGATTCAGTGGACAATTACCTGCTCTCATTCTTGGAGATTTGCTTTCTCACACATAGCTCAGCTGGGCAGTGTTGAGAAAAGGTAGGGTTGTAGTGCACGTGTGAAAGCAGTTTAAAAGAATTTAAACTTACCCCTTTGTTTTGTTTAGTGTTTTTGTATTTAAGACATTTTTATTTGATTAAATAAAACTGTACTCCTAATCTTGTCAGGTTGTGACGCACCTCGTGGCCCTGTGGCCTATTCCATCTCTGGTCCGCCCTCGTTTAAACTCTCCTTGTCTCTGTGACTCTTTAGACCTTTGGTCCAGCTTTCCCAGACGGTGATTTAAAATAACAATTGCGTGCATATCAGGTTTCAGGCCTCTGAAATAAATGTGAGATGAGGTAATAGGATCAGTCCAGAGCCCCATCTAAACTTGTCTCTCCCTTGTGTGCGTGCATGCATGTGTGCACCTGTGTCTTAAATATTTGTATGTATGTTTTATGTTAAAGTCAAGCAGCAGTGTGTTTGCAGTGTATGCAGGCATATGCATTTGCTTATAAAGCCTTTATTCGATTGTATTGTTTTGCATGTGAAATACAGTGTGTGAAACATAAGTAAGAGCTCAAACCTTTTACAAAAAACCTATCCACATCATATTGGGCAGTAAGCATGAGCCCTTAGTGCCTGTTTTCAATTAGATTGAGAGTTAAAACAGCATTAAACTCTTACATGGTTTCATTGAGTCAAAATTACTACTCAATTAATACCTCATAAAGTGGTCACAGAGTTAACGATTGAGCAAAGAGACAGAGTCATAACGTTACCCATAACATTAAAACAAGAAGTCAGGGTTGCCTCACTGCACAGGGAGAGACACAGGATGCTTGTTGACCCTGTAAGTGCCAGTGAGTAAACACTAATAATAGCTTCCATAAAACCACTCATATGGCACTGTGGGCCTGGCCTATGGGGAACATTAAAATGCAGTGGCTCAAGGCACCCCTTGAAAGATCTGGGCAGAAGTGTTATGGTTTGTGTGACAGTGGTGAATAGGCAGCATAGTGAGGTGATAAGAGCGACTCGTGGAAACAAAGAGCCAGAGGGACAAGCAATTACAGAGGAGAATAAAAGCTGCCATAATGCTGGAAAAGAAACTAGCGGTGGAAGCGCTGCAGTGATCAAGCAGGGCCCTGATTAATTGTAATAGCAGGAAAATGTTCTTCTGATTGGGAGGGAAAGCAGGTGAGCAAGGTGTTTCTATTCTCTGGGATGATTTGTGGACTTCTCAGCTACCTCTGGATAAAATGATACAAACTCAATCTAACTACTGGAAAAGACGACAAAGTTCAAAAAGTCGAGCAGCTGAGTTTCCTCTCATTCTTTACTCTGTTCAGAGCTTTAAGTTCTTCCACCGCCTAACCCCGGTCCAGCTTTCTCTCAAATTCCACCCGTTACCTCCCCCTCTGCATGGCTTTATTAAACACAAACCCCGGGTTTAATCTCACAATAACACGTTTGTCGCACTGCAGAGACAGGAGCGAAATCGCTCACTCCTATCCTCCCACACGTCCCTTCTATTCTTCCGGCCGCTTCACTCGAATGACAGGTACCTTTCAGTCTGGTAATCATTGGTTAAGTAGCCATTTTCCATTTCTGCCCCCTATTGAAGGCTGGCCATGTAGAAAAGGCAGGGCCTTGTAGGGATGGCTGCTAATGGGGCGACAGACAAGGCTCTCCCATTTTGTCAGAGGGAGCTGAGAAGGAGGGCCTCTTATCAGCAGGCCACAGCCACCAATTTTTCATCAAATTGGCTTCTCTTTAGCACCTCCCTCTTTCTCCCATTCCCTTAAGAGTACTTGCCACCATTCCCCTCATTCTTGTAGTTCCTTCCCAACATCCATAACTTTTAATCTAAACGAAGAACTGAGAGGTAGCCTTCTTTCCCCTTAAGGAGTGATGATAAGTTACTTTGCTTACTTCACAGGTTGTTCAAAAAAGGCAATCTGCTCTTCTGGAGAAGGCCATGAAGAAGACTTCTGTGTGACAACTCCAAATTTTAGCACTGACTCCAATTTTTAAGTGAAAACACTGAAACACCCTGTGCCATAATATGCAATCAACCATTATGCATCGCTCCCTTTTTTTCTCAGCATTTTTCCAAATATTCCTACACATTCGCTTTTATCCAAGTATGTGTGCAATTAAAGTGTAATCTCCTCTCATGCTCCCCCCTCAGCCCCATATGTTGTTGAGTGGTGAAGCTGTTGAGAAAGAGAAGTGTTAACCTCCACTCCAAACCGCAGGCAGAAGGGCTGCATTCCTCCCTGAGTACTCAACGTGCTGTTTATCTGCATCCATGCACTCTGTCACCATGGCAACCCCAACCAAATACACTGGCCTGTTCAACTCTGTTTAATTTTTTCCTCCCTTTTTTGATTTCATCATTGGGCTCCCATGCTCACTCTCACTAAGATAAACAGAGATGGAGCCCATACTCAGCCAAGCCTACTTGAGTTTATTTTGAGTCTCCGCCCGGTTCGGTCCATGACGCTGTTTCGCCATCCCTCTCACTTTTCACAGCTTGAAAATTGGAAAACGCTCAGCATTTGTCAGGCAGAGGAGACTGGAGCTGTGGTTTAAGTTGGCTCGGCTCATCTGAGACATAACGCCCCAAATAGTTTCTGAGCAGCGTGTTCACTGCATGGCTTACGACATGTCAAATCCAGAAATGAGACTAGTCTAAAAAAGCGTGGCCTCTGGGAGCAGTGAAAAATTCATTATTTATCTGTTTACAGACTGTCACCACTACCCGAAATAAACATTTTTTTCCCCCATTTGTTACACAGAGTACACACGTGCAATCGCACACAACTGGTCATATTTAGGAATCAAGCGATGCCAATGAGATGAGCCCTAAAAGTCACATTAATGGAGGGAGCCTGTAAGACAACACTTTGTTCTCTTAATTAGCACTTCTTTTTTCCATTCAGCCGGTGTTCCAATGGTTGACTATTCCTTTATTAGGCAGGATTCCGTCTCCAGCTTTCCAATAGGCACTTAACTCCTGCCTAATAGAGGATTTTCCCACACTTCCTCTGACAAGCCATTCAACTGAGAAGAGTTAATTTGTTTCTAATGCTTGGCTAATGGAGGATTCTGATGGCAGGAATTGAGTGCTATTTTTGGGGGGGGAGGGGGTGGAAGGATTGACTTCCTTGCCACACACTCATCTTAAATTAAGTCTATAAGATGAAAATTTTTTCCCCATTTAAACCGCAGAGAGTCAGTTTACCTCAAGCTCTTGAGAATAGAAAAAGACGGCAAAATGGAAGTCAGTGTAGCACAGTTACACTCTACTAACCTGAACTGAGGGCTGAGAGCCCTTAAACTCTCATCAAGAGACACACAGTTTTTCACCCAGAAAGCATCTCTCCTGCAGTGGTGCATACATTGTTGCTTTTTTCCCTCCCCCCTCACTGTGGATGTCAAAGGAGGGAGTCTAAGGGACTATCTCAGCTCTGCAGTGGCCAGTCAGTTAGCGTCTGATTGACAGCCTGTGGCGCTATCAACTGTCCTGCTGCACAGCAGGAGTGTCAGGGAAAGAGAGTAGGGGGTGAGGGTGAGGACGAAAGCAGAGCCATGCCTGGCAAAAGGGATGAGGCTCACCAAGGGCTATCTGGAAATAGCCCAAATATGGCTCTTCTAATCAATCTAATTCCGTCTGCAAGCTTTGGCCTTCTCTCTCAGACGTTTCACAGCGTCAAGATAACCTTATCTTAACCTGCCACATCCTTTACAATTAGCGCTCTCTCTAAAGACACTCACAAACACTCACACAAACACACACGCACATAGATGCTCTTGTGTTTGCACGCACAAATCTTAAACTGGCCACATGCATGCTCTGCAAACTGCTACCTTCTATTAATTATATGTTGCTTTAAATTTAGCCTGTCTGCATTTAAATACAAAAACAATGTACTTATGCATAAACATAGCAAACCATTTGAAACCATCTTTTTTAATCCTCACTTTGGCTACATATCTTAGTTAGTTTGTATTAGCTGTCAAACATTTAGCATGGTTGGAGAAGTGGAGTGCATCCACTGGGATGATGCATGACAATAGCGTGAAAAGCCGTATCACAGGAAAGCTTCAGCTCTGCTCTGCTTATATTCACACCTGTGTTCTGGAAGAGCGAGCAAGCAGCGCGGCGCATCGTACACCTGTGACAGATGATTGGAGCATTTTGGTGCGGCTAGCGTGTTGTGGGGAGGGGTGTGTAGTGGGTGTCTAAAGTCTTGTGGATTATGTCGTGACATTTCAGATGGGCGGTAGTGAAAGGCAGAGGTGTGGACTCGAGTCACATGACTTGGACTCGAGTCAGACTCGAGTCATTAATTTTATGACTTTAGACTTGACTTGAAAAAATGTTGTAAGACTTGTGACTTGACTTGGACTTTTACACCAATGACTTGGGACTTGAATTGGACTTGAACCGGTTTACTTGAAAAGACTTGATATTTCACCCCAAATATAAAATTTAACATGCATATTATATAGAGATTGAAAATGTGACGTCATTCACGGGTAGAACCGCAAAGGATTCTGGGAACTCGTGGCAAGCGGTACTAGCGCACGCAGGCTTTCAATTAAAATCAGTCACACAGCGATAAAAAGAAACACAAAAATGTCAAGAAGCTGTTGTATTATTAACTGCAATAGCCGGTCGCATGACAGCCACGGGAAGCCGACGGGTAAAGAGATCGGTTGTTATCGGATTACGTCGTGGAAGAGAAATTGTTCGAGCCATGTTTCCGAAGTAACAAAGAGGCGACTGGATTGCAGCCATTCAAAGATCAAATATAACGTCCTAGAACACTCCAGCTCACAGGTTAGTCTGCTCCAAGCATTTACACAAAGGTCAGTCTGCTGTTGTAGTTAATGCGTCATTTTTCTTAACATAATTGGTGATATAGGTTACAAGCAAGTCTGGCGCTGAACAGAAATTGTCGCGCTATGCTCCTTTATTTATTGTGCATAAATAGTAAATTATCCTGACACAATATTGCGTTTCGCCTCTGTTATTATGGTACACTGACAAAAACACATACTTTTATTCACAGGATAAAACAGGTTTTTTGTATCACTAATTGCCCAGTACGATTACAGCATACAATATTATTGTCACTGCTACATTTCTGTGATGCTACCAGAAATTATTTCCACTACTAATTAATTACCGTTGAGCTCAAAGGTTATATTAATAAACGGTTAAGGAATGTGTATTTATGAAGACGATTTGTGAGACTGGTAAACTTATGATACGTACGATGGTCTTTCGTTCTACACGGTGCATTTCAAGGTCCTGCACCCATCCGTCGGTAAACTGTACCTGGGCTTGTTGCAGTGACCGGAAGTTACTAAACTTCATGAGTGTGTGCACTCACTCCAAGAACCGTATGATTATAAATATGCATATAAATATACTAAGATGAGATAGCTGACTTCATCTAACTAGCAAATGTTTTCCAGGCTACGTTGGTGATACAGTTTTTTTTAATGTGTATGATATTTTTGTCATGCAATTTTAAAGCTGGTCCTACAACCGCATCCAAGAATAACATGCAGCGTATCTCAGAACTGTCGGTGAAAATTATTCTTGGAGCTAAGTTTAATTGAGCTGCATTTTAAAGAGGTGCAATTTCACAATTTGTCACGGCTGGCGGAGGGAGCCGTGTGGTGTGGAGGAAAAGGAGGACCCAAGATGCAGCGAACTGATGACAGAGTGATGTTTATTTACAAGGTGGTGGTGGTGGCAAAAACAGGCAACTCAACATGAGCAATTACAAACCTAAACTGGGAGAAACTAAAGACAAACCTGAGACCATACAAAAGGGGTGCGGGGCAGAGAGACGCAGAGACAGGAACGAAACACCATAGAATGCAGAGCTACACGGAGGAACGCAGACGAGCCGACGAGGAGCACAGGCAGACACCCACTATAAATACACACACCAGGTAATGAGGAAATGGCACACAGGAGGGGACACAGCTGGAACTTAATGGGCATAACGAGACACAGACCTACAAAGTAAAACAGGAAATCTAGAACCCGAACCGGACACAGAATAACTAGAACAGAGGGAAATAGTCACAAAACACAAAACGCTGGGTCAACGACCCAGGACCATGACACAATTTGTGTATATTTTCTAAGTTCACTATTTTGTATGTGTTGAGAAAAACACAGATTTTAAAATTACATGGTCTAATATTTACATTTAGCATATAACTGCAACATTATTTTTTCGTTTGTTTTTTTTAAAGACTCGAAAGGACTTGAAATTCAAAGTTTCAGACTTGTGACTTGACTCGGACTTTTACACCAGTGACTTGAGACTCGACTCTGACTTGCCTGACATTACTTGAGACTTGACTTGAGACTTGAGGATAAAGACTTGAGACTTACTTGAGACTTGCAAAACAATGACTTGGTCCCACCTCTGGTGAAAGGCTATGAAGATGAGACTTTAATGAGGTAGCAGGCAACATGGCGACATGTACACCTGCTCAGCTCCTGATTGGCACAGTAATCGTCCACTCAACGGTCCTGTGGGAGGGAAAGCAGAGACAGCAAATCTTGATGGAAGTATGGGCAGATGAAAGAAAATCTGTCAGGAATTTATATGTTTATGTTAGCATAAAAGATAGGTACATGTCGCTTTCTTGTATTGGAGGAGCTGGGGGGGGGGGGGGTCCTTTTACATGCTTGGTTTTATCCTGGCCAATCTTAAAATATCTCGGCAGAAGATAAATCTCAGCAAGGTCATACTAACAAAGACTTTACCTCCTCCCTGTTTTTTCTTGCCTCAGATAACTCTTTGGATTTCAAATACCTTTTCTGCTGCCTTCCATGAAGTCAGGGACACAAGCTGGCTATTGATCCACTGCTTCACCGTTTAATGTCTGTGCATTCAATGTATGTTTGTGTCTGTGCCAGGAATAAATGTGTTGGTGCTCGCACAGCTTTGTTTGTGTCTGCAAAATCAAGCACACACACAGAGACACACACATACAAGCTGGTGGTGACTTGTCAGGATAATTAGGACTAGTAATGAGATGTTGTGGGTGGAGTGCATTCACTTTACCAGTGCTGATGACCAGTGCCCTTGAAGTCTATCAGAGGGACGAGGCAGTAACAGAGAAAGCACAAATACCACAGTGTTTTAGAGAGCATTCAGCAGACGTTTAAACAATGCTTCCTGTCTGCATAAATAACAGAACGTTTAGGAGTTATATCCGATGTGGAATAGGTTGATTAAATAGACTCTACCAGCGACTACTAGCACCACCCAGAGCTGTCTGCCCCTCATTTGACACCGCATAGCAAAAAAAAGGGGGGAAAAAAAGATTAAAATAATTGATCAATTTACTCAGGGACCAAACTGATCAATGAGATACATTATTAAAAGAAGGCTATTGATCAGGATGGAGGCAAGCCGAGTAAAATGTTTACCGCAGCAGAGAGGCCGGGATCAATTGTGCGGCCAGTGCAGTTGAATAGAGCTCCATTTGGATCAATCTGTGATGGAGCAATAGGGCGTATGGATCTGCCCACTGTTCACTGTCCCTTTGTAGCAGATGAAGAATGAAAGACCTGAAATACAGTGAAGATCAAAGCTGGGTTAAGACAGACATTTTTGTTGCAACAAAAACAGACTTTCATCAGTGAGAATGTGAGAAAAGATCCCACTGGGAGCTGGCTTCCTTGCTCACTGTTTTTATACAGAGTATACAACGTGCATGTTTGCATTACAGACTTTTACGTCATCGTTTGCTTACCCTCATTCTTTCCAATAATTGATGTTTAAAAGTGAGGCATTTTAAATCATGTCCAATAATATGATGTATGGCCCGACCCCGCTCTTGGGCAACACCTAAAACGGGAAACTAACCCTACACAAACTGTTTCTGCGTGTTCCCATAAACGAACGCATGTCGCATGTGTGAGCCAGTTTAAGTATGCATGCACAGCTGTACGTGCACGTGAGCATACGCGTGCGCCGAGCGTGCGTGCGTGCGCACAGAGTGTATGTGTGACTTTAGCGGCTATTGATTGTGGGCAGGAGCATTTAAAAAAATGTCAACACACACCACTACTCCACCATCAGTTCAAGGAGCTATTTTCCACACAAAAGAAAGCTTTGAGGAGAGAAAAGAGAAGGGCAGAAAAAAGAAACAGATTTTAAAATGTGCTCTAAAGAACAGCAGACCAGCAGACTCAAGGCTCCTCTCTTCCCTCCCTTCTTTTCTGGCTGCTTTCTTTGCAGCTATAGAAAGGAACAGAATGATTGTGGGCTGCGATCGGAGGGAGACGGGGGTTACTGAATAGACCTCAACTCTTTTACAGATTTCCTCTCTCCCCACCATGGAGGACATCTGACCTTTGAGGGAGGGGGAGAATAAGAGAGACAGGGGGAGACAGAGATAAAGAAGGAGGGGTAGCTGGGAGAGAGGGGAGGGAAATCATAATGAAAAGTGGTAATTCCTTAGAGAGGGAGCGAGAAAGAAATGTCTAAGGGCCAGTAATGAGATCGTCTGACTAGCGGGTTGCTATAGCAACCACCACAGTATTACTATACACTACACTCTATGAATGAGAGAAAGACCATCCATTGTGGCCACAAGTGGATGGGTCAGAGAGAAAAAGAAAGACAATGGGAGTATGAAGCAAGGGAACCAACTCAGTGTTAAATGGGTGATACATTAAATGTCATATAGTTTAAAGGGCAAACAGGAATAGGGAAATGTAGGGATGCATAATGACAGATACATAAAGTAACTTTTTAACAAGCATAGACAACTATAATGTGCCATAATTTCTTTTTTAATTGGTCAGTTACATTTAGGGAGGCTGATTGCTGAAAGCTCCACCTCCTGAAAGGTCCAAGACAGTGACTGTGGGTCTTGCTTTTTAGCCCAGTGTTTGTAATGTCTAATTGGATAGCCAGGGATCCAGGTGGGGGGAAGTTAACCCTTTGCAATTGTTAGGTTGGTTGGTGGGTCTGGGCTGGACTCCCCCAGCTCTGTTGAGTTGAGCTGCAGATCTGATTACTGTGGTCTCTTCACAAAGCCTGCTTCCACCACCTGCTCCCACTCCATTCCTCCAGCCTCTGATAAACTATCATCAGTGCAGATTGAGACAAATGATCTCCCTCTCTCTCGCAGTCCCACTGCCCAACTGTTTGTGCACGTACGAGTGAATATGTGCGCGTTCAAGAAAAATGTAGGGTTGGTGGTTGAGTGGGATGCATGGGCTGGGGCGATCAAGAGAGAAGTCGTTTTGTTTTTTTGATTAAAATATGTTTCTGAAGTGGATTGCGCTCACGAGTCATTATGTGATTTAACTTGGAATAATTTCAGTTCCTTGGCGGGAACACAACGTTATCTAGGGAGAGAGCAGAAAAGATCAGTTTACATGCACATTTTTTTCAGTCAAACTTGCCTTTTGGGTCTGTACAGCGTAATCGTGTGACACTGGCCCATGGGTAACGAACATTTCCTTCCTTGGAGGAAGTACTGGTTCATGTGAGCCCCGGAGACAGGAGGCAGTGTGGGTTCATGATAATCATACTGAATGGACAATGCCGTAGATAGGTTTGGGCGAGCTAACATGCACGCATGCCTGGTTTGACAGGCAGGGCCTGCAGGAACTGGCCATGAATACACACTCACGCTATGGGGCCAACAACAAAACAGGCAGATAAGAAGCCTAGACATCCCACCTCCATTTTTTTTTTTCCATTGGTTTGTGAGTTATAATGAAAAAGGTACACAGGGATGCTATACACACCAACATGTGTCTGTTTGTGAATTAGGGAAAAGGACCAAAGATGACCCTTTATGTTGAACATTGCTGTTAACAGGCTAGCTAATATTATGGTTTGTCAAGATTAGATCAAATGTCTGGGTTTGTTTGTTCTTTTTGCAAACTTGTATTTCTAACATTTAGACAGACATTTTCCCCTTTTTTTGAACCAATGAAGACATTTATTAACATTAACACAACATTGACACAGAATGAGAATATTTTACTGAAAGAGCTCGATGGGCAAGGATCAGGGGAGGAGGAGGAAGGGTGGACCCGTCACTGATACTCTGTCAGATTTACAGCTAGACATGCTGACCTCATTGTGCTACTTTTTTATACTAGAAGCCAACTTACATAACAATTCAATGCCCCACAATGGCCTCTAAAACTATTGGGGCAAAATGTAATTCCATATCTTTTTATTTCCAAATCATATCAACCTTAGTTGGCATTTGGAAATATATAATAAGTGTATGTGTAAGTTCTTTTTTAACCTGTGTTGATTAGTAGTCCTCAGCTGGTGATGCTTACCTCTAACACTGCAGTTGCAAAAGTATGACAGCCATCATGTTGGATTTATTTCTTCTCACTCTTTATTGTATTGATTTCAAAAGATCATGGGAAAACAGCATCAACATTTAAATGCATACCTAAGTGCTGTAAATACATCATCAACTAAAAGAATAGAATTGGCCTTACTGCTCAAAGGGCAGGTGGTGCAACAAGGGAAGGATCGCATTCATAAGCTGCAAACATTAAACCTTTGTCAGAAGAAGACCAAGTCTGCAAATCCTTTAATGTAACCTATATTACTTTTCTATCCTGGTGAAAGTGTTAGTCTTTAATCTGTCAAAAACAAAGGTGCGAAACGGTATTTCAACTCCTCGGATGTGAGTCGTAACTTTGAGATGAATGTTTCACATTTGCTTCTTAATATTAAATGAAACAGTAACCATGGCAACATCAGGATGTTTTGCTTTCCCAAAACAGTAAGACAGACATAAATGCCATTTCTATCTATGTCCTTATCAGCACTAGACCAGAGGACACAGGCTGCCCTTCCTTGTCCCCGCAACTACAACCTCTTTTAGGAATCTGGGGCCACCACTTACCATTGTGCTGTCCTACAGGAAGCACAGCTCACTGCTCACTCCCAGCATTCACTGGGTTTCCTGTGTCAGGTTACCACATCCTGTGTTTATTTTCTTTGCTTTTTGTCTGTATCCACCCTATAGGATTTTTCTAATATCCACTATCTCAACAGTTGGAAAGAGGTGTTCCTCACTGACAACTTCTTTTTCGCGTCTTATCTCTTTAGAGATATATACTCTCCCTCTGTGAAGAATTTTGATTTGCTTTGATTAGACTTGGATCTTTGCATAGTTTTCCTTCTCAAGTTAGCAGAAAACAGCTAAACCAAAAAGAACCTCAATCAATTTCAAATGAAGCAGTTCATTCAATGGACATTGTCTTTGACAGATAAGCTTGTCACACCTTGAGAAAAAGGCTAAAGGAAAGACTTTAAAACAATCTCTTCAAAGTAATTATTGCTCAGCTTGTTTTTTTTCCCCTTTCTACTCTTCTAAAACAAACAGCTTTGGAAAACTTAGAAGGGTGTGATTGATAGAGAGCATGAATGATGTATAAAGTCTATTTTGCTGAGATCGATACTGAATTTCATTAGGACACAACTCGTGTGATTACACACACACCACTCTTACTGAGGGCATTGCAGGGTTTCCACCGTTGCAAACCTTCCACTGTATTTCCACTGATGAACATAAAGCTGAGTATGTGCCTGTTATCATCTTATATCAGCGCCTCGTAACAAGGTGCCCTGTCTTATGCTGACTTGCATTAGTTGCACTGATATGGTTAGGCTTTCCATGTCCTACCACAAAGTGTTCACTTGCATGCTAAACACTGACCTCTCAACCAAAGTAACACAGCTCTTCTTCATTTACCTCTTTGAGAATCCCCACGAGTATAGCTCACCTCTATTGTCCTTCCTCCTACTCTTGTATGCCCGGTGTGATGACTATGCTGTTACTGCATTCATATCCAACATCCATCTTAGTGTCCATCGTGCACCTTGATAAGCAAAGTGAAAAGAGAGGGCAGACATACAGTTTTGAAAAAAGTGAGTATATCCCATGGAAACTGACTATATTTTTGTAATGTCTGTACAGGCAAATATGTGATGCTATTTGAAGACCGGCAACAGCTAAAAGCAAAAACGTCTTCTTTGGAAAATGCAAATATGGCCTTGGGTTTACGAGCCAGTATTGCTTCTGTTAAACAGAAATGACATCATGAAAGGATTTTGTGTACCTGTCCACTGGTCCTCAGGTTTTGGCTTTATGACATTTTTGACCACTTTTCTATGCAAAACGCCTTCAGTTGCAAAAAGTTCCAATGTGTAATTCTCCACATAACCTTTAAATTTGAATTAAATCTGAGCTTTATATTTGAATTAATTTTATTTCATTTAAGGCTTTCCTTGGTGTTATCTTTTGTGTGTGTGTGTGTGTGTGTGTGTGTGTGTGTGTGTGTGTGTGTGTGTGTGTGTGTGTGTGTGTGTGTGTGTGTGTGTGTGTGTGTGTGTGTGTGTGTGTGTGT
Organism: Rhamphochromis longiceps; assembly: GCF_057381845.1. Classification (NCBI taxonomy): domain Eukaryota; kingdom Metazoa; phylum Chordata; class Actinopteri; order Cichliformes; family Cichlidae; genus Rhamphochromis; species Rhamphochromis longiceps. The sequence goes on along the minus strand of NC_140568.1, from coordinate 9,214,134 downwards.
AGCCCAGTTCGGCCTTAACTTCAACTACTGGACAGATGGTCTCACGCTATCTCCAACCCTTCCATATGATGTAGAACTTCTTGCAGAATCAGTGACTGCAAGCTGCCCACTCCCTGACGCAGCAAAGTGACTCCCAAACTGTAACATTTTCACAAGCCAGCTTCACAGTTTGTATGAGTTTCTTCTTCTGAAAAGCTGTTTTTTGTCTGTGCCAAGCATGTCAACTGTTACCCTCGGCAAACAATTCAACCTTTGGATTTATTTGCACATTATTCCAAAAGCACTGGTCTTTGCCCATATTGTTTAGCATATTCGTTGCAATCTCATACTGTTTGTGCATTCATGCACTTTGGCACCGATAGTTACCTGCAGCTTGCTGAATGAAATATTCTTTTAAACTCTTTATATCAAACATTCAGGTTTTGGGTTGTATTTGCCAGGTTTGTGATCTCGAGACATATTGGCTGTCATTGTAAGCTACACCATTTGTTGATGACTTCATTTATAACCGAATGATTTGCTTCATATTATTTGTAAAGTGTCTTACCAGACACGTGGGTATTCGCATTTTTCCTGAAGCTCTGCTGAGAGCCAGGCATCATAACAAAATGTATTTCTTCACTTCATCTTTACTCGCTCCTAATCGGGAATCCCTAATTTTATGGATTGGCCCTGCTCACTTTTTGTGACTAATCTTTTTTTTTTTAAGGACAAAGGAAGACTGAGGCTACGTCTCAGTATTAGGGCCACATAAAGAAAAAAAATGATATTGCTCATTTCGACAATTAAGCAGAAATTTTGAGACTAAACTCAAATTACTGTGTTGAGTTTTAAAGTTGAATTGTGTTGATTAAGGTTGTCATTTCAAGTAAAACAACTGCGATGACTGCTATAACCTCTACACAATGTCTTGTGTAGATGAGTTAGTGAAACAACCTAATCTTGGTCCCACTTAAACACTTTATAAAGAAACTGCATTTGGACATCATATCCCAACACAGCATTTCCATGAAACATGGGATGAACACATGGATATTCATTTCAGATGCATGAGCTCAGCACAATCTGGTTTCATTGAAATATGAGACACAGTCACTTAAAACCACTTTATGTAGTTGTAGTAAGTAATGTGCTCAAAATACATGCTGGCACCACGAAACTTTGTTGTGGCTAACAAATTAATTTCTCTTAATCACATGAGGTAGCAGAATAAAGGACAGAGTTAGTTTTAGGCTGATGAAGACAAACCACAGAAGCAGCTCAAAACCACATTTTGCAGTAATGCAAAAGGTGAATGTAATATCTCTCTCACACAAGAGCCCTATTCGCACAGGACTATTATTACCTAGGGGCATCTAATAAAAAAAATGAATTTGTAATAAAGGCGTCTTTGGTCTTAAACCCATGCAGATCAGCCACGTCTGTAATTTGTAAACTGAAGTGAAAATTCCAAAGCAAATTACCCTCCGCATTCTCCAAATGAGGCCCTGAGAGAATATAAGGCCTGTGGAAATTGGCATGCCTTTGATTTTGGACTTTATGTTTCCCGTTTTGAACATCTTCTATTCTTTTCAACTTTCTTCTGCCTTTCCTCTAAATCCTCTAAATCATAAATTGCCAAAAAAAAAAAAAAAAAGAAGTAGTTTGGAGAGCATTTTTGTCCCAAATTCAAGAGGGCTCAGATCCATTCATAGAAAGAGCCGGTTCAAATCCATCAGAACAGCAAAATCTAGAAGGATGATGACACGGAAAACATGCATGGCAGCATTCAGTAAAGAACATTTAAGAGTTATTACGCCTGTAGCTGAAGACCACAGAGCCAATAAATTCCAGCGAAACACTGACTTTGCTTATCCTGTGCAAATGAGTCGTACGAAACACAGACGTAAAGGGATCATTCTAAATCACAAGAATACCCCTGGTAATACTAATCCTGTGCAAATAGGTCTGAGAAGACATTATAAAGAAACAGGTTTAATATACTTAAAACAGAGTTGTCAGTGTACTAGAATTTCAAACTCAATACAGATTCCCAGGAAAAAGCTTGATAACATTTTCAATACTGTGGAGAGAAACTGACAAAATTAAGGAGCATATTTTTGCTACAAGAAATTAGAACAATTCTAGATTGCACATATCCACCCTGTTTATTTTCTGTGTTTTTGGTAACTTGGCACCATATTTTTGTTGCTGGTCAATTAGAGTTGTTAAGGCAGGCTGCCAGAGTTTCTGTGTAGTTGCTGGTAGACTTTCTTCAGCTCCAATCAGGACTTCAAGAGAAACATATCTCTTTTCAGACATAAATAATTGTGTTAACTTGTCACAGTAACACTGTCTATTAATGCTACATAATGTTTTCATATTTAATATTAGCCACTACCTTAATAACAGCAAAATGATAAGGTGGCTACTGTGTGTGATGGTAGTTAAACAGCTGATGTTAACACGTGTAACACTGAGGGTAACATTGATGATGCTTTGCCAAATTTGTTGTGCTAGAGGTGGGCGGATCAATCCAGATATCGACAGTATCAAGAGCAATGATAGTCAATAGGATTAATATTTTGTTTCTCTCTTCTGAGATCAGAATGTTGCCCACTGAATTGTATATTACTTTTTTGCTTGTTTTTGTTTTTGGAAATAAAAAAATATACCTCAAACACACAGTGTCTGAAGCTTCTTTTGTTGACTGTCATGTCCATTTTATGTATAGCACATAGGAAATTTAAACAACAGAAGCTGACCCAGAGTGCTTTAGAGACAGTCACATTTACATTTCACGTGTTCAAAAAAACCTCAGTTCTTAAATACATGATGTGTTAGCTAATTGCTGTGGAAAATTAAAATCACAGTTATTTAGTGGTCATTAGAATGTGTGCAAAATTTGTCCTGTATTTAGTATCAGATCATTACTAATATTTGCAGGATCACAGACTGCGGTGTGTTGCTGTTCATGCATTTAATTGTCAGTGAGGGGACGGGCTGTGTACCTGGCTGGTGCTGTGTGAAATTTTGTGTCAGCCAGAAAAACCTTGTTGTTGGTATCAATAATGTTGCAAATGGGTGTGTAATCTGATTGTAATATTTAGTATCAATTGTATCTTCTTTTGTTTTTGACGTCCTACCCAGTACACATATTGCCTATGGTACCTATGATTCTTAAAAAAAAGAATTTGCTTTCAGGTACCCTAAGTGACATCACTACTTAATAACACATGTAAATAATCTAAAGTAACTAAATATGTGGAGAGAAAATGTTGTTATTTAGATCAATCCAATGAACAAAGAATATGAAATTAATCACAAACATAATGTACAATGTTGCGAATAGTTAAACAGTTCATACCATGTACCTGTCTGTAAATACTCAGCATCTCAGCATGTATCACTCTTGACACTGTAAACAGAGGTCAATCACAGTGACCTCTTTAGGCTTGTATTTCATGGCAGGACTCAAGTGCTGGTGGAAGAAGGATGTTGCAACTCGGGATCTAATCTCATACGCTGTAGGAGTCAGTAGAGAGCAGGAAAATGCATCATCTGCAGTTGAACAACGGTGCTGCTGCAATAGCATTACGCTACACTGTACTCTTCTTGCAATGCTCATCTGTTACTGCCCAGAGCTCAAGTGCTGGTCAGAAGTCTTTGTATGCCGCGAAGTAAATATGCACAAAGGCAACAATGCAAGCAAGGAAAGAGCATGGAGAGGCGTGGGTTTACACACGTAAACTCTAACATCATAACCCCCACCACCACCTCAGCCACCCACTAACCGTTTTCTGGGAGTTACATTCCACACGTGAAATATGCAACCTAACAGCCTCTGGGCCCCCTAAGAAAAAAAACGATGACTGTTACCGTGGCAACCTTAAACAACAGCGGCACACAACATCTCGCTGATGGACAGCACACTCCAGGAGGCCAGTGCACAGGTGCTATTTTCTTTCAAAACATAAACAAAGCAAAAAAAAATTAAAAGGGAAAGCATATATGTATGAAATATGAAATCATCTTGCCAGTAATCTCTTTTTTTAGGGTTTTAGAGCACAGCACATCATTTGTGCTTGATCAGTAAAAAGAAAAGAAATCGCCATTTCTCTTCACATATCAACATTAGAGAATTCTGAACACCATTTATGGTGTTCAGAATTCTCTAATGTTGATATGTGAAGCATGTTACCCCCTGTGCATATTTACAAATTATTTCAAAGCTGAAAAATTTTCTTGTCGTAATTCAAGATTTCCTGTAAAAATAAGCAAACTTAGTCTTTTGATTCTCCGATGCAGACAAAAACTCATGACTTTAACGCCATCGTTTGGCAAAATATGAGGGTAAGTGTAACAAGTGTCCCATGTGATGGAAGAAGTAGTTAAAGACCCCAAGTGGGAATGTGTGAAGGATAAAGGCATACGCAGAGGGAGTAGGAGTAATGCTTAAGGATGTGTTAGTGGCATGGAGCGTGGGTCCGGTTCCCACAAAACACTTGATCGGCCTAATTAAAAAGAACCTTGGCATGATACTTTTTGAACGGTGGGGAGTCAGGCCACGTGCCAGGTCTGTACTCACCTCCTCCCTCCCACACACATCCAGGCACTGCCATCAGCTACAACAACATGATGCAAAAAACACGAGAGAGAGAGAGAGAGAGAATGAAAGCAAATTCTGGGCAAATCCTCAACACACTGTTTAGTTATACTGCAAAAAAAAAAAAAAGAGGCAGGAAACCCAATTTGAAGCACGGCTGAAGCTTACTGTCAAAGATGCATCTACTGTCAGTGTCCACTGACTCTCCTGTTTGTCCTCATAGTCTGAAAAGCACATTCAAGCTTTCAGCAGCAGAGTGTCCTGAGTGCAAAAGTGAGTCATCTTCAGCAACTTCCAGAACAAAACCAGTCTTTTGGAGCAATACTGTACATATGAATCAAACTTATGCATGTGGAAAGACTGCCAGGACTTAATATGTAGCACATTTCTGTAGCATGCAATCACATATGCACTGTATCCCAGCACACACACTCACACATACACACACACACACACACACACACACACACACACACACACACACACACACACACACACACACACACACACACACATATCCTAGGCATACTGCGCACACTCATACAAACAGCTATCCATGTTTGTTTAAGCATTTTTCTTCCTTTTCTCTAAAATAGACACACCAGGGTTGCTACAACGGTAGGAAAAAATTCTACAAAACAACTTCAACAAGTTCAGTACAAGAGTATCAACTTACACAGTAGAAAAAAATCTATATTTTTCTTGGGTAGGAAACTGGAAAATATTAGAGAGTACTTTGTGGACATCAGGTTCTTTCTAAATTGAAAGAGAAGACTTTATTGTTGTCAATAACTGTAAAAAAAATAAAATAAAATAAAATAAACAAAGGAATTATATTTCTATTATATTACATTGTCTGAAACAATCCTCTTGTAAACCATATTGTTAGTTCCAAGAGCATTTGTCCTACTGTAGGCATCAAGTTACAAGCATATGTTTTTTATATACTGAAAAAAAAGCTTGTTATTATTAAAGGCATTTTCAGTCATTTTGATTTTCTCATGCGCAATAAGCAGTGAGAATGCATTCTGGTGCTCTGCAAAAACCTGTGAATCGGTCAAAATACTTCTAGGACAAAGTGCATCAGTACTTTGTACTAGAAGTACAAAGTACTGATGCACCATGCTGCATGTACCGTATGACCTCTATAATCTAAACCCCGTACCTGAACTGTGAAACAAACTGCTGTAATTCCGATGGTAAGTGGATTCACCACAATGTATATTATGCCTCTGGATGTCACCTTGCCAACAGCACCACCCATCCGTTTAAAGTGCTGCTCTTCCACCGTGTTACAGTGAGGAGACAAGCAGGTAATGGGATTGCCACACCCTGTTTGGGTTCAAAGCCTCAGGAGCTCTCAGCTGTAGGACAGCGAGCCGGGATGTGTCTGGAGATCATCACCTGCGTGTTGGAATTGTTCAACCTGCACAAGCTCATTGTTCAGCACTGTCTTAATCTATGTAGGAAAGTGAAGAGAAAACTGTGTTGAGAGAAAAGAAAGGATAAAAGAAAAAAGGAAACCCCCGAACAACAGCGAGTCTGTGTGCCTGCAGTATGTAGCGGTGGTTTTTTTTACCCGTGTCAGCTCTCTGAACCTGAATCTTTGAGATAAAATAAAGGAGAGGAAGCGTTTTTCTGCCTGTTCTCTAATCCTTCACACACATAGTGCCCCTTCTCTCTTTAGTCTTCTCTGTCTCTTACGTTTTCAGTTCGACCATTAAAGACTACCTGTGCTGTAAAATAATGAGCCTCTAATTTATTTTGTTACGTCTATAATAAACATCGAGAGAGGATATTGAGGTAGGGGGTTGATTATTTATTAAATGTGTTCAGTATTTCACACAGCCATTGCGGTACCAGCAAAACTTAGACAAGCACCAGATGCACCAGGTTTAGTGCTTGAAGAAAAATATGAATTTACAATGATCTCTATAAATTCAACATTCAGGACACATGCCTAATAGTATTTGAGGTTGTTATGAGAGGCATAGTGTAAAATAATGGCATTTGGAGAGGTAATTAGTGTAATTAGGAGGACCTTCTCTCTCAACAGTTAACAACAAGAATATAATATTGACATCAAACTGCATCAATGATAGTTTCCAAATTTCATCTTCACTTCTGTACCTCTGAGTGTGATGATACTAGGAAGCAGAGATTGAGCATAATGTTAGAAGAGAAATTATTACTTAAACTTTTTATCAAATAACTAGAAATAAATTTCATCTAGGCCTTTTTCAACATTTTCCTCCTCTTTTCATGCAGCCCTGAAGTACTTTTAAGTTAAGAACAATAGAGTTAAACTTGCTTTCTCTGCTCTGCTGGTGTAGACTTGAGTCTGAGCGCGTACGGTGATCCAATGTGCTGCTGCACTCCACTCGCCGTGGATAGCTGCATAGCCTTCCAGGATGTTTTGATTTGAGCTGATATTTGTGCTGACTGGACTTATTCTGGTCTTACAAGATCCAAAGAAGACAGCTAGTCTTTATGTCTCTTTCCGTTGGGTGACTGGCTGCAAGAGCGGTTCACACAGCCGCTGAAGATAATTGCCCAACATTTGAAATGAGTGGAACCCTGCCACAGGGAGAAGAACTCATAACACATATTCAATTTTACTTTTCATTAACTTCCATGGCTTTATTTTCCTTTCAGAATCAGAGGTTGAGGTGTAAAACGCCCACTATAAGTAGCAGATGGTACGCCATTCATCGGTGGGTTTACGGGCTGCTGGTGGCACATAATGCATTGCGCATAAAGTTCATTCACATCTAGAGTCTGCTGTGATCATTTATAAGGTATTTGGTGTTACTCCTTAATTTTTGCTGAGCGTGGAGAACGCAGAAACAAGTCTTCAGCAAGTATGAAATAGCATGACTCCATGGTTTGATTCTTGACTGCAACTGCTGCACTTAACCAATCACGGGTCAAAACAATGCTAAATTTGCCTTAATTATGGAGAGTCGTTTGACTTTTGCCTCTTACTGCTAAGCTGAGCCAAATAGGACCCTATTTGAATGATGAACATGTGCTCTGGGTGGGTTTTCAGCTCTTCAGTCATGCATCATTTTCTTGCTGATACTCTACCTTCTATTCTGTAATAAGTTCAACAGACCTATATTGCATGCAGCACCGTTCTGCTCTCTCTACCACCTAAAAAAATGTAAAAAAATACATCCATCTCGCATATACCTTCATCCTCAGCCTACAAGTTATTTCCGCCACTCTAGATGTAATCCTGGCCCCCGGCAGGAAGAGAGAGAAAGAAAGAAAGAGGGAAAGAAACAGACATGGAGACACAGGCAAGAAACACATTGGAGAAGGGCTAACATTCAGAGTGAAACAAGAGGTATGGAGACACACATCAATGCTGTTAAGTGGAGCAACAAGAAAATGTAAACACCTTCCCTTCTCCAATAGCCTTTGCTAGGAGGTTGTGTGTTTGGGGGGGTTGCAGACCTGTCAGCGATTGTTAACACATGTGTCCAGGCTTCCTTTAGGCCGTTTACTTGAAGAATGAAGGAGGCTCGGTACCAAAGATTTATGGCTCCTGGGGAAGAAGTGGAAGTGTGTTATTGATAAGTTGCTGAGAGAAGGTGAGGGGCGCTCACTGCAGTAATTAGAGGATGAACTTGCAGCCCATTGATTGAACAGAGTCCTGGACAGGAACGGACTCAGTTCATACAGTTCTACAGTCACGGTCTGACCTCGCTTTGGGCAGGTGACCTCACCTCTGGTGCTAAGAAAATTGCCTAAAGATGTGACTCATCATATCTAAGCACTCTGTGTTGAAGTGTTGGACTCGGTCAACAAATGAGCCTCTACAGCTGGTGTTGCATCAGAGCTCAGCAATATGGGAAGCAATGATGAGCAGCCAGGCCCATGTCGTAGCATCCGTGTGTGCATTTGCGTGTGTGCTTGCGTGGGCGCATATGCTCATAGCGCGTACATATGGGTGGAGGGGGTGAGAGTGGTGCTTCTGTTAAAGCCTAGTATTATCCCAGCATTCACCAGTGTTTCCAGTGACCGCAGGCTTGGAGACCCGCCCAGTCTTTCTAGACACTGCTTAGCAATGGGACCCACAATTGTTTGATTTGGCTGCATATTCCAGTGTTTTCAATGTTGCCTAAAAGAGGAGGGGTCAATGGAAGCGGTGAAGAAGTCTAAGCTGGAAGGAGGAGGAGGAGAAGACGCAAGGCTGCAGTCGGCCTTCCCTTCCATTCCCCCAGCTTTCCTAGAACTTAGGAAAAAACAGCAGATTCGGAATCTGAGTGCGAGTTCTGTTTTGTTCATTTTTTTCCTCTCCATTTAGTACCAACAGAAATTCTCAGCTTGTTTCAATCCACTGTTGAATCAGATAGGCTTACTTCATCACGAGGACTAGGATGTTGATATGTATCTTTAATCAAGGAAAACTGCATTCCCGTGATGCAGGCAATCTTTGGACCGTCCTATTTCTTTTAAGTTTCCATGTGCTTGACTTTAGCTTGTATGAGGGAACTGTCTTTCTGGCAATGAGGGCATAAATCAACCGTGTGAACAGGATTAAACTTCTGTTAATAAAGCAAATGAAATCACCAGTAATAATTTTTGGGGGACTTGACATTTGCATTTCATCCTATTATCGGTATTTCTAGTGATTATAAAAACAAAAGACAAGACAATTTGTTATTTGTCACTTTTTGAAAGACAGAGGCACAGATTTAAAATGTTTCATTACCTGGTTCATTGTAACTAACACTGAGGAACTTACAGGACATGAATCTACCCGGATCCTTTTGTCCCTCAGAGTCAACATTTTAGCAGTGCACAGCTCCCATGTGTAGGTAGGAGCTGATCTGGATATCTGAATCCCTCCATCTCATTAATAGTAGATGCCCTCCATCCAGGATTGAACATGCTTGAATAATCCCCTCCTGGGTTTTTATCATTCAAATATATTCCACCCAATGAGACACCTGTTCTGCATCTTGGGTCTCCATGACTTCGCCATGTACCTTCCAGCCTGCAGCGCTGTGGGGACTCTTTTTGCTCCTTACAGTAGACAAACTTTCCAAGGAAGGCGAACGGGATGATATGTTACTACTAGAGTGACTGCTTTTCCACATTCGGGAAGAAATCGCCATTTGGTACAACAAGACAAAAAAAGAAAAGAAAAGAAAAAGAAACAAATGGATCCACTCTGACTACAAAATAGATTTCACTAACAGAAGTAATTGAAGTATACTCCTCTTCCTTTTACCAAACATACCAACCCCCACCCTCTCTGCAACTCCCTCTCATGTCCGCCTTACCCTCCTCTGCTGCCCAGGTGAGTGTTGTTCAAGCTGCAGCAGCATTGGAATTACACAGGCAAGACGAAGAAAGCGGACAATTATCTTCAATATCTGTCAGACACATGACAGCAACCCCCACCCCCCCACCCCCATTCCCACCCACTAACACACACAAATGCACACACACACACACACAAGCCAAAGAGAAGTACAAAGAATGGGGGTGTGCTGCTCTTTTGATTGTTCAGAAGCATAGACATTTTCTCTCTCTCTTCGTCTCTCCCGCTCCCTTTCTTCTATCCCCCCTCCTCTCAGTGCCTTTTTCTGCTCATTACCCACCACATTTGCATGCAGGCTGCCAAAGAGCAGGCAACTATTGGGAGGGAAATAAAATAGAAGGATTAGAACAATGGTAATCACTGGTGCTATGTGTGTGTTTAAGTGTGTCTATATGCCAGTATTAATGCAAGTGTGACAGAAAGTACAGAAAAAGCACCCAGTATGAATACATCACGCACTGCGTTTTGAAGAACACCTGGGAGCCTTTTTGTGGCAAAGTAATGTATTAATTTATCTAACTCCAAAAAGATGAGCAAATTATTTCATTAGTTTCATAGTTTTGGTCTGAAAATTAAAAGAAAATGAGACCATATGTTGTGCAAGTGACTAAGATGCAACCTTTCAATCCATGGATTAGGTAAAGAACAAAAATAAGGTTTACAGTTTGTACCAAGTATAATTAGTGAAGAACTGCATCCAAGCTTCCCAGCACTATACTAAGAAAGAAAGTGTAATAACTTACAGTAATTTTTAACTTTTCAGTATGTCCTTTGGGTCTATACTTGCAACGCCTTCTGGGTATTCCATAAATGACACGAGTTCACACATGCAGACAAGACCTAATAGAGCTGGGCCATATCAGCAGAGCTGGAGGTATCGCAAGGAATGGCCATATTGCAGCCCAGGGTAAGACCAGCAGGAAAGACTTTCAAAAAAGGGAAGGTCGATGAAAGACCCCCATGAGCCACAGAATGGATTATGTCTCCTTCCCTCTCAGCAAACTGATAACCACATCAGCTTCAAGGACCCCTCAGGGCCAGTGCAGGTGAGGCTGGCTAGCGCTCTCACTTACAATCATGAATCCTTGATGCATTAACTGTGTTTCAGATGCATGTGTACACAGAGGGGTCCGAGCTAAAAGGAACAGATGGGAATAAAGGATGGCATGTGTTAGTGTGGAGGAAGTAGAAACAGGAGACCAATCAGCAGAAGCACAACAAAGCAAGGGAATGCTAACCTTTAAAAGGACTAGCAGTTTGAAAGAGGCGGGTGAGTGGGGATCTGTGATAATAGCACACACTTGATCACGCCATTACCTCGAATTAGGGATAATTAGCCTCGGTAAACTGGGCACGAAACACGCCTATGATGTTGGGCCCAGAAGGCATGCTGTGGTACCTTTTACAGCCCGGTGGTTGATTTTGGGCACACACAACTGCTGCTCACAGCACGGCGAGGAAGCGATAAAGAGAGTGGGCCCGACTGGCTGGTAGCAAACTGGGAGTAATTATCAAAGAGAGCTTATAATCAAACATCTGAATCACAAACATGGACTATAAAACCCCTTTGGCATACATCCAGGAGTCGTTTTATCCAATTAGTTAAATGGCTGTAATGTGTGTGTGGGGGGCTGAGGTGGCAGTGAGGGGAGGGGGTCGGAGGCAATAAATGAATGGAAGTCCACAATCATACATAGCAGGGGATATTTGTCAATATTTTTTTTGTCTTTCATTTATTATATCATTGTTTTCTGTTAAAATAACCCAAGAATCATGCAGTGGAAAACCTGTTTGTTTTGTGCAAATTGTAGTCACTTCAAATCTGGCTGCCGCACTGCTGGACTGAAACAATAGCTTTTGGCAGTGTTTTCTTATTCCAATTAGCATTTATTGTATGCATATTTAATTGCCAAATGCTAGAAGAGGGGAAAGGTAAATACAGTATGAGGTTAGGTTTAAAAGCTTGGCTTTGCGCAAACACCTGGTCGAGACATGCTAAGCAGTTAATTCCACATGATTCAGTCTCCCTCTGTGCACATAAAATGCGTGTATGTGGGCATGACTGGTTCGAAGTATGTGTCAAGTCTGCCTATTCTCACTACACATTCTTGCTTTTTAAATTCCAGTTTATGTGTGAGAAAATACATGTTCACTGTTTTACTGTGAACACATCGTTTGGTGGTTTAAATCTTTCCGAACGCTTATCACACCTTCAGAAGTCTCCATTTATACTTTTTGGGGCTTTTCCCTGTCCTGGAGTCTGTTATCTAGCTTTTGCATCCAAAAAGCTGGTAAAACTACAAAAAACATGTTCCAAATATACTACTAAATTACTACTGAAATTCCACAAACTCCTCCTACGTATTTCTATCAAATACTTGAATAAAATACAGTTTTATTTATATAGTGCCCAAATCACAACATCAGTTGCCTCAAAGCGCTTTAGACTGTAAGGTAAAGATGCTACAATAATAGAGGGAAAACCACAATAATAAGACAACCCCCTGTGAGGAAGGCAACAGTGGGAAGGAAAAACTTCCTTTTAACAGGAAGAAAGCTCTGTCAGAACCAGGCTCAGGGAGGGGCAGCCATCTGCCATGACTGGTTAAGATGAGGGGAGGAAGACAGCGTAAAGACACTTATCAATGTCACTAACAAGATCAGCTATGTCACTGGCTAAAGCTAGGAGTTATTTAATAACAATCACAAGCTCCTAAAGGGCTACTGTAGTTATAGGCAAACAACATTGCCTTGCTTTGGTGGTGCTAACTGACCAATCGGGGCAGACTGGGCCTCAAGACATGAGGTAAAAATCGGGGCATCTGCATTTTAAAGTATGAGAAAAGTAATGTGCCAAGTAAAATTGTGAGCCTTTAAATGAGGATAATGCGAGCCCTTTAAAGACCAGTATTTAAACTCGATTAACTCTCAGTTTAACGAGTTCTTGCCTCACTACCTCTCTATGGGAGTTAATTGGGAGCAGGATTGCTCGGTGATGATGAAATCCAGATACATCCCAGTGAGTATGTGCAACAACTCCTTACTTATACCACACTAGAGAGGAATGTACCAGGCAGCATAAAGGGAGGAAAGACGGAAAGACCTGTGTCCTTCAGAGCTTTTTTTTTTTTTTTTTTTATGATTAATATTTTATTGTACTTTTTAGAACACTACAGTCCACTGCGGAGACAGATTACATCGCATAAAAAAACATCAGCATAGCAGCAGAACAGTAGAGAATGCTTTTTTTTTTTTTTAAAACCTGAAAGTCACATTCCACATTGTCTTGACACTTCATAGGCTACTGAACAATCTAGAGTTCCCTTTTTGTGAGTGACAAGCTTTGCACTGTGGGCTGTTGCCATGCACTTGTTAACCCTGCTCCTCTTCCCTTCTGCCATTCATGGCATGGCTCACACTACACCAATACTATGTTAAGAGTCATGCAAATAGCAATTTCAGACACCACAAGCAAGAGCAGGATATTTATGGAGAAGCTTCAGAGTCGTGCAGAAAAACATGTGCAGTTAACTTGCGGACAGCATGAAACTAATCCGAATAGGCAGAACAAGTGTTGATGTGTTGTGTTACAGGCCTATTGTGACAACACAGAAGCCTAGTTATATACTAGGATATTAAAGGAATATTCCAGCAAATGAAAACAGGCTTTTATTTTTGCTATCTTATCTTCAGCTTGTTAAATAGATCAATAGCACATTGCATTCACCTCTGAGATGTGATTTGCCTTTAAGACACAGAATGTAAGCGATAGAGAATGTCAAAAGAACATATACTTAGTTATACTTAGTACATTATTTTTAGTGCTCCCTCTCACTTTGCTCCTATCTGTACAGATTTTATTTTTATGTTTTTGTCTGATCACAGCTTTGTTTGTTTGCTTTTCTGCACAGCGAAGCAATTCAGGTGTTGAGCCGTTTAAACGTTTTTTTCCTTTGTTTTTAGCATTAAGAAATGTCTTAAAATATCTGTTGTAGCTAAGCTGACTGATGAGAATGGAGTGAAAAGTATGCTGCAAAAAACAAGTGAGCATTAACATTATAGTACATTCTGTTGCATGCATTTCGTAAGCATGCATAGGCATGTTTGCATATGTATGCATGTGTAAAAATGCTATATGGTTATTTATGTACGCTTTTTTTTTTTTTTAAGAAAAATTAAGACACCAGAGCACCTATGCTGCCATCAGCCTCCAATTCCTCCATCAGTAAACTCCAATATTAGCTACAGCCACTAAACTCAGGAATGTGCCACTTTAACTCTTTCATGAACACTCCCAGTAAGCAGACTCAGTCAAGCATGAGATGCTGGCTGTGCATTCATGTATGGGGCATGTCCTACAAGAGCAGACACATACAGGGCTGAGTCAATTGTTAGGTGGCCTCTATCCCCTCAGGGCCAGTACAGGCAAACACAAGAGCAACAAGGATGGTGGGACGGTGTTTCCTGTAAACACCTTAGTGTTACATTGCAGGTGTCATTCAGGAGGATTGTGACTGTGTGCAGGTGCTGGTCAGTCATAGGATAGTGAATGCATTATTATTTTTTAGCTCAGAGAGATAGCACTGGCTTGTTTTCAGGGAAGGAAAAAAACCTTTAAAAAATTGTCTAAATAGTTTTTAAAATATGGCTTAAGTAGAAAAGTTTTCTCTTAATCAGCTGTTTTCTTGGCTCTACCATGCTTTAGGGTTTGTCTGGTCTTTTCCCCCGGTCTTAGTTTGTGGTCAACCAATCTCATCATTTTTCTCCACCCTACATCAGTTTGTCATTTGATGAAAATCAAAGACCCAAGTGATGACTGATGTGATTTACACAACCTCAGAATATGAAATCATTAAGCTCATTTCCTGCTGTACAGGAATCTAAATTATGTACACTAGATAGCAGCACTACTGTCTTACGCAATAACTGGTGGGTGCTTTGGCATAACTGTGGGTACAAATTATAGACTGGAGGGGAAAAAAACATGCATGTATCATCTGTGCTATCACTCATAGGTTTATGATCTGATATTTTCAAGCCTGGGTTTGGGTATAATGTCCCCACCACCACCACCATCATTTTTCTGGAGCCACACAGGAACCACAAAATCCAAACAAACTGCAGAGACCACAGCCAAATCCGTTAGAGATGCAACACCTGTGAGTCAAGCAGAAACAAACACAACACCATTTCTTTAACCCTATAATAAAGACACCTTCCAAAACCAAGACACCTTTAATGTGTAAAAATGCAGTCATTAAATCTACCACATAAGTATGGAGTGCTTAATCATGTTTATGTTCTCACACTAGACAATTACATACATGCTCTTATCAAAACACTAAGCATACGCATCTGCAATATATACATATATGCAAATATTTTCACTTGACTACTTCACATGACTTTAAAAAAAAAAAAATTCTAACTGCGTGTGTCTGCATGCATAACACAATAAGAGGTGCAAGCCCACTTAATGAGGTCATTAATCCGCAGACCAGCCACGCAGGCAACAGATGCAGCTGCAGGCAACTTCTCTGAGAACTGCACAGATGGGAGGGGGAGACTGGATCAGAGACATTTTGAAATGTAAGAACAAATGAAAGAAATATTACATTCAAGATTTATCCTGTTGGTTTCTAGTGGGAAAAAAGGATAAACATAGAAGATGGACAGACAATAGCATTTGCGAAAGGTCAAACAGAAATTGCATGTCAATTTTTTAAACTTTTTTCTTTCTTGTTTACATGTGTGCATCTGTCTTTCTCAGAAGCAAACAAGCTTCTCTGCAAATTTGCAAAAGCATTAAACAAACAGAACATGCCTGAAAATTTTCGGGTTGACATTCTCCAAATCAACTAACTCCACCCTGAAGACAGGGAGAAGAAGGATGCTCCTCTTTATAGCAGAAAGAGTCACATTATGACTCAGCTATCACTTCCTCAGAGGTGCCAGCCAATCTGTGGGTTGGTAGCACTGTGAATCAGGACTGTTGCACCCCCCCCCCCCCCCCAACTGACTCCCA
The DNA here is from genome assembly GCF_057381845.1 of Rhamphochromis longiceps. NCBI lineage: Eukaryota > Metazoa > Chordata > Actinopteri > Cichliformes > Cichlidae > Rhamphochromis > Rhamphochromis longiceps. Next base: position 9,198,189 of record NC_140568.1, on the reverse strand, counting down.
CACTTTGAGACTTAAAATGTGTCTTTTGGATGTCAGGTATGTGTGATTATCAAGGCTTGAGCTCTGAAGTTTATTTCACGTTTCTTCTAACATCAAAATACAAGCGCAACTTAGAAAGAAGAGAATAATATTCTACTTTCAAAACAGTGCTCAAGATTATATTTTCATTAATGCAGACTGAAAGAATGAATATTTTTAATAGTGTCTGAGACTTTTTCCTTCTGTAAGTTCTCTTTTTATTTACATTTTCAGAAGTTCTCAAAAATGTCCAAGGTATAGCAGTATTGAGAATTTCTGTACTGTAACCTAACTCACGCTTTACCCAGCACGTGAAGAAGCAATGCCCCTGTGCAGACATCAATAAGCCGTTCTTATTGTAATATTAGAACTAGGGTTTATGTAAACAGTCACATTTAGATTACACGAGCCTATTCATGCTCAACGGAGTGCAATGTGCATGTGCTTTGTAGTAGTATTTAGATGTCAGGTGAATTGAGTGCGTCCTTTAGAGCAGGCTCACAGTGTTAAACTGCAGGGCTGCAGCAGGGCAAAGGGCAAAAGCATGACTGACTGAGAGGAGCATCAGTGTGAATGCAGTTGTGCCTCCAATCAATATCGTCTCATTTGTTTGTGTGCACAGAAGTGTAAAATTGTGTGTTGTCTCTCTCTATCTCGACTTCAAGTTGTGTAAGTTAGAGTTTTGCATTTAGGGAGTGAAAGCGAAAGACTGAAAGGGGAGGAATGAAAATATAGTTGGCATTTCAATCCCACACTGAGGCAAGTGAGTAGGGTATTCATAGATTCAGCTTGGCTTCATTCACAAATACAAAAGCCGTTTGCTCGTTCCAGGGTGACAAAGAGGCCAACTCATTCTTTTCCATTTACCTGCTTAGCATCAGGATCATATTGCTTTGGTTTTATTCAGTCAGCACTATCAAGTGCCTTCTCCTGTGTCACTTCAAGACTGACGCTTTGAATGAGGATGAGCAGTCAGGGTGCAATAACTGATGCCAGGGGATCCTTCAGTTTTGTGTCTGGTGAGATGAGAACCTTATCCACTTCACAGGTTCCAACCCCAAACACTAGATGTGGCCAAGAGAGACAACTGGCAAGCTTAACTAAGGACTTTCTATCAAGCTCTCTTCAACCATAAATTGGATTAGTATGAACACTTATTGCACACATAAATTTATCCTACATTACACTATTTTCTCTCATTAACTGTAACACACACAGAGTTTGAATTAAGTCTTACCAAATGTCGTGATTTTCGAGGACTTAAATGAGTTCTTTGCTTTCTGCCTGAGGCCCATGTCTAACAAAGATTCCTTGTAAGCAACATGAATTCACTTGTTCAGATGAGGTAATTTAAAACAATGGTCTTTTCACAGTGGCAGTACGCTAACAGGAGGAACTGTGTTCCAAGGTAAGCCAAATTATTGATCACAGAAATAGTTTTTTGTTGTTGTTTTTTAATCTATTCGTCATTGCATGTGCAGTAGCATAAAAAATAACAGAGACACTTTTTTATATTACTCATGTTTTATAGAGCAATCTTTTTTCTGATTGTTCAGGTAAGATTTTATCGTCATTCGACTTTGTAATATGATACTTTTTTCTTCTTTTTTTTTTTGCTTTTCAATTAAATCTTAAACATTTACAGTATGGCAACGTGTTTGGTACACTGGAAAGGTTTAAGACATGGCTTAATTATAATTGTTTGTATCATAATTTTTTACTGCTAAAATGTGGATCCATGTTTCTAGCCCCTACAGATGTATCACACAAGATAGCTTCATTTGCTTATTTTAAATCAATGAAATGGTGAGCTCAGTGATAGTGAGCCGTCCAGATGTAGAGCCGGCAAAGCAGCCCTAAATCATGATGCTCTCGTCACTGCACTTTATTTCTGAGATCATGTTTTTATCCTACTGTATGTTCTTTTGACATCAACCCACAAAATATTTCCAGTGACATTGTGAAGTGTCAGTATGGCAAACTTCTTTGCCAGAAAAAATACTGTAAAATAACAGAAGTTTACCATCACATAAAATTACAAAGGTCTTCCATGATTGAAATACAGTTTTTTAGCTCTTTTGTGTATTTTTGCAGATCGCTTATGTTGAGGGTCTCTGTTTTTTTCTCAATGCATACCTGTAAATAACTGTTCATCAAACAAGTGAGCAAACACCTTTGAAAAAGTCCAAATCTTGCAAATATGATTTCAGATTAAGTCATGTGTATTTAATGGATATCAACCTTGAGGCATTTGCACTTATTAAAATATTAGCTTCATTACAGAAATACAAAAAGGCAATACAAATACACGGGTACACCCTGGACAAGTCACCAATCAAGTCCCCAAAAGGGCTCTTTATGCATTTTTAGCAATTAAATCTAGCAAATAAATCAAAGTAACTTAGAATCACACTGAACATGACAAGAGAATTTAAGACTTTAGCCATGTATAGCTCACTGCTCACTGATTTCACAGCACAGTCTTATGGTAGAGGTACCAGGAGACAAGCCACTGAATGGATAACTCTACCTAAATTCAAAGACACATCTATTGTGCTATTGTGAGGTCTTTACCTGACTGTATAAAGCGCCTTGAAGCGGCTGCTGTTGTGATTTGGTGTTACACATTTTTTTAATGATTACAATAATCATTGTAACTATAATTACAGTCATTATAATTGTTTTAACTGTTACATTTTTATTTTGACAGTTCAATACTGCTCATAGAAGTATTACAGTTGTAGAGGAAAAAGAACCTGCTAACATGTTTGTAGTGAAAACAAACAGGTATATGTTAACAGAAACTACAGCTCTTTTCATTCTCATTGTGTCAGATTTTAGATATATATTTACAGTATTAAACTTGAACTTAACAGTTTTAAATATACAATTCACATTTGTGAAATTGTTACGTTTTTACTGTATTTGTACACTATTTTTATGTGAACAAAAAATCTTAAATTAGGCTTAAAACCATGAACCATCCTTTAGTCATGCTGCTGTTTGCTCAGGCTGTTGGGGGTCTTTCCATTGATGCACTGAGTTATTCTCCTGCCCTCTTTTCACTCCTGATGTTTTACATGCCACTTCTGCATACCATTAACTTTTGTCTTCACTCTTCCAGAGTTTGTTTTTTGTCCTTGTTTGGCTTTTTTCTCTTTTCTTTCTCTTTCCCCTCACCCACCACCTGGTTGCAGCAGATGGCTGTTAAAAAGGAGTTTTTCCTTCCCACCTTCACCAAGAGCTTTCTTATAATGGAATCACAGGATTGGTGGGTTTTCTCTATATATTGTAGGATCCATACCTTACAATATAAAGTACTTTGAGATGATTGCTGTTCATTGGTGCTATATAAATAAAGCTGAATTGAATTGAATTGACACAAGACTGAATTTTCTCCAACATCAAAATTATATAAGCAAAGTATTTACAATAATTTGGTAATGTTAACATATCGCTTACATCTAACAGCACTCATACCAAGGAGACCAGTACTGCAGTAGATATGCTACTGAGATGACAGCCCCATGATGTGAGAGGCTCAGTGTTGTAGAGCACAAGGTAGTCAATGGTAGCATCCTGTCAGTCAATAGGTGTTGCTGTGGGATGCCGTGGCTGGGAAATGACAGTTGGCGAACTCTAGAAAACTGAAACTTAAACCAGGCCCACGAGAGAGAGAGAAAAAAAAAACAGGTGTCCAGCATGAGGCGCTACTGATGGTGGTTTGGGGGGGTGACTGTCAACCCTCATTATGCACTGTCACTGGGCTCATGAGCAAGTGTCCACTGAGGAATAGCCTTGAGCTGTTAGGACACAATGTTGCAATGAAATAGCACAGTCTTATCAATTATATGTACTCCAGTAAAAAGAGAGTCATAGTGACCCACCTTTTGATTTTTTAAAGTATTTGAAAGACATGATTTTTATGCACTTTCAGAAAAATGATGTGCTGCTACTGATCGATCTATTTTAACTACTCACATTCCAGCTGAAATCACAGAAAACAGTAGTACAACAGGTCAAAGTATCGCTCAGCAACGTGCTGTCAGCCCCTTGGCTGTTGTTTGGTCTCTGATGGAGAAGAAAGGGCAACTGTGGTCAGAATCTGCCTGACCTGTGCACACATGACTGCTCTCTCCCAATCCACATCACAGCAATACAAACAGCACAGAACATTTCTGTAACATTTAGGGGTTCAAAGACAAAGCACCTGTTATTGGCATAGTGGTATGACCTTGCACCTGTTCATTGTGGCATTAACGGAATGAAGGGGCAGCTGCTGCTGTGGGCGCCTGGTTTTCCACCCCTGTGTTTTTCTCTTTTATATATATTTTTGGGGGGAATATTTTATGTAATTGTATCCCAAAACTGTATTTTTGAGTGCACTCTTACAGATTTTTGTTATACATGTGCAGGATTTATGTGTCTCCCATCATTGGCACTTGCGTGTGTGGTCTTGTGAGTGAAATTTGTGCATGCGATGTATGTGTGTGGTGCTCCCCCATCGGTAAAGCTTCACCCCACCACCACCAACACCACAACCCCCCGCCTCCCCCCCACAGGGACAATGCAATCAAACGTCACCACAGGAACCTGATATAATGATCGCTGTGGAGTGTGCTAATTAACACTGAATAGAGCTCATAAGCACAGTCCCTTTGCCAACAAATCAGCCGACAGCACAGAACACAGGCGATTGTCAATGAGCCGAACAGGGACAGGGTCTCACACACTCTACCCAAAATTCAGTTCACGCCAAAGAAAGCATACTAGCACCTACATACACATGTGTGCCACGCTGAAAATACATACTCCTTTATTATGGGTGTAAACAGCATGACAAGGCACAAGACTTTGAGGGAATCATGTCCTTATTCAAGTGCCCTTAGGCTGTTTTCACTCCCTGCTGCAGTAAACAGTATCATTATTTATATCACCATTGCCCATGAGGTTGTGTGCACTGAGAAAGCACAATACTAGCTGTTAGCGGCACAAAAACTCAAATACACACTCATACACAACCGCCGGTCTCCTTTGAGATGTCAGCGATCTGCTCACGGTTTGTTGGAGCCATTGTTCAGAAGGGCTCATATTCTTTAACGGGGGGCCTTTTGTTGTTGTAAACAGCATGAATTTTTAATCCAGCCCAAGATTCTGGACTGGTAATGAATGTGTCTCGGCAGCCAGCCTCTCTGGGGAGGGAGGCCCCTGGCTCCTGTTGCTAAGTTTCAGCAATGCCTAAGTTCTGCAGGAATCAGCCTGTTACGCCCCACCAATCTAGCTCACACATATATACACTAACACACTCACTCACATAAGGCCAAGTGAGTACACATTAGTGCACAGAGTTTCTCTCAAGTACATAATGCCAAGAGTCATTTGGACACACAATCGCTGGCTTGTACAAATACACAATAGCCTTTAACATTACATACACAGAACTTAAATTAGCAATTTTAATAAAACTATGTATATCCTGTGCAGTAGAATTTAACGTGTGCTCTATGTACACACAAACGAGCTTGCAAAAATATACACTAATCTCATACAAAGTCATGCTCAGAAAAGATGGCAACGTTTTTGATGAGCTCAGTCTCTTTCCATTAAGTCTCTTTCACTGGTCAAACTGATTTAAGGAATGTGTCTCTGTTCTTCCCTCTTCCAGCTGCCTTTTTTTTTGCTCAGAAGATCCATATCTTCGATTCTGCACCAGAGGCTGTCACTCATTTTATTAGCGTAAGGGTTGCTAGTTCAATAGTGTCAATTCCGAGCCTGAGCCATTGACCTAAAAGAGTTCCTCCTCAACACCCAGCCCCGTAACCACCACTCCTTCCACAGAAATGCTTCCATCATCATCTTCAATAAAATCCTCATTTTACCTTCAGCAGCCTAAAAATCCCTTAAAACTTGTCCCAAACGATCAACCTCCAACCTCACAGTTCCAGCATAAGGAATATGGCATATGTTTAGGTGCATATTATACTGAAGTTGAAGAAACTTGTATATTACGCATATATCTGCGTGCAGGTTTTGACAAATGCATGAGCATAGAAGCTAAAGATCTACAGTGGAATTTCTCATATATGGCATACTCTATTTCTGAAACATTAACCAAGTCTTGTGTGAGACTGCAGATAGAAACAGTGGTTGTCTGATCTGATGTCTCAAAATAGATCTGCTCCCTCTAGAGCCTCTCTTGTCATAGAGAAAAGCATCAATAAAACTGGGAGATGTATAATATATGTCAAAGGGTTAAATCAAAGCACTGCTTTCTTAAGTAAAAAAAGCTGTGGAATTCTCTCCTGTCCGCTCTTTTTTTTCTGTCTTCCCCTCCCAAAGCGATTAAATTGCTGATTGATTTTTGTATCTCAGCTCAATTCCTTGCCCCTCGCTCTCCGTCTCTTGCCATTGATCCTCACAAGGCTGCTGACTCCAAAGTCAGAGGACCCATCCTCTCTGGCCTCCGGAAATGAACTTGTTAGATGGGCTGTGCGATTTATTGCTCATGAGGCTGGGGTGTCTCTGTGTGCGTGTGTGAGAGTCTATAGGGGCTGAATGTCAGTGTGTGTGTGTGTGCGTGTGTGTGTGTGAACCAACACTGCTTTCACAGGAGTTGGAATTTATTGCATGTCTGCATTTCTCTGCACAGGGGTGCATGGACGTGTCCGTGTGAGGGAGCAAAGTGTTGAATTTATACTGTGTCTCAGTGTGTGTACATGTATGTATTGATATTTTTCATGTTTGACGGTCGTACACATTATGCTAAGAGGTGTTTTCTTATTTTAATAAATCTTTGCAATAATAAATCTTGTCTTTCATGTAAACTTTGTTGACCCATGGTGTTCTGCTTAACTCTGGAATATTCTTGGTTGCAGACTAGGTAGCAATTTAACATCCAATATAAGGAGTCACTAAAGATTGGGGAGCTTTTTCTTTTTTGTTTTTTTAGTGCTATTATGCAGAGCTCTTCCTGGTATTCCTCGGTCTACTTCTCACTGCCCTGCTCCGTCTACCTGTATGTGACATCAGACACAGCCCTGTCCTCTGCTGCAGCCTCCACTGACATATTGATTGGGTTCCATTTAAAAGCCCTGTTCACCCACCGTTATTTACTCCAATAGTAAATCTTTACAATGCTGTAAAAGACTGTTTTACACACTTGGGTTATACAGTCTCCCTGCTGCAGGAGCCAGACAGGCGTGTGTCAGGTGGAGAGGAGAGATGAGAGGAGAGGGTTCTGCACGTCCTCTTTCCCTAGAAGCAAATGCAGTGCAATGGCACCAGAATGGGCATTGGCACTACTTTAAAGGACGCTCCAGGAGAATGAGCTGCCTGCTCTCCATTAACTTCTTTCTTCTCTTTCTGTTTTGGACCTCCTCCATTCTTTTGTCTTAAGCTACTAGATTTTTTTTTCTATTTGGTACAGTGGCATTAAATTTGTTTAACATAAGTGTGCAGTTTAGGTAAATGGTATAGAAAGCGCTTAAGCAACAATACGTGAAAGAAAGAGATTAATATAAGACCAGCTCCAGAGACGTTGTTTAAACTGAGAAAAAGAACAATTTTATGAAAAATATTAACCCTAATTTTGTTTTGTGTAGTTTACCCTCTTCTTTTAACAGCAGCCTGTAAACATCAGGGAACTGAGGAGACCAGTTGCTGGACTTTTGCGAGAGGAATGTCGTCCCGTTCTTGTCTCATATAGGACACTCGGCAGTCCCGGGCCATCTTTGTCCTATTTTTGGTTTCATGATGTGCCAACTGTTTTTAGCTGGTGAAAGGTCTGAACTGTATGCAGGACACTTCAGCACCCAGACTGTTCTACTATGAAGTCATGCTGCTGTAATAGATGTAGCATGTGGTTTAGCATTGTCTTGCTAAAATATACACTTCCTTGAAAAATCTCCTCTTTAGTCCAGAGGATACGGTGTCCATGTTTTCCAAAAACTTCAAAAAAAATTTTATTAATCTGACCACAGAACAATTTTCCACATTGCTTCAGTTCATTCTAAAAGAGCTTTGGCCCAGAAAAGACAGCGGTGTTTCTGGATCATGTTCACAAAGTCTTTGCATGACAGAGCCTTAGTGAATGGGGTTTTTTTCTTTTTTTTAGATTGGTGAATTTCTGCCCATATTTACTTCTGAAGAACTCTACCTCTGTCAGATGCTTTTTTGTACCAAATTATGTTAGTCCCACTTAACCTAATTAGTTGCAAAATGATCCTACACATGTTTCTTTTTAGTACCATTTACTTTTCCAGCCCTTTGTTGCCCGTTCTCTACTTTTTTTGAGATCTGTTGTGCCATCAAATTCAAAATAAATGGTAAATGGCCTGCATTTGTATAGCGCTTTTCTAGTCCCTAAGGACCCCAAAGCGTTTCACACTACATTCAGTCATTCACCCATTCACACACACATTCACACACTGGCAATGGCAAGCTACATTGTAGCCACAGCTGCCCTGGGGCGCACTGACAGAGGCGAGGCTGCCGGACACTGGCGCCACCGGGCCCTCTGACCACCACCAGTAGGCAAACATGGGGTTAGTATCTTGCCCAAGGATATTTGGCATGCAGCTAGGAGGCAGCCTGGGATCGAACCACCGACTTTCTGATTAGTGGCTGACCTGCTCTGCCACCTGAGCTACAGCCAAAATAAACTAATATTTTCCATTAAATTGTAAAATGTCTCAAACATCTTAAGCATCTGATGTGTTTTCTGTGTTCTGTTGTGAATAAAATAGGGATGTATGATATTTGTTTATCATAGCATTCTGTTTTTATGTGCATTTTACACAGAGTCCCGTCATTTTTAGCATTTGGTTTATATTTAGAAGACATATGCTTTGCTCATTCCCCGTGTCTGTCTTTACTGCCTACCCAAAGACTTCAGCCCTAACCAGGCGCAAGGTGGTCCACATGGTCAAGTCACACCAGTAGTAATAATTACTTAATTTAGGAGCAGGGAGGCGGGCCGTGCTTGGCGTTTATTGGTGTTGATGCCGAGCAGACTTCAAAAAGCCACTCAGCCCATAATTTATCTCTCTCTGCGGACCCACAGTGTTTCAGGAGCAGAGTGGCAAAGACATAGAAAGTAAATGAGTGTGAAAGAGAGGAAGACAGAGAGTATATGTCTTTCAGTGAGTGTTTAATACTGTTTGGCTGTTGACTTTGGTGTACTTATTCTTTGATGTCAGTAACACGATCATCAAGAATCATTTCCCCAACCCCCTGCAGTACTTTTGCACCAGCAAAGGCACATACCCCTTCACAAACTCATCCAAGATGAACTTAGCTATCCAAATCATCTGGTGCCGCAAGCGTTCACATGGGATACCCAAGCTGAAAGTGTACACTCCAAAAAAAAAAAGAAAAAAAAATCATTTGGAATAAACAATAAATAATTCATCAATGTGGTTAAATAAGTAATAGTGTGATATCTATTTCTTTGGTGGCGCTATTGCCTTGCTTTATTTATTAATGGGCTTAATAGACACCATGTCTTGCCATGAAGTGTAAAGTCTAAAAAGCCTATAGAGAGTCTTTTGAACTGAGTCCTTCAGGGAAAGAGAAAGTTATGACTTCGTTTGTCTTGTCCAACCCAACATATGCCTTTTTGGCCATCCCTGTGAAGTGGTGAGGTGAAAAGTACAGTCTAGACTTTTATTTTGTGGGGAATATGTGGGGGAAAGGGTAAAGAGTGACATGAGCCAGCTGTGGAATCCTGATCACAGCGGCTCCCCGATTCTTTCCCTCCTTTACTTCACACACATACAACCGTACTCCCATCCCCAATTTCCCTGTAATATCCATGAGATGCTCCATAAATACCCTCCCCCACCATATCCAGAGGAGGATATCTGCCCTTCTCTGGAGAGATAGAATGTCTCTCTCCATATCTGGCAACCATGACCACATTTTAAGCCAGGGCTTCTGTGAAATATTCCCTTCGTGTGGCTCTGGGTTTAAAAGCACCCAGAGGGATACAGAAACTTCTGAGACTTGAAACAAGCACACTGAACTATTTTCAAATCATAATTAAGTAAAATAGAAAAAGAACCCTTCTTAAACCTTTGGTAACTACAGGGTTTATTGTCTCTGAGCTACCCAGCTTTTACTCACAAGGCTGCAATAGGAGCATTGGGATGAATCCAGTTATGTGGCTCATAACTTTCGCTGCACCATATTCAAGTTTCGAAACACCTAATTACTTTTGGCAAATTGACAATTCATCTTTTCCAAGTTAACACAAAACAGCAAAAAGTAACCTCATTACTCTGTTCCCTCTTATTTAAACGTGTTCCCCCTTCCTAGAACTTTTGGGTTAATAAAGGTGGAACTATGCACCTGGCACTGAAATAGGTTGGGTGGGCTTAATGGTGTGTTGTTCAAGTGTTGACACCTTCTAATATGTTGACAAATGTGCGCTTTAGTGGCCAGTCAACAACTTGCTAATATACGACCACTACACTTTCTGCTGCTGAGGATGATTGAGGCGGTAGAGGCAGTGTGGTGCAGTGCTATGGAGTGTAAGCGTTTTTGCAGATAGGTGGACAAGAATACGCTGTCATCCTGAAACATGGCTGGCTGCAGCCAGACGCTGTAAATCAAGCAGCGCCAAAATTTCAGCACAGGCTACAGTGTCACCATGCACCTGCACATACTCTGCAGTCTATGACTGCAGAGCAGTACTCTGTTGAAATATATACTACAAACTACATACAGATATATACAGATAATATTGTGTTGTAATATTACCAGCAATATTACCACCCCCACTTCTCCTTTCACTCCAAGTTGTTTCTGCAATTTCTGGTCATTACATAAAAACCTGCCTGTCAATGCATACAGGTAAGTATATGCATGCAACACACACACACACTCTCTCATACACACACACACACCTCACTGTCTTAGATTGCCAAGGGTGGAGAGACAATAAAAAATTATAGCCAGGGCTGCCCCCTCTGGCCTGTGGCCATTGGAGAGGAGAATGCCTCTCACCTCCCATTTCCTTTGGTCCACAGGAGGCCCATCTCAACACAGTCACTGACCCATCTGTCCCGCATGGCTAACTGGGCTCCTGTGTATTCACCACAGCAGTGAAATAGTGAAGGGAAGGAGGGGTGAAGGGGGCCGACAACATCTGGGAACTATCAAGCCAAAAGAGCCTTAGATCCTGAGATTCCAGTCTCTGACCCCTCTCCTCTTCTCACCCCCCTCATGCCTCTTCTCATCCCCTCCACCACCACCTTTCCTTTCCATCTGTCTCCCTCCTCCTCACTTCTCCCCCACCTCTTCCTCTCCTCCTATCGTCCCGGCTGCCCATCATTTCCATGTCTCTTCGGCAGTGGGCCTAATCCAAACAGATTGTCTAACTGTTTTAAAAACATACTCCCTTTCTCAGCCCCCTCTTTGCCCCCTCTCTGTCCTGTGTTCATCCTGGGGAACAGACACTCTCTTTCATAGTGGAGGAGGTGCTGGTGTCAGTCTGGCCTAGGTTAGCAGGTTGCTGCTCTGCACAACCATTTCAGGAGCAAAGAAGCTAGCCAGGCCCCAAAGCACTTTGACAGATCCCCATTTAATACTCAATCCTGACACATTACATGCCATCCAACCCATCCTCTCCCTCCAACTCCCCACTAAGTCTCTATAGGAATGACTACAGCTGGCCACATAGTCACATCGTGTGTGTGTGTGTGTGTGTGTGTGTGTGTGTGTGTGTGTGTGTGTGTGTGTGTGTGGTGCAAATCCCATTGTTCCAGGTATATTGTCCAACCTTGCCATGCTATTCCACAGGCTAGGCCAGGAAAAGCCTTTGGGGGAGCATCCCAGTAGGGTGCTTGAGAGCAGAGAGGTATCCCAGGAGACCACCAGGCCTCCCACTGGGTAGCCTGCCTACATCAGAGCCACCCCCCCCCGCCACTGCCTGCTGAACTCCTGCATACTGTGTTTTGTTTAGAAGGAAGCTCTGTCCCTATTTACCATAATTGAATTAAAAGGATTAACATGGCTTCAATGTTGCTCACATCTGTGTTCTCTATGATTCCACCTCTTTGCTTCTGTCTTGAATTCTTGACAGAATTCAAGGGGACTGGGGATTTGCAAATGCTTAGAAAAAGGTTTCCCATGAAATAAATGCAAGCCTTTAGATCATTAAAGCCCACTTTACAATGTGTCAGATAGCTATTTATGGATTGTACTAATCTAAAATCTTCATATTAAAATTTGAAAAAAAAAATCATGTTTTATAAATAGATGGAAGACACTGTAAAAATCTAGTGGACCGAAGTGCTGAGATTCTCTGTGTAGATTTTAACCCACTTGTGTAGTTGCTATCCCAATTGGGTTGTGACTGAGGGTCATAAGAGCAGTGGCCTACAGATCAGAGGCTGGATTAATTGTTGACACTCTCCTAGTCCAAACAGAACCTTCACTACCCCCATTACACACACGCACACACACGCACACACACACACACACACACACACAACGCTCCAAACTACATCGAGGCCCTGACAGACACTTTGATTTATGTCTAGCCACCAACAAAAAAAGAGAGCAAAATCAATTGGCTATTACTGCACTTAGCACTGGGCTGTCACCACCTGGGAGTAGGGTGTTGAAAATAAAAGACGGAGTCCATACAACACTTCCATACCACTCCATATAGCCATTCCCACTGGGAAGACACAGATCAGTGCTCAATCTCCATATACACAGTCTACAAAATGACTGTCTGTAATACTTGTGCTTGGGGGCAGCAGCAGCCCAGAGGTCAGAGAAGCTGGTTTGAGAATGTCCATGGGTGAAATTGCCAGACGGACTAGAAAAACGTAGGTGGAGAAAGCTGCAGCCAGACCTGCTGAGAAAGTCTCCAACTTCCATCTGGTATATAGAAATGTACCTTGGTTGCATGTTGATGCTTGCAGGTCTGCCTGTTTATCTGTGCACTAATTTACAGTGTGAAAGCAGTGCCAATGAATTAATTTAACATAATACTTGATTTTTACTCATTATTGGTTGTGGACAAGCACTGGCCAAATTTAATGTGTCAGTAAACTTTGACCCAAGCTCACTTAATCTTTCTGAGCTTCTGATGTTTTTCTCTCTCCCTTTGTGGCTCTTTCTTAGTTGATTGTTTAAGAGCATTTAGTGTAAAGGGCTCAATGGAGCATACTGGATCACTATGTACTCTTTGGGCCTATTCCCTGGTATAGCACAACACAATTAACTGTGGTAAGGTTAGTGAAAACAGTCTCTCTTTACTGTCACTGTACCCCTATGTCCTACACTCGAAGTTTGTCCTGCTGTATTTAAGTCTTTTCTTTTTCCCCAGTGGAAGCTATCCCAAGTATGCATCATTCAAGCAATAGAGGGATATTTTTATGGTAAGGCTGTTGGGGGCGGCGCATAAGGAGGTAGGGGCTTGTGACACTGAAAAGGGCAGGGATTTAGGGACCTGTAATGTTGCAGGAGTGGAATGAAGTTTTCACTCCAGGACTGTAAGAAACAAAGATTAGACTAGAAAAAAAAATAAGAAAGAGTAAGGAGGTATAATTACAAACTACAAAACAACTTATCTGCTTTCCACTAATAGGGCTGTGTCGAGTAGAGAGCAGTTGTCAATGGTAAAACAGCCCCTCACCCCCCTACTCAGCTTGTCCCTTGCCAGCACAGGAACCATGTCTGACCCAACAACTGTGTGTCTGCCATATGGAATGTGGACCAGGGTCAGTGGCTGAGGCCTCACAGCCTCCAAGGGACTATTCTGAGAGCAGGAGCTCATCTCTGTTCTAACCCTATACTGGCGTCTTGTGACTGTGGTTATAAATGGCCCTATGCGCTCACTGATTCGAAAACACAATCACTCTCTCTCTCCCTCTCACGTATACACACACACTCACAGACATAGTGGAAAATAGTCGATATGAAACCACAAAAGAAGAATGGTCATTTGGAAAATTAATAATGTGATTATAAGGTGTTCTAGTAATCGAGCTCAGTCAGCATCTGTGGTGCGTAAGTGATGACAAGATAGTTTCACATTACACGCTCACACCACAAAGGCAAGCACACAAACATGTTGTAACAGACTTTAAAAAGAAAAATAGTGTTCACACATGTAGTGCTGTTGCAATGTGCAAATCATCTTTGTGTCCATCTAGAGCTCCAAGTTCCTGCCCACGGACCATGTGCTGTAATCACAGTGTATTTAGCTTTATCTTTAGAGACTTGGCATGCGTGAGTCCTCTTTACGACACTGTAAACTTTAACTGCGTAGGTCTTAGTGCTTTAACTCCAATCCAGCCACCCAAGGGAGCCAGAGAGCTTATGGGACAGAATAGGAGAAAGCCACTATTGTCCATTTGAGCTGGAGTAGTAACACCATGACAGCACAATGCCTGCTGTCCTTAAACTGCCCTGTAGACATTAGGGTACAGTGATTTTAATGGCATCCAGAACAATACGATAGGAATAATTACTTATTACTATAAATACAGTCCTGACGATGCCACCCAATTCATATCAAATGCATGTTATACACGCACACAATTTTTTAATTCAGTTCAGTTGGCATTGTTTGTGTATAAAACGTATGCAAAAAACTAATGTCCATTCCTTTAAAAGGACAGCCTCCTCCCTCTTCTGCTCCAGTTGGCATTTATCTCCACGACTGCGTGTGATTGTAGAGGCTTCTTGCTGTTAAATCATCTATTTCATGAGTCGCTGGCACCGTGAGGGGGGGAAAAAAAGTTAAGGAGGCTATTAGAGGCTGCCTGCATTAATGTAGTCACCCATTAAAACTCCCTATCAAACTGAGAAAGAAAGTGGACTCGTGCACCCTGCACTTTTGAACACAAAACACTGACAGATAAATATTCACTGACACACAAAAACATGCTATTAAGGGCACAGATTTGTACGTAGGTGTTTGTGTGCATTATAAACATGTGACATTACACATATCCTTGCATCCTGAATTACACTTCAAACAACATTTCCACAACATGGTTATTAGTCAATTAATTAACTAAATATTAGTCATTCGTAGATGCAGGAGCATTACAATCATAAAGTACATATCCACAGGAGTTGCACAACACATAGCCTTACAGACACCTGTTGTGACGATCACATTGCCATAGCCCCAAGATAGTTGGTCATCCTGGGTGCTCATTCACGTGAGCTCCTGGGGGCTGAGACAGAGCCGCCTTCTGGTGCAATACAAACAGGACTTTTATAGGCATGTTTACGAGCAGGTTGTCGTAGTCCCCCTTTTTTGGACAGGCTGGGCTGAGCTAGTCTGTCTCGAGCTGGGCCGGGGCGGAAGGCAAGGATTGATGGCAGGCGGGACAGCACAGCCCTGTCTGGGCGTCTGGGTCATATACCATGGCCTCTGCTCTCTCTGGTTTCAGCTCAGGTTGCTGTTTCATGTGGGCTCTCCTACAGGGGGACACTAACTGTCAACATAGCTCCTCTGAGAATGGCATAGGTCAGTGCACATATGTGGTTGTAGGGTGTCTAGTTGGTGCATACAATGGATCATGTGGAGAAAGCACCCCACTGTGAAAATGAACCCTATAAATAAGAGTTAAACATGCTGCTCCACAAAAATGTGATCCCACTCAAACACAGTGATGTTGCTTGGGTCAGTGCATTGATGTTACAATTGAGTCAAGGTTTAGACTTCAAGAAAGGATGAACTTTTGGTCAAGGTGTGTGCACTCTCTAAGCTTCTGTATTGTGTAGTATTACCACAGCTGTGCAAAAGGCCAGATGAGGCTTTGACCCCCATGGGCCAAGGAATCATTATGGGCTCATAAAGGGCCCGAGCCAAGCCTCCACTCAATAAGCCTAGATCCACGTGGAGCCAATGCAGCTGATTAATTAGTCAAGCAATCAATGAGCTGTGCCTTCTATCCACTGATTTTCTCCCGTATTTTGCCCAGGTACTGCAGCAATTACTACACATGTACAAACATTCACACATGCACCCGCAGGCAGATACACACAAATGCTGCACGGAAGATAACATTCGTACAAACCCACCAATACACATACAATCCATCACACACTTGACTACAAAATGATAATGAGATACAAAAACAAAGAAAAACACTTTGAATTGGGGATAAGAGGCGACGGAGGGAGAGAAAAAAAGCTGTGGGAATAAGTAAGGAAGTTCTCACCTTCAAAGCAGTGAGAGCAGACTGGCTGTCAGTCAGGAGAGGGAGGTGCCATATGAAGGATCAGTCATCCTTGACAGTGCTGTCATGGAGAGCCTTAATTAACCAGGATTACTTCCTCACTTAATGAAGCATGCGCTTCTTCGTCTCGGCCCGAATACCACTCTCCCCTCTCCCTATTTTCCTTCCCTCAGGTTTTCTCCTCTATCTCTCTCCCTCGCTCATTCTCCGTAGCGCTTCCTCTTCCCTGCGCCTCTCTCCAGGTAGGCTGCTCAAATCACTTTTTATATTGGAGACTTCTCACATCCCATATCATAGGTGCTCTGTCACGTCCACTAACTCAAGTGGGTGTGTGTTTATTCCACCCATCTACCCTCTCTCTTGCTTAATGCGCACACAACTTCTGCTCAGCTGCAGCTTGCACTTTGACTGTTTTACTCAGTCAGCACCATCTTTGAGCCAGACCTTCACACTACTAAAGCACAAATGCATTCAAATATTTTAAATTCATATGAACGTAAATATTATGAACCAGATGCGGGACTGCAGAAGAAAATGGAATACTTGGGCAAGAGAGTTAATGGGGAGGGCAGGGTGGGGGGGGGGGACTGGTGATAGAGAGGGCTAACTAATAAAGTAGTGAGAAGATGAGCAGAGTATGAAGAGAGGAGGAGGAGTGAAAGTGAGGTGCAGGCTTGAAGGAGCACGGAGAGCAATTTGCCGCCACAGCGCACACAATGTCCCCTCCATGCCTGTGGGCCATGTGAAGACTGCTCCTTCAATTACACTTCACACTGGTCAGGGAGAAAGAGACAGGGAGAGACGGACAAACAGAACTGAGATGAAGGCGGAGACTGAGACAAATAGAGGCATGGCAATCTCGGTGTAAATACGGACGCCGTGTTAGAGAGACGTCACAAAAAGGCGAGAAAGTATCATGCACTAAGTTTTAATGGGTCCAAAGAGTTAATGCTGTGCCTTCTTTGCTGGTTACCATCAGCAAAGCAAGGAAAAACAGAAGATTTATACAAGAAAAATCCACCAGTGAGTTTTTTATTGTACTTCCATCAAGTATGAGGAATAATCAAAATCACTACAGTAGAGGCTATAAATATATATATGTATGTATATATATACATACATACATACATACACACACACACACACTGAAGAAAACATCTTCTATATATAATAAAATCTTTATGATAAGTAAAAGAGACAGCATTGAGCAGGACAAAAAACACAGAGTGATCTTCAGCAGGCTGCTTTCAGAGAGCCAGATGATGAGATAACGGGACCACAGGTTAGTGGCTAACACGGCTAAAATATGATGCCAAACGGGAGGCTGACTCAGAGTGACAATTGGGCATGTTCCAGTACAGCCAGGGTCAATATGTAGCCTTGTCCCCACTCTTCAATACGTCTCTTCTCAAACATGCCCACCAGGCATGGGCTGGCTGCTGAAGAGGAAGAGGAGGAGGAGAGCAATAAAGGGCTGGAAGGACTGAGGGATGGAGGTAGATGTTTGGGAGTGTTGGGGTGGAGGCAGAGGGGTGAGGGGTGCCTGTATCAATCCGTCAAAAGCTGACAGCTGACTCCTGTGCTCGCCATGGCCAAGGGCAACTGACCAGAACCAAGCTAGAGCTGGCCAGCTGTTTGTGTGCATACGACCGCGTGTGCGTGAAAGCGCATGTGCATTTCAACAGTGCAACACGCCAACGCACAAACACACATGTGTATATGTCTCATCTTCCACCAAACAGTAGCCATATCTTTCTCGCCATCTCTCCGCTTCTCTCGCCCTCCCTGCCTCCCCAGCCTGTCCATGGCATCTTACAAGTCAATCAATCAGTTCCAGCGTGCTGGCATGAGAGCACTGCATTTATACAGAGCGCACCCTGCCTGTCATACTTGCTGAAGTATTTTTATTTAAACTGACCTTCAAACCAGTCCACTTTTCTTCCTCTGTAACGCCTCAGGTATGTGCAACAACACACGAGAGTCTTCAGAGAAAAAAGAATGGCAGAGAGCAACATCTGGTGTCTTTCAGTTCCACCCTCAGCAGCTTTTACCTGAACCCCTGGTATCAGTAAACCTCTGTCAGTGGTATGAGCGCAGAAATTAAAGCAATTGTTTCACCTGCATCCACTGGTATCTGTATCAGTACCGTGTCTCGTGCACACATGAAGATTCACTAATATATATAATATGTATATATAGCATAAACAATGGCATTTTAATTAATCCTGTTTTGTTGTCAGCTGCAAATTGTTGGAATTCTTCACCACACTCCCACTTCCACTGAGATTCATGAGTTCCGCATGTTTCACTGTTTGCTCCTGTTTATTCACATGTTTTTGTATTTCAAAGCTCTTTGCTCTAATTACTCTTACACAGACACACACACACGTGTGGAAAAACACATTTTTTTTCCTTTCCCTCTTCCCCTCAACTTCACCTCAAATTTAGGTAGACTCTGACTCCCTCAAGTCTGTTTTAATTCCCCTCAACCCCAACCATACAATTGAACAACCCCTCACCCTGAACATCCCTACCCCCGCTCTATCATCCCACAACCCGCCTCCCCCACCCCAGCTTCTGACAGTACCTCAGTGGGAGAGAGTGGCCCTGATGGATGCTGCAGATGGGCCCTTCCCTTGGAGCTTCCAGCCTCAGCAGGGTCAGAAACTAGGGCTCCACGTGAAATGCATGTTGTAACAGGAAACAAAAGAAGGGCCCCTGTCTACGCCAATAGGCCCTGCACCCCACTTAGCCACCTCACCCACCCCGGCAATGTAGGGGAAACTGAGGAGTTTGCAAGAGAAGGTGAGAGAGAGAGAGAGAGATATGCTTGGAGAGATGGTTGAAAATTAGCGGGGGTGATGGGCCTCGGAGAACAAGGAGCTGTACATTGAAAAGAAAACAAGGTGATCAGATGGAATGTTTTGAGTTGGGCTATAAGAAGGATGAGTTGCTGTCTTGCACACTGCATTGTCTTTTGCACTTGGCATTTTTTGTTTCTCATCTTAGCCACTATGACAGACAAGTAGACAGATACACAGACAGTACATAAATTGACCTCCAACCCTCTCTGTATCTCCCACTGAGTGAGTGAAAAATGTGTGCTTGTGCGTGTGTGTGCGCGTGTGTGTGTATTGAGTTGAGCTAAGTTGATCCTAGTTAAATTCCAGCCTGTTGGAGCTGAGAGTTGCACCAGGTAGCCAGCCTCTGGCTATCCACTAAATTAAAGGCCTAATGCACAATCCTTCGTGCAGGCTGACAAACTAATGAAATGGAGAGGTAGAGGCCCCCAGGAGGATTGGCCGGCAGATGAAGACGCTTCCAATGAGGGATTCAACCCAGGAGCAACCTCCCCACCTTGTCTTTTTCATCCACATCTCTCTACCCCTTCTCTCACTTTCTTGTTATTCTCCTGCTGTCTCTCACTTTCTTTTGCTCTGCACAAGACCCAGGATGTCAACAGCATGTCTAAGTGCGTGGGAAAGGTGCAACAGTTCAGCAGTATATAGCTATAGCTATATCTGCATTTGTGTGTGTGTGTGCACTGGATTTGGGATGTGCATATAAAGAGATGGGGAGGTGATGCAGGTTTTTTGGTAATGGTCTGTTTGTTCCCATCAAACATAGTTGTCCCCACAGAGGACTGAACAGACTTAACCCACTAACCCTGGAAGAGGTGCTTTGTCTATAAATAACTCCCACCAATTAAAGCTGTTTTTCTGAGTCCTCCCCACTGAGCCCGGCACCTCTGAGTCTCTGACGACTCGTCTCTCGAAGCAGCTCAGCGCAGGAGCCACCACCCTGTTAATTAGACTTGCAATCATTCACCTGCCCTTGTCTTGCTGCTTGGCCGTACTGTATCTCTCTCTCACACACACACACACACACACACACACAAATTATTCACCTGATGAATAAATGCAAAATAGCAACAAAAAAAAGTACTATATTACAATATCTTAAGCAAAGGATTAGCCCTGAGGTGATGACTCTGTAGTTTAGCTATTTGCCTTCTTGTTTGACATGGGTGTTTTATCAAAACTGCCAAAAACACGATAAATGAAAAAATGTAACATTTAAAGAACAATGTGTCATAACTCTCCTGTGCTTTTGGTACATGAAATACACAGGACATAGTTTGGGTTAATTGCTATTGCTATTAAAAAGATGTCATGGAAATCTATTTTGGCTTGGGCGCCCCCCACCCCTCACCCCCACTTTGTCATCCTTATGAAGCTAACATCTTAATTGCAGCCTGGTTAACTGGCAGTTACAGTGAGTTAAACACACCCGCCCTGACATCCAGCTTCTGGCTGACTAGCTGGTTCATGGAATGTTTTTAACTAATTCATTAATGCAAACAACACATTATCCAGTCAGCAGGCTTGTTTGTGTAATGACCATCACTTACTGAAATGAATTTAACATTTAAGAAACAGTAAAAGGCTATCTATTAGCTGAAAAAAAAAAAGGGAGCGCTAAAACGTTTCTTGGTCATCTCTCTCTTCGCGTGTTCGTCATTGTCACGGGTGTGAAATTGGTCAGTCAGAAATGTGATGAATTCTATCTAGCCTATAAGTGGTTGAGCCTAGGGTTGATCAAAGGTTAACAGCGCTTCACCTCTAAGACAGGTCCCATTAGCAGTTATATTGGGCTAATGCCAGAGTGTGTACATTGCCTTACAAATGTGTGTGTTGGTGTGTGGAGCACGCCAAAATGAAGCTGCGTCCACACAGGGAGCGATGTGCTCACTGTGCATCACTTTGAAAGTGAAGGTTGGTCACTAGCAGACATCACAGGCTCCGGTTGCCTAGGTAACCCTCTAATGTATTCACTACCCTGTCATGTGTCAATTACCGGTATAAGGCACTCTCACTGGTAGTTGCTTCAGTCGTTCGCATTGAAGTTGAGAAAAGTTTATCTCGGGGCCTAGACAGTGTGCTTTTTAACCAGAAAATCAGTTGAAGTCGCTAAATTTCATCAATATTCTGTGGTCTCTGGCAGGCGTGTTAAATTGCTTTCTGTGTCCTTGCAGCTTTAGAGGACAATTTAGACAAAAAAGTGACTGTCAATGCATTTTATAATTACTGCAGGATCTTTACCATACAATATTAAGTGATTGTTGTGATCACACCATAGTTTGAAATTGATATTGCTTAAAAAGATTACACATTTATTTATTAAAGCTAAAAGAACAAATTTAATCTTCTGCTACATGAAAACACAATCGTTATAAAGAATATTTTAATAAAAATCATGTGTTTACTTGTTTAAAATAAGAGGAGAAGAGCTGAATAAACTAGTTACAGTTGATTGTTGATGACATCAATGTAATGGTGGTAATCACTGCAAATGTTAGCTACAGTAACTATTGTATGCAACTCTTATGGTCAAGAACAAACATTAACTGGCCACTTTATTAGGTATACCTTGCTAGTACTACGTTGCAACCTCTATCTGGTCGTTAAGCTATGACGTGACGAATCCTACTTCCGGGCCTAAAGTAGTCTGCGTTTAATATGGCTTTTGTGTTGTTAACATGTTTAAAGTTATATATTTTCTTCTATTTAATCTCAAAAAGCTCCTAAAACAGTCAGTGATCCAGGTTGACCTCCCTCGGCTTTTATTACCGCTAATCATTTATTTAAGCTCAGTTTTTAAAACCTTAGGATGTAACTACAGCCCAGCCCATGCAGCAGTATATGAATGACTAACCTCGTATTGTGGATGGATTATCTCAGTTGTTCTCCTGAAGTTTGGTCCTTTTACAGCATCCCGCCATGCGATTACATTTGTTTCTGACCACCGAGAACACTCACGTTAACTTTTATCGAGTGGAAAAAAAGTTAGCTTGTTTATATTATGCTAACATAGCTGTGTCGCTAGCGGTCACGTAGCACATCCTTATATACCAGCTAGCCAAACTTCAGTAAGCCTACAAACGTCACTGCTGTTTAGTTTTCTGTCTTCATTTATGTTGTAAGTGATAACAGAGCTGTACGTTTGAATTTGTTTCCAAAACCCCGCAGTCAGGTAATGCTATATTGTATTTAGATAGAAGCTAGTGAGCTAACTTCCTGCTAACTTCTAACTTCGTTAAATGTCATAAATTCCATTTTCATGGATGCCTGGATGTTAAACTCAATTGTTACACCTGGTAGAGCAGAACGCTGATCATTTTATTAAAGATGAAAGACTTTAGACAGTTTTTCAACTCTCAGTAATGCCACAGTGATCGTTTGATATATGGACCTGCAGCGGAGTTTAGGCCCAAACACGGCTAGTGACGTCAGACTTAACGACCGGATTGTCTTCAGAGCTATCTTACTTGTACACAATAAACAAGGTGCTAGAAACATTTTTCTGAGGTTTTGGTCCACACTAACATGATAGCATGACACAGCTGCTGCACATTTGTTGGCTGCCCATTCATGATTCAAATCTCCCATATGACCACATCACAATGGTGTTCTTAGATTGAAATCTGGTGGAGACCATTTTAATACAGTGAGTGTGTGGTATCCTTCTGCAAGCAGCCATCAGAAGATGAGTACACTGTGGTCAGAAAGTGATGAACATGATCAACAGCAATACAGATAAAACAGTCAGGACATTTTTCCAATCTTCTGTAGTTCAATTTTGGTGAACCAGTGCAAACTGTAGCAACTGCGATGAAGCTGAAAACCAACCCAAAAACGCTTTGAAGCAATCCCCACAGCAATTCTACTGTAGCAACCTGTACAGGTATAAATGACGGCTGCAGTGCTCCAAGCCTGACTCCCCATCACTGCCTTTGTTACCTGTTAAAGATCAGGGTCTAGCTGCTGGGCTTAAGTCTGCATATACTCAATCTGGCCTCTTTGCTAGCTTTGTGTTAGCATGCCATCTCTGCAGATGCATGCAAAGAGCCAATGCCGTGTTAGCGG
Source organism: Rhamphochromis longiceps (assembly GCF_057381845.1). Classification (NCBI taxonomy): domain Eukaryota; kingdom Metazoa; phylum Chordata; class Actinopteri; order Cichliformes; family Cichlidae; genus Rhamphochromis; species Rhamphochromis longiceps. Next base: position 9,175,034 of record NC_140568.1, on the reverse strand, counting down.
TGTAATCCAATTGTTTCTGTCTTAAACGAAGTTTACACTTCACACCACCATTGGCGGTTTGTTTTGTTTTTAAAGCCCATATCCCCACTCCTCAAAAGCTATAGACCACGCCACATTTTCATCATCCTTGTAAATGAACTGCAATCAGCTGACTGCAGGTGGAAAAATCCACGTTTGACTTTTTTTTTCCCTTTCCATCTGCCCATCATGGAGAAACTGAAGTACATTTGTAACGCAAGTAATGTCATAACTGCAAATTTAATGTGATTACTAGATTTAATACAGTAATGAGTAACAAGTTATTTTGCAGTGTGTTACACTCAATACTGCACACCGCTCTTGGTGACAGCACAAATCTGCATCATCTAGACCAGGGATATGAACCATAAGGCCCGGGGAACAGAATCAGCCCGGCAAAGACTTCACTCTAGTTCACTGGATGACTTTGGAAAATATGAAGTAAGGCATAAATCTGAACTTATGTTTTTATGGTTTTTCCCACAGATAAAGACCTCCCCCCATGTCATTCATTCTACACCATAGTAAATGAGGAACAGATGAACAGAAGAGAAGATCCTGTTTTTTACTATCTACAATAGACATTTCTATTAAACAAAAAAAGACAAAATGCGCATTATGATAACAGAACTATTTCTGTAATTTGAGATTTATTTCTTGTAATTTATGCCCAAAGCGTCATGCTGGCAGATTTCTTCTATTTTCTGCAGCAGCATTTCTTTATCATGCAGAACAACTGGGATGAATTTTTGAAATTGCACTTCTTATTCTTATATTAAAATATATCAGGGTTTAAATGTGTAATAAACTTCTTTACACTGACAGAAAGGGGACTTTCACTGGTCCGGGCCACTTAAGTGGGCTCACCATGTAAAATGAGTTTGGCATCCCTGATCTACATATGGGGTGCAAAGTTCTGAGTAGGACCAGCGCACAATCATATCGGTCCCTGCAGCATGAAGACAGGCTTGTGTGTCGTTAACACCCACAGACAGGCCACAGCCAGGAACTGTCAGTCAAACCCTATCAGTCTATCACTGTCTACTAACCAGCCTGCAGTCAGAGTCGCTGTGCTAAATGGCATTTTTACACATTAATGCATTTGATTACACTGAGAGATGCAGAGACTGCTATGGCAGCTACAAAACATGATGTATCCTCCCAACAACATGCAACATACCCGAAACACGCACCGCGATAATAGCCCTGCCTTTGACATTTGAAGTAACATTATTATAGGGCTCATTTGGAGCACAGAAGCCCCAGGCATGAGGCTCTGTTCATCAGGTAGGCAAGGGCAGCTGGAAACTGGGGGGGGGGGTCAGGTAGGGTGTTAGAGCCTCTGGGTTTTGACATTCACAGCACAACAGACAGCAGAGATGGATGCTGGGTAGTATTCCATCTATGCATGCATGACAGAGCCACTCCCTGAACACAGCCACATTCAATCCCACACATGACCTTTCAAGAAAACTGGGGTCAACTTCAGGCGTTTTATTTTATTTTATTTTATCACTGTGCTCCTTTGGCTCTACCCTGGATACGCTGGTCTTGACAGTAGGAGCAGTAGGCATGCTGTCTGGATTAATGCCAAGCTGAACACTATTACTAGGGGATCTAAAAACTGGCAACAAGCTGGGTTTTCAGATCGGGATCAAGTTAATCACCTGAATGCGGCTCCCCATGATCCATTCCCAGTCTTTAGCCTTTGGACAGAGGTGTGAATACATATGATACATTACTGTGTTGTATGGCTGCACAGGTTCTGAGAGTTCATGTGTATGCAAAAGTATGTCTTTTGTGTGTTTCCTCGTGCAGGTGCTTGTGTGTGCACGCAGGTTAGATGGGGCCCACAGGGTCAGGAGATGCTGCAGGGCTCTGCTGACGGCTGCAGGAAACCAATCAACCTTGTCTGTGTATTCCACGACCCGTCGTTTTCTTAATGACCAGCCCTGACAGGCCTGCTGCAGCCCCGGCCAAAACCTCCCCACACCGCTCAATGGATGACCGGCCCCCATCAGCAACATGCTAATGACCCAAGAAGAGGCAGAAAGGAGGCGGCAACGATGGAGGAAAGAGAGCAAAAGGAGGCATAGAGGTAGAGAAACAAAGATAAACAGAAAGATAATTAAAGGATGGGGTCACTAACAGAACAGATGTTTTCCTCTTTTATAAACAATTGAGACACAGCTGGAGGTCACAAAGGCAATGTCTACATGACCTATATAATATATGTGATAAGGAGAACTTCACTTATGAACCATTACATGTGTAACTTGGGTTTTAGCAACCCAGGAATGTTACGTTACAATAAAGATCTTTTTTTTGTTGTATTGTTTGAAACCAGTATCAGTATCAAGCTCCCTGAGGGATGCAAAACAGTAAAATCATAATGCAGCACAGCCTTCTGAACTACAAGATGGCAGTGTTGTGATTTACATCTTTGATAGCATTCTTTTTTTCAATCTTACAAAGGCTAACAATATGAATGGCAAAGTAAGGGGCTCATCCATTTTATTAAACGGCTCATCACAAGAACCTGAACAAAAACAGCATTTTCTCTTTAAAGGACACGTGCAGCAGTTCAGCTGTCTTCTTGGACCATTGTGAGCTTTCACGTACCTTCACATTAGGTTTAGGCATCCAAGCACCTTGGTAAGCGTCAGGAAAAGATTATGTTTTTAGCAAAAAAATAATAATAATTTTACATTATTAAATGCATGTTAGAAAGCCATGTTATGAAGGTGCCGAGGTTTACAGAGTTAATGATGTCACTGTATCTTATAGCCCACTTAAAAGCTTGCATGATCGACCTTTTTCAGTCGACTATAGCCCAGACAAGTTTAATGGTGGTGTTCGTTCTGCAAGCAAAACTTCATTTCTTCTAAGTTGTGTGAGCCTCACATTTACAATATGTTGCCCAGAAGACATGCAATAAATACTTCTTCCATTCTAATCATGCCCAAAATGAGAATGAGTTTCAGGTTTTGTTTCACATGTAATTTCAGAACAGTTAGGATTGGATAAAAAAGAAGGTCTGTGTTCCTATCACAACATCTTACTGAGAAAGAACCAAGGTTACAGAATCTTCATTAAGGCCTGCAATTACATTGATGTAGCTGTGCTGTCATTTACAGCCATAGTCAATGCTGTATATGTTTAAGGAGTTTTATATATTTTAATTAATGTCTTTCTCAAAGCTGCCTGAATGACCGTATCACCTATTAGGATCAAAATAGGGAGCAAATTTAGAAAAGCATCTTTAATCATTGTGATCAGCACATAGCAAAGAGAAAATACATCACGTAGATGAACCTTGTTGCACTCCAGCTGTAAATGTAATTATAGCAAAGCCCAAAGTACTCACTGACATTATGCATGAACATCAAGGTCTTCACCATAATGTAACCACAGCTCATACTTTTCAAACATGTTATATTTGCCCTCGATGCACGGCCGCCTTAAAAGCTCTCTTTGCTTTGTATATTTGAATTTGTTCTGAAACAATTAACTGAATGTCACGATATGTAGAGTGCAGCATCTCTCAGACTGATTTGTTCTCAGCAAGTTTTAATCTAACACAAAACTCTGTTGTTTAAAATGCAATGCCACAATATTTACTGCACTCTGTGAGAAAAAAGTCCTTCCTTAATGTTATTAATATAAACAGAATTATTGCGCATAAAGATTTAACTGTTATCTTTTCCATTTTAGCTTTTTTGTTGCTTATTTTTTTTAAAACAAGTATTTTACTTGCTTTTATTGAGACTACCGACATAATAACACGATGAATAGTGTCCTGATATACGCTACCTCTGAACCTTCGACAGCTCCGACCCTTAACTTGATAAGCAGTTAAGCAAATGGATGGATAACTATTATTAATAAAAGCACATTGAAAGTCAATTAACTTTTAATTATTGGTTTTGCACCAAAAATTGTAAAACTTCGTAAATAGTTAATAAATACTGTTTTTCAGCCTCCAGAAACACTGACTGGATGTCCTTTCTGAAATTGTAACTGATGTTTATTGTTTTGGGGTTTGTTTGTTTTTGTCAGAATAATAGTAATATGTTTTTAAACACACAACACACTGATACACAAGCTGACAGAAGGGGTGTGGTGGCGTGACTGTGGTGTGAATTACAGTGTAAAAGACACTCTTTAGTGTCACTCTCTGTTTTGCTTTCACTCTTCATTTACTTTTGCTTTTACTGGCTTTTTGTTTTGGTTCAGACCGAATGATTTGCATACAAGCAAAAGGTACTTTTTTGTGAAAAACTGTAAATAGTTTGTTTGTATGTGTCAGTTACAGTGATTCATTTCTATGTGCCCATAATTGTCATGACGTTTCCACATTCTGATGGCGTAAGGTTAGTCTCATTACTGATGATGACTTAGACGTCAGAGAGTTAACAAACCGCCAAAGACATAAGACGAGATATAGTATGTATTATGTATTATTATAGTCCCTTATCTATGCTATAATACAATACATAATGTAATATATTTATAAAAGTATTTAATGACAAATTTCAATTGTTTCCAATGTTTTTTCACCCAGGATGACCTGACAATACCTATTTTTGCCAATTCTAATTTGACTAACAGAGTAATACCTAAACATATAGAGAGCATATATAAAGAAAAAACAACTTTTCTTCAATGCAAAATATTATTTTTTATTTACAATTTCCCCCAAACTGTAATAAGTTACAGGATCGTGTTTCACTTTAAGAACTGACAGATTCACTTCAATTAACTTCAATTTTATTTATACAGCACCAAATTACGACAGTCGTCTTTATATTGTAAGGCAGACCCTACAATAATACAACCAAGAAGACCCCAACAATCATGTGATCCCTATGACCAAGGACTTTGGTGACAGTGGGAAGGAAAAACTCCCTTTAATAGGAAGAAACCTCCAGCAAAACCAGGCTCAGGGAAGGGCAGCCATCTGCCACGACTGGTTGGGGTGAGACGAGGAGGACATGACATGCTGTGGAAGAGAGCATGTACAGGAACAGGAAAGAGGTACAAATTTAAACAAATGAGTTGCTGTACACCCACTTTTACCTGTATTTGACCTTTTCCAACAAAAGCAGGTGCAACCGATTTATAGGACAAAACATATCAGTAACATCATTTTCCAGTCTGTTTATAATCAAATAAGAGGATGTCAACCCTTGTCCCTTAATATCATTATTATAATGTACAAATTAAAAAAGAAAACACTTAAAATGCTTATTATTTATTTCAGAAGTATGTTTTATACAAACCAAGGCATTTTCCCCCTATATTGCAAAGCTATGACATCACAAGAATGTGACTAGTCAATCAGGATGTTGATCCTGGGCAAACATTATTATGATGATGTAGGAACGACACTGACACAGGGATATCAGATACATCAAGACATATTCTGATCGTACTTTTATGGATTGAAGTTGTGCTCCCTTATTATTCAACAATATTACAATAGCAAGAGGAACATAAGATTATGTCTACAAATTACTCATATTGTTAATCCAGTAATCTAACTGATGCTCTTTTAACAATCCTGCATACATTTTTTTGTTAAATGGTTTTTGCAATAGCGGTAAAACCCACCAATTATCTACCAGATAGTTCCCCCCGATCCCCAATACCAGGCATCTATTTAGCCAACCAGCATACCAACGACACTGGTGTTCATTTCTCCACTTTCCGTACCTGCTTTCTGCTGCTGTCTGGTCATTTAGGTCATTGACCTGAAATCTGATAGCAGTCAATGAGTTTACCAAATGAGCTACCCAATATCTGAATCCTGCTCCAAGCACAGACACTCTCAATAAGGCTGTGTGGATTAATAGCATTAACACAGAGAGGAGGAGTAAGGGCAGCAGGGGGGAAACGGGAGAGAAGCAGCAAACTGAGGATGAAAGAAAATAAGAAAGCCTTATCTACCACTGAACGCCGAGATGTTTTTTTCCTGTTGTATGAGACACAGCTGCACATGTGATTCATCATCTGTTATTTAGAGAATGTACGGAGGCCCATAAAGCCAGATGAATTATATCTCTTGAATAAATTGCGAATATTCTGTGTTTTCTGTCTATGATAGAACTGTATTTCAATCCCTGTCATTGTGATGCTGCCAGAATCCCCTGCCAGACACAGGGAGGTTTGGGACTTTTAAGCTGTTTGTTTCATCTCAGGTATATTAACCCCAATTTTATACTACGCAGTGAGATAATCATGGTTTCAAGCTGTTCGCGTTTTCTTCACTTACCAAATCTGCACACTTTTAATCCCTGGAAACTAATTAAGATTTATATAATTATCATTTTCGCCAGTTTAGTTAAGTCACTTTGTGTTCGCCTGGATTTTTGTGCCTGTGTGTGTGTGTGTGTGTGTGTGTGTGTGTGTGTGTGTGTGTGTGTGTGTGTGTGTGTGTGTGTGTGTGTGTGTGTGTGTGTGTGTGTGTGTCAAGCAAAAAAAAAGAAGAAAATGGAGAAAAGGATGTGGAAAGCAAATGTATGTATGTAAGAGGAAAAAGAATGAAGTTAGAGTGTTAGACAAGGCTTTCTTTATGTGTGTTGGGAGGCATCATGCTGCTGCAGTGCTTTGACTGGGCACTGACTGACCACCCTCCTGAACCGTTCACCACACACACACACACACACACACACACACACACACACACACACACACACACACACACACACACACACACACAGGAAAATATCTCACATTCCTTCCACTTCTCTGACTGCTTTACAGCCAAGCAGAGATAACAAAGGAATGGGCAGGCATTGAATACTAGCCTGCAGTGTGTGGATTTAGAAAGCACTTTTTTTTCCTTGCTGAAATTCATGGACACCAAACTTTATCTTGCCTATCCCATAAAGAGAGGTCTGACTGTTCTGCTAATGAGATGGGGTGCTCTGTTCATCTAAATAAGCAACCCGCTTGGCTCACCTGTTAATCCCACTGAAGTGAAACCTCATCCTACTGTCTCAGCAGCGTGCTGGCTCGTCCTTGTACCTGGGCCGTGTCTCATACCCTGGCCGACTCCAGCCCTACCACTCTCCCCTGGGATGCGGTTTTCTCTTTCTCTTGGGCTCAAGTTGCCAGCTCAGGTATCCTAAATTCCCTGGGTCTCTCGCTTCTTGTTTCACCTCCTGTAACAAGCCTCCTTTCCTTTTGCCATGCTCAGGTCATCTATACTATTCACCCCATGAGTGTTCATCGGAATGACAAAAAGAGATGGCTAACAGATGCACTGCTACTCATTGACTTGAATGTTTTGGTCCACTGATGCACAATCAAGATCAACGAGATGATATTGCTTGAACAAGAGACAGAAGATAGGTTTCCAGGGCCGGTTCATTACAGTGTAAGAGTAGAGCTTCACAGTCAGGTGATGTTCCAGCTGGTGTCTCTCAAACCTTCAGCTGTATGTTGGCCAGAAAATAGCATGCTTCCCTACTAGAGTGGCAGGTGGAAGTATAATGTGATTCAACCATCACTTCCAAGCTGAAACTTTCTCTCTCTCTTCACACTCTACCACTCCATGACAGCTGCCTAGCCATACACTAGTGATAATAAACTGCCAAAAGGTGTTGCTATTATCCAGTTTATGTTAGTATAAGACCAAATTTAAGTTTATAAGGTTATTAGAAATCAAAATATTGTTTTCTACCATCAGAAAAACAATTTCATATATGTCCCTGTATGGAGAATCTAAGCTACTATGACATTAAAAAACCCACAAATATACAATCGAAAATACCCATATCGCTAACAGTTTATGAATACACTTTTAAAATGATCAGAAAAACCCTTCTTTCAGCAGACAACTCGCCATACATCCCCAAGGCTGTAATCTATATCTATACCTATAATTTCAACAATTGACTCAAAGCTAACCTTTCTAACAAACAGTCAATCACTGCCAGTTCGCAGGACCTATGTTTATGCTTCCTCAATCACATATAAATGTAGCATCTGACAGCTTTAAAAGACTTCACTAGGAGGGACAGCGACATCAGCAGAAGCCAGTCCAGTGCTGGAGAAGAAGAGCCAGTCAAGGTGCAGATAACAAACACAAACATGTGATCATGTTTAATAATCATGCTTTATATTGGACGTGAAAAAGAGTTAGTGTATTACAAAAAGGGAAACAACTATTAGTGTAATGGGTCAGTGCAATATCAGGACAGTCAGGGCATGTGCAATACTGGGGTTTGTGCAATATAATTGATGTGTTTCCGTTATTGTTATCTATATTGTCCTCTGTTGTCCACTCTTCTTGTCATTGTTTCTTCTAGTATAATGTGATCACTGTTTTTGTCCTTGTCACATGACCTGTAAATAGTGTCTCTGTGTGTTTTTACTAACTTGTGTTTAACACCAACCTGCCAGAGGGTCTGCAGATGGAAATTAGTCCAAGGCTATAATCTGGCATATTTACATTTGTTAAAATGTTCATTAATATGTATTGGCCCTCTTTCTAAATAAAATAAAATAAATAAAAATAAATAAATAAAGACGAGCCATGGAAAAAGAAACAGTCCCACATCTGCGCACTTTGGCTTCAGTGAATGCAATAATGGAAAACAAAAGTTAAACAGCCTTTTACTATAAAGGCGTCTGACTGCTACTGTCCTCTTAGAGACCTCCAAGTAGTTTTGGTGCCCATAAACTAGTCCAAAAAAGCAACTTCGGTGAAAACGAAATCTGCAAATGGACACAAATGAGACGCAAACTACAGTTTTCTGTCAAATGTCAGACATGACCATCCTACTAATGCTAGATTTGTGGAAGCGGAAACACTCTTGAGAAGGTAAGAACAACCAACCAACAGGATATGCAGTGCCTGTAATATGCTACATGGCTGTGCATGCAGCTTTTTCACCCCTAAATATCTGTAACGTTTTACACACGTGTGAACCAGTGAATAAGAAACAAAGTTAATAAAGGATTCAATGATTAGAATATTTACGACATTTTTATTTATTTTGCAGTTGAATACACTAGCTTAATCATGGATTATGTGCAAAATGGTTATAAATTAATCACCAGATTTCTCATTACCAACCTAAGTGGGAAAGTTAATTCCGAGAATGTTTTTAGGTTAAAAACGTCCTGTTAGGAACTATTGATAATAGTGTAACAGCCTCCATTCCTACCCGAGTCAACCAGCCTACCCAAATGTTTACATGTTAAGAATCCCACGATAAGGCTAACAAGAATACATATCTCATCCATTTAGTGCTCTTTCCCCATAGGGTATAGTTAATATAATTTTTGGTCTTGATTCTTAACTGTGTGTTTCAAAACAGATTTTACATTTTTGCTGTCTTCTTTTGATGCATTTAAATTGCATTACATCTTATAAGCTAGATTTACATTGCACTGTTGCCCTGTCCTTTTTTAAGGACATTACCCAGAGAAACTTTATTTTATAATGCAAAAGTCTGAAACAGTCGGGCCAGACATCAAACTGACTTTGCTGTTCCTATCTTGAACACAAAGTCTGTGTTATGTCCGAGTGAACCCATGTGTGAATACAGCAGGCAACTGTCCAGAGCATTCATAGCAAGCAAGTTTGGAACTGCTCATGATGTTTCGATTATGCCTTCTGAATGCTGTAGCCCCATAATACATGAATAAAAACAGAGGAACTTCACGTGTGAACTTTGGCCTTGATTCTCAAGAAATGGTCTGAAGTTTATGTGTGAAAGCAGTCTATGCTGACGTCATGCGACACTAAATGCGGCCTAATATCCTCAGGTAAAGGTGATCGGTAATTCCAAGACTTAAAACCTGAGAAGACTGAGCCTCTTTGTTCTTGAAATGACCTGCCAGAGAAGTCAATGCAGACTTCTTCTCTTTAATACTATTAAAAACACTATTTCAATGTCATTTTAGAGTACCATTATTTTTTTTAGAGATTATGCAAAAAAAAAAAAAAAAAAAAAAAAAAAAAAAAAGCAACGGATGACGTGATCATTTTCTTTGCATATTAGAAACTCGTGATGAGAGGTAGACAATAATACGTTTAAAACATGGCATCCAAAGAAAATTATGTTGAGGAAATAAAGTACACGCACTGTAAAATACGCAAGCATTTTCTTTGTGACCATGAAATTGACATTATTCATGACCTCGACCACGAAAGATTTGAGGAGACAGACAGAGAGGAGGAGACGCTCAGATTTGGGTGAATTTTGGTGGCATAAGAAGAAACTGGGAGGGGTTAGCATACTGGGTGGGGGCTGAGCTGTGAGACCAAGTCCACCCTTGGGAAAGGTTTCCAAGCATGGCACACCCCAGGGCAAGACAAGCAGACGGAGCCCCATAGGGTTAACGTGACAGTAACGTTGGTCGGCATCAGCCTTGCCTTCTCTCATTGCCATATCCTTGCAGAAATGCCAGACGCTTGGGTGGGGTGGGATTGTTTTTTGGGAGGCAGTGGGTGGGCAGTATGGCACTAACGTGGTCGAGTGGTAATCCCAAATGGCACATGAAAAGCCCCAGGTAGTGTCATAGAAGAGCAGTGGCGACTCTGCGCTATGAAAAGCCCGGGCTAATGTGTCAGCTGGGTGTTTCCCCAAATCAGCCTCGTACTCCACCAGGACAGCCCTCAAACGATATGGACTACTGAAGATGACATATGCTGAAGGCAGAGACTGACTATGTGTGCTTGTGTAATTTATGTCACTTCACACGCGCACAATCTTTTTCTCATAAACATCGACATGTATTCAAATGGGTGTGTGTGTGAATAAGCATCTGACTGCTTTTCTGTCAGAATACATCGTAGTGTATACAGTGCATATGTATAACCTGTGCGTACAGCGTGGATTCAAACTTGTGGTGGGTCCAGACATCTTTATTTAAACCTGATGTGGTTAAAGTAGCCCGTTAAGCCGCACTTTCCGGGGCTTCTGTGGTCTAAGCTAGTGTGAAGAGGTGTGCTAATCGCTCTGCCATTTCTGTGTGCGAGGTGAGCAGGAATGTTCCCTGTAGCCCAGCAATTTGATCACAGCTGATTAGAGAACGCGCCCACTGCCCACAAGGCGAACGGGTAGACGGGAGATTAGCACTGAAAAGTACCGTATATAGGAACAGAGATTTTGTTGTTAGCTCAGAAGCAGCAAAGTATCTTAAAAGATACCTTTAAGTGGAAACCTGAGCCACACATAGAGCTTGGGTTTTGGACTGTAGAGAGGAGAAACAGCAGCTCCTTCCCCTGCTCTCCTGCTTCTCCCCTGACAGAGCCGCTGCTGCTGATCGCGCTGCCTCAGGCCTGTTGTGGCTGGATGCTGCCGTCCAAGCCTACATGTCAGTGTGAGACAGGCTCTATCTGACCTCTCTAGCGCTGGGGGTCTTCCAGCCCCAAGGAGCGGCCCCCCGCTCCATCACATCCCTTCCAATTACTGACATCCTGCCGCTTTTGAACACACAGGAATCATAGTGAAGAATAGCAGAGGTCAGACTGCAGATGGAGAGGGGTGGAAACTGCAGGGCCTAAGTAAGAGGGAAAGAAAGAGAAAAAAGGGGGAGGAAGAAGAGTGAAAAGCTATTTGTGTCATTGATGCCTCTGTAGCCCCTCCACACTTTTTTCAAGTCTTATGACTCAACCATAATCAGGAGCAACTGTTTCAACACCAAAGATGGAGGGGCGGTGAGACTTAAAAATGCCCTCCCTTTTAGTAAAAACAGAGAAAACAAAGCACATCCCCCTGTGACTCCCAAAAGAGAGCAGTTTGAGTTTATACTGTTAACAAGTTTTTTATCCATGATTTAGTATTTAAATCTGGGAAAAACTTGAGGATTTGATTAACATGGAAAGAAAATTTACAGAGTAATAGGCAATCATGGGCTGAATGAGTGAGAGATTTAAGTAAATAAGCAGCATTGAGGGTGACAGGAGACTCACAAGCTAAGAATGATTTCAGTGCAGTGTATTTCACTGCTGAACGAACTGATGTTCTCAGGGAATGGTCCTTGGGTGGGGGCAGGGTTGAAGGCTGGTTGCATGCTTGTGCATGTGTGCATGTAGGCTGTGGCCATCATATAATAAATGGCATATGAGATTGGTTGGTGTGCCTGGCAAGGGCCCAGTGCCCTTAAACGCAAATTAGCCTTTCCAAACCCATATCCCCCTGGCACAATGAAAAATCACACACACACACACACACGTATGAGCACACACACTCGCAAATACAAAACCACACTCATACATGCACACTCACACATTTATTTAAAAAAAAAAAAAAAAACACACACACACACACACACACACACCGGTGACCTCACTCTCCCAAACTATGCTGAACACTGCCAGGCCAGAAATCCCTCTAAGGCCTCCCTTTCAGACTCTAAGCACTGTGCTGCTGAGTAGCCATATCATGGGTCAAAATGGGGTCATCACAGGCCGCTATTAGACTCCAGCAATCCCTGCATTTCAAGCATGTAAAATGAGCATCACATTTGCAGGAATACTATTTCATCAAATTAGTTTTGACGTGTTTATTGTTGTGTGGAAAGTATAAAAATAGTTTCCCTTTATTAAATAAACTTACCTCGCGCTCTATGATTTTTGTTGGTATTTTAGCCCAAGCGAAGTAATTCTGCGAGCTCTCAGTGTGTGTGTGTGTGTGTGTGTGTGTGTGTGTGTGTGAGTGAGAGAGAGAGAGAAAGTAGAGTTTAAAGGGTGTTGAAAACTATTAGCCCGCTGCAGAGAGGCACTGTGCAGAGAATGAGTGATGAATTATTGAAGTGGCTCTTTAGTGTGAATGAAGTGTTGAAAATGTCCATTGCCACGGACCACTCCGACGTTCCTGCACAAGCCTTTCAGTTGCACTTGTTAAAATGCACGTGTTGGTTCAGATGGCTACTGTTCCACGCCTATTTCTCTGGAAACATTGAGAAAACAGCGGAAAATGGGCAGATATCGTTTTCTTGTTTCATGAATCTGAACATCCTGCTCTTCGCAAAAAATTTCACCTCTAACTGTCACTCCTCTTGCAACTTTTTCTTTTTTTTCCCCTCCTCCAACGAGCACTTCAGAATTTTCTCTTGTTATATCACATTCACTGATCAGTCTCTGTGATTCCTCTCTTTCAAGTCTTCCCCTTTTTCAAAAAGCAGTTTCCACTGGGGGTACAGCAAACAGGAATCTGAACCCAATGCGTTTTGACAGCGGGGCTGCTGCTGTATGTTACACCCCAGTAGCACCAGCGGAGGAGGCTGGCAGGGGGAGCTGCAAAAGAAGAGGAGGAGGGCTCTCAAACGCACATCACACATGAAAGTCACCTCACTCCAACCGGGAAAAATCACGGGTCCTGACGGAAAGGTAACAGCCAGCCGCAGGCACTCGGTGAGTTGCTAGGAGACAGGGAAGCACTGTATGGTCGATGGGTTGAGTGAATGGCTGGTGTATTCGCTCAGATGGAGCTCACTGACACATACAGACGTACTGACAGCATACCGCTAAGCATAAATAAATTGAAGCTTCAAATATAAAACAAGCCATGATTACTGCGCATAATTACGATATGTCAGGAAACAACCAGAATTTCACAATCCACAGTTTGCACAAAATAAAAACAGTGTTGCATTTAATTCAGTGGCACCGGTGCAACCTGGTTGCCCATATTATCCCAAACCTCTTGAAGTTGAGCACAAAGCGTTGATCAGCACTGTCCCCAGAGCTGCATGGATGCACACATACAGTTGTCTTTCATATACTAAGGTGTTTTATGGTTGTGGGTAATAAGATGGCTGCCTTTGTCTCTCCTTGACCCATTGCTGAACCTGCCATAGTTGACACCATCACAACAGAAGAGACGGGAGATGACGAGAACCAAGCAGCTACACCTTACTGTGTTCAGTCAACAAGAAAAGCTTCACTCCCGGCTCATCCAACCTCTTAATTTCAGTCTCTTCCCTTCACCAGATTTTCCTCCCCATCACGCATACATTCCTACGAGGAGAACATCCAGGGCATCATGTATGCCATGAATGTGTTTCCAGTGATTTAGGTTTCTCACTACGCGGTGAGAGATGCTCTATGGAATGAGCCAGGCTGCCCACAGATAGCCTCCCCACTGCTCCGTCCAAAACCTCCTAACTCGCCTTATCTAAAGTATTTGAAGGGGAGGACACAGGCGCCCTCTCTCCCATTATATCATTATGTAAATACAGGACTTTGCCACAGGTTGACAGACAGTATTTCATAAATCAGCAGAGAACAAGTCCACGTTGATTATAGCTTGCTTACATCATTGTGAGAAATCAATCTGTTTAATTGGTCAGCTTTTGTCAAATATATTAGATTAAGACCTGCGCGAGACCATCATATTGAAGAGTGTAAATGAATAAGCTTTCAGCTGTTAGGAGTCAGGGCTTGTTGCTATGATTTAATGTGCTTACTAAACATGTTTTTCCTCACTTGACCACACTGGGGGCTGATGAAAGAAGAAAAGATAAGGCCAAAGAGATGTAGGACCAGTGCAACTCATCTTTAAAGTGGCTCATTTTATGATTGCAGTCACAATGATATTAATAATGAATTGACTCGAGTTTGGCAACACTAGCTGAAGCGCATATAAAATGATTGGGGGGGGAGAGGGGGGAGCCATTTGATAATGCTGAGGAAGACTATCACCTGTGTTTGACACATATACCTGGCCCATTTTGCATATGATTTTTTTTTTTCCATCAAAGCAGGCTCGGTTTATCTTCCCCTTCACCGTTTCTTAGTCACGTCGACCACTTTAGCATTCATGGCAAGCCACAGCAAGGCACAAAAACAAGTGGTCTATTCAAATTAAATCAGTAATGGCATTGTCCATATTTCAGGCAGGTCATGCGTTTTTATTTATTCAAAGAATGAAGACAGGTCGGTTCCTCTCACAATTATCTCTTTTCATTTAAAGAATGAATGTGCATGTCAGGGCTTCTTTTACTCCCTTTCTTTCTATTCTAAAGTCCCCACATCCTCACTGCCCCCGCCATCACTGGGCGACAGTAGAGGTCGTTAGTGGAAGAGGGATGATGCCAAACTTGAGTGGAGTCGGGCCTTATCTCTATTCTTTACACTCTCGCTTTTGTTTCAAGGGCTTTGTTTACACACGCCCCATTAATCACCTTCTGCCTTCCCACAATCCCACAGCATTTAAAGTGGGTGCTCGTCATGGGGACAATGTGCAGCACAGGTGCCAGTGTAAATATTCTTCCTTCTCTTAAGGAAGGGAATGAAGTTCCCCAGAACTGGTCACCTTCTCCTCCCCGGTTTTGCCATTTTCTTCGCTTAACTCTGCCCTTGGCCTTGATAACTATCTCGACATCTCGCTCTCAGCTGGTGCAGGAGAGTTCCAGTTGTCAAGACATTCAAGCTCTACCCAGCTGGGCACCAGTCTATTAGTGCCACCCTACACTACTTGATCCGGTCCCACCAGCTGACTGACGCTGCCCTCGTGTCTTGACAGGGAAATGTGAATGTATGCAGACTGGATGTTGTTGAGCAAACATTAATCACACCACAGGAAGCCATGGTGAGAAAGGAAGATGGACAGAGGGGAAACCACCCACCAATGGCTTCAAGGACTGCAGGGTCACCTTTGTTAAAACACTTCTCTGCACAGCGCCGTAAACCCAAATGGTATGCAGACAGCTCTTCATCTGCCTCACTGTAGGTAGGACACCGCAACATTGTCATGTTGTGCAGCATCCTTGTCCTTTGAGGCATCTGGATGAGAAACACTGCCTCTGTCTCTGAAACGGCGTTGACGCTGATAATTTCAGTGAATGGTGAAAATAGGTGAAAACAAAAGGGGTTGTTCGCTTTCTTCTGCATGTGTTTCACTGCAAAGTATGGTTGCATTACAGCATTTAAACACTGGTCCAAGAGAGTATATGTGCGATGCATGTGTCGGAGCTTACTGAGAGTGCGCTAATGCATAGCCCTGTTTAATTGCATAGTCAATGCATTCATCATTCAGAATGCAGAGCCCGGCTAAAATGAATTATCTGGCGGGGGAGAACAAAGAGATGTACATTGAGTTTGTGCGTAATTTATTGTTGCAGAGTGAGGTGAGCAGAGAGCAAGAGAGGCTGGGAGAATTAGAGGCAAACGGGTAAGACAGAGAGACACGGAGGAGGACAGGAGGAAAGAGGAGGGGAGGGGGGGAGTGGAAGGAGAAAGGCAGACACCGAAAGAAGGGGGAGGAAAGGGAAGATAGAGCAGTCTGGGGGAGGAGGAGAGAGAGGCATGGAGTGAAAGGGAGAGAGAAATGAGTAGGGGGGGAGAGGAGGTCAAAAAGAGTGGAAGAAAAAAGAAGGGAGGGCACAAGGGAGACGAGGAAGCAGAGAGATAACATAAAAACTTGAGATGGAAAAAGAGTGGAGAGATGGAGGGAAGCTTGTGTGTAGAGCAGAGATGGACCTGACACCTTCCTCCAGATTCCTAAGGGGATAAAACACAAGAAAAGTGTGTGGATGTGTGTGTCCATTTCCATATGCCTGCACAAGTGTGGAATGTGACAACAGAGGGTCTAGGAAATCTGTCATGTTGTCATGCATGTAAATGTTAAATGAGATGACAACAATACCTGAATTACATCACCCGTCTTCCATGGTCACTCTAATTGTACACACAAACAGACAATTTAGTTTTGCAAGGCTCCATCGCTCTCTGGTGAGTGCCAAGTAAATTTAGTATTGAAAAGAAAGCTTGTGGAAGCCATTGTTGTTTGAGGGGCGGGGGGCGGGGGTGGGGGGTTAAGGAAAATCTATTTCCCAATACTATCTAACTGCAGTTTTCCTCCAAAGGACTCGCATTCCTGGTACTGGCTGTTGTCCCATTGATTCCTTACCAACATCATCTGAAAATCTATGAGCATAAAGGGCAGCCCTGCAAAGTACAAAGCACATACGTGTCACGTCATGTCCTATAGGGTCACAGTGGAGGGAAACTCACTTTCATCTTCTCTTATTCTGTTGCACCGCTCTCGCTGTTCCCTTACTCTGTGTGTGAGAAAGGATAGATTCAGACAGAGGAGGAGGAGGAGAAGAAGGAAAGTAGCTGAAAAACAGAGTGAAGCTGAGGAGAGAGGTGGCGGGGGGCGGGGGGGGGGGGGCATATGGATTATTCTGCACAGGTTGTGACATCTCCTGATAGTGCATTATACAACAAGGAGCTAAGCAATGCATGTTCACATCCTGTTTCTGTGGGATAACTCACTCCTGGAAACCTAGCAGGGGGCTTAAAAAAAGATTATTGGCTGAGATTTGCTGATTCTTCTGTTTTTTTTTTAAGTGTTCTATTGTATTTTATTGTGTCTATTTATGTCCAAACATTTCCTGACAAATGACACTAATTGTTTCTCTTACAGCAGATAAAGTGTATGAGTGCTTCTTTTTTTCCTTTTTTTAAATAGACCTAAGCCCTTAGAATGTGATCACGGCATCAGTACAGCCTTCCTTGGACTGATCCATGCTGTCCTACACAGATTCAAGCAGATGGAGGCTGTGCCAAACAGCTCAGTGCTTAGACTGGGAGTAGACAACCCAGTTCCTCCTACTCCAAACACTTGCCAAGGATTTAAAATTAGACTGTGGAGAGATACACACTGTACTGTATGGTTTAGAGCTACGGCTGAGCATAACACAACCTTTTGCTAACACGGTCTTGATATAAATTCAATATTAAGTTAGGAGGAGGGCAAGAGAAGAGGGTGCAATCGGAATTCTGGAAAACTCAGCTGCCAGAAAGAGTTTCGAGGGACTTTAAAAACATTAGCATGTCAGTCAGATGTACAGCTATTGATTACCCGTGCTGCCTAATGATGATTATTTCCTGACTGCAGGCTCACTCTAAGGCATTATAGGAAAAAATATAAAGACTTATATAATATTTATGAGTTAAGCTGGTAGCAGTTGAATACCTTAGCTTTGGTTAGCTGGTCGACACAGCAGTTTCCATCTCATCTGCTACTATTGTAATAAAGGGTCTGCTAAAATGTTTGTGTATCTAATATTTGCTTAAAATTTTCCTTCAAGTCTGCCAGTGTATTGTCTAAGATTGGCACTTAACATGGAATTAACATATTTAGAATTTCTTTTTTACTGCTTGGGGGGAACCACTGACTTGTTTTACCCTTTTAGTCACACTAAAAGAGATCTCACTCCCAGAAATACACTGTTCAAAAAACTTAAAGGATCACTTTTTTAATCGGAGTACAGCATCAAGTCAAGTAGCAGAGGGGGTTGCTAGTCAGGTTCACCTGCTTTGGTGTTAATGAAATTAAGAAGAGGTGCACTAGAGGGGCAACAATGAGACAATCCCCAAAACAGGATTTGTTTTACAGGTGGGAGTCACTGACAATTTTTTCCCTTCTCATATTTTCTGACAGTTGTTTTCACTAGTTTTGCATTTGGGGAGGATCAGTGTCACTACTGGTAGCATGAGGCGATACCTGGACCCTACAGAGGTTAGGTAGTCCAACTCCTAATGCATGGCACATCAATACATGTTATTGAAGAAGATTTTCTGTGTCTCCCAGCACATCTCAAGCGCATGGAGGAGATTCCAGGAGAGAGGCAGTTACTCCAGGAGGGCCTTCTACAGGGCTGTAAGGTCTGTAACCCATCAGCAGGATTGATATTTGCTCCTTTGTGCAAGTAAGATAAGGTTGAACACTACAGAGCTACAAAATCACCCCCAACAGGCCATTGGTGTGAATGTCTCTAACAAAACAACCAGAAACAGATTTCATGAGGGTTACCTGAGGGCCGACATCCTCTACTGGGCCCTTTGCTCACTGTTCAGCAACATGGGGCCCGATCG
Source organism: Rhamphochromis longiceps (assembly GCF_057381845.1). Classification (NCBI taxonomy): domain Eukaryota; kingdom Metazoa; phylum Chordata; class Actinopteri; order Cichliformes; family Cichlidae; genus Rhamphochromis; species Rhamphochromis longiceps. The sequence continues at coordinate 9,156,169 of NC_140568.1, read as the reverse complement.
GAGTTTACCACGGAGTCCCAGAATTGGCAGCTCATATTCACAGATGTGACTAGTTTAACCCTGAGCATGTGACAGACTGCCTCTAACATTGTTCAGCACAATCGGTTTAGTAGTGGGTAAGTTACCGTTATCTCGCCTCTACAGGTAACAGCTCCTTGACTGCCGGTAGGAATCGAGATGAAATCCTTGGACCCTCTGTTAGACCCCATGCTGCTGCAGTGGTTTCATGGGTTTCTCTGGCCTCATGAAGTGAGTGTATGCAAGCAGTTCCTGAGGATCAAGGAATTGATAACATTCACTTTGATTTTCATGGGGTCTTTGAATTCAGCCCTTTGTGTGTTGATAATTTCCATCAAATGATGTGGCATCCTTTAACTCCTAACACATGACCCAGTGCATATCAGTATAGATACCCAGCATGAGAGCTGATGTGTTTTCAGAGTTCCTTTAATTTTTTTTTGAGCAGCATTTTAAATTGTATTTAAGAATAGTGTGTGTCTAAGTGTCTCAGTGTAAATTTGCCCACTGTCTGTAAATTTCTGCATCTATGGTATATAACGTATTATAAGATTAAGGAAAAGACTCACAAGTATATATAAGTGATTTTTTTCTACCATGAAAAAAAAAAGAAAAAAGAAACAGGTCTAACCAACATCCACAAATGCTAACTTCTTCTCTTGACTCATCACTGAAGATAGAAGGCATCCATGGTGGTATGGGATTGCAGTAATGCACATGAAATGCGTAGCTTACACACACCATCATCCAGAAGCTGTCTTTCTCAAGGATGCTCATTTCATTCTTCACATTCCAGGAAGACAAACAAATCCATTCTATATTCTGCATGTACTGGAACAGTATGGCTCTGCATTCTGCAAGAGCTGGCTCCTGGTAGGTTACAACTGCCACACTTTAAAACGTTTGGTACATTATGAAATGAAAAATACAATGAACGACGGTGTGAGCTGTTTAGTTACTATCCTAATCTAATAAAGAACAGGAAAACATTTCACAACAACAGCTACAATGCCTCTACTCAGCAGTGGTTTCTGGCTTCATACTTAAAATAAGCATCTGCTTTGTTAAAAATCAAAATATTGTGAGGACCAGTCTGTTTACACAGATGAATGGGACTCATCTTCTTACCAGGGACAAAAAAAACCCACAAGTCCCATCAATCATTCCGTTTTAAGGTGAAGGCACGTTTTTAAGAAGCTAATTTTAGGATGGAGTTCAGGTTTACAAAGTCGCAGTTGTGGTTAATGTCAGAGTAAATCTCCAGGAAATAATCCAACTCAGTCTAATGTTCTGTGAAGTCACGGAAACATGTGTGTCTGTGTGTGTGTGATTTATGTAAATTAACCCTTTAAGATCCTTTCTGTCTCTCACAGCAGATTGCAGCGTGAGAGAAACATGAAGGGTTTACTGTAGTTTGAGGGTTGTGTCGCTTCAAATTAGGGCGCCATGTTTATGTTTAATCGAAGTAAATGGAAATACAGAAAATGTTGTAGCTGTCTTTTAATATTCTATGTGTTATATACCTGTACTTGCTAACTATAACCTAACACCATTTGGACTTTACACAGAAGAACTTTTCACACAAAAGGTTTTTTTCAAATACCCATAGACCACCCTGTTCATCACTTGATGAACAGGGTGAGAACAGGAATCAACAGTTCAGTTAATGTTCAGAGTTCATAGTCCGTCAGCAACATGAGTCACTGGAGCTGGAAGCAGTGTTACAGGTGAGGCCACATTCCCCTTTACCACCACACGGCTTCCTGCGTCTTCACCCTGGTGACTCAACTCAACTCAACAAAACTGAAACTCAAAAAAACCCATGTAAGCGCCCGTTTTCAGAATCAAATGTATATATTTTGTCGGCATAAATGTGAGGATGCGAATTCAAATGGTTCAGTATTTATTGCCTCTTGTGTCTGCAGTACATCAACGGCACTTTACTATGCTCCACGTTGAAACAAGGGGTTTAACTTCAACCCAGTAAACGATTAAATGAAAGTCACTCCCACGAGTTACACGATTATAGCTAAAATGCCTCTGGATGTCTTCCAACCTTGTTAAATACTTGTTACCACCTCAAAAGTGTGAGTGATCCATTTTTACACCCCCACATAGAAGAACGTGTGATTAAATGAGTTTTGACACACCCAACATGCCTACAAAATAACTATCATACCTAATAGAATTGTTATGTTGCTCTGCCTAGCACATGGGCACAAATAAACAACGTGCAGCAAAACAAAACTGCCCCCCGGCTTAACAAAAAAAAAAAAAAAAAAAAAAAGCAGGCATGGAGCCACAGCTGTGTCCCACGCGATCACATCGACCAGAGGCCTCAAAGACAACATGTCTGTGTCAAAAAAAAGACAAAGTAGTGTCATATGTGGCCGCAAACCGGAATAGGGAGATATGAGAATCGCGAGTGGCGTTAAAGCGAAGAAAAGCAAGATAGAGAACAAAAAGGAGAGAGGAGGTCAGCAGGGGACATAAATACCACTGGCCCTGTCACAAGATTTTAGCCACACAACCAAGATCACACGCTGCATTTGTGCTAGATGTGTTTAGTTCGCTGCTTGTGCAGCTTACAACAATCCTGCAGTTTTTACTTGAAGAAAACTGATGTTTTCACAGAAGCTTAGATGAGAAGATGAATGGGGAGGAGAGAAAGGGGCCGGAGAGGATTGTGGGCCCAGAGGAGGAATACACAGAAAGGATGAGTCCTTTCTGAGAAGATGGGGGACAGCCAGAGCCGGGGCGCAAAAAAAAGAAGATCCTGTTTGCTGTCCCTTGATACAGTATACACACTAAATAGTCTTTGCAGCAGATTTCAGAGACAGACCCTTGTCTTTGTTCAGCTAATAGGCAGACCACTCTAAATGGGCTGTTTTTCAACCCTCTGACACAAAGACACTTTTTCATGACTCCTCAGTGCCATCGTTTTCCTGCTCTTCTTCTTCAGATATCTGGAACAGAGCGCTCTCTGTGTCTTGATGTGTAGCTCCCACAGCACAGGAGCTCTGAGCAAACTCTCACACACACTGCTCCCCACTGCCAGGCTCACATCCTTCGTGAAAACTGCACTGCGCACACAGACACAAGCCAGGAGTGAGTAACCACAGGCGCCCTCACAGGGTCCCATAGATTGAATATGTGAGCCATTAAATGACCAAAATGGTCAGTCATAATATCCAATTGCTGAAATCAACATTTTACAGCAGCCCATAAAGTTTTTGCTCATGAAAAATAGAATCAATAGTACAAAATGATCTCCCTATGACAGCCTAATATGAATTTGTACCGTTTATAGAATGGTTCCACGACTGAATCATCACTCCGTATAATCATGATGTACATCTTAACGAAGTGTGTTGCCCTTTTCCAGGATGATCTGTACATGTTGTCAGTTGCACTGTATACCCAGGAGTTGTTGTTACTTGACTACTCTGAACCCTCAGGCTGTTTGGCACCTACTGGAGGAGAACTGAGGTCATTATCTAATAACAATTTCCACTGGTGCTTTTCAATCTGTATTCCTGCATGCAAACATTAAACAGCAGCTTCAAATAAACACAAAAAAGGGGGAAAAAAGACCAATTACATCTGTATTTTCAACCGCCACTACTACTCCTGTTAGTACTAGATCCCTATATGTCAAGTTTTGCATGTTTGTATATCTCAGTTTTAGTAGATTTTATGATCCCCAGAGTCATCAGCTATACTTACCATGTAAAAATCCAGAGTAGGTTTAATCCCTAAAGCTCGTCAGAAGTCAAAAGTTCTCCTCGTCATTCTCAAATTTCTTTACCTTTGCATTTACCCATTAAAGTTTAAAACCTTTGTCAAATTAAACAAGAGAAATACTTCTCTCTCTGTGGAAAAAAAACAACACTGTGACAAAATGACTGCTAAGATTTATTTACCATCTTTCTTTGCATCTCCTTTTTGTGAGGTAGGCATCAAATGTCACATAGGCTGTCTGTAGACTTTGATGGATCAATCTCTCTCCCACCAGCCATCCCCAGGGCTTTCATCTGCTTATCTCTGACCACTGTCTGTCTGCCTGACCGCCTCGCTGCTCATTCACACTCGGAGGCTTCCACACAGCCCTGCAGCTCTCACTCCGTACCCCCAAAATCGAGGGGGGAAAAAAAAACCTCTATACATAACATAGTCAGTGATCTCAACCATTAATGGAAGTGGGTTTTAAAGGGAAACATCTCTCACTTCTCATCTTTAACCACTTTATTCTAAAAATGTACGTCTGTGTTAAATACTGCGTATGAATCATGCCTTGGTGACTTAGCAGTCGCTATTGTTGGGCCTCCTTCAAGCCCATTAATCACATGTGTAAAAGCATATAGACACCATGCTTCCCAAGTTGCAGTTGTGAAAATACTGGTCATTGCTATGATGTCATCACAGATCCCTAACCAAAATGCGCTGAGAAAAATATCCTGGAATAGCAGTAGAAGAGGTAATGTATGAGATGAACATAAACACTAGGGTTTTTCTTCTTGTTATTGCATCAGTCACCCTCCATCTGGGAATCCAACAGAACTTAAGCTAAACTTCAAATCATTATTTGTGGCATTCCTGTGATTTTAATCTGTGTTTAACAAATACTTTTCAAGTTATATGTTTTTGGTTTGGGGTTTTTTGGGCTAATTTGTTGCCGTTTTCAGCTTTACCTGTTAGAATAGAATAGAATAATCCTTTAATTGTCCCACAGGGGGCAATTTGGGTGTAACAGCAGCAAGAAAGGCACATATACAAACAAACAGTAAACAAGACACAGAACAGAAACATACACAATTTTTACATATTTGTAAAAATATGTTGAATGCAACTAGTAGGAAGCTCGAGCTCGTGGTCTGTCTCTGTCTCACACGCTTATTCAGTTTTTCCACTCTTTTTATAGATCTTCACATACAAGCTTATTTACATTAACTACAGAAGCATATTTTAAATGTGACTGCTGCTTCTGGAGGCTTTCCCACCCTCTCCAGAGGGTCTTTTCAGCCACAGGGCTGCTGTAGTGATGGGATTAAGGGAGACCTGGAGCGTGTCCATGTCTGGAGCTGAGCCGGACCATGCTCCGACGACCCACCAACCTCAGCGTTATTGTTCTGCTTCCCAGCGACCCACTCCAGGTGCCAGGCAATAGAGAAGATGCTCCAAACTTTCCCAGGAATGAGGCCTACTGACTAAAATAGTTCATTTAGCACCTTTAGCAACCTTTGCTAACCCCCGCCTCCCCCCAAACACAAACGCCTTCACTTCTAACACTAACTCACTGAGAATCTGAAAAGAAGACTATCATCCCAACAGAAGCAGAAGGGATGTCTTTCTTGCTCTTTCTCTCTCTTGTGTTGCTTGCTCCTTCACTCTTTTAAATCTAAATTCCTCTTTTTTCGGTCGGGTGTGGGGGGCCAATGGGAGGACAGTTGTTTTGTCTTCCTCCATTGGCTGATTTACATCTCCACAGCTTCTCTATCAAAGTGGCCATTGTCAGTTTTGACCTATGAAAATTACAGAGGACACTGGGGGCCTTTCTCCTTTGACAGGCTAGCTAGCACACAGACAAGCGTGAACACACACACACACACACACACACACACACACACACACACATATAAACACATAAAGACACAGTTTAAATACACGCCCACAAGATGCACACTATCCCATTTTATTTATTTTGATTCAACACAGATGATCAGCCAATAGCTGTCCTCTCTACTGTTCTTCCCTTTCTAAACCTCCCGGGACCACAGAAACGAGGGATAGAGAGAAGGAGGAGGAGAAGAAGGGAGGGGAATCATCCAGGAATAAGGAGAGGAATCCATTTGCACACCAATTGTTTTTCCTTCTCTCTGAGCCAGGGAAAGGAGAAAGACCACCTCTTTCCCTCTGTGACCACGGTCCCTCCTTCTCCTCCTCCCTCCTTCCCTCCCTCCTCTGTGAAAGCAGCATGAATGGAGAGCCACATTCAGTGGGGATGAATGGGATGGGGTGGAAATGGGTAGGGGGTCATTCTGACCACCCCAGCCCTCCAATACCAGAGCCACATGTGCAGCATATTAGCATATGAAGCCCTGTCACTGCTGTGTCCACCTCCCAACTGACCCGATTCGTATTCGGGCGCACACAAACACACACATATGCATGCACACACAAACACGTAGATCTTTTGGGTCAGGTGGATGCTGTTTTATCACCAGAAATCTCTGAGCAGTTTAGAGGGATTGTGCATCAACAGGACAGTAAACTTATGGGCAACAGGAGCAGCAGATAGTTAGCAAGACCTGTGGCAGGCAAGCGGGCCTCACACTAAAAACATAGCTAAAAAACAAAAAATGTCAAATTAGCCTCACAATAGCTATAAGAGATGACTCTTCCACCTTTCCACCATCAAAATCAATGGGGAACCCGTACAGCAATCTGGAAATCCACAAACCATTGAACTGTAGTTAAGCAAATTGGAAAAACAAGTGCAAAAAAATGTGAGAAGAGGGCCAAAGAAAATGTACCTTGGGCCCTCGCTGCACAGGGACCTTTTTTAGACTGCCTTTCCTGTTAGACTTTCCCTCATCGAGACAGTGCGTCACACGCAGGGAGTCTGCAAGCCCAGCAGATGTTAACCCTTTGCAAGCTAAACAGCAGTCTTTCCTGAAGAGCGCTCCTCGGGGCCAGTTCACACACTGTCTGCTGGGTCCGGTATGTTTGGACGGAGCCTCTTGCTACTCCACTGTACTACCCTAAGGCTCTAATCTGTTTAACAGCACAGCGGATTTACATGATCATATTACAGCTTCTACCACTCCAGAGTGCTTGTCCACCATTAAAAAACAAACAAACCAAAAAACAGCTCTGGTTTGCGGCCAACTGGCACATGTTGCATGTTGAGTTGTCAGAGCCTTAGACAGTTGCATGGTAATATCATAATATGAAAAATGAAAAAAAAAAAAAAAAAAAAGCACCCCTCACCTCTGTGTTTACGGCCTCTATGTGTGTATGTGTGTGCCTGTGCTGGTAGGGGGCTAGTTATTAATCACTGCTTGAGAGCTGACATCAGGCAGCCAGTAAACGTTAATTAGGACCACCCAATGGCCGGGCCAGTGTCATTAGCTAATTGAGTTTGTTTATGTGTTTGTGGGGACAGAAGAAAAAGCCAAACACAAAAAAAAAAAAAAAGAGTTAAAAGAAAAAGTCCATGGAGGGAGGAGGCAAGGGAGGGAATTTGGAAGGCTGAGAGGGGAGGAAGGAGTGAGGGAGAGATGTGGGCTTGTCTCATCCAGCGCACTGTTGTAGTGACATGTCCTTCAGCTCAATCCATAGGGAGAACTAGAAAGAAGGAGGAAGACAGGGATTATGGAGGAAGCGAAGACAGAAATACAGCCACCCCCTCCACCATCATCCCCACTCCATCCCGGGAACCTGAGGCCTCAGTCATGGCTGGAAACTTACTCCGCAGACAAGCTATGGAAAGAAAGACTTACAAAAAAAAGGCACAGCAACATGATTTTCCCCACTTTTTCTCAGAATCTTTTCACATTGTGTTCTAACCCTCCAAAACCGCTGATTTCAGCAGGCTCTTTTTTTTTTTTTTTTTTTTTTTTTTTTAAATCAAACACATGCACCCCACACACAAACATATCCGCATGTATACAGTTTGTGCACACGCACACATCAACAAGCATGAGCTCATGCACCCTCCAGCCTTTCCCCCCATGTGTACGTTTCACACGCCACTTCTGTTGCCTCCCTTGGGTGTTTAGAGTGATGCTGTGTGTAGAGAGCAGCCAACCAAACAGCCCTGCATGGTCTCAGATGGCTTGGTGTGGCTGGCTGTGGTTATGCCTGTTGAGTTCGCCTGACCGCCACATGATGAATCACATCCCAGCTCCATCCAAAACGGCACACAGAGGCCGATACACCGGTTCCCTCACCAACACAGCTCGTAGCAGTGCAAGGCGGGAAAAACAACTGTCCTCTACCCGCTTTCTGCATGGAGATTAATTTTAACAAGCCAAGTCAGAGCTCTCAACAGCAGCAGGCTACAGAGAGAAGAAAGAAAAAAAAATCAAAATCCACCAAGGAGCAAAGGGGGGAGGAGGGAGAAAGCTGAGCCACAGCCCTCTGCTGTCAGGGTCTCTCTTCTTCCCTCTCTGTGATTTGTGCCCTTGGCCAGGTCCGATTCATGTCCCACAGATAGCTCAGCTCAGCTCATGCCCCAGTAGGCTTGTTAAAGCAGTTGAATGAATGCCTACATGTAATGATTGGGCCCAAAAGCTAGGACAAAAACAACAACAAGAGAGCAAATCTAGGTGGACAGACGACAAAGTGAGACATTGCCCAGTTTGTTTTGTAACTTTCTGGTGCAGGATTTATTTTTTTTAGGCAGCTTAGCGGTCATTGAGATCATAGTTGTCTGCTGGTGAAACAGTTCCGATTTCAATTACAGTCAGTCAGTGACACAAAGGGGGAGGGGGGGGGGGGGGGGGGGGAGAGAGAAATATGAAAGAAACAATTCAATTTAAGCAAAGTATTCACTCTTCCACTGTGCTTTGGGGCACATGGCCTTTCTGTGTTAGCTAAATTTAAAGAGAAACAAAAAAAAGTCACTGTTGCAAAAAAATAAAAAAATACAATTTTCACATTTTCTGTGAAGCCTTATTTTTCCCATCTGCGATTTTAAATAAATTCCAAAGTAAATTCAAAATTTATTTTTAAAAAAAAATGTGTTTTATGTAAAGTGATTGATTTACAGCTCTACAGTAGAGCTATCATTCATTTTGAAAGGGGAATTTTATTTATCGACAGCTGCACTTCTTGATTTTTTTTTTTTTAATACACTCCTGAATTCACAGTAAATTCAGGACTGTACACAGAGTGTTCAGAATCACATTGCACATGGTGCTGCAAGCCAATTTTACTCATGATCTGTGGAAAAACTGATTTCATTTAGAACATTAAAGGCAGACACTCCACGCATGAATCTAAACTGCACTTCTGGGGTGTGCACGTTCAGTTACATGTGTCTTATTTGAGTTTGTCTGACAGAAAGGTGCCTGTTAGTGTGTTCAGAACAGTATGTGTACTGTCTGGCTGCTAATACGTCACCAGGGATTCTGCTTAGCCAATCACCTGTGAGCTTGCACTCCTGAGTGGAGAACGGCACTCTTCCAGTGAATAGGGTGAACAGCAGAGAGGGGGGAACAAAACAAAAGAAAAGAATGAGAAAAATAACCCATTAACGAGGTAGATTGCTGTTACCATGGCATCTTGGCATGGTTAAAGAGCATGGAGCTGTAGCTTACCTGCCTCCACCCCCACTTTCCCCAGTGCTCAATCTCCCCTCCCCTCCAGCACACCTTCTACATGCCCCAAAGGAGCACTGAAGCACTCTGTGGAGCACATCCATGAGCAAAGCTTCTCAGCTAGGCAGGGGTGGAGAGACAACCACCTGCACTCTGGGATTCAGGGAAGAAACTCTAAAATTAGCCCCAGCATGGGGTGCAGGAACAGGCGAGAGGGTCGAGGAAGGGAGTGCGGAAGAAGAGGAGAGAGAATGAGGGTGGGAGGAAAAGGAGTACGATGCAGAGACATGGCAGAGAGGGTGGTGACAGCACACATCTACTGAGACGCCTCTCTGCACATTCACTAGGCTGTGGCAAATTAAATGTCTGATCTAGCACTTCATAAATATAAAGGCACACACACACACCTCTCCACACACAATTATGCATGCTCATAAAACCAGCTCTCACACATCCACACATTCCTGCTCACAGGTGCTAAACACATACAATATCCACACACACACACACACACACACACACACACACACACACACACACACACACGCATCATCATTAAAGGAGTTGCTCATTGTGAGATCGGGCTGTGGCTACACTGAGGCTTAAGCTCCCCGAGTGGTCCAGTGTCAGTGGGCATCTGTGTCCCCATGTCCCACTTAGTCCCCTGCCGAGGAGCCCAACCTGCCGCTCAGTGTGGAAGAGGAGAGGGCAGATGGGTAGAGTCCGATTATAGAGTTGTCTGACCTCCCTCACAGGCAGCTCTGTGCTCTATGCCCAGGGCCAACACAGAAAGAGTGTTTGTTGTTGGTATTAGGAGCTAAACGGCTTAACGGTTAGCAGACGTGCTTCCAGAGGGTCGAGCACACAGTTTTGACTTGCTGCCAGACCCTGAGAGCCAAAAGCGATTCAGGCATGGTTCACAAACAAAAAAAAAAGTAAAGAAAAGGATATGCAGGGTTTTCTGGAGAAAGAAGAAGAACTTAACTGTAATTAAGAGACGTGAGTGTGCAGAAACTGAATCCTGTGCTTTTGCAAGAGCAACTTTCTGCATTTTGTTTTAAAGCTTACTTAGCCATTCTGTATCTTGCAGCCAACTTTGTGTAGCAACACAAGATTTTTTATTAATCATAGGCCACTGCAGCAACAAAACACAATAAAGACGGCTAAACAGTTATCCGTTATTTACTCCCACTTGCACATTCTGCTGAACTTTTGCACCTCTCTAGCTCAGAGGGGTAAAACTCCAGTGACTTCCTGCTGGACTCTCCAGTGTCTGTCTTCAGAGACACCCTCTAAAATTAACACAAAGCAACAAACACATGTTAGTGTTTCCGGCAGCTAAGCCGCTTAATTATATGTGTGCTGCATGTGTCTGTGTGTGTGTTTATTAATCTAAGTTTTGTAAATGAAAAGCACACACGGCCAGTTTTTTCTGTGGACTTCTTCTACAAGTCTATGTACAAACCATTTCTAACATAAATACACAAACTAAAAAGTAAACTGCACTCAGATTAAGTTGAAGTACTGCTAATAGATTGTGTCAACTGTGAGCACAGGCCGAGATGAAAAGGGCTACAGTAATCCCCTCTAGCCTGTTGATTTCCCTAATCTCCTGCTTTTGTTGTTGCTGGAGCACAGAGGAGGGTGTGACAGGGTCAGGGGTGAAAGTTAAGAGCCTATATGGCTAGAGGATGGGGACAGATGAGGTTTCGTGCCCCGAGACGACTCTGTGCCTTTGGCTGAAACCACTAACTTCCTTTTTAACCTCTTCACTTGTCCCACCAGAAAAGAGATAAGAGCAAACAGGGAGGCCCCGTTTAGAAACACAAACATGTTTCTGACTCCCACTGTTGGACAGCTAGCCCTGTTGCACGCCTCATCCACAAGCACACACATGCTCTCCGACTAAGCGCGCCTTCGGCTTTTTTTAAGTTTTGATCCACGCAGAAGAAAACATCTTTAAAATTCCTTCACATGGGAATTCCTCCCGCTGGATTTCTTTTTACTTGTCTTTGGTTTTTTTCCGGTCAAAACAATTACGAACTTGTTATGGAAACAGCAGAGATAACAAGTTAAAGGTCATAGCGCTAGAAAAACTGTGACCGGTTTGAACGGTTGTACTACACAACAGAAAAATCTCCTGAATGTAGACTAACTGGAAAAGTTTGGACAAATGCAGCTCAAAAAGAAAGACGCAGAGAATGACGTCTGAGTTTACACACCTGCCAACACTCTTTTTGCCCAACATTATTTTTTTCTTTCCTTTTTTTTTTTTTTTGTGGAGGTGTGAAGGTCCCTCCCTGAGGCCAAATACCTGTGGGATTATTACAGCACAGCCTGAAACACGCTCGGCCAAAAGACCTACCCACTATCTTGGTAAAAACAACATCCAAGCCGGGGCGCAGGAGAAATCCCCGGCCTTTATGTGAAAGGCGACTGGAGGAGATGAGGTTGCACTAGCATGTCTTCTCCTCTGTGACCCCAGGGGGTGATAGGTTGAGAACAGTGGCTTGCATTGTTTGCCTGTTCTACCCCACCCCAACTCCTCCACCCTGCCTTCTCTTCACCTCATACCCCACCCAGCTGAAGATCGAGTTAACTCTTGCCTGCGGTCACTCCACCTTGCAGAAACTGAATACTGTGCCGTTCTCCATTTCTCTCGCAGGCCAGCTTGTGAGAGGTTAAACTTTCAGCCCCTTTTTCCACATATGATTCATTACCACCAGAGCCTCACTGAGGAGAATAAAGGCGGTGGAAGAGACCTGTTGCACCGCAGCATGCAGATATCAATCAGCCAGCGTGCTGATACTGTGGGCTTTGAGCCCATGGGCTCCTCTGAGATCTCGTGTGCAAATGTATTCCTTAGGATCTGTGTAATTATCAGTTTGTGTGTGTCAGTGCTACAGAGTTTGCACTGGTGATAATGTACATGTGGAATTTATGAATGTGTTTGTAGAAAGGGAAGAGGTTCCTTTGTCTTGTTCCCAAAGCTAAGGGGCAGAGCAGGGAAGCAGGGCTGGCCAGTGACTCATAAATCACAAGAGAGGATAGAGAGTAACAGCTCAAATTAAGATAAAACCTCCTTAATTATCAGCTAAACAGCCTGGTGTCCCCTCTCTCCCTGGGCTATCTGTCACCCAGCAAGCAGGCCCAGTCACTGGGGGACAGGCTTTACTGCTCCTTACACACAGAGTGGAGCTGACACACACACACACACATCTGTCGTTCTCTATTTTAAAAACACACAATCTTCCTGTTTTTCACAAACACATTTAAAAAAAAGTTGTGCACCCATATCGCCATCTAGCACGCAGCTGTCAATCACAGTTTCTTGCAACACCGCATCTGTTAACCCCCCCACCACCACACACACACACACTCAAATGCATATATATTGTCCTCCTCTTCTTGTCTCTTTGCTTATTCACTGCACCAATTATCATTACCCTAATGATTTCTCAATGGCCCTCAGTCCTCTCCCTCTTCAAAGGCTATCTCTACCTTGCCCTCCTCCCTCTCAATTTAGGGCCCAATGAGATGTCCTGACATCCTTGTGTGCTATCATTGGCACGCACACAAACACACACTCGCGCACACGAGCAAGCCCTGTTGCGTGCCCCAGAGGTGCGTAGCGAGACAGTAGGTGGGGAAGTTCGGCAGCACGGGTGTACTCAAAGCTGGAGAGAGTGGTTCAATTTGTGCGTGCATGTCTCGGCTCACATATTTGTGTCAGAGAGGGGAAAAAAACAGAATGAGAGAGAAAAAGAGGAGAAGAAAGAGAGAGCAGAGAGAAAAGGAGAGACCAAAGAACTATTTTGGCAAATTTGGTGTTTAAATGTTCTTTTTTTTCCCCACTAACTCTTCTTCTTTTTTTCTCCCCCTTCAGTTCTCTTGGAGGCAGTGTATTGATTTTATATTAGGCCTGAGCTACCATCTGGCTGCTTTTCATTCCTCTGTTTTTACAAAGCACAGAGAGCACAGAGAAAGACAGAGAGAGAGAGTGATCGAAAGAAAGCCGGCAAAAAATTCATTATGCGTTAAATAAAGACAGTCAGAGCATGCAGAACAGTTTTTGTGTGTAAGTGCGGGACAAAGTGTGTCTGTGCTTCAACATATCAGTTTATGTCAGAGAATTATGTGTGTGATGTCTTATATACAAGCATGTGGGTAAAGAATGCAAAGCTTACTAAATGAACTGCATGGAATTTTCTGAGTTTTCTCAGGGGAAATTCTTCACACCCCCACCCATAAGTTCCTTTATCCTTTTCCTCATGGTTGTCCCTTATTGACAAAAAGAAAAAGACAAACAAATAGTACCCAAGAGAAAAATCTCAGCCCCCGAGAGCCACAAATCTTTGTCTCCCTCCATCGTTCCCATTCTTTTCCCTCCCCGTCTCTTAGGAGCTAGGTAAGCAAGCACACAGCTCTGTCTCATTGCCTCCTATCACCCATTGATTTGTTTCATCAATGTGTGATCGTCTGATGACAAATATTTAACATCCTGCCACAGTATTGATCTGAATACTCTGAGTGAAATGGGAATTGGGGATATACTTTCCCCTCAAGAGGTCAGGTTTGTGTTTGCTGTCTGTCTGCAGTTCGTTCCGCCAAAAGCACGTATTGTTTTTCATGACTTCACTGGTGTACATCGCACGGGCTGCAAAGTTCATGTGACACTGCAAAGTCGTCTGTGGGATTTCAGTTTTACATCCGTGCATATTTTACATGCTGAGAAGATCTCGTGTGGTGACAATGCTGAATAAAATACAAGATATAGCATCAGTTCAGTGAGTTCTTATACTGAAATGCAATGTTAGACTCTATGGGAGAAGGGGAAAAAAAACAGAATATGTTTGGTTTCACATAGCCTCGCTGCGTTTGAGGATGCTAGCATAAGGCTGCTGATGCTGAGTAAGTTGTCAGTAAGTGTGGCTGTAGGGTACTGAGATCCAGGACTGCTCTGTGATTAATGGTAGGGGACGCGCCCCACTAATTGTGGATCCTGACACAGGCACACGTCCCCAGACAAAGCAGGACAGGGTAGAGCAGGGTGCCATGCTCAATCACCTTCCAGTGGAAAGCTCGTGTGCTGCTCTGATGAGGGGGGGGAATCAGTGCTAGGAAGGTCACAGGATATCTAGTGATGACAGTGAAGGAGAGTTCAGAAGAGCCTTTGGTATCTAACCAACTATAGGAAGTATAGTAATTGGAAGTATAGTCAAGGGTCTGTGTACAGCCAGGATAGGGATTTACAGAGTCGCAGAAACTTCAAGTACTAGTAATCTGTCCTTACATGCAAGTGATTACTCATTAGGTCTTACTTCATCCGCATTACATTATCCTGATTGGATCTGAAATAAATCTGCATGAGGTCTGTGTAACTAAATGCACCTGTTGCAATATGGCATCACAACAACTTTATTGCTTAACTGCATTCGGTTCTGCAAGGACTTCATCACAATGTAAAGTGTGCTACTTCTCTTTGCTTCTCTCGGCTGCACCATACGCAGGTCCAAAGTCCTTGCATTTCCCAGGAGTTAGTGTTTTTAAACATACTTCAACTCCATAATTTTACAATACAGGCAAGCTTTTTACTGGACTGACCCATGGACTCTGAAGAATAAATGAAGAATAAATGGGCCCCAAAATGCAAATGCTCTGTGCTTTTCTTCCACCTGCCGGCATCTTTTGAGAGCGAGGACAGATGGATGTCATGAATTGGCTGAAGCGAGGGACTCCAGACATTCAGCTCTATTAAGAAATCCCTTAATAGGGGGAGGGAGCCGGGCGGTTTTCATATTGTTTCTATCAGCAAAGAAGTTACTACAATGGGACAGTTCTCAGAAAGACTCATACTGTTAACATTTTTTTTGAATGTTAATAGAGTTTTGAGTGCATTGGGTTATTTTTTTCCAAGCATGTGTGGGGAGTTGTATTTCCATGTGTGTGTATGCATGCATTAACATTTCTTAATTGTACCTTGGTGCCTCCACAGCTCCATGTCCTGGGTCTAAGTCATTCAGGCAGCGCCCCCCTTGGTCCCTCCTTGGCCCCCTAGGCCCCCAGGCCCCTGTGAGCTTCCCACAAAAAGTCCACAATGCTATTCAAACAATAGGCCAAGGGACAAAGAGCACATTTACACAAGTAGAGGGGTTTTTTTGAAAGCAAAAAGGCACTGTTTGGAAGATTTCCAAACTTCTCTCCCCTCCCAAAAAAAAAAAAAAAAAAAAAAAACGACCACCCCACACCCCACCTTCCAACTCCTTAGCTTTAAAAAAAAAAAAAAAAAAAAAAAAAAAAGTTCACCATTCCAGTGATGGAGACGTGGGAGCCAAATATACTACATCCAGCCCAATCCCACCCGCCAATGCACAAGCACCCCCAATTTAGCCAAACCCCCTCTTTACAGGACAAAAGCCCTTTAGAGCCTAAGTGTATGTGAGGGCTCTGGTGGATACTATAGTGGTTTAAAGACCGTGGAGGCCTCTAAGAGACACTTCTTTTACTCTCAGTCTCCCTCCATTTCTCTTTCCTTCTCTCCCTCACTCTCTCCGTCTTTCTGACTCTCTCTCTCCCAACCAGTGAAAGGTTCAGCAAGGGGTAGGAGTTTAGAGAGAGATGGGAGGGGGAGGTGAGAGTGTAGAGGGTGCTCTTATGTCAACATTGTGGTATTTTCCCAAAGATGCATATCGCCTCTATACAAATAGGAGATGTATTTATAGGAGTACATAGAAAGCTGCGTGAGTGTGGAGTGTTTGGCCGAGCTTTCTGGCCACGGACCCCACGGCTCCATGGATGGTCTTCATGGCTAGTGAAATTGTTATTCTTTAGATGCACGTTGGCTGGGAAACACACAAGTTCTCAGGCGACCACACAGTATTCTCCCTCCCAATATGGCTGCCATGCAGAGGCGCCCATTGATGGAAAATGCCCAGTATCAAAGATCTTGACTGGAGCCAATATCCCAAGGCTTCTTTGTCGCTGTGTCACACATGGCATGTGGCTGGGCAGCTATGGTATGTTTGAGAAAACAGAGCAAGCGAGCTGCATTTCTATGCTTCTATGACACACAAAACCCAATTAACCTGTTTAGAGCTGCAATAACTGCTGGATTTAGGTCTATTACAACAACAAATTGACACAGAGGAAGATCGTGAGACTGCATGTCAGACTGTGATACAGTTTTCTCTTTGGGATGGCAAAAATAGAGTTTCAGGTAGATACCAGTTGTTTGTTATTCACAAACTGTGAGCTCAGAAAAACCTGTGAGCACAAGCCCTTGTCCTGCTATTTAAGAGGTCAGCCAAACCAGACAGGTAGGCAGGTAGCGTGTCACCACAGGAGTCTCCTGGCATGCACAGACTGCAGTGACTCTCTAGGAAATTTAGCACCTTGGTATGAGCAAACACAATGCCTAAGCATAGCCTAGATTTAGCCGACAATAAAAAGCACTTGAACCTGTTTTGATCAGTAAGCAGACACCCAGTCTATCCCTAAAAAAAGACATGCCTTTTGATTTAAGTGACTCACTCCTGTCAGCTCTATTGCATTTTACTAGTCTAACCAGTGTCATCCACGACTTTGAACCTGTTGTCCTTTTGTACAAAATGTTCTGTGAGAATAGACACGTGACACACAAAACTGCCTTATTATGAACAAATGCACTGCATGCTTGGAGAGATTAAATGCTTACATTGCGCACTCCGCGTCGCGCTAAGGCAAATAAACGTGTTGGAGTATTAAAACCAGACAATCTCCACCTTAAGTTTTATAGTGAACAGAACGATCAGCATTTATTCCCCATCTATCTCACACTCACAGTTATTCTCCCGCCCTAAACAGGCACTCCCGACTTATATGACAGTCCCTCACATAACCAGTCTCTGCTGTTTGCTAACGCTGCAGCTCTCTGTGCTTCACGCTCACAACAGGCTGTGCAATCCTACACAGCAGGCGCCAAGTACAGCAGCAAGCACAAACACACCTGAATGACACAGACAGGGTCCTGGAGGGAGCTCCACTTTGTGTGTGTGCGTATCCTAGACCGCAGTGATGAAGGTTGATCGCTGGTCCTGTTAGGTAGCATTGACGTCTCCACCTCAGAGCTGGCACACAGGGGAGTTATTGATTAGCATTAAGCATCCATGCAGATGGCCAATAAAGAGCAGGTGAGCCAAAGAGGGTCTGGGGAGTGGAAAAGGGTGTGTGTGCGTGCGTGCGCGCGCGCGCGCATGCTGAGGCTGCTGGAAGTAGTGAGACAGAAAATTGGAGAATAACTGATTTATTAATTTACATTTCTGTTTCAGTTATATGCCTTTTAACATTATTTGTATCAAGAACTAATTTTATTGTTTTTCTTTTTTTTTATTGTCATCACTGCTGATTTATTAGAGATGTATTAGAGGATGGGAGCAAAGATGTCAGGGAAGTTGAGGGAATAAAATGCAACACATGTCGTAAGCAAGTATACATGAAATGAATTGTCTCGGCTTCTAAATCCACCAGGAAGCCACATTTTCCAGCATTTCTCATGCGCCTGCTTCAGGCTTTAATATGACACCGGTTCCAGCACGCTTGTCAGGTGTTATGTATCAGTCCACAACTTTCCTGTCACATCTGTCGCTTGGAATATACTCTAGATTTCCCTGATCTTCAGAATACGCACACGGTATTTCACAGTATTTATTATTCATTAAATAGACAATCTGTGTTTAGCTTGTTCTTGTATTTAGTGTGTGTGTGTGTGGGGGGGGGGGGGGGGGGGGGGGGTTACTCTTAGAAAAAACAAACAAAATGAAAACACCAAGGCCACCTTTAACGTCATATTTATTGTTATTCAGTTACTCAATAAAACATATACAGATATATACAATATGCAGGAAAACAGACGACTGCACTTTACATATTATTAAAAAAAGGAAACAAAAAAATCAGTTTTTAAATTGCCGTCACAGTCCTCCATCTATTGTTTGAGAAATTCAAATTCAACAGAAGCTTTATTTAAAGATTACAAGATTGCCTAACACACAGCAAATTTTCTCTTATTATACATGTGCAATACCAATAATCTTTTTTTCAATTCCCTTATTTATCAATCCCTTGACCTCCATTTTTTTCCCCTTTTTTTAGTTTTCATTGGCTGAGTTGTATACAAGTGGTTGAGCTCACAAGATCTACAGAAGAGAAAAGCAGAAAAAAGTATAGAATAGAATAGAATGAGGGAAAGACATTCTCAGAAATGCAAATAATAGAGAGCTACAACAAACCTTATGATTTAGAGCAGCAAACGATAAAGGTTAAATTTCGCGTTGACAAAGAGGAACAACTTTGTGTTCACAAGGAAAATTGCTGAGTTACATTCAAGCGTAATCCCGCCTTCCTCTCGTTCTCCTTTTTAGTATTTGGGGTGTTTCTGAACCACTGGGCCATATTTAATTGTAATACAGGAGTGAAAGGCCAGGATTTTATTTTATTATTTGGGGGGGGGGGAGTTTTAACTGACATATGCCGAAGTTGCCATACACATTACAAAGGCAATCTTAGCTAAGTTTAAGAACAGGTAGTAATATAAGTCATAAGACTAAACACTGGTATACAATCAAAGCCAATGACAACTTCACCTCTCTCCTTATGCTTCTCGTTTTTGCGTTCTCCTCCTTTAACATTTCTTATTTTTCTTCAACCGAGAAAAGAAAAGAAAAATAAATGATTTGAGGTTTTCCAGATGTGGGCATCGTCGAGTAGAGCCCCGTGCTGTTATTGTCCAGCAGTTTTCTTAAGTGTGACTGCATGTATCAGAAAACAAAACATGGTGTTCGAGTGTCTGTGAGCATGTGTGTGTGCGTGTGTGTGCGTGTGTTTGTGTGCGTGCACGTGTGCGTGTGTGTAGCTGTATTTGTGTTCCATTTGTGAGTGTAAATGTCTTTCTCTCCCTGAACAGGCAAGAGCGGCACACAGTCGTTCCATCCACAAATTAACATAGTCGCATCCTTATCGTGGTTAAATGTCTCTGAATCTCTCTTTCTTGATATTTTCTGATCTTCTTTAATTCATCCTGCTGGGTCATCGTCTTCTTCTCTTCTTTTCCCCCCCTCAAGTTAGTGCCGCCACAAACGTCCCAAATCGGTTTGAGATATCAGAGTGGAGAGAGCGCCACGACGAGACGGGCCCCCCTCGGCCTTTACTGTCCCCGAGCTCGTCTGTGCAGTGGACAGACAGGCACTGCAGGTGGGTTCCTCCACTGCTCCCACCTCCTACAGCCCCAGGGGCTCCAGCTCCAGGCTTACTCTGGGTGAGCTCAGATTCTGCAGACAGACAACAACAGAGAGGAAGCGGTTAATTAAGACAGCAGAAAAATGGAAAAAACAACTTCAAGCAGTTGGCATTCTCTGATTCAGACGAACCATTTAAAGTACACACTTTTAATTAAACAAGTGTCATCTTCACATCCCACTCTAAATCTGCACTGTGAAATTAATTCAACATTATTCCACCACCCATCAATAAGACCCGAATAGGAGGATACAAGCAAAAGCTCCCCTCTCCTCGCATCCGCCTCCTGTCGCCTGATATAAACACGTGAAAACACGGGCGTACGTTAAATGTAAGCGCATATATTTTGGCTGCGACCAGGCATGCAAATGTGGAACCCTCCTAATGACCTCTGGTCAGTGGGCCAGAGAGTACCGAGACACCTGTCCTTTAGCCCCGCTTGACCCAATTTACTGGTATAATGATCATGCCCCAGCATCGACCCTGTGTCACCAATGTGTGAAGCGTCAT
Organism: Rhamphochromis longiceps; assembly: GCF_057381845.1. Classification (NCBI taxonomy): domain Eukaryota; kingdom Metazoa; phylum Chordata; class Actinopteri; order Cichliformes; family Cichlidae; genus Rhamphochromis; species Rhamphochromis longiceps. The sequence continues at coordinate 9,136,046 of NC_140568.1, read as the reverse complement.
AATAAATGGTTGCAAAAAGCCTTGTGTTCTGTTCAGTGGAAAAATTAGCCAGGAGAAGATTTTTTTATTTATTTTTTTAAATGTGGCACATCACAATTCATCAAACATATCTGCCAAGATGCAGACTGTAGCAATCAGAGAGAAAAGAGGCCAGAAATAAGGAAAAGTTGGGAAGCAGGCACATAAAAAACTAAAATAAGAGAAACACTAGCAAAGAGTTAGTGCTAGGGCTAGGTGTTATGACACAAGTGTTGCATCCTGTGTTTTGGGCTCTGCCTCCAAGCGAGCCCAGAGCAAAGAGAAAATGCGTATAAAGATGTTAAGGATCCTTCACTTAAATCAGTCCGATTAATCTCCCATCTCCTCCCCACACAAAACATACTCTGTGCGGATGGTTGAAACGGATCGGTGTGCTGCACGAAGACGAAGACCTTTGAGGTGCAGGGACAACTAGATGTCTGAGTGTAGAGACAGGTGGAAAACAGCGCTGACAAGCTGAGTTACATGCGTCAGAGAAAGGAGAGGCTGTGATAGACGACAGTCTGGGCACAGAGGCTGCAGATCACAACGCACCAGTCAGGCTAGCGCTCACCTAGGAGAAAAGAGAAGCATCGCGCCAGCCCCTTTCTCATCCCTTACCCTGTGTTCTCTTTTTGCTCATCCTCCTTTGCTTCTTAACCATGTTTTATTTTCGCTTTGCTTACCATTTCCATCTCCCTTCCTCTCTGCCCTCATAAAAGGCTTAGGCAGCAGCGATTTTATGCAGGCAGAGAGAAGGCCGAGCTAGACTAGATAAGACCATGCAGCTAGGACAACCAAGAAAGGCAGGAAGACATGCAGGCGCTCAGGCGGGCTTGCCCCCCAGCCCATCTGGGCTGCGACCACTGGAATGGAAAAGTGGGGGGATTTGGTGAAAGGTCAGGCAGCCAAGCCTCCCCGTTGTTCTCCATTTCATCTGCATCTCTGACTGCCGGTCTCTGTGAGCTCTTCTCTCTGTCTCTCTGTCTCCATCTCCCTCCCAAGGACTACAGACGTGGTGTAAGTGGAGGCTGAGGGTGCAGGGGGTAAGGGAGAAATGAGGATTTAGAGCGGTGTTGGTGGCAGTTGTGACAAGATCTCACATTTGCCAGAGGGTCCAGTCATACACCTCAGCACGGCTGATCCCCAACCCCCTGCCAGTATCGCCCCCCCTCTCCACCGTAACCACTCACACTCCCTCTTCCCAGCACTGTGCCCTCCAGCACCCGCCAGCAGCTCATGCTAGCTGGGCACAGCAGGGTCCGCACCGGCCTGAATAGGCAGCCAAGCGTTCCCGTGGCTCACTGCTGACACACAGCAAACTGACAACACACGCACCCAAAAAAAAAACCCAAAAAAAAAAAAAACCCCACACACACACACAACACGCCAACCGCTGCTGCCACTGCCATACTCACACAAGCCCTCAGCTGCTGCTCCACGTGCACACACATACGCCTGACTACATACGGACGTGCACGCAGAAAGACACACACACGAACCCGGCTACACACATTACTCAGCTTCAACACAAGGAAAAAGGTGGAAAATACACTAACAAAAAAATGTATGCATAGTCTAATACAACAAAATGAATATTTCCCACAAACATAAATGCATCCTTTTCATATTCTCACAGTTTATTTTACACATATACAAGCATAAGAAATGCTTTAAAAATACTACTAAACACAGGAGGAAAAAAATGGGGTGATTGCCATTTAGCATTAAAAACATGTGCAAAATCCAACACACAAACACTTGACCACCACATGATCAAATATATTAGTCAGTATGAGTATTATGAGAGAGACTGTGATTTTATGGGTTGAGGGGGGTAAAAAAAAAAATCCTGACACTACATTTAAATCGCAAGCATTATCCATGCCGACGGATTTGTTCAAAAGGTGGAAACGACGGTGTGAAATTCTAAATCACACCAGACCAAATCCCAAATCACCATGACATTTTACAAGCAGGAGAATCTTTTTTTTTCTTCTACCCCCCCCCCCTCAATAAGATCTATCTTGTTAGGGTTGTTCACTGACGAAGGTAGAATTCATATCCACGGTAATATCTCAATAATAGCCAATTCATCTGAAGAGAACAAGTGCTTAGCTTCAACAAGCACGCGGGGAAAATACCTAATAAAACGGAAACGGCACAAGCAGCTGCGCCGAGCCACAAATACACCTAAATATCCTTAACCACATTACAGCCACAAAAGATTACCAAAGTGATGTGTTAAGTAGGCACTGAATTTAACGTGATGCTCTTAAATCACCATATCTCTTACCCCAAGTGCAGTACATTTTTATTTGGTACCTGGTGATGATGCTCCCACACACACACACAGACATGCAGGCACAGCAGCAGCAGGGTTGTGGAGCTGTCTCACAGACACAGCCAGAAACAATTTACAGAGATGAGTAGAGCTCGAATGCCATGAAGGCAGGGAGCACAGCGCACAGCTCTGGTTGTCTGGATGACACCAATGTGTCTGGGAGCTGACGGCCTGACACGGGTTTACATGTCATGCCGCACACACTCAACACACCCGAAGCAACGCAGGAAGATAAACAATGGCTGCTCCGAGTCTGTATCCTCCACCCATTAAATAATAAGTATTACAGCGGCAATTCATTTTTTTCACTTACTCTTAAAAATAATGACGACTGACGCACGTATTGCATGTTTTTTTTTTAAATTAACTGATAGAAGGAAAGAAAAATAAATAAAAATCAATGCATGCCACATATTTGAATCTACAAAAAGCCTCCATCACACACATTTCCCAGGACTCGGGATCTCATGCGGCACACGCATGTGCAACCCCCTCCCCCCCCTTTTTTGTTTTGTTTTTTTAAATCCCGAGCTCTAGACTTCCATGACGACACTTCACCTTTAACCTCACACTCCTGAGGCCGTGACCCCATCCTCTCTGAACACAAACCAGACCAATCAGAATGCTCCACTCACTCCGAAAAGAAGAAAAAAAAAAAAAAAAAAAAAAAAAAAAAACACCCAAAGGCCTCCGCTCCTATGACAGTGTTTGACATCAGGTCAGATTCCTTTAGCATAACAACTAACACTATGGTGTTGTGTGAGGAGTCTGTCTTTGTCAGCACAAAACACCCGTTACAATCCACAGAGAAAAAGCCACAGGAAAAGACGTGCAAGAGTAAAAGTTTTGCATCTCTTCAGGAGTCAGACATAACCAAAGATGAGCAGAACACTTTGCAATCTTCATTATATGGTTTCAGTGAAACCTCAGAACATGCCAAAAATGATCTGAAGCGTCTAAGCCAAATAATATCCCTAAAAACAAAGAAATATGTTGAGTCAAGCCTTAATAAAGATCAGTGGGGCTAACAAAGGTACTGTCCCAGGTATCCATGCACCGGGGGGGGGCGCCTGCAAACTCCCCCTCATCTCCACCCAACTGCCGAAGTGTGACCTTTCCCTCAGAGCAGAGAGGATATCTGCGGGGAGCAGGGGCACATTTCTCAGGCAAGGGCACAGAGGTTATTTTGGTTTGAATTTCCTCTCTGTTCTCTGGCCTGAAACATAAAGTGGGGGGAAAAAAAAGAGAGAGAGAAAAACTTGCCCAGGCAGGCTCTGCCCCCAGCATTTGTTACCTTCTCACCAACAACACACCCATTGCCATCTCCTCAAACTCATACCCACACAAACGCACGCACACACACACGCACACCTCTGCCTCTGGCCACAAGAAGCGCTTAGTAAACCAGACACAAATCAGAAGTGATTTAATGCCTCTTTCATAACTCACAACCATGTCCGGGACCTGTCCAACATGTCATCCAAGTCAGTGACATATTGATCTACTTCACTGTCTCTATTTTGTTTCACAGCACAGTACTGCGTGCTTCGGTCTTTTCGGAAGGGTTCGCGCACACATGAAAACAAAGGCTACTCGAAGATGTTTCTCATGCCTTTGGATTTTGTTTCGAGCTAAAACAATAATGTGCCCAATTTCATTTTTCACCACAACCTGCCACACACACAAAAACAAAACAAAGAAAACCCAAATCAACATGTACAGTGTAAGGAGTAAAATATAGAATATTATACTGTTTATTTAGTATTTTTCTAATTGGTGTTAAGTAGGGACAGTTTTATGGACAGACATATTTGAAGAGCTATAGATACACAGCTACACTGGGAAAAAAAAAAAAACTCCTACACACAGACTAGAATGAACAATGGTTGTGGTGCATGAAAGTGATGGAAAAATTGAATTATTTTCTCTTCCATAAATGCAAATGGTAGCTATTACCTCCTCACTCACCTCGTGAGCGAAACCACAGATGTTCTTTTAAGGGGAAAAAAATAAAAACACACACACACAAAACTTCTCTCTATCTCTCTTAGTTTCTCTTGCCCGCCATCGGTTTCTACTTCTGTCTCCCAAGAGAAACAGCTCCAGTGTCATAACTCATTTGTCAGTTCCACAATACAAATTAAACACTGCCTGACGACTACCTGTATGGCACATAACATAACCGCTCCTGGCAGCATGACAACATCTACACCTCTGGAAAAAAGAAAGTAAAAACACACACACACACTTTTTAAAAAGCTGCACTTGACTAACAGTGAATACATGAACCCAGGACATCTTTCGGGACCTTTGTATCAAACTGATTTTTGGGGTTTGGTTTTTTTGAAATGCGTCTGTCTTCTTTGGACCCCTGTGTCGCTAAACAAGACACGTGGACATTTTTGGAGGCTTGCCACTTGCACCCACATTCAAATGCTTGGAACTCCTCCCTCTGTGCATCGCCTAGGTATAATCAGCTTTCCATTCCTTGCTGCTTCCAAGGAGAATATTTACCACATGCTGAGACAAGTTTCATTTTATTCTAACACTTTTCCCCAGGGAAAACAAAACACCGGATGCAGGTTCTATTTTGAAGAGTTGAAACTCCAGCAACGCAAAAAAAAGTCTTGACACTTTGGTTCGTCTTTTTCTCTCACTCTCTCATCATCAGTCACCAGCACGTGTCTTTAATAGGCTTCCTTTGACTGTCTTGCAAAGATCCCAAGGAACATGTCACACGCAAACAGAAACTGTCTTAAATCTAGATGCTTTAAATATAAAGACGGATGCATTTCGATACTGTATACTTTACACTCAGAGTAAATACTCTTAAATGTTTTGTTAGGAATCACTGTGCACGCGCTCCAACGGGAGAGACACCTGAGATCTGAGGCTGAAGCCGTGGGCATGACACTGAGTCTAAATAAATCAAACTTTATGTCCACAGCAGGCAAATGCATATGCAAGTTGCAGTGCCAGTGCACACACACACACACACACACACGCTAAAGGAGTAAAAGAAAATTTGACATTAAAATATTTTAATGCATATTGTTTGTTTGTTTTTTTATGTCCACACTACAGACACTTTTTCAAGTGTTGCCCTTTTCTTGCATTAATACATCTGTGCTGCTAAAAACTAACCGTCCTTTGCAGCTTGGATGAACCTGTCAATAACCAAGTCAGCTTGAAGTAGTCACTGGAAGATGAATTATGACTTTCGGAAAACAATATTAACAATGCTAATTGCTATGATTATCATAATGATGAAGTGCAGAAGTGTGCGGTGGATGTGTGTTGTTGGGAGAAAAAAAAAAGTCGATATAAAACACCTTGTAATGACAGGTAAAGAACACAGACTGCCCCAAGCTGTTTTTTCCCCTCCCCCCTCCATATTTCAAGCACGTGCCAATCACTTTCTTCTATTTTAGAAAAAGGAAGCACAAATTACTGGCGTGATTTGAGGAGCTGTTGTCGTACCGAAATGTCAAAGCCAGGTAGTCTCGCAGGATTGTTCTCCATGCTATCAATACAGCCTCCTTTTGTGTGCTTTAAGTACTTTCTCGTAGGTGTGATAAAGACGAAAGCTTCTTCTTTTCAAAGCTGTCAAAGTCAGAGTGACAGATTTGATCATTATTAAAGCTGTTTAAGGACTGATTACTGAGCGTGAAGAGTGAAAACTATTCTAGGAGGTCAACTGTGAAGTGTGAAAAAAAAAAACTGTGTACGGGGCAAAAAAACAAAAACAAAACAGTGAAAAGTAAAAATAAAAATAACTGAATCACTTCCTACGCCTGCTGCTCGCCTGTTATCTTGACTATGCACGACTTTCCAAATGAGCGGTCAGCTTCTGGCAAAGATATACAGAAGAGAAGGGAAGAGGAAGAGCGTAAAAAAAATGCTTTTAGAAAAAGGAGAAATAACATTAACTGACATGGGAAAGTTGATCGTGTACACCTAAAAACTTCTTCCTCCTTGCTAAACCTCCTTGAGAGTTCGGGTAAGCCGAGCAGCACACCAGACTCTGCAACTGGTATTGCTGTGCCTGGGCGAAAGACTTGCGCTGCACAACGTCACTTAGATAGGAGGCCAAGTATGGGGTCCAGTGGGGGACATTACTGCCACACGCATCACTTTAACAGGCACAAAGAGACCACAGAGATGCGAGCCGGGATGCACAGATATCAGCACTCAGAATAAAGTTCCTATAAGCACAGTTTAGCTTTTATCTGCATACTCAAGCATCCAGTAAGTTACACACTGCTTGTAAATATCACCACTGGGGCTTATTTAAAGCATAGCAAGATATATAGCTCCTGAAATCCTCCTGAAAGACAAATACACACGACAACAGCAATTATTCTACACTTCCCTACTTTACATTTGAGTGAAATGGTGATCAAGATTGAAAAGCTTCAACTTCAAAGGAACTAAAGTGATCCTTGACCCCCAACGCTGGTCATTCTCACCTCATCAGATACAGATATCCAAAGTACACACAGCCTGCTGATTGCCCTGGTCCACTTCTCAAGGTAAATTTCTTGACACAACTGAGTAAAAACACTTTGAGCACAAAGCCTCAAGTTTCTCTAGAAATAAGCCATTTTTCATATAGAGATACATTCTCTGAAAAGATGAGCGCCAGACAACTGAACTAAATTTCAAAGCATTTTTTTCACCTTTAAAACAAGGCTTTTATCTATTACTGTTCATCATTACTGAAGTTATTGATCTGACACAAGAATAAAAAGAATCTATGCATAATTCTAAACAAATACTAAGACATGTGCTGTGTGTACATGCTGTGGTGAGGAAAGAAGTGTGGTTTTTTGGAAGGGGTCAGAGAACTATTTGACCTGCAAGGAAAAAAAATGTAACATGGCTGCACTTCTTTTTAGCCAGCATGTACGACTCACATGACAGTTATAGTTCCACAGCATAGAAATATCTTAACAAGTCATGTCATCTTTGAACATTCGTTAAAATGTCCAGATACGTGAGGAAGAATCATTTTTACTGGAATTACACAAATTAAGTTCTTTGTAATTAAAATGGTCATTTTTCTATGACCCAGTTAAATTTCGTTAAGCCTAATGGACTAAAGAATCGCCTTGATTTATTTTACATTAGTGTCACTGGCATTATCTTGCCAGTGGCAGATTTTTGTTTACAAGGCTGAGGACTTATAACTCGACTCAGTGGTGGAGATGGATATTTTTTGCAGTGTGAAAAGCCTGTGGGATGTTATGGAACTACACTCTGGGCTATGATTTATCTTAAATTATTATGTTATTTTGCTCCCTTCTGTGTAGCCTAAGCATCAGATTCAATCTTAAAATCCCCCTCCCCCCTCTCAAATACACCTCCACCCTTTTTTCATCTTTGCTGTCTGAAGCACTCAAATGAGAAACTGTCAGGAGCCGTGATTTGTGCTAACTAGCTATCGATCGCTCCAGAGCTGCATGCCTTGTGTCCATGCAGGGAGGGCTGAAAGAGGAAAGGAGAGAAGAGGAGGAGAGGGAGGAGAGGAGAGGAGAGAGGAAGGAGAGGAGGACTATTCTGCCTTAAATTACTGATTTTTGCCTATTGAAATTTTTTTTAAATGTGCCATCAGCCCCAGAGGAATTAAAATAGTAAATGCAGCAGGATGAGTGTGGCTGACTGCTCATCATTGTTAGATTTGCTCAGTAATTATAATCAAAATGAGTTACCATGTATACATCTCTGACAACAGAAGCCTCTTTAATTATGAGGAAGCACAGGATAGGTGAGCAGAAATGCACCAGTTTGGCTGATTGTGGATCACATTAATATGCAGCACACCGCTTGTTACAGTTACTTTATGACCGGGTGAACACAAAAAAACCTAAATGGTGAGTCAGAGTGCTTTTTAGATGTAATGCCACCACTGCTACAGCGAGACGTCCTGTGCTCAGTCTCATAAACAAGTGTGCCTGGACTCCAGAGTCCGCGCGATGCGCGTCCCCGCCCCTCTCTCTGCGCTCGCGCCGATCAGAACAAAGAGGCGTTCGAGACGCGCGAAGCCACTCGCGCAATTATATAACCTATCCATATTATTATTATATATCAAAAGACGCAGGGGCCTTTCAGCGCAAACCCGCCACTGTTCAACCATTTAAAAGCTTGTCCGTCTGCTAACACCGACAGACGCCTCCGTACAACGCTGTGGTTTGAAATGAGCGACTAAAGAACCCACGCGAAAAGGAAAAGGGAAATAAAATGAGAATGAAGATACAAGTAAAAAGAAGCAATAAATATAACACCAATAATTAAAGTAGCATATTATAATACACAAAGCTTGTCTTAATGATGCAGTTACGCTCCAAAAACGATGTCATTATGACTAAAGCACGTAATGACAAATCATATTGAAGCATCATAAATTTAGGTTTTTAAAATAAATGTAATTTATTAATATTATTAATTTCATTATTATTATTACATTATCATGGCTCTAACAGCTAAATAGTATATTGGTTTGTCTGCATTTTATTTATTTAGAGCCACTAAAAATACAAAAAAATAATAATAATAAAATATTAATATTATTAATAATAATAATAATAATAATAATAATAATAATAATAATAATAAAGAAGATAAATCGCATTGTATCCATAAACCACGTCTGCAGACTGCAGTTTAAAAAACTAATTCTGTGCCTTAGAGTCAGTTTCTTTTTCCAATTTCATTCAAAAACAAAACAACCAAAATAATGTTCTGTAAATAGTAAAAATATTTATACTTTGACTGTGTGAGACAATTATTTTACATTATTCAAAAGGGACAGGGAGCAAGACGAAACAAACATTTAACAATTAAAAAAAGCATTTAACTCTTTCATCTTTTTCGCCATTTCCATTTCTCACGTAAAACAAAACTGAAAATGAATGGCATTAATATCACCATGCTGTCTAATCTCATGTCCAACAAATGTTTAAAAAAAAATCCTCTTTCAGCAGCTCAGTATTATCTCATGGTAATAACAAAAACAAACACGTAACAAGGCGAGGGGGAAACCCCGCTGCGAAAACGCATATCCTCAGAAAGCTATTAATCTTACAATGTAGTTGTTCACCCTGAAAACCGAGATAAAGAGCCACAGGAAATGTTTACTTTTCTTGAGCTGTTCTTTTGAAGTGCCTCTGGACTGAAGAACCCTATAAAATACTTTGCATGAATGCAAGTTTATTTTGCTTATTGTTATTTCGGTTTATATATATAGATATATACTCGCGTGTGTGTGTGTGTGTTGTTTTTGTTTTTTACATTTCGTACTACAGACCCAATTCAAAAAAGAAATTATTTTTTCTTTGTCTTTCTCTCTTTTCAAGACTATGAATGGCTCTACTATTAAATGTAGTATCCTCCTATAAACGTTAGACCTCTAAAACCCAAAGGCCCCAGTAAACGGAGACGCTGCTTTCTGCCTGCGCAATGTGGACAAAATGTTTTCTCTTGTAAGTGTCACCTGATTATTTTACATATTTATACTGGTGCTGTTATCACTGCATTTCAGATTTTGAAAATAAATAAATGACATTTAAGAAAGAAAATCTGTTCATTTGCATGAGCATGAGCTGCTGATGTAATGTGAGTGGCGTATGAGAGAGACTGTGACGAGGGTGAGAGAGATTAATTAAAACTTAAAGAAAGAGACTGTTTCATTTACCTTCTTTACTGCTGTTCTGGCTCTTATTTTTTTCCCAGGGTCCCGTGGCCTTGTCATCCTCTGACCCGTCCATCATAACCTTGTCACTGGGCACGTACCAGGTGGCGTGCTGCTCTGCCATGAGGGTGTCAAGGTCAATAGTGCCCATTGAGCCCTTCCCAGCATCCGGGCTGCAGCTCGCCAGCTCATTGTCTCCGTTCTGTGAGGGACAGTCGCCATTCTTTTTGCCTGTCTTCATGGCCAAGGGCTGGTCTTCAGAGATACTGAATTGCTGCCGCTGTAGCTGGATTTGGGCCTGCAGAATCTCCAGAGGATGGATTTCTTCCTGGCCAGAGGTGCTGGATGGGGTGCGTACCTGTTCCACCCCAGGAGTGCCCGGGTGGCTGACCCCACTGGCCCCTGTGCCCACACCAGCATTCAGTCCATAGGTGTCTGGCGTCGAGGTAGTATGATTGTTAATGCCCATGCCAAGGGGCTTTTGTCCATTTATCAACCCGTGGTCACTCCTCTGCATTTTGGGTGAGCCGTTGATTATAGGGCTGCGATTAGGTTTGCTGGCTGAGGCCCCTCCTGCATCTGAGCTGGAGGACACCTCATCCTCATTGCCATAGTGGGTGCTGACATCTTCAGAAAAGTCCACTCTTGGTGAGCTGCTGTCAGACTTGGCAACACTTTGAATGCCACTGTCTAAAGAAGACATAAGGTCAGCCTGGTCCCCCAACATTAGGTCACCTCCTTTCCCCCAAGAGGGCGATTGGAGTTGTTTCTCATGGGGCGTGCCCCCACCCCTCTCCCCAACGCCAGCCGAGGGGGTCTGCTGGCCTGGACTTACAACAGGGTTACTATTATCAGAGGAAAAAAAAATTCCAGGGCTCACATGTCCACTGTCTCTTTTTCTCCTCCCTCTCCCTCTCCCACTCCCTGTTGTTGCCTTCCCCTCACTGCACGGGGTAGCGTCCATGTTGTAATTTGGGGAGAGGGCACTGGCTTCCCCCTGCACCGTCTGGCTTTGACTTGCAGGCTTAGAGTTGCTATTCCCAGTGCCAGGCATCTGGCTGTTCTGGGAAGTGCTGCTCTGAAAATATTCAGGACCAGCACTGCCAGTCCCATTAGATGTGCTGCTATTAATGTCCTGCTCAGTCTGACTCAGTTTTCGCTTGCCCTCGTTTTGGTTCTTCTTGTTGAATGTTACGTTAAGATTGGGGGCCCCTAGGCTAGCGATCATGTTCTGGCAGGCTGTGGAAAGGGCCGCTAGGCAGCTCTGGCCGAAAACACTGTCTTTAGAGCTGGTTTTGCTGAAGTTCCCGAGGGACAGATTTCCAAGCTTACTAACAGACGACCGCTGGCCCGAGGGGAACTCAGACTGAGGAGGGTAGTTGCCAGGTGAGGTGCTCACCCCCTGGGGAGCACTGTGAGCCGGCCCCTGACGGTTAGCCCCCCCATAGGGAAAAGCTGGCTGTGCACCCATTGAAGGTGCAGGGAAGTCAGCTGGCCGTCTCTCTGCTGGTGCATTTGGATGTCCTGCTCCTGCTCCCGGAGACTGCATTTGTGTGAGGTTGCCCATGTTGCCACTGAACTGTGAGTGCATGCCTGGGGAATGAAGGTTCTGCACATGTCCATCTCCTGGTATTCTCATGGGCTCCTGCATGCCGATGCCCGGCCTAAACATTATCCCAGCGCCGTTCTGTTGGAGCCCCATGTCATGAGGCCCTGACTCATTACCCGCTCCACCCATACGCCGTGACATCATTTCTCCTGGTGGGTGGGACCCCTGAAACCAGGAGTTCTCCTGAGTTACATGAGGATTTTGCCCATCAATGTTGGGCATCCTGCCACTATTCTCCCTGTCAAAGCCAGGATGAGGCATGCTCCCGACTGGGCCTCCGTGAACCATTGGGCCTGGAGGTACATCGCCATGGTGACCCAACTGCTGTAGACTCGGCTGCCTCATTCTTTGCTGTTGGTTGCGAGAGGCCATCTGCTTTATCATCATAGCTGCATTCTGGCGCTGCTGCAGAGACTGCTGCTCGGGCCCTGGATGCTGCAGCGGACCTGGTCCAAAACCTTCATTCACGGGTGGGGTGAACTCTCCAGGAAGGCCAGGGTAGGCAGATGGAGAGAGGTGGTTGTCCATACCGCCACACCAGCCCTCGCCGCCATGTGCATTAGGAAAGTCAAATCTAGGCCTTTTCGCCATGTTCATATAAGGAGAGTCAAAGTGTTGGAGCCTCTGATTTGCAGGCTGTTGGGAGGGAGGAGGAGCTGGCTGTTGCATATTAAACATGGGGTCCCCATAGGGGTGCAGGCCCCTGTTTTCCAGTCTGTGAATGGGATATTCAAACTGGTTGTGTTGGCCAGGCATCATGACCCCTCCATCCAGAATGTTAGGGTTAGTAGTGCCGGGCTCAGCCTGAGGGGGTCGAGGGAGGCCAGGGGGGCATGAGTTCTGTCTGGCTATCAAGCCAGCCTGTTGTTGTTGCTGGATGAGAGGATGTCTTGGATTGACCCCAGGCTCCATTCCCACGGGCACTTTCCGGCCATTTCCAAAACGTTCAAAAAACACTCCGTGCTGAGGCTGCTGGGGCTGGGGTGGTGGCTGGTGTCCCTTAGAGATGCCCGGCATACCTGGTGTCCGTGGCATGCCAGCGTTCCCTGGGAAATTCCCACCGGGAACTGGTCTTCCTGGCCCAAAATGTGGTAACTGAGATTCTGATTCTGAAGGAGAGAATACAGGTACATCAAAATGTCCAGATGGAGGTTCACTTGGAAAGTTATATTCTAATCCCTCTACGGCTCCTTGGTTTGGCAGCCGCCGAGGTTCCAAACCATGAGACTCAGATGAAGAGGATGAGGAAGAAGGAAGACCATGAAAGGATGCTGCTCTATTAGGTGACTGGTCCAGGGGGAGACAGGGAGCAGGGACAGCGTGGTTCCCACTTGGAGGGCCATGATGCTGAAAGTCAGGCATGTTACCAGGCCGCTGCTGCGGTTGCTGTTGCTGCTGCTGGGGAAAGCCATCACCCGTCTGTCCCTCAGCAAGAGGATCAAATCCTTCTCCAAAGCCCTGCTGTGGTCCCATGCCGTTATTGTTGTTGTAGCCCATCAGCCTGCCGCCATGCAGGCATGATGACCCTGGCTCTGGCCCTCCAAAATTCCCACCGAAATGGGGGTGATGTTGGTGGGGGTGGGGTTGATGGCCGTGAGGATGTCCTTGATGAGGTTGCTGGTTATTAAAAAATCCATGCATTGGTCCTTGCCCCTGCTGCTGCTGAAGTCCACTGCCTGCATGCATGTCTGAGTGTCCCCGCGGGTGAAAGCTACCGTACTGCTCACCATTCATGTTCATATTGAGCCCGAGCATTTGCGGCTCGCTCAGAGGGCCCATGCCGGGTTCCACGGCTCCCGGCGGGCCTCCAGCATGAAAACCGGGGCCTTTATAATGGGAGCCCATGTTCAGTCTCTGTTGGTTTATGTTTCTCTCTGACTGGCCAGGGTTTCTGCTATTAATTTGAGAACCAAACTGCTCCAGCCCAAACATACTCCCCTGCAATCAATCCCACATGACGGCCAGTTTGCCAGACATCGGCACACTGTCTATTTTTCCGTCTGTCCCCAAAAGGAAAAAAAAAGTAAAAGAAAAAAAGATACAGAAGAACTATTCAGATATTTTTTTGAATCTACTGATTATGACAATTTATCTCATTTAAATGTCAAAACTCACCAAATAGGTTCTCATTGCTGTGAATATTTATCCAACTTCTCCAAGGACGCAGAGAAGGGACAGACTGTGTCCAAATACGCACGTAAACTGTGTCCCTGTTCCCGTGTGAATGCGTGCAGCACACTAGTCTTTTTGATTAAACAAACGAATAGAAAATCCGTCTAGTAAACTTGCTACACGAGCGACCTATGACATTCCGAAGTTTTCTGCGCGCATTTCTTCGGGGCGAACATGGCACAAATACAGCTCGCTTACAAACTAAAGGGTGAGCGCAGAGGACTCGAAGCAATCAAACGGGCAATAACTGCTTCTCTCAGCTAATTCATTATTCCAATCTGATGTCAAATGTCCCAGAATGACTTTCTGAATAAGGTCCCATGCTGGAAATAAAGGTGGGGGAGAGAAAAAAGTCCAGGCTTTGAGTGAAGAAAATCTTTCTTTAAATAAATACTGCCCACCGACGTCCTTCAAAACATCAAAAACGACCAAGCAGGCATGTAGCCAAAAGTCCAGTGTGATGGACAGTCCACAAACACGACTCTCCAGCCCAGCCGCGGGTGAACCGGGGCGTCTGTTTATGCGACCTAAAGCCGGAGGAGCAGCACGGCGCGCGCTACCCGCACTCCACAACTACGGAGTGGCTTGACAGCATCCTTCACCCACTGTCGGTCATGCGCTTTGCAGCGAGGCGCAGGTCCCAAAGTCCTTTCCGTGCGTCTCGATCCTGATGCGTGCGTCCCCTCCGTTTACCGAGTTTTGTCTGGTGTGGTCTGAGTGCACTTGGGAGCGATTCACAGATACACTCGCTGTCCGCTCTACCGCTTGGCGCTGTGTGAGATCAACGAGTCCAGAGGAACCAGCAACAAGTTTTGCATTTCTACAGCCACTGCCATCCACGAGATTTCAGCCAATCACAGAGAACACGGAAAGCTTGAGGGCGGGACAAACGCTGTTAAGGTGGTCCGCAGAGTAAAAGCGATTGTAAACTCGTGCGTGTGCGTAAATTCGACTTTAAAAGTAATGTTTTGCCCCAAAAGAAAGCACAAGTGGGGATTTGCACTAGATGGGATATTGCGGCTGAAAACACAACATTAATAAAAAATAACAGAGACTTTCTGCCACACTGGCGTATACCATAAAATTATATTCTGATAAGGAATGGGAAAATGAACTGAATGAGACTGCGTGAAGTTAAATTCTACCCAATGCTGTTCTCTTTGCTCCTTTAGACCTTTCCACTCACGGTCAAATACATTTTTTTATGAATTAAACAGAGTGATCCACGCAGTATCCAGTGTGCTTTTAACAGTTTACGCTAGAGTGCAATGACAGAAAGCCCGACTGTAAAAGGATCTAGTTACACCAACTAAGGGGTTAGACGAGTAAGCAGGAGTTCACAGACTTTCTAGCCCTACATTAAAATAATAGTAATGACGACGATGATTTGAGAAGAACTGGTATGCATCCTTAGTGCGGAGCTAATAATCCGAAGGTTGGATTTGCTCTCACGTGTAATCAACTGCGTAAACATTCAAAATCTCAATCTGAAATCTATCAGGGATAATGAAACTTCCCAGTATTGAGCTCCGTAGATTGATTTATGACGCCTAGTCGGAAATACAGACAGAAATTCGATGCAAGGATAAAAAGTCAGTCAGACTAATATTATAAAGTGTCGATCCACACCTCGACGGCCAATCACACTGTCCTCATTCCACATGTTAAAAAAAATCCCCCTTAAAAGACTATCTGAACTAAATTATATGGACGGTATTGGGCCGCGGTTCCGATAATCAATACTGTTCTCTTAGTATTATAGTCTTTAAAAGGCAACATTTTTGTAAGAACAGATAAGCCTGATTTGTTTTTAAAGGTTACTTAGAGGCCTGCAACAGCCTAGGCTATCTGTGTAAGGTTAAGTAGCGCCATATCCAAAGATAAGACATAAAACTGCCAGAACAGCCCATACTCGTGTTTTGAGACAATAGTCACAGCATAACAAACAGAATATGAGCGGTTATCACCCTCATCTAATGTCCGAATAATACATTTGTAAGAAGTAGAGCATATGTGAGTATATTTCACACAGTGTTTTTGAGGCTTTTCTCAAATTTATTTCGTGTTATGTGTTATGTAATTCTGAATGTGTGTTCACGCGTGCAGCTCACATATTTGCTTATAAATGTATTTGGTTTGGGATATTTTACACCTCTTGGACACGGTACTTCTCGTGGATTTTATTTATCCAGTGCATTTGTCTTTTCTTACCAACTTACAAAAAGAACAATAAATGTTTAAAAAAGCACACACATATATATATTCCACACGACCTTCCTCCTGCATTTAATCCCGGTGTGAATAGACAAGGAAGTTTTTCTTGTCTGTAGATTCTTAAGTAACCCACAGTGAGGTTACTATAACAAAGGCAAGCGGGTATTTAGAACAAAGGGAGCGTGCTGGTAACAAAACGCACTTTTAATTCACCAAATGTGGAGAGTTTTTTTGGTCAGAGGAGAAAACCATATCATCTTTTCTCGACACTGTGGGAAGTGGGAGAATTTGGTGTTAATACAGCTCTATACCTTTGGGGTATCCATGAGAACTTTTACCAAACAGACACAGTGCCACCTAGCGGATGGTGTCAAAGACGGAGGAGAAGACTTGGTCAGAGTGAAGCTTTTAGATATTAGTTTTTACAAACTTGAGTGTGTAATGCTCTAAACTGCTATACCGACGTAGATTTATGCACTAATTTATTTGTCAACAGCAAATATAGTATTTTCAAATGAATTATTTCAATACTCAGAGGTATACTTTAACTGGGAAGATGGAAAGAAAATGTGCAGCTACTGTAATGTCACATGGTCATTCAGTGGAAAGTGCTGTTTTAAAAAAAAAAGTGATATTTTTAATTCTTTGTTCAGCGAGGTCAGTGTGTTGCCTCTCTTCAACAACCACAACACACAACAAATACATGATGGGATGTATATAATGTTCAAGCCTATTACAATAATGCACATGCTACATTTCTCCTCAGTGTTGTGGATCATGAAGAGGACAAGCTCTGTGTTCTGAAAAGAAATAACCAGCTCTGTATGGCGCAAACTTTGATTTAACAGAAGCAGACAGAGTGCTCAGCTTTGCACCTAGAGAAAAAAAAAGGCTGAACCTGGAAGCAGGTCAGAACAAGGCACTCAAATATACGTGTGCAAATGCACTTCTTGAAGCTGGGAGAACGGAAGCTCGTGTTGCAGAGGCAGTGATGGGTAGTGGCTGTGTTCTGAGGGAGGCTTGGAGTGAGAGGGGGACGGGGAGGGATGCTAAGTTGTTCAGATGTGCTGAATGCTGTTGTGTTATTGCTGCTAATTCACGCTCGTGTTAATCGGCTGCCTCCGTATTCCAAAAGCCATCTGGATCTATCATGACAAGAATTTTAGTCATGGAACCTGAAAGTGTGAGCATCACCCTGTGCTTTAGACATTAGGATTCATGGGTTTGTTTGTTTTTTAAATGTGTAAAGACTAGACTGTATCCCAAAACCCAATTAAGAGCATTAGAAGCAAATATTCTGCAGCTCAACAGCAACAACATCAAGATATTGTTCTGTCTGACAGTAATACTAATAACTCTGTGATACAGAGCCTGCTAGTTCTGTCTACACTGTCTTCTCAAATGGAGACAGACAAGTTAAGTATGACAAACTGATGGCACGGTCTCTTTCCTCCTGAGTCCCCAGTAATGATAAATGCAGCCCAGAGCTACTGCTGCTGAGGCGACTTCATGACAATGGAGAGTCTACAGGCTTTCAAGCACTGTCACAATACCACTCTTTTCTACAGTGATTTAGTACTCAATTTGTCTCAATATTTTACTCAATAGGACAAGATAGCATAAGTGGGTGCCCTTTTCTACCCTTAATTCAGAGTGTTAAGCTTTCCTCAGCTAGACATATATTACTGTGGGGGGTTGCCCAAAGAGACAGTTACTTCCCTTGTTGGGGGTACAGTGTCCTGTGCAGCTCAGGCAGTGAGCAGCAGAGCATCAGTATGTCCTCTGTGGGCCTGTCATTCAGATGAGGCATCGCAGCTCCCTGGGTCAGGATGGGTTAAGCAGCATCTGTCATCCAAAAGAACCACCATTGTATTAAGGGGAGGGTGGCAACAGCCTCCTCCTCTCCCCATCCCACCCCACACGCATCGCTCGACTCCGCACCTCTCTCAGAACAACAGGAAAGACTCAGGAGAATCTCTGGGGCTAAACTTGACCCGAGCCCGGAGGATGAGGAAGCGCTCGTGACATCACTGCTAACCCGTGTAGACCAGAAATAACTTTCCTCTCCAAGAAAACCTGCAGCCACTGAGCAAATGTGGGCCCCCCCTGGGGAGGGCCACATACACAAACACGGTAGGCGTGGACCAAACTGTGAGTTTAAATCTTCACTTGTGCCACTTCCTATAAAAACAGAAGTTCTACCAGAGTGTGTTGTCTTGCGGCAGGAAACGCAGCCATGTGGTGCACAAACACTAGAGCAACTTTTTTTTCCTAGGTGTCGCAGGCCTACACGACTCATTTTGACAGATTTCAGGATACTGTGTGCTTATGCAATCAAGCGACAAGCCGCTATAACAAAGTGTTTGGAGCTGTAAACACCGAGGCTTTCTTTGGTAACGCGCCTGGATGTCCTGCTGTGTCAAGTCTCGAGCCTCTCTTCGAGATCCATTTCTTTCCTTCATCTGTTGCAGTATCTATTTAAACGACAGGGGCTCACTCATGACATGTCCCTTCATCTTCCTCGGGAGGGAGACACATGGACGGATGGATGCATGCCTACAGTAGACTACTGTGAGCTGCCACTTAACAGGAGGTGTGTGGGCGAGTCTGCCCATCTCCCCTTTTAGAAACAGCATTATTTGCTTGTTCTGTAGCAGATATAGCTGGTTTCCTTGCAGCAGGCACATGTGACTATTCCTCCACAAACAATAAAAAAAAAAAAGAAAAAAAAAAGGGCAGCTATCTCAGGCAGCAGACTGGTGGCTTTTCCTGCTCTTTAGCACAGATTCCGCTGTTTATTGTGCGACTCTCCTGACCTGCAGGTCGTAGAGAGCGCGGTCCACGCTGGAGTCACCAAAATCTGTAGGAAATTTTTGTCTTATCGGTAATCTACAGTACAGAACTGTCATTCAAAGAGCCAAAATGAAAGAAAGAGTAACATATAGCACAAATAAATAAATAAATAATAAATCTTTTATAGTATTTTAGCAAAGATTGTGACCATTTAAAGCTTTACAAATAAATGACAGCTCTCTCCTTTGCCCTGAGGACTGATCAAATCCCCCTCAGGCAAAACCTTTATTTTCTAGGAATCAGACAAAAACAGCACAAACTGAACTGCAAGAAACTTTGTCAAAAAAAGAAGAAAAAAAAGGAAATGTATTTATATTTAGATACAATATATAGACTTAGTAGCACAAAAAAGATGTGCAAAAAGAAAAAGGCACAATACATCATACATTCGTTACCACAACCCCTGATTTTTAAAAGCTGATCAGAACCTTTAAACACTTTTGTTAACATCATTGTTTTGAAGAATAGCAAACGACTGATTTAAGATTTTTCCTTTCCCCTCTCTCCACTGGGTTCTTGTTTTTTGTTTTTTTAAATTCATACACACATGAGGAATCATTCAAATGAACTTTGAAACACTAATTACACTGTTTGCTCAGAGACCTATGCATTCATGACCGTAACAAAGACAAAGGTGGCTCTAACACATAAAGACGATAAAAGCGAACAAGCTACATTATCTTTGCAGCCTCAAATCTTTGTCTTATTGTTAGCCTGAGAAGATTCTGTTATTGAAAACCGATGCTTCTGACAACAGTTTTCCAAATTTTCCTATATTAAATCAATATTTGCTGAACACATAAACACCATTTATTCTCTTTGGAAAAGCCAATTACCGTGGACATGGTCAGATTTGCCCTCACAGGATTGTCATTAACCAAACACACTAGAATACTTTCCTGAAAGTATTTAATCATATAATCTGCCTTGAGAAATAACGGCAAACCGATTACTAAACACAAATCCCAAATTTATGTTGGGCAATTTAAAACAGTGACACGCAACCAAAACAAACAAATATTCAAGAACATTACAAGGGAACACATGAGCAAACCACACATACTGTATACATGTAACACAAGCATAATTAATATTCAAGGCTGATGTGACACAATTCTGAAGCCTGAAGAAAAAAGAAAAGAGAGAGAGAGCTGGATGCAGAGCTGAAAAGCCAGAAAACATTAATATGGCAGCTCTTTCCAATGGCTGGTCTGAGGTAAAGATTTACATGACAAACGGTGCACGCTGGCTGTTATAGTAACAAAGTTCTGCTTGCGGGAATGGAAAGGAATTGCACTTCCACATATCAGGAAACAAAAGAATAACATACAAGTCTGCGCCCTGATAAAGCTCTTTTGTCAAGACTAGAATCAAGAATCCTAAGAAGTACCAGCTAACAGCTAATGCTAACCCTTACGAGGTGTGTGTCCACCAAAGTGTTTTTCCTGAGCACGAGTGTGTCGTGTATTTACGCTACGCAAAAAATAAAACGACAGCAGCTTGAAGTGGCACTGAGCTTCTTTTCTGTGCTCAACTTTATATAAGTTGTTTAGAGCTGTAAGAGCATATCTACAGATGACAACCAGACAACCACAGTATTGATATAAAAACAGTGCTTGGAGGAACATTTTATTTGTAAACCGGCTACCAGGCACAGTCGTGTATTTGAACCGCTTTGACATAAAATATTGTGTGGCATACTAATAGATCCTCTCACATGGGAAAAACAGAACAAAACAAAAAAGAACCCAAACCTATGTGCCTCTTAAGGGTTCAACTGGGTGCCTGACATTTTCCAAAACATTTGGTGGACACACTTTAGGGCATCAGGAAAAATGGCCAGTCAGAAATGAGAGAGGTAGCTAAAACAATGGCTGGCAGCAGAGGTTCATTAAGTGTAGTAGCTCTGATAGGTGTAAAGGCCTGGACACATAAGCAACTCTACATGGTACTGGTATCCACTAGGCACTGATAAGGCAATTGCAAATCTGTAAACACAGCTAGAATGATGCAGAGGAGGGGAGGCCTTCTGGAAACTGTCTACCTCAGAGAGCCGGAGGAGCGAGAAAGGCCTCTGGTGGTGGGTTGGGTGAGTGCAGCACAGTTTGGCTTGTGACAGAGGCTGGAGGGGTGTAGCACCATCTGTGGCTGTTTTTCAGTGCAGTTTGTTTTCCTCTAGGGACATCTTTTAGAGAGGTGAATGCTGCAATGTATGTTATGTGCGACTGTTTTCAGTATAGGGTGGGGGAGAGAGTTGTAAACATATTCAAAGTAACATCCTTTAGCTAAAAGAACTCGCGAGGATCTGCCCCTGCTTGAGTTTCTCAAAGATCAGTCAGCACAAAGGTATCCACACCTGTGAGTGAGTGTGTGTGTGAGTGTGTATGGGTAAGAATGAATTCACATGTTTATGCTCTCTGCACACTGCATGTGTCATATGACTGAGTGCGTGTGTGGGCTTCCTGTTACCTTTGCATGTGGGAGTGAGAGTGAATACCTGTACAGACATGATTGTCAGTGTTAATAAGATGCAGTGCTTCGATAAGGTGAGGGGGGTGATGGAAGAAGGATTACAACGGGCCAAGACGCCAAGGCTGTTAGTAATCACTTAATGGAGGTTATGGCAGGAAGGAACAAGAGCATGACAAACAGTCTCCTGCCAGGGAATGCAAACCACACACTGAGCCACAGTGTGTACAGTGAAGACTGGGGAAGAGACAAAGAGAGGTCACAGAGGGCATCATTCTGTGAGGAATGGGGGGTTTTTTGGTAGGGAAAAAACAGGAGGTTGGGGGAGCTGGAAATATTTGGTCCAACACCTGCCACTGTGGAATCAAGCTGATGAATTTGCTTTTGTTTTTTTCTTTAAAAAGTAAATAGCTTTTCTTTGCATCTCTGCAGAAGACTAGGTCTCAATATCCTGATGGCCATAGCCGGCCTTTCTCTGTCCAAGATCAAAATTAACCTGAGTCTCATCAGCCAGCATCGTATCGGTGGCTATAAATCAATTCCTCACTGGATAGAATGACTATGATTGGGTTAAAGCCGGGGATCTGCTCTATTGATTGCAGGTAGCAGCGCTCCCTCCTCCACAGCGTGATTCAGTTAGGGTAAAAAAGTGGCACCAAAGGAGCCCGCTTAGCAGTCTTCACAACTGCTGTCATTGTGGGTGTGGTGTTTAAAATCCTTTTCATTCATCCGCAGCGCTGGTTCCTCGCACATCACCCTTTTTGCGAAGCTGTGGGGAAAGGGAGAGAAATAACACGCGTTAGATTTATGCAAGCTAAACACGTAAGGGAGAGTTCAGATGACGGCTTCAGGAGTCGCTGGTTACTGGGAGGGGTCGGACTTCTTTCTATTCATTAAATCTTACTTTTGGCTTTGCAAACCAGTAAAAATACATTACATTTCTTTTTGTAAACTGGAAAAAGGGCAGCTCCAAAAGTCCTTATCAAGCCTCCTGTTTGTCTTCTAGGTAGATAAAAGCATCACTTTCAAATTCTCCCACCCTGAGGCTGATGGCTTTGGAAAGTCAATTAGTGTTAGAATCTGATAGCCGAACACCTTAATGGAACAGTTCAAACCAACACTGGCTCTAAACAGAGGAATAGACAGATCTGATGAAATGGCACGAGGATTCACCCTCCCACTTCTCCATCTTTTCACCCCCCAATCCTCCCTCCCTTTCTCCTCAATCACAGCACAGACTCCTTCTCAACTGCAGAATTCCATTTGTATGTTAATGAGGAAAAAGGAGCCATCTTGAAACCCCCTCGTACACACCCCGTCCTCGCATACCTCCTCCTTCCACACCATCAGCACCCAACCACTATACTTAAAGAGTTCAGATATGACTATTAGTATACAGCTTCCTTAATGCTGGGTTTTTCCATTCACCCAGTGCTGTCTTTGTCTAGAACGTGAAGGGCAGTGACTTGTGTGTAGGCTGTTCTCACCACCACCCAAATGTGACCCTGGTAACCCCTTGAGCTTTGAGGTTCAGGCTTGTTGCCCTGCTTGCCGCAGCCGTCTTTGATTGTACCAACCTGTTTACTTACTCCGAGGGAAAACTGGAAACACATGCTCAGCTGGGCGAGATGTGCGAAGGCAAATCGCAAAAATTCTGCATGCTGGTAGCGAGCCAGGAATGTTTGAGACTGGCCCACTTTGGCCGGTCCAGCCCAGATCCCTCCCTTGTTCTCCTTGTACGGCCAAAAGCTCCCAGACTGATATTTGGAGAAGTTTCAAGAGCAAGGCAGTGGAGAGGTTTAGAGTGAATGCAAGATGCAGAAACTGAAGCCTGTGATTTAGAAGTAGACTATTTTTCTATGGGGATTAACTGGACTGCAGGAACTTCTGTGTACATATATAACTACTTGTGTTAAACTTGTATGCTAGCCTTTCATAGGAGCTCTCAATTTGCAATAAAAGTAGGTTTTATTGCACATGAGCTATCAAATCGAACATTATAGCTCCTTCTTAAAACGAACAAAAGCAGTGGCAGCTCAGTAACCCTAAACGGCCTGGAATACCACAGAAGACAACTAAGAATGGAGGAATTTTTAAAGAAAAGGCCTGTTCACAACATCTAGCTACCTGAGGAGCACTCTTGAGGAGGTTGGCACACCACTGTCGAAGCCTATAATCAAAAAATGCCTTTATTAACATGAATATAGACAGTATGTAGTACAAAGAAGGAATAAGACTAAGATTAGCAAATCATTTGTCAGACATGGTGGAGGCAATGTTATGGCATGGGCTTCTGTGGTTGCCAGCAGAACTGGGTCACTGGGTATTTACTGATGATGTGATTACTGACAGAAGTAGCAGGATGAACACTTGAAAAACACATCTGTACTGCTGAGATTCAGTCAAACACTGTTATCCTGTGTTCAAATCGCACAAAGAGAAACATTACAAAAATGCAACCGAAGATGTTTTTGTGGTGAAGAAATGGATGCTTTTCACCAGTGTTTCCTCTTAGATGACTGCTTTTGGACCTCGAATGTGAAATGGCATGTGCACACACAAGCACAAACACAGTGGAGTAAAGCCCTTTCTCAACACCGAAGAGCGCAGAGTGAAGTCGCACCATGCCATGAACAGCTGCAATCAGCCAAGCCGTGCTGGCTCGTTCCACTGCACCGCACAGAAAAACTAAAGTCGTCTAAAGTGAGCATCTAACGAAGCTCTGTCAACTTAAAACATGAGACAATATATTAAGACTTTTCACACATAAAAGGTTCCTGCAAGCAGACACTGTTTACTGTGAAGGTCAACCCTGAACTGGATGAGCCATTAAAATGGACAGACGGATGGAATAATAATACGAATGGTTAGGTTATATAAACTACTCCAACTTAGTGATTGGTTGTTAGAAAAATAAAGAAAATGATGCTGAAGTGTGCAAACATGGACACAGAACGTAAACTAATCCCCCAACTATAGAGACTCATGCAGAGTTACGGTTGGGGGATAAAAATACCCTGCACTTGGCAGACATTGTTACACATCACAAGCTGAGGCGAGACCATCATGCACTAGCCATGGGATACACTGGAACACAGGCGGCCTACAGATGACGGTGGAAATGTTTCGAATCATAATTAGCTATATGGCACGATGCGGCACAGCCTTGCCAGGCTAACAGAAACCCCATTAAGATGCTGCCCTACCAGTAACAACAAACAGCAGTACAAAGACCTACACTTGGCCTTGCTACTCCTCTGTAGCCTTTGTACAGAACCATTCTTACGCCTCTGGATAAAAATACAATAAAGGCAATCATAGAAATGGGATTATGAGGAAGAACAAACACTGTTCTCACAGTCATCCGTTTTGTGCTGATTACCAAACAGTTTAAGGAAGTTTAGTAACAAACAAAATGCATACATGAAAAGGAAAAAATATGACGATTGATCTTAAATGTAATATTATTGATATTGAAAATATTGATTTTAAAAAAACAAAACACTAAAAACTATGAGGTTTTGAATTCACATATATTAATAAAGGGCCTTTTACTTGTGCACTCTGTAAATAACACCAGGATCCACTCAAAGAAAGTCAGCTAGATCGCACCACTAGGGGTCAAAGACTCCACAGGGAGCCCTTAAGCCACTACATTTACTCCAGCAGTCCTCCGGCTTTATCACATTAGCACACTCTACTTCTAGTGAATGGAAGACAACAGCTGGATAACTAAAATTGGTGTTACACGGATTTTGCACAGCGAATAAGAGAAATTTAACCAAGGAAAGTGCTTAGGGTTGGGGAAGTTTTATTTTCTCTTGCACCAAATCCATCACTTACCAGACTTAAAGTTAAATTTTAACTGTGATTTTCTACTTATACACTCACCTCATCCAGTTCTCTCTGCGTTTCTGCCTCCATACGCCGTATATCATCCATATTTAGCTCCACCCACTTATCAATCCAACAGAAGAGCTGGCGATGGAAGTTAGTGAAGATCCTCTTCTCTTGCTGTGGTAGATAGCAGCAGTCTTGGTTAGGACTGGGTGATGTTTAGCATCAGTCAAGTGTTTATAAGTACATTTGAAACTTGAGAAACTCTAAATACAAATTACTCTACTGTATCCTACTGGCTTAAGTTCCATTTGACTATAGAGCCCCCAAACATTACCTCATCATGTTTGCAGTTACAGCTTGCTTATAATAATTAAACACTAATTAAGCACTGCCCACCCAGACAGAAGAGGCACAGTATTGCATGCGCAAACTTGCAATACTCTCAATCTAAATATAACTCATGAGCCAACTGTGTAAATGAGTTTTTACGTCTTCTACTATATTTCGTTATCCTGTATTTATACATGTGTAATGCCAATAAAGTTGAATCCTAATCCCAAATATGTCACTAACCTCGTGGATGAAGTTCTCCACTTTGGTCTGCAGGCCCCACCACTTGAACTTGACTGTGACTAATTTGTAGGCACACATCCTTGGGTATTCAGGATTACTATTCAGCTCTTTCTGTTGAGAGGAACAGGGAAAAGAATCCGACTTACAACCCGTCACTATATCAGAATAACGCGCTGCAAAAACTTGACAGAAACTTTCCAATGAGAGAACAGTTGTAAAAGCAGCAGAAGGCATTATTTTTGACAAATCTAAGATTCGTTCATTAATGCATAATGCTTTGGGCATGAAGGTTGCTGAAATAATTATCAACATGAAGATGTGCTGTGCACAGATAAAAGTGCCCTAATCTACAGCACACTTTCTAAATCTATCCGCTGCTTGCACTCTGCCGCGCGCTCTGAAGAAGAGAAGAAGAAAAGAGGCTGGGTGTTGGGAGGGGGGACCACAGCAAAGTGGATAAACTCCAGATGAAGGGACCATTTCTCTGCCTCCACCCTGACAGCGACACCGTTCCCGACAGGCATGTCTTTGTGGCCACAGAAGGCAGATAAAACGGTGCTCACGAAGCGATAAGGGCGCCGCAGTGCAAATCCGGTTACATTATTAACACCTAGGACCTGCTCGCCCCCAGAACACACACACTCTCCCTCTGAGAACACCTGTTTAATTAATCACTTCATTCTGGCTCGGCATTCCAAAAAGAAAATGCCACAGACCCGCCTCAATCGCCCTCATCCCACTGCCGTTTGATGCTACGATCATGGAGAAGCGTGAGAGAAGGGAAATGAGAAACATTTCTAAATTTGCAGTGGGTTTAGAAAAGTTGTCATCGCTAAAGGAGAACTTCACATGAAACGGATTCTACATCAAAACACTTACGGTGACATTTCTTCTCTCCCTCTCTGTGCCCCACTCAAAGGAGCAGAAGTTTTCAGAAATACAAAGGGTACCGATATGCAAGCATGTGTGCATGCAGAGATAGACAAGAGTTTTATTGCTCTGAGAAGCTGGCAGAAATTGTGCCTCTGTTGTCACATAACTACTTTCTCCCCCCACCTTTTCAAAAACAGTCTTTTTCCATGTCCACAGCGGACGGGAAAGTGATCTAATTAAAAACACAAAATAAAAGTTGTGCTTCTTTATTCATACTTTTTAAAGCTGTTTGGCTGCCTTTGTTCTGCAAAAATTCTTGAAGCAGAGGAAAGTTTCCCATGGTGAACTTTGAGGGCTCCACTGCAGAATAGAAATCCTCTGTGCTCCAACAGCGAACAGGACCCGGTCGTGTGGCTCCGGGGTACGGCGGGGTTTACAGGCGAAAGCAACATAACTACTGACAAAGTTTCTCTGTGGATGAGCTACTTTTTGACTTTTTACCCCTTATCAAAATATGTCCCTCTTTATACAGAACTGCTGTTTGCCAATTTAGACTCTGAGTCCACAAACGGACACTTTACTTCCAGCTGTGGACGAAGCCTGAGTGTTCTTGCAGCTCTGTAAGTTACCTGTAAAAGACTTTTAATGCCTAGATCTCATCACATAAACCTGCTATATAAACCTGCTGCAGGCACATCCACACAAAACACAATCTTTGGCTGACCCAATATGTCCAAGCTGCACTTAGACTTTGGAGATCAAAACATTGCAGCAACTACATACAATGCACATGACTGTACAAAGTCATGAAATATAGAAGCAAAATCCATGAGAGCAAGACTACTAATCCAGGTCTTGATTAGGGATGGGTATCGTTTAGGTTTTATCCGATACCGGTGCCAAATCGGTACCTTTGAAACGGTGCCGGTGCTCAAACGGTGCTCAAACCGGTGCTTAAAGAACGGAGAACACAAAATTGGTCCAAAAACCTCTCATGTTCAGCTGGTTTTTTGTAAAAAGATAACAATGTGTGCCTTTTCTGCAGCTATGGGGCATATATGGTATCACTCTTGGCTGGAAGCAGTGCTTAATCAATGGAAAAAACACAAACTTTGTCCAAAACCTCTCATGTTTAACTGTTTTCCACTTTTTCTTTGGTCATTTTAGCCTTTTTGGCCAGGGTGAAGGGAGTATCTGCCATCAAACAAGAAGACAGCCGCATGTAGCTATGATGAGGTTTGCTAGTTCACTTTACATGCATTAATGTAATAACGTGGTTAGCCTACTCAACGTAAATTACACACTAACAACATTAAGCTACTCACGCAGAGAAGAACGGCTGCTGCTGCATCATCATCCGTCATCATTTCTGCTACACTGGCAGGGCTAGGGGCCAGGACTCTCCTCTTCGGGTTTTTTGAGGGATATTGCTAACTCCGGGTCAGATAACAGGCAACCCACGCACAGTAGATGCGCTCGGTGTGAGGTCTCGCAGCAAGCTATCATACGGCGCATTTCTGGGCTTTTTAAAAAAACGCTATGCGTCGCCAGGTGTTTCATCGGATTTGAGGTGTTACCTCCTTTGACAGTATCACAGTATCAGCTTAAAGCACTTGTTGCAGGCTGCTGAGTTTGCATCTTTTGCTGTGAAGTACAGCCAGACTTTTGACCGCTTCGCCTTGGGCATTTTTAATCCGTAGCTCTGCATAAAAGAACGCACGTACCTGGACCTGCCTACTATCCTCGGAAACGTAAAATTATTGGCTAGAAGTGAATCACAGCTCAGGAAAAAAAGCACCGAAATGTTCGCTGCTTTTCGGTCTGGTTACTACCGTTTATGTCAGATGGCACCGGACACCGGTACCCATCCCTAGTCTTGATGGCCAGATATATACCCATTTTCCTATAACTTGGCAAATGGGTCAAATGTTTGCCTCCGTTGTTGTTGTTGTTTTTTTTGTTTTTTTTTAAAAGCACCCTGTGGCCTAAGGCCGTGTTCAAAACTCTTAGATGCATCGCATTTCATTTAAAAAAACGAAAGCGAGAAAGAAAGAAAAATCCACTTCTGCTGTATTTACATTGAGCATCCACACTAATTTGCCTTTTTAGGGCTCCCAGAGAGGAAACTTTTGTCAAAACTGCCAACCCCAAGAGGGCTGAAATAGTTGACACAGATATTAGCATTCATCGCCTAATTGAGTTTGATTGGTAACTACATGCTACCTTGGATTTATACCACCCAAACATGTGATCCTTTGTCAGAAGAAAGTCAAAGAAATAAGAAAGAAAAAGCCCTTATTGTCTATGTAAGCAGCCACTGTGCAGTTGAAGTCTGTATTTTATCAAATGATTATTTCTGAACTGGTGCTGAAACAGTCACATGGATGTAGACCATTTTCAGTTAAAAATATATGTAGTTTACAACAGCATTACCTTCCAGTTGGGACCAAGAGGTCCTCTCCCAGTCTTGACAGACTTGAAAATGGCAGGATCCTCATCTTCCTTGTAGTCCTACAATGAAACTTTCAGTTACTTTCATTAGTAGAATATATAGCACAGAATATTTAACAAAGCTGAGGCAAGCTTATTTATGAATACTGGTATTTGTTTCATCTTGCAACAAGAGCCAAGAAATCAGCAGGATTTTACCCCAATTTAAAAAAAAAACAAAAACATAGACACCGTTTTTAAATGAAAAGATGGAAATGTGGGACAACTATTCAACGACGAGAGTAAGGGAACAAAGAGCAGAAACAGCTTAGCTACAAGAAAAGTCAGAAGAGGGCTCCTCCCTTTTCACAAATCCTTCCATCTCTGCAGATAATGTCACAAAGCAGGACTAGAACACAGCTGTGCTCACAAGTGGCTTGAAGATAAGACCGATCTGTGTATGGGGGCTCTGACACTTGTTTAATTAGGGTGAGGATGCCAGTTAACATAAGTGAATGTACTTGCATCTACCTGTTGTGTGCTGATGAGGATTTGTGCTGCTTATTTAAGTTTGTATGTCTGCAGCTCCAACTGCAAAATAACCTTTTACCCCATATACAGTATCCAATTCAAACGGTCATGTCCTGCCAACATATTCTGGTGAACTAAGCACTTTTGCCCTTTAATTTTTTCCCCCAATGCACCAAGATCTTTTTGTATTAAAGGGTATAGTAAAATGTAGAGGGATACTGAGCACACGTGACGAGCACGAAAAACTTAACAGACCTGACTTTCTCATAAAAAAATAAAATTAAAAAAAAAAAAAAAGACAAGAGAAATAATAATACAAATAAATGAAATGGCTTTAAAATTATCAACAGCTCAAGGGCCCAGCAATTTTAAATAAATCATGATGCGCCTGAAGCTAAAAGCTACTTTTTCAGGGCTACTATCCAACAGGAGGGTGCCAAACGTGTGGAAAGAAATAAAAATGCACCACTAAAAAACACACACACACACACACACACACACACACACGCACGCACGCACTCTCTAATTTGGGTGTTTTAATGCTGAGAGCTCCATCACTATAACAATACACTGTGCTGCACTAATGAGGTCTGTGAATCGATGTGCCGTGGTACGCGAAAAGAAGCCATTTCTAAAAGAGTGTGTATTAGACTGCAAGTGTGTTTACGTCGAGTGTGTGTTTGTCTAGTTCCGGCACACGCAGCACTGTGAACCTTAATTACACTAACAAACTCATCTGTGCTGGCAGTACGCCCCAGAGCCTGCAGTCATGCCCGAGGCTGAGGGCTGATAGGGCCCTCAGACACAACACACTCCTCCAGCAAGGCAAACACGTCCGCCTCGTTAACTACCCACCGCAAACAAACATGTACACACACAGAAACTAGGGCTTCTCGGCCAAATAGCCACATGTATGCTTGCACGCATACCGGCAGTCACATTGAAATGAGGCAATGTGATGTCAAATAAGAGCAATAACCTGCAACATCTTCAAATATGATTTCAGAGATTCCAAGCAGTATTCAAATCTTTAATTTATCCTCAACTGGTATGTGTACGTTTTTAAATACAAAGATCTCTCCAGTCAGCTGGCTGTATTGGGACACACTCCTGAAATCAACTATTTTTAATGCACTGTGTTATTACAGCACAGCAAACACATTTTCAAACGGTGCAAAGAAACAGACCACAAAAAACACAAGTAAACAAAACAAAACTAAGAAGTAACATAGCCCAATAAAGCAGAACAGTCAGCCAAGTACACGATAGCCCAGAGAGCAATTAATGTTCTGTGTCTTTATAAAGAAATACAAAGAGAGACTGGGGAAAAACTCACAGACAAACCAAACCAAAATAAAAAAATACCAAGGAGATGGGCTGGACCTGATGCCAACTTCAGTAAAATATTTATAAAATGGGTCAGGATTGACTAAAGGTTTATGAAGATTGCCAAAGATTCTCTTCACTTGCAATGCTCTACTTATCGTCGATGCCACGAGCACAGGCAGCTTTTTCAGCTCCATGAATGCATAATCATACCTGAAAAATCAAGTATGTTGCTGTAAGAACAACATACACAACTGTTTTGAAGCTCATGACAGCCTGTAAATAAAATCCAAATGTTGAGTTAAGTACTAAAAAATGTGCTCCAGTCTCTCTCGTGCTTTTTAAAGTGGTGCCTGGCTGACATATGACTTGGTGAGTTACAAATCTGAGATATCTGCGAATAGTTTTTTCCTCACAGACACACAAAACATCAACATACACATTAAGTAAAGTGACTCTAAACTAGTCGTAGGTCTAAATGTAAATGATTGTCTGTGGCTCTGTGTTAGCACCATGGCCCTGAAGCAATTTTTAGGAGGGAAGAAGAAGGGAAAAAAAAAGGATGGATAAGCACTGTTTGTGAACCTGGAAAACTAAAAAATATATAGACACAATATCCTTATTTTTATTATCTAAAACTGAGGATATTGTATGACTACAATAGGCTTTGATAGACGCGTTTATTGTGATTCTGGATGTCTACAAGACTAAGTCAAGTACTTTCAACAAGTTTTTTGTTTTTTTGGGGGGTTTTTTAACTGTAAAATCTGTAATGATTTTGCCAAACCTATTCCTGACATATGCCTGCCAAACAATAATAATTTTAAAAAACCCTAAAACTAAAAGTGAAATTAATATAAACTACACACATTTTCAAACAATAAAAACAAAATTGAAACGAGAAACACACTTTGGAAACTAAAGCTAAAGCCCAGCAAAAAAGTAGAAGAAAAAAAAAAAATCATTGTGAATAAACAGCTTAGCAGGAGCTAGAAGATACTGAATTCTAATCTGTCTAACAGTCATTATAATTTTCAAAATATTTTATTAGCCTCCCTGAAACTGTAGTAATAGTCAGTGAATATGCACAGACACATTAAGTGCTACTTCTTCTTTAACTAGGACATCCGGTTGATTACCAGTTTATATTAACTGAAAAAAAACAAAACAAAACAGAAAAACAGATGCACACAGCTCTGCTTGTGTTAAAGCCTTGATCACATCTTGTGAGTCCAATAGGTTCCACTCAGGTCCTAGTGATCAGTTGTTTATGAGACAGAGCACAGTGTCTGCATATCTGCCAGTTTTTCCTGTCCGCTGTGGATTTACACTACAATGCACCAACTACAAGTACACCCCAAGTGGCGGACTTCAAAGAATGACTACTTGGCTGTCAGGACTTTGGCTGTCTGTGTCCGTAGCTGAGAATAATCAATGCTTAAGAGCAAGACAAAGTTGAGCAGAGAAACCACATGCTGTGACATGTGATTTATATGGACGGCGTGATTTCTGACCAAACCAAGAGCAAATCTTTACTACATAAACTAAACCGATTTAGCCAAAAGATTGTTCCCTGAAACTCCACAGATGAAACGACCATGTGTCAGTTAGCTCGTCTGTATTGTTTTCATGAATTAAACTCTGACTCTAACAGTTTGAGAGTGCTATATAGGCAAGAGAAAGGATCGCACAAACACCGTTTATTCTGGATTTTAAATTGGACTGCAGTAATATCACACCAGAGAAACATGCAGTAAGTCATAAGTCACACAGACTGCTCAGTAGTAACAAAATGCTCTTTCAGCTACTTTCAGATATGTATGCAATTCAATAAATTGGTTAGACGAGAATAGAAAGAAAGTGCTGTTTCATTTCATCAGTGTTATTCATCTGCATCCCTATTACATAGGAAAGGCTAGATGTCGTTTTTCTCTCTCCCTGGAAAACGCATATATATTCAAATTAAATCATAAACAGAGCCATAAAACACCTGCTTACGAAACATTCTCATGACAAAGAACTGTAATAATCAAAGTTGTCCACATGAAGGCGCCATACTGTGTATGAAGCTACTTACAGCATGGGCCACTTGACTTCTGTCTGCAATGTCAATGGGCACCACCGTTACATTCTTCCACGTGGAACTGTCTAGTTTGTGCACCTGAGCAAATACAAAAAGATATGTTAGAAAATAAAACTCATGATTCATACTAGACATCCGTTTGCTTTGATGTCCTCACATTTTCTTGCGTTCCAAGGTCTGGTTTGTGCCATGTCTCAATTTTAATGAAGAAATTATCTTTCATATATTCATTCTAGAATAAAGAGAAAGAAGAAACATAATGAAGAAAAAAAAATTATGTAATTCTTTTCTTATTAACTTTAATCTTAGCTAATAAAACCCATTTAGGGTTACATACCGTCACAACTGTTCCAGGTTAAGCATGAAGGAAAAAAGGGGGGGAAGAAAGACAAGACATGTTAATTTAAAAGTGAGAAGAAGAGTTTCAAGGCAAACCTAAACTAAGTGGTGCTGGGAAGGGGACTCACTGGTTCTGCAGTAGGGGTAGGCATTCCAAGCCTTTTCATGGAAAATCAGGGCACCTTCAGGAGCTAGGAGTCTCACAAATCCTGGGACTTTACTGTAGGGTGTGGTGGAGGGTAGGAGGTACAGGTAAGAGAAAGGAAGGAGGAAGACTTATCACCTATTTTTTCTATAGCAAAGATTGCACAGTTAGCAACTGAACTGAAAATGCTTCACAGATAAGACAACACTGACACTGCCTGGTAGCACTGCACTATTACACTATAAGAAAGAATCAATGAAGCCAACAGTGGAGTTCTAAAAAACAAGAAATACAAAGGAAAGCACATACCTCTTTAGGTGGTAAATTTTGTGTGTGTACTGTCCTTTTTCTCCATCTTTTTCATATGGCTCATTCTTGAGTACCTCAATGCCCTCACCACCACCCGTCTCATTTTTACTCGCTTCAGCCACAGAAAACAGCTGCCCCACTTGATACTGCAAGACAAACATCATAATATAAAAACATGATGCTAGACAGTAGATTTAAGTACTTTTTACTGTGATATACATCTAAATCATAAACCAATTCTTTCTCTTCCTAACATTTTGAAAGTTTCCATCTAATAAAATGATATAGGCTTATTGTGAACACAGCAACGCTTTTTAACCAAACAGTAATCAATGTACATTACTCCTGAGAGCTCAAGGGCAACACAGGAAATCTAAAACTGTCAGAAAAGTAAATCAAATATTTTATATGGATGACATTTTTTTTAATTCATTCATTTCTCTCTGTCTTTCCCATACAGTGAAATTGTAGGAACAGAACCCAACCCATGACCTGTTTTGTAAAACTGTGCAAAAAAAAAGTAACCATAAAATTCTTAAGCTCTATTATTGTCCTGCTGCCACTCTAGTGTAGGTTAGATTTCTATAACGTGCAGAGAAAACTTGCTGAAGAGCTAAATGTTTAAGCCAGCTTTTTCAGTTCTGCTGCTGTGTTCCCCAATTCCACCATCTTAAAGCTAAATTAACTTACTTATGATGTTTGAACATCAAACAGCAGAAGAAGAGAATGACTAATAATCAGCTACCATAAGTCTTGTTAACATTTCTTCCACAAAGACAAGAATTACTTTTCAAATATTTTGAATTTGGATATGCAGCACTAATTGCCAAGAGATTGTATCCCAGCAGCTGGCTGAAAGTCTGGGATTTATTACAGAAATGTCTCTAAACACAGAGAACGATTGCTGGCTCAAACAAACAACATCTGCAAAATTAAGCTTTTTCTTGGTTTTAGCAGCCAGCAGCCAAAACAACAGAAATGATACAACATTGCCATGTCTTTATTATCAGCGAGTGGAAAAGAACTGTCTTAAACAAAAGGCACATGTCAGAGACTTGCAACATTTCCTTTTGGCCACGCCACAGTGACACATTAAAGCCCAAAAAAGGAACTGAGGGTTGACTCAGTTTAAACAGTCAGACTAACTGAGGATGGACTTTTTTTCAAGCATCAATATGGGCTCGTTTACAACCACACAAACAGTACAGGCACTATAGAAAAGAAACTACATATTTGTAAGTATGAAGAAGTGCATTTCATATCCTTTAACATTATTATGACTTTTTCCTTATTTAGTTATTATTAATTTATTGTAACTTTTTATGGCTGTTAATGTCATTATTTTGTTATTGTCAACATGATTATGTGTCAACGGCATCAACAAAGAAAATATAAGCAGACTTGACAAAAAGTTAATCATTTACAACATCTTAATAGCATAACAAGCTATTAAGCCACTTACTCACCTCTTCGACACTACAGGGTAAAACCACACGGCTGCAAAAGAGAGAAACATATGATGAGTAACTTTCATGAAGCACGCATTTCTCAAATCCGCTGTTTCATATTAGACAATTTCATGAGATAAACTATCATTCCACATCAATCTAAAGCAGCGACCCATATATGAGAAGGAGTATTCTTCTAGACGTATGCCGACATTTGTATTTTTAAGAGTGAGTTAGAGCACATACTAATAGGACAAAAAAAAGAAAACACTGCAGATGCATGTGGCATAAATAATACAGTAATAATACATCCTAAAACAATAAAACTGACTCTGGAGCCTGAAATGTCTCTACATCTTGGCAGTAAAGCCTGTATAGCCTTTGTTATTGAGATTATTTATAAAA
Source organism: Rhamphochromis longiceps (assembly GCF_057381845.1). NCBI lineage: Eukaryota > Metazoa > Chordata > Actinopteri > Cichliformes > Cichlidae > Rhamphochromis > Rhamphochromis longiceps. Next base: position 9,100,375 of record NC_140568.1, on the reverse strand, counting down.
AGGTTCAGTCTCTAAATATTACTCATTACCATGCCAAATCAGCATGCACATTTACTCACGCCTTATATTATTGTCTGTATTCACAATGAATGCAACATGACAATTGCCTGTCAGGTCACACAGTATGCAGAAAAGTCCAGAAGAAGCAATGAGAACATAACTACAGGGACTCCGGATTACAAAACCAGAAGAACCACGATGACACACAGAGACCTGCTCACTGCCAGGAACAGGAAGACACTCAAAGTTACTCTTCCTGAGGGAAAAATACTTCTAGAACCACCCATAGTGACATACTGCTGACATCAGCAAGATGAGAGGAACCTATTACTAGACCTGGTTGAAAAAGTTAGAGCTGAATTAAGACAAAACTTTATGGGACTACAGAAAGTTTATTTTGTTGTTGTTGTTTGTTTGTTTTTTAATAATGTGAGTTAGGTGGGGCCAGAAATACAGTGAGCTTAGCCGAAGTAGTTTAATTAAGAAGACAAAACAGATCTGAATCTATTATTCAAGATTTCTAACCATTAAAGACCATCCCTGGTCAAACAAGGCTGAACTAAATGTCATCCACCATCAGATGTTTTGTTTCAATGCTGCTAGGACTTGTAATTAGTGACGTTTAAGTTTGAAGCAAACAAAATGTGCAGGCAACATCAGAAGATGTCAAATTTATCAAACCATGTGAGCCTGAGTGCAGTGAGTGATTGTGGGGTGTTAGGGATGCGGGAACAGTCTTCCTTCACTCCTGTAGGCCAGTAAGTGGCCACATGCAATAGTGCAGGTAGTGCCAATTCAGACTTCCAGTGCTTCTTTTTGCTTACCACACAGGGACTTTCATGGAATTAGGGCGCCACAGTGCTGAGGTGCATGCTGGCAGCAATACTGTGTTATATTTAAGGAATAAGACAATGTTGTAACAAGGTTTTTACATAAGTCAAATCTAAGTCAATCCTTATTTTCAGAATTCCCGTGCGATGCAAAACATGACCCATTCACATCCTCCATCTACCCATTTATATTCACTTTCTTTATCTCTAAAAACGTTTAAGTGTTCAGTCTTCCTGCCTTGAACCCAATTCATTTGGTAAGATGTGAAGTAAGAAGCCTGCTTACATATTCAGCCTAACCCAAGGATAGCGGTTTTACAAATGGAAACTGAAATCTTTTATGCAATTTCAAAACCCAAAAGGCTAAGGCTAACAGCTGCTAGCTTCGTCTTTACTACATGCAAAATGATTGATGCTTGAAACAGACAGGAGTGAACAAACTACCAATTCGTTAAGTAATCAAAATGTGTTATGCTGGGGTGATTAGCTGGCGCCGACAGTTTCTGAGTCAATACTGCAAAGACAGCGAGAACTTACAGCTTCCAGTTAACTTCCCCTCAGGTTAGGCAGTTAGCTAAATTAGCGTTAGCAACTCGGGTGCCAATTCGAGGCTTTGAAAAAGAAAATGTCTGCGCTTTAAAACCACATAACAAAAACCGCAGATTGAAGCGTTTAGAAGCCATCAGCTTGGCGATAACATATGAGAAACTACAGGAAACCAGCAGCTGTCAGAGAATGACAATCTGCTGTCAAAGCCGGTAGGCCAGAGACGCTCTTGGCCAATCCCATCCTCCCCTCGTGTGCCTGACGCTGACCCCGAGACAAGATGAAAAGTTTGCATCAGCGCACAGGGACTGAAAAAAACTGCCGTGAGTGCACGGATCTATACTAACCTATAGAGTGCTTTCAGAAATAATAAGAAAAGTACAGTTTAAACAGAAACCCCGCACTTACTACTCCTTGATGAGAACCATCTTAACTTCTTCCTCTCAGTAGTGCCCAGCTACCACTAACTGACGTCATGGGCTACTAAGTGAGGCGGCAGGTCCCTCCTTCTGCAGCGGTGATTTGCGGAATGACGGAGAGGTGGGCCTAACGATTGGCATCATCCAATGAAATCTCTCTTTGGTGACTTTAAACCCACCCACTGTATTTGAGGATGGATTACTTAGAATCCGTTATTCCACACTTGAACGCGTAAAAAATATATAAATATACTAAATATACTAAATATATAATATATTAATAATTTAAAAAGTTGAGCATGTGGTTCCATTAATCTATAAATCTGTAAATAATAATTACTCCATATTTAATTAAAGACGGTACAAAGACACAAACACTGAAACCGAAATGTAATTTTCTTTTGTTGTTACTGAAATAAGCAAGGTATTCCCTGAAAAAGATGACTGGATAGTAGCTTATGTTATCCCAAAACCTATATATACTGTGTAGGATTAGGTGTGCAAGTTACCCATGTCTTGTGCATCAGTCCATATTTTTCCATATTTGTTGCACCATATTTGTTTCAGGTCATCAAACAAATTGTAATATTTAACAGAGAAGTAAATATAAACTGCAGTATTTAAATGATAATTTCATTTAAAAGCTACTATACCTATCAGGCCCTGTTAATAACCAGACCTGGGTGTGACTAGTTTAACTGGACTAGCTTTCCAAAAACATAAACACAACCCAAAAAAAAAAACCCCATAGAAGTTTGACAAACATACAAAAAGAAACCCCCGTAAAGGGCAAAAAGTGTCAGGGCACTGTCTGTGACCCAGTGTTTTCTAGTTCTGGACATCATGCTATTTGCTTTTGAATATTCATTGCGATTCTTAGGTTCATGGTTATTCTTTCATCATGTTTTAAGTTTGTTTCTGTTAGCCTTCAGTTCTTAGCAATCTTAGTTCTCTCTCAGTGTCTAATCTTCTTCTGTGTTTAGTCAGTCTTTGTCGCCGTGTTTACTCGTGTCTCCCCAGTCACTGTGTCAAGCTTGCGTCTGTTGTTTCCTGTCCTATTTTGATAGTCTCCTGTCCTGTATCCAATGTGTTCACTTTGTTCAATCTGATTTGTTCCTCCTGTGTTGTCCAGCTGCCTCTACTTCCCTGATCATCCTTTTGTGTATTTATTGTGTGAGTTTCCTTTTGTCCCTCGTTATATCATCTGTTCATCTAAGCTCATGTTTCTGATCTCGGTTTCCATGTTTCAGGTTTTCACATTCCAGGTATCTAGTGTTTAGTATATACCTTCCTCCAGTTTAGCATTGTTAGTTTAAGCTTAGTCCCCGTCCATCTTTCTTTTTAATTTTTTTGTACAGCCAAAAATAAACTGTTTGCTTTTCGTTAAGTCCAGTTCTGTCTCCTTAGTCTGTATTTGCGTCTGCTCTCTCTACTCCAGAGGATCTGACGTGACAAAAAGAGGGCAAATATTTTTCTCATTATATTGTTCATATTACTTTCAGCTTTAGCCATGTTATATTTGTACTATATTCAAGTAAATATAAGATTTAAATGATATGCTAATCATTTCTCTTTTTGCGACAGCCGTCCCAACTTGAACTGGAATAAGGTCTCTATAGATGTATGAAGCCACACAAAAGAATAATGTCAAGAATACAAGAAAGCAAACATGATGCTTTATTGAAACAGTTTACTGATAAATGACAGATGGTTGTCATGAAACTTTCATGTTTAATCTAAAAAAATCATGGGCTAAAAAGTCATACATGGTACTTAACACTGAATAGCAAGAGAATCCATGCTTCAGAGCAGACACTCAATTCACAAAGAAATCAGGCAAAATGCCCTTTTGATTTCAATAAAAAATATTAAATCTTTTTCTCCACTCTATCCATCTTTACATGGTACAGGTTTGTTCACTTTTTAATCATATAAAAACGCTTAATACTGATTGTGAAACACTGGAATTAATTTACAAAACATAATAATAATTATTATATTAATAACAATAACAAACAATAACAATAACCATTAAATTTAAAAACAAAAAAAAAGAAGGAAGAAATCAGTCATAGCTGTTGCATCTTGGCCCACACGAACAGCAACGTTTTTTGGGGGAAAAAATACCAAATGGCATTTACATCTACCTGACACACAGTTACACACAAACACAGTATCAGGTCGTTGAGTTTTTTTCATTGCCATTTACAGTGTTATGGGCACAAAGACTAGACGCTCTCTAAAGCACTCATGTGCCTCTGCAGAATCAAACTCACAACCAAAGAAATCCTTCTCGCTGTCAGTCAACCTTGATGGACCAATGGCGGTCCCCAAAAAGTGCCCTACCCCTCCAGCACCCAGGATAGTAAATGATAGATAAAAGTATTGGACCGTTTTAAATGTCTCAGCATTTAGAGGAAGGGAAAAATCTTCCAGGTGACAGGAACTTGTATCCATTGCCAGCAGGTAGTCGGATAGAACGAGCACCAGGGCTACTGCTAGTGGAAATAGTAGGTGATGGGGCCACTTTTCTGGGGTTGGAACAGTGATGTCCATTGGAAGAGTTCTTGCTACCCCTATCCAGTGACTGCAGCCCCAGCTCCCGCAGCTCCAGGCTGTCTTGGGTGTCGTTAGGGGAGCAGTGGCGCGGGGAGAGGTTCAGAAGACTTAGTACATCTCTGCTGGCAGAGGCGAGAGGACCGGGTGTGCTGTGGACAGCTTTGACAGGACCTAGATGTTGCTGTTGTTGGGCCGCAGCATTAGCCCAAAAGGTCTTCAGATTGTGGATAGCTTGTACTTTTTCATCAATGACCCCTCTTCTTAGTCGATCCAAATCCGCCGTGTCAGCTGATGTAGAGCAGGCAGAGCCTGTAGAGGAGTAGGAAAGAGCAGGAGATGGAGCACTACCAGCAGGGGACTGGTGACCAGAACTGGGAGACACGTTGCTCGGGGAACGAGAGATGTGGCCACTGTACGGGGAGCTCGGGTACTTTAATTTGAACTGTGCGTGAGTGTCTGAAGTGGGTGAAGGATGGCTGCCCTCCTTTTGGGAAGACTCAGAGACCGCAGGGCTATTGTAGCCAGAGCTTATCTTCTGCAGTGAAGAAGATCGGGAGGGAGGTTTGGGTCTTGGGGAAGACTGAGCTCGACCACTAGCGCCGCTGTTAGGACGGCTGAACGCACTAGTTTCAGAAGAGCGGAATGCGCTACTCCGTGCTGAGGTTCCTCCAGCTGTCCCGGCCTCTGCACCAGCCCTCTGAAGACTACCCACAGCACGCAAATGGCTGTGAGTCTCTTCCAGAATCTTCTGGGCCAGTTCCTGAGGATCTAGAGGGACAGTTTTTTCTTCCTGAGACTTGACAGTGCTGTCCGTCTCAGTACTGGACTGGTCAGATTCTCCTGTATCTGAGCTGCTCACCTTACCGACTTTCTGAAACGGTGAGTTTGGGCTGGGCACCAGGTTTGTTTTGACGGGAGATGTTGGGGTGCTGACACTGCCCCTCGATGATACAGAAACAGTGTACCCTCTCCCCGTTCCTGTGCTGGAGCCACCGACGACACCCCTGCCTCCCCGGTGGTGGCGCTGGCTGTGGCCTGGTGGCAAAGGCAGAGAGTCACAATGACTTCCCAGGGGCTCACTGCTGATAATGGAAAAGCCCTCATATTCCTCCTCATCTCCGCGGGCTCCCGCCACTGCAGCAGCTGCTCCATGGGGAGACGAGCGGCTGCGAGGAACATGAGGGTGTTTGTGGACCGAGTAGTGTGCTGTGACCCCACCGCGCTGCCGATGAGCAAGGAAATCACAGTCTGACTTGGAAGCAAAGCTCATAGAGGAGGCTACAGAGCTAAGGCTATAAACAGAAATGGCATCAGATACTTGATTGTCCAGGCAAGGAGGAGAGAAGGGAAGGCTTGAGTATCCCATGGGCAGGGGGTTTGACACAGACTGGGCTGAAGCTAGGGACTCAAGGGAGGATGAGCTGTCCAGGCTCAAGCGTTTGGGCAGTTCTGTGGAGTCTGAACATAAAAGAAAAGAGATGATGAAAAATGTGACATGAGATAAACACAGGATAAAAACGGGCTGTTAAAAAGTGCCAATCCACAGTTCAGATTCCAGTGTACAGGGAATCAAGTTAGGAGCTCAACAACAATCAGCAAAGAATGAAAGTGCATAAGCAAAAAAATACATTTACTTACCAAAGAGTGCCAGCAGAGACTGGAGAGCAAAGTGCAAGGTGCGGCGGTTGGCTAGCTTGCCTGTCTTCAGTACTACTTCTTCTTGGCCTACCTCACATAAGTCAAACCCTGCACATGCAAAACAGGACAACAGCTGTAACTTAAATAGACATATGGTAGACAATAGGATAGGGACTTTTTTTTTTTTACATAATAGATGACTAACCAAGAGCAGCCAGAAATTCATGGCATCCTGGGAGTCTCCATAGCTGCACACTAATGGACACCTGAATGGGCAGCAGGGAGAAATCCTGTTCTTTCTCTCCTGTCTGTAGTTGGACTAGCACCTGGTGGAGCTGAAAGAGACAGGGGACAACATTACAATAAAGTAGTGGAGATGTAATTAACGGCTTAAAAGTGAACTGGGTGATCAAAGCGTTGCATCAGTAACTTAAATAACCCAAGTGAAAAAATTATACAGCTTCTTCCTTTTAATAATGATTTCATTTTCTTCTCTTTAAGTCGTCCAATTAAAACATATTCATGTATCTTGTATAAGCCTGTGTCCTAAAAAAATATGTCTGAGCCCAGTGCACGAGCAATCTTGGCAATAAAATAACTGTAGGTAAGCTGAGCTGGAAGGGTTTGGGCTTTGTAGGGTTTAACACGCGGCCCGAGAGCACACTTACGTGTTTTGTTTGGGGATTACTTTGCTTTGAACAGAGACATCTTTGTCAACTTGACGCAACTGTGCAGAAACCCCTTCTTCTCGTTTCACCCGACACGATTGAGAAAGGGTTTTTTACATCACAGATTTACCCCTGCTTCCACCCTGAAACATTCCTTTGACCTGAACCAAACCCAAGTTTTAAATCTTATATACCCCCAAATCCCTTAGATTTGACTGAAAACTAGCAAAGGAAAAACTATGAACAACACAAGACAGTAAACTTTGCATGTGGAGAGGAAAAACAACATGCATTTTCGCCAATACAAAGAGAGTTTAGCAGAACAGACAGTAAAGAGTGATTTAACAAGATAGCTATGGGATGGAGTGCTGGTAGTGAATGCACACTTACCATCGCCACCATATTTTTAACAGCCTTCAGACCACACGTTAGGAGCAGGGGAGAGAAAACAGGTGTTTAATGGCATGCACACAGGCCATTCTCAAAAAAAAAAAAAGAAAAGGAAGAAAAAGAAAAAGAGTAAAGTACAAGGATTTATGGCAACAAGAGGGTACAGCAACAAGTAACATTAGTGGTTTAACAGATTAAAGTTTATTGCTTGCAGCATATATAGATTAGATCAAGTGTTTCCACTGACACACACACACTTACATTTTGAGGCTATGAAAATTGCCAATCACAAACTAACTTGATGACTTTAAGCATGTGACAGCCACATGTTACACGTAAACAGGGATAAACTACGTCAGTCCCAGATTAATTCTCAGGTGTCATAAGCTTGGGGAGGAAGAGAACAGAACTCAGACTGTAGTTAAGACTTTGGGCAACTAGTTAGAATTCAGTGCTGCATTTCAATGCAGATTAAGCTCCAGCTTGAGTTGCCAGTTCATTAGAGCGTATCCAGTCCTGACATTACCAAATTACACAGTGATAAAATCACTGATATGCTTCTTCTAGCAACGCACTTATAATACAAAGGTGTGGCAAAGTTTCAAAGAAAGTGAAAGGGGACTGCTACAATGCTTTTTAACTCTAAGTAACAGGAATGGTATTTGTCATTTGAACCAAAGACCAGTGGGTACTGGGTGCAAAACTCAACAGCATTTGTTCAGAGCTGCAGGGACCTACCCGGTTGATGAGCTGCTCTCCTGCCTCTGAAGCTGTAATGAGTTTGCACAAAGCTTGCAGAGCTGGCGGTGGCAGACCTAAGGGATTGGATCAAAGGAAGTTCTTCATCATTCATTAACAAGGCACACTGGTTTAAATGGTAGTGGTAAAAAAAAGTGCTAAACATGGGGCGATACATAGATCAATGAAATGGCGCAAACATAAATTGTGTTAAAATGTTCTGAGATTCTATCAGAGTGATGCCAGGAAGGTGTCCTGGGCCCGTATCCCTAAAGAATCTTTGTGCAAAAAGTGGCTCCTAGCGGCCAAATTCTAAGAAAATTCTCTGAGTCATGACGTTTTCTTAGAATTTCCCCTAAAAGTGACACGACAATCCCAGTTAATATAAAAGCTATTCCTCAAGATTCCTAGCGCTTAAAAGGGCTCCTAAGGCGAGATCTGCTAAGAGCAGGGAAGAGGACTTTTAGTGGCTTAGGAGTTCCCCTAAGCAGCTGCACAAAATGGCCAACAGAAGAGGCAGGAGAGATGTCCTGCAAACACTGGATGACAGGGAATTATTGAGACGCTACAGATTGGATCGTGCAGGAATCATGTTTGTGGTGGATCTCCTTAGAGATGCAATTACTTCACCAACTCGACGCCACAACGCTATTACACCGGAGACGAAAGTAATCACAACCCTGAGGTATTTGGCAACCGGGAAAATGCAACAATGCAGCAGTGATGACTTGGGTCTTCAATCACAGACATTGCTAAAAGCTGAGCCGTGTTACCCTCGTTAAGACCACACTGGACTTGTAACGTTGTGATTTCTACTTCATTAAGGACAGCCTCTTGAGATAGGCCATCTTGTTTTCAACGGGGTCCATATGGGAGTGAAAGTACAAAATATGCCAGCTAGGATATTAATATGAGCAAATAAGACACGAATCATTATTTGAACAGGGTGTAATGAGTTTAAGTTTTCACATATTTTAGATTCTAATGGCTATAACCCCTACAGCTTACTATTCATTTTCCAGATATTTTCTTGAATGTGAAATATTATTTACAATTACAGTCAGCATAAGATTAGAGTATATAATATGTTTATTGATTTGAGGGTACATCCTTTGCTCATTATCACCAAAAGCTCATTTCCATCAAACTTGTAGGATCAACCAATCACGGCTTTTGAAATGATGACTCATACCTAGCAACGGGGTCAACCACACCTCCTCACTAAGATAGGATTTTCCATCCATTCCTTGCTCAGAGTTCACTGAAAATGTTCTGGAATCACTTCTAAGCTAAAACTCCTGGCAAGGAATTTTTAGGTTAAGTTAGGAGCTCTCTGAGAGGATTCTCAGAATCTTTAGGGATACGGGCCCTGGTCTCAAACTCATCCTGCAGCACGACAACGACCTTGCAACTCCTGTTGGGGCTATAATAAGCTATGTTTAGTGACAAGCATAACACTAAATGCTCCCAGGATTTAGAGTAATCTTCATGTGCATTTTTTAGTAAATAAATTGTGTTTTCTCATTTAATTGGATTATTTGACATCAAAATGTTATGGCAATGTTTTGGTTGTTGTTGTCATTTAAAAAACAAAATGTTGAATCAGGTAGGAATCAGTGCTGCTGTGTAACAGAAGCTTAGCATCATAATGATGGCAGCATTATAGCAAAGACAAACAATATCAAATACAAACAGTATTTAAACCTTTAACTTTATTCAATGAGAAATGTTCAATTTCCCAACATTATAAGCCAGATAAGTTGTCGTAGCACAGGGATTTGCTAGTATTTATAAATCCATAACCTTGGGCACATTGTAAACAACTTGGTTTGTTTTAAATAGCTACATTGTCTACATACCCAGCAGTGACTGTAAGGTGGTGCTGCACTGCTGAAGCCTGTCTCCTGGGTCAGCAGTGGGAAAGAAGACAGCAGCGGGGATACCGGTGCCTGCAGAGTCAAGACGGAAGCCCACAGCTGTCAGCAGAGCCTGCCAACCAGGGACACCCCCTACTTTGTTCTCCACACTCTGCTGGGATGTATACATGGAATTACGCTGGCCATTCTGTATCCTCTGAAGAGACTTTTCCACCTGCAGTGAGCACAGCAATGCACCATCAGTGTTTTTGAGCAGTGCTGACTGTGACATCTTGTAAAATAAGTAACGGTGTGTGTCTCACCAAGTGAAGTAAAACCCTCAGAGCATCGCGAGCCCGATCTGGATACTGTAGAATCTCAGCTAAAGCTTGGCCAATTAGGGAAGATGGGCTGTTAAGCTTCACATCATTGCCAATCAGCATGTATCCTGAAAAAAAGAAATAAAGTAAGAAGAGCTCAGTTTCACAGCGATCTTCTTTTAACTACTTTGTTTATTACTAATGTTGAAATAATGCATAAAGGAATTTCATCCCTGACCTGCCCAGTTGGAAGGGTGTGAGTACTGCTTGCTGCTCTGGACAGTCTTCATGGCATCTGCCAGTGCCGCACTAGCTTTGGTCCCGTTGAGAAGGGCGGAATAGAAGGCATGGACAAAAACCTTGGAGGCAGCAACTGGGACAGGCCACAAGGACACAAGTACACACTGAGCCCCAGCAGCCAGGAAAGCTCTAGTCAGTCCCACAACACCATCTGCTGTGACCTTGCTGCTGGACTCTTGGTATGACCTGCAGCCACGAAAAGACAAGGCTCAAATGTGAAAACTGTAAAACTAAAATGTCAAGCTTGAAATTTGGTATTCTACCCTGTGCTTATCAAATAAATCATGATGTACATTTTAAGTACATTTGTGTGTTTAATGAATTTCATGTCAGTCAATCAATTTTGAATTCAGATCTTCAATATGGTTAATCTCATGGTTTTTTTAATGACTTTAAATCTACATTAAAAAAAAATCACTATTTAGTTGTATCGCTTTGCCAGTCTACCTACCCCAGCACAACCAGCTTGACGGGCAACCTCAGATCCAAAATATCTGCAGCTGTAAGCAGGAACTCCTGAAGGGGCGGGCTGTCACAGATGCTCTCCACATCACTGCTGTCATCCTGCATGTGGAGAGACTCTGGGATGGTGTAGCCACTTCCAGTGGAGCCCTTTCTGCCTCGGCCACTGCTGCCTGCTCTCCCCCCTGCACCTCTTCCCACTGTTCCCACTCCCACATTGGCGCTTGCTCCCCCAGGCACAGCTTCAGGGTTTGGGGTGAGCACCAGAGCAGCTAATTTCCAAGAAATGTGGGTGGCGAAGTGGGCGCATTCAGCCTGTGTTAGAGCACTCATGACCCTCTCCTTTGTGGCAGAAGAGCCAGCAAGGGGTTGGCATCCCAGCAGCTCAGCCACCATTAGTGCTTCCTCCTCTGCAGACGGCATAGGTCCCCACAGCCAGCGATCCATCACAGGTGAGGGAAGTCTCGGGTTACCCACCACTGCTGCCATTGAGACGCCGCCGCATGGGGCTGGTCCAGGACGCCGAGAATGAGCCTTAGAGGACATCAACAAATTTTACCTTGTAGCACAGCAAAGCTTAGGACGGATGGTGAATAGTTTGTTATAGCATTACAGATTGTAAAAACGTGACAAAGTTTAAATAAGAAGCTGTACCTTTGCACTGGTTCCAAGGCCATGAATGGAGGGCACAGCAATGAGGCTGAAACGCTCATATAAGTATTCATTAGAAGAGCTTCCTTTTAGCAGAGCAAACGGGATGAGGTACAGTTCTCCCTCAAGCACCATCACTAGTTGCCTGTGTCTGCCAACAGGCCCACTGGAGTGCATCAAGCCCTGTGAGGCAAGGATATGAAAACACTTAATCATATAAAGGAAATTCATTTTTTTCTGCTTTTCTGTTCCTCTCGAAAGCACCCTATTGTGTTTTCTTCTCTCTGTCACACAACTGCCTCAACAGACAGGCAATACCCCGCCGAAGTAGTACTTACCCCCTCCATAGGTGCGATGAGCAAATCATAAAGTGCCCGCAGTGGAGGTTTTCCAAGGTTGCTGGAGCGACGGGGCAGGGAAGAGTTGCCATCTTTGGCAGGAGACATTGTGTTGCTGAACAGGCTTGTCATACTCTGGCAACTCCTGCAGAGACACAAAACAAAGTACTGTAGTTTTCATTTTAATCCTGAAAACCTCAAGAAAGTTTCAGACACTTAAGATTCTTCATGATTTTTGAGTTAGGAGTCTTTGCTGAGACTAAACCAACTTTAAACTGTTCAAATATTTCTTTGGGCCTTTCTGGCCTTCTTGTTAATTCCAAAACGCAGTTTTGCCTGTGTGTTGAGAAAGTGGATGACAAAGTCCATTTTTAATTTAATAGATAATGTGTCGCAGAGGATCATCACATTCATATATCTGCTCAAACGTAGAACAAATTTAATCCAAGAGGAGGTAGATGAGGGTAGGATATATTAATTTGTTGTTACCCCTTGGGAAGGCAAGTATAATACAAAGGCTGTTTCAATTCACTCAGTTTACCATGTCAATATGTACACCTTCACTAGATGGCAGTATTGCACTGCTTATCTAGCACTTATTGGCCTAAATAGGGGCCAGACTGGCAGAATCACCACAGAAGGAGAGCACCATTCATGCATTTTCTTCAACATTTTAAATTCAGAACATCCCATCATCTGTTAGTTTTGTTGTCTTCAATCTTTATCAACAAACCAACTCAAGATAACAGCACAATGCGTTTTGGATGCCTGTCTGCTGTGTGAAGGGAATGACAGCCCTCAGCTCACATAGAAAAAGTCAGCATACTGAGAACTGTGCTAATGGTGGCTGAGGGGCTAGAAGCCTTTTCCTTTTTCCTAGCAGGGCCAAGCTTTATAGTCACACTTGTCACTACTCCTCCATCTGTTCCACCAGCCAGAATTTCTTCCGGACCCAGCCAACAGACATCTATCCTGCCCTTCTGGTAGCCCCAGGCCACTGGCTTTCCTCCAGCCTCCCGACTCTCTGTCTCTCTCCCAGGCCTTGGCATAAGGCTCCATGGGAAAGCAAAACAATCGTTTGTTAGCCTGACAAGAAGAATGAGTGAGGAGACAAGGGATAAGCCAAAAGAAGGTGAGTGTCAAGTGTAAAGGGAGACAATGAAAAGAAAAGACTGGGAGCTGTAGAGAGGCTGAACGTGAAGATTGCATTCAGTGGTTGTAAGTGAAAAACGGGTCTTTAAGTGTCATCTGCGTGGTAATCAGAGATAAATAAATCATCCTCTAGTATACATTTAAAGGTGCAGTGTGTGAAATCTTACCACTAGATGTCAGTGGATTGCAGCTTGCTCTGTTTTGTTATCCATCCAAATTCAGGTGTGTAACCCTGGCTACGGTGGCTAATGTAGGATAAAGAACTCTGGATGTCGTTCATCTGTGAGTGTAGGCTGTCAATCTGCTGTTTACCTCAGCTATCAATATGCATGTCTATGTATTCTGGAAGAGGCTGTCAGACTTTGTGAATGAAGGCTGGGTCTCACTCCTGTCTCATGTCAGTGATACTGAGACGAATTGTTGATGATATCCTGAACTTAAGAGCTGATCTTTTGCCACAGTTAGCTGCTGCTAGCCAGCGTTAGGGGAACTTCATTTGAAGCGGATCCAACACTGCTGGGCTCGGACGCCTTGCAAATGAACTCAGGAAATGTGTGAGACGATATTTTTAAAGGTTTATTTTTAGGACATTCAAGCCTAACATTGGCATCTAATTACCCGGTGACAATGTTTAACTGCATGAATAAATACACACGTTTATTCAAATTTTTGTGTGTTACAGCCCTAGCTGCTGTTCAGGAGATGAAGCTTGAGATAAGGAGGAAGAGGATGAGATGAAAAGGAGGAGGAGAAAGACACTATGAGAAAGAGATGATGAAAATATACATGTACAAATGTTAAATGGTCGAATATAGTTGGAAAGAGCTATTGGTGATCTTTAAATTCAAAGTTACGTATAAGGTGTGCTGCGTATGAGGCTGGTGAAATGGCCATGGCATGACAACGTGACAGGGCAACACGGCGGCTTCAACAAACTGGCACTCGCTCCAGTTTGTGTATCTGTAACAATTAATTCGAAGTTTACGAGAACGCATGATTTTGTTAGAGCATGTAATTACACACGAATTCATGTATAACTATGAATACAATATTCTTTTTTTCTATTTAATAACCTAAAAAATAACTACTGTACCTCTAAGCTTATTATATTGGCTGTCTTTGTACTGCTGATAAAATAAACCTTGCATCATCCTTTTGGCAGAATTTTACAGAGAACTGCAAGATCATTAAACAATCTCATCAAGTTACACAACGAAGACACAAAGAAACTTTCATTATCACTTTCCCACAGTAATCCTTCCAAGCTCCGTACTGAAGACGAGATCTCAGTGCCCTGTACCTATTTGAATTTAAATGTTATTCAATTAAGGTTTCTTTTTGAAATAAACGTATCCTTTCTCTTTGTAATACATAAATATCAAAATCCTGAAGTATTCATATAAATTCATTCCATTAAATGGTAATAGCCTAAACATGTAAGGAAAAATAGCAGGAGAAAGTGAATTCAAAAAGAGCTCTTGAATAACACACAGATTATCTGACACCAAACCTCAAGATGTATGGAGGACAAAGAGGTTTTCTCAATTTTCTCTTGCTTTTGGTATTGTGACAGACGACAGGCTCCTAAGCATGATGAGCTTTATAATTCAGATTTTTTTTTTAAAGGCCCAAAAGAATGAGGGGATTATTACCGGCAGCCCATTAAAGGGGCTTAATGAGCACCAAGACTCAATTAAAGCTGGAATTACCCTCTCATCAAAGAACAGCTCAACTGTGGATGAGGACAGGGAAATATGACCCAGACACACAAGTATGCACACACATGCACGCACATTGTCGGTATACCTTACCAATCAGCCCAATGTAAATGAATACTCTGCATAGTGTCAATAAATAACGCTGTGAACAAGCCAGTGGCGCTCTCACTAAAATCTCATAAATCTGCATAACAAACACAGACATGGCAAACATTTTAAAACCACATTCATCTCCATGTCTGCGCCTGGCAAACAGTCACACGCACATGTGACCACATTCACGCACACACAGGGCTTCCATCAGAGTAGACAGTTGATAAGGGCTTTAGCAGCTTTGGCTTTACTCAGTCTATTTAATAAGGAGGATTCACATGCTGCCTCTGCGCTGGCTAAACAATGGAGAAAAGAGTCCTTTCACAGATGAGCCACAATACCCACGAATCTCCTTACTCGAGCAGAGACTTTTAATCGTCTTCTTTGTGCAAAAGTGGGTCTAAGTAGCATTTGGTGATTAACACTGCCACTCATTAACAGCCAAGGAACACTGAGGTGATGTGCATCAAAACCCCCCTACCTGTTGAACAGGTTGTTTCTGGACACCATGCGCAGGAAGCCCGTTGGATCAGTGACGGAGTTAAGCTTGTTGTTGAGCTCCTCAAATTGTTGATCCAACAAATCTCCCGCCTCACTCTCAGTCTCACTGCTCGAGCACCCTCTGAAAGAGAGAAAGAGATGGAGTGAGAGGCATCCAAGGCCACAGAAATGTTGCCAAGAGAAAAAAAAGCATGTGAGCACAGCAGACAATACACTCTTATATTGTTTCGCTGCGGATAAATCAAGTACTCACAGAAACACACACACACAGACACTTCTGACCTGCCAAAAAACACACACCGTTCAACCCTCACACACTTGGCCTCTTTTTTTCAGCCTGGATCCAACAGCCTGATTGTAATCCTTTCAATATAATGCCAGTAATGCTGATCCAGTCGCGGGGGTGTCATCCCCCCCCAATCACTAGCTCGCAACCACTCTCTCATCTCGCCCTTCATGCGTGAACCTCTCCTTTGATATCATGCAACTCTTAGAGTATCTCACAGCAGCTGTATGAACTTCTTGGAACCACCATGGGATCTCTGATTGCCTTGCGCACCTACCACTGCAATTCTTAAAGCCACAGTACGTGGCTCACACTGAGATTCGCTCTCCGGGAATGTACATGGTAACAGACCTATTCAGACTGGATTTTCAAAAAGATGGAGAGATTCCACATGTTAATACGCAGATTTCGACTATCACAAAAGCCGTGTCTTCCGCTCTCTTTATTATCCTGTCTTTCACACACATATGCTCCTCTCCATTTTTCTCCATCCCATTCATTCTGTAGACACTCATTTCAGAGTGCTGCCTCCCTTTCTCTGCACTCTGGAGACTGAATGGGCTGGTAAGTGGGGCCATATGGTGCCCATCCAGGCGCAGTGGTGTGTATGCAACTTCCCATTGGAGAAGTAAATGAGCTGGTAATGGGGCAGGAGGGCCAGACTGCTAGGGGTGGAAGAGACTGGCACTGGGTGGAGCAGCTGGTCACTATGGATCAAACTCCAACTAGAGAAACATGGCACACGTCAAGTGCAGTGTAGCTCCAAGGATGTCAATGGGTGATTGATACATCTCAGAACACTTTACATGCCCTACACATATGACTACATCCCCTGTTGTGTGTTAGATCTCTATTCACTACCAGCCTCTTCTTTGACTTTTGGCTCACTGATTTTAGCGTCTCCTCTGAACCTTCCTCCCCATTCTTCCTTAAGGTTACAGTAACCGCCTTCTCTTTTCCTTGGGTTGTCAGACTGGCTGTGTGTTAGGTGGATTCAACACCTCGAGTTATATCAAGAGCCATTATTCCATCTCATTTATTCCCACTGGGGGGGAGAGCAAAGCCCTTTAAGGAGGTAGTGGATGTCTGTCATCACAGGAAGCATCACACTCTTTTACACACACACTCACAATAAAACAACCCTTCTTCTGCTAAGGCCTGATTTAGACTGCTGAGGGGAATCTTTATAACCTACTTATGCTTGTTCTGGTGCATTACATGTTAATTGCCATGTGGTCATGACCCAGTGTTTTATATGTGGTAAAATGCTGGGATTTTTTTTTTTTTTACCTTGTGTATCCCTGCACTTTGTTGTGGAGAGTATTTTTTGGGTGCAAAGATGTTTGTCCCTGTAGTTTTACCACTTTTTGGAACATTCCCTGAGATCAATTACAATCGTTTCAGCAATCTTACTTTATCGCTTTAGTGTAGAAAATTATATTAATAGCATCAATATAAGGAGTCACAAATGTCAGCAAATTCCTGGAGGGAGTTTGCTGAAACTATCATAACTGACTTGATGGAAAACTAGAGGGAAGCTTCTTTGCACATTCCCGTCACGTCCCTCTAGGAATTTGCTGACATTTGAGATTGCTTATATTGAGCCTGTGAGTATTATTCCTTATAACTGAGGTGATGACTGGTACTCTGTTACTGATAGATTAAAAAACTAAAAGTAGCCAGAAATGCACAGGATGAATTGATGGTGTTGAACAGGCCTCACAAGAGCTGCGGAGAGAGATTTGCAGGTGATCTTCTAACAGTGTGCTGATTTAAAAACAAAGATCGCACCAGTTCATTTCAGTAACGACCAAGCTTAAAAAAACGAACACACCAGCTGAGGGTGGGTGAAGACGCAAGTAACGTACTAACAAAAACTAACAATAATAACATAAAAAGCAGGTTTTATGCGTGTTTCTCTCTGAAAACAGCGTGGCAATTCAGATAACTGAGAGGCGGAAGAAGAATGAAAATGTTTTGATATAAGGCTGAACTCTTGTGACAGACATTGCTGGCGGCTGCGTGTGGTCCTGAGGACTGAAGTGGAGGATTTATTACAAACTCATCCACCGTATAAATCTGAAATATGTGTTTAACAACTCACCTGTCCCACGCGTAAAAGAGCAGAAGAAATTATTTAGCACCAGTACCCGAGCCATCTGTGTGTTAATAACGTTAATAATACTGCGCCGTGTGCGTAAATGCACACATTGCTCTTGACTTTTTTTCTGCAGGCTGTCAGGCTTTAGGTATTTAATAAAGTCATTATTAGATATAGTAACATTCATACATTAATCTAATATGTCAACACAGTTCCGTAAATAGCTTTGTTTTCACAGACATTTCAATAAGGCATGTAAAAGCTGTGAAAGCACACAGCGATTAAAAGCCTGAAACACTGCAAACCCCATCAGCTCAGTGCAGAAATTACCGTGGCTGTTCATAAAAGAAGACACACCCTTGCATGAATCTAGTACCTGAATTCTCCTTCTCCATCTAACACTCTACATTAAGCTCAGTTTAGTTTAATACCAGTATTATTGAGGACAACATGCAGGACGAGGACTGAATGTAGAGCTACGGGACAGAGCCAAAGTTTTGGCACTGGACTCACAGCTTTGAGCCATCCACCCGTGCCAATTATGCACTTGTTCTGATAACTTCTCCCCCTCTCATTACAAATAAATGAAGACTGCTAGCGGCAACTATCTCAACAACATCGGGTGCAAAATAAGACATGCTTTTTTTTCCAGCATGACATGCAACACAATTTGCACAATTTGCAGTATGTCGACTTGGTAAATCAGCTTTGTGCAATTCATTTACTTGATCTACCTAAAATGTGGCTCTGTTTAAGGGAAACTAAAACAAATACATGTGCGACGAGTGTACGCTAAGCCATAATCAACAAAGTGAGTTATTAAAGAGGGAAAAGGAAGTGACACAGATTATGAGCTAACTAAATAGAGTTTTCATTTCATTGTTACACCTCACCTGCTATAATAAGACTCTACCCCCAGAGCCTCACGGGCACTGGCGATGTGCTGCTCCAACGAGGAGCCACTGACCACTCCGCCGACACCTCCCTCTTGGAATTCCGACCCCCCTTCGGCTACGCCCTCGCCCAGGTACACCTCATGAAACTTCAGGATGCCTGTGGAGAGAGTGAGAGAGAGAAAGGAGGGGAGTGTAAATATGACTGGCTGCTTTCAGGTGGTTATGAAGTGTAATGACAAAACAAATGAAAGTGGCTATTTTCCACCCTCTCTCTTTCCTTTTTTTTTTTTTTTTAATATGTTCCTATTACTCGCTCTCGACGGTGGCAATATTGGATTATTTCAACTGAGAGCTGTGGGTGAGGGCACGTGCAGCAGTGCATCTGCGGAGCAAAATGAATAAAACAAATATTGTTCAATAAAAGATAAGAGTAGGCTGCCCGTGCCATCTGGTGCCTGCCGCGAGAGCTCGGCTAAGTTTCAAGCAGGTGGGGAAGAGCACATCGGGCGAATACGGCTGTTTGTGTGTGTCTGGTTTGTGGGTGTGTCAGTGTGTTTCACCATTTCGTATTAAATGTGTTTAAATAGACGGGTAAAGTGATTCCGGTGAATATGCACGTGCATGCTACTTCAGGCCAGAATGTACACTAGTGGAGTAATTACAGCATGACATTAGGAGCCCCATTCATTGACTGCAGACTCTTTAGAGCTGGACATGTTTGTGTACCAGCTGGATGCCAGGGAATGCCAGGAAGTGACAGACAGGCGATTAGTGAGCAAGTGGCTCCCTCTTAGCCTGGGGCAATATTCGATGCTTTGAAGATGTACTCCGGTCCCTGTAGTGTTCCTCCCCTCCTTATGACTAGTGCTTGGAGGTCAAGTTCATCTGGTTGCCTGGGAGCTGGATTTGATCAAATGTTCAGGCTCTTGTGCCTTGGAACATGGGTCACGGCTCTCATTTCCTTTCTTCACACGAGAGTCAAAGCAAAGCCAGCAGTAGGGCAGCCACAGCAGTCGGGCGACATGCACCGTAGCTTATTCTTTGTACAACTGGAATTTTACAAGGCAAACAAAAGGGGCTGCGCTAGCATCAGCGCTACTCAGAGTGTAAACAAAAGAGAGAAAGATTTAAGAGTGTATAAAGAAGTGCCAGGACAAAGCAATATCAAGAAAACGGATGAAAACAAAAGCAAACATGAAACATAAAAGCAGGGAAGACTTTTGCTGTTGACACGTGTGAAGATGACGCCACTGGTGTTTTGGCTGTGTCGTTATCGGTGACACAATCAATTAGCATAGTTCACAGGCAGATGCCTTCTGGGGGTGAAAAGCGAGGCAGGGGGGCAAATCCTAGCAGTGGAGTGGCAGGTGGCACTGTCGCTCAGTGTTAAAGCTGGCCTTCCTACCCCTGCAGTGCAAAACAAGCCTCTAGCCTCTGGGCCTTTTATGTGCTTTAATTTGAACAAGCAAGCGTGAGCATGGGGCTGCTTTTGCTTTAAACCAAGTAGCTTCTGTACAGACAGAATAATTTCATATTATTGATCGCCTTTGCACAAATCGTGCCACTTCAACATTTCTAAGCCATTTTTTAATAGTCATTTTCTGTGCTTTTGCCACATTTCAGGTTATTAAAGTAAAAAAAAAACCAAAATGTTGCATTGGAAGTACACACACTTAAATGTTTTGAATAAAAGAACAAAGTAAAACAAAGAGATTCAGGAGAGCAGTAGTCAGACAGACATGATGGGATTTCAGCAACTCATTAAAAAGTTTTCAGCTAGAGTCCAAACCTACCTGCTCCTGGAGCCAGCAGCCAGCTGTACAGGTAACCAGCAGCCATAGAAAAATAAAGCACCAAAGCCCTCTGGCTGTTCACGGTATCCAAGATGTGCTCCACTGTTACCGGCGTGTATGGATCCGACTCCTGCTGGCCCGTCTGCCTCTCCACCAAGAGATCAGCAAAGGCTCTTGTACGACCCCTCTCTGCCACTGCCAGGGCCTCATCGTGGTGGCCTGCGGAGTTCAGAGGTCAGCTTTGATTAGCGGATGAAGTCTAAAATCGTTCAGGTGCACACAGAGGCAAAAGCAAAAACAAGTCATAACAGCGTGCAGTACTGAGAGTGTGAGTAAAGTGTGTTGACGTACCGAGGCTGACAAGGACCCTTTGGAGAGCCTGGTAGCAGGAGGTTTGCAGGTCAAACAGAGAAAGCTTGTAATCTGTGCTGTGTTGGGCTTCGTGGCGGATGGTCTCAAACAGCGCTGATGCTCGGTAAAGCTGAGGATAAATAACGGCAAAAATGCACTCAGACATTCCTGGATTGCTCATTTACCAGACAAGAATAGTGTACAAAAACATAACAAGAAATAGTCATCGGCACCGTCAACGATGACCCCGAAACAGCAAGGCGTTGCATCAAAATACCTTTTCTGGAAAATAAGTTAAAATGAATAAACTGTGTTTAAAAAAAGGAAGGCAGTTGGGATTCTATGAGAAAGACAAGTTGGTTAAATATGTCTGCATCTTACTAAATTGGGCATGATTAGGCCTTAGAGGATAGAAAATGAACATGGCCACTAGATGGTAGCATTCCACCTCACAGGTTATCACTGATCAGCCTCCTTTCTTCTTTTCTCTCTCACAGCAGAATAAAGTACTGTAATGTAGCTTGATGAATAACCATTAAACACAGGTAAACCTCTCCTCAGCTCTCATTTGCCCAGAAAGGGCTGCGAGCAGCTAAACCATTACCCTGAGCATCTTAGACAAACACGGTTCAGGAAAATAAATGCTTTGTGAATTCAATAGGCCCGTTTGTGTTGTTGGATCTTTCAATTCAGGGCCAGACACCGGATTGAAAGAAGAAGGCGAGACAATGAAAAGGTGGGGCGGCAAGGACTGTTGCACACTGGCCAAGCAGAACCGGCCAAGAGTGCTGATTCATGGGAGCCTTTTATTGATTTCCTATTTCTGCACCTATATAGCAGCCCTGTAGAATAACTGGGACTGCTATAGAGTGACTCTCCAGGAGTCTGGGGCCAGCAGAGAGGGTAAAACACTCTTGCTGCTCGACCATAGTACACGCAAGACAAAGAGCTCTGCAGTGGAAAAAGGGTTGTTGGTATGGATTAAATGGATTTTATCAACCCTGTGGCTTTGACAAGAGGAAGGAAAGGGAGAAAGTGTGTGTGGATTCCTGGTGAGTACATAGGCATAGAATCTAGCTCGTCAGGCATATCCCAAGGTCAAAGAGGAAAGTGTGTCAGAGGGAGTGTAGGGGGGAGAGTAGAGAATCTGTGAGTTCTGCTGCATTAGTCCTAGTAGAAGGAGCTGCTAGTCTCAGGCTGATTTTGCTGATAGGGCTGTGGGCTGATTGCTGCAGTGCTAGTTTCATCTGTTAGGCCTGCAGATATCCCTTTAAGAGTGTAACTAATTTCTCACAGCGCCTTTCCTCTGTCTTCACCCCTACTGGCACAGATGAGGGGGGGGGGGCACTGCATCTATAGTGTCTTTTTTGCCGCGACACAGGTGCAGTAAAATCTGCGGCATTCTCAGGCCGCTACCTATTCAGATAGCGCTCACTTGTTTTACTGACACACTAACATGGCTTTTATCTGACATGTTAAGTGAATGTCAGTGTCACACTGTATCAGTAAACGTGAGCAGACTTGAATGCACACATACCTCGAATGATTTTTCTAAAATAAAATCCCCGGGGAGCTCTCATCCCCCTGCGGAAGATGATATCAGAGGTAAAGGCTTAATCGACTGTAGACCGCTGATTTTTTTATTATTTTTTTTAAGCAGGCACAAATGTATCGATTCACGTTTGCCGAGATATGAATGCTTCTTAGCGAGAGCAAGCACTGTTCAAATACCTGATTAGAATCAGGACACGTCAATCTGTGTGCCAGTACGAGCACCGGGATCACAGCTAGGGTGCTAAAATACAATTCGGTGCGCAGATAGAGAGAAATGAGGAACATGAGGTCAAGTACTCTTAATCTACACCTATGAACGCTTTATAAATTTAAATACAAGCCTTTAAAATAGCAGTATAAAGTGGGTCAGAGTGTTTACCAAGGTCAGCTGTAGCGACAGGCCAGCTCATGAATAATCATTTCATCTATACTCTGAGGACAACAGCGTCCTTTCCAACCACCAAGTCACTGCAGGAGCTACAAGCTGACAGGCAGAAAAACATTCAACATAGCTGTGGTGTACTGTATGTATGCAAACGACTGGATTGCAGTTAATTGCAACAAGGACAACACAATGTTAGCATGGACTATTAGGGTCTTGAAGGTGAAGCATTAAGCTGGAAAGCAAACATGCAGTGGAAAATATGTTGCATTGGCTTGTTAGAATAATATTTTGCTTTAATTGAACACAAATTCCTCAATATGAGTCACAAGCACTCAGCCCCTGCTCTAGCCATCACCTTGGTTCAGTCTTTCATTCTCAGCTCTTGTTACAGATAATTGCAAACAGACAAAAATAGTTTTTTGAAAAAGTATGATGCAGGGCCGACGGAAAAACAAAAGCTATCTGGGTCGAATAAATGCAAGTTGTGCGCGTGTGTCATAACAAAAAAAAAAAAGGGAAAGAAAAAAAAGAGTCTTGGACTAGATTTTAAAAATGAAAGCAGCTAAAAAACATCCCCACAGACGCACGTGACAGCCACCGCTGCTGACTGACTGTTCACAAACTTGCATGTGGATACACAAGCCAAAGAAAGGGGGAAGAAAAGTATATATATATGTATATATATACTTTTTTATATATGTATATATCAACTAGTGAGCTGTGGTGTGTGGACAGACTGCAAAGAGAGATGTTAAGGGGATATTCCATGCTTGCTAGGTGGGCAGTGGGCTGAAGAGGAGTGAATGTGTGTGTGATGCAGAGGCTTGGGGGATCCTGAGACCATGCACGCAGATACAAAAAAATATTCACTCATCTGTCGCCTGTCTGCTGAGATGACAGCATTTACCAGCTCAACAGACTCCATAGCATACTGCCAGCACCAATGCTCTAACTCTACAGCCACCTCGCCTTCTTTTCTTTCCTCCTGTTGTTCTCTCTCTCCTCATGGCTCTTTTTTTTTTTTTTTTTTACCTCGAAGGCATTGCTGAAAACGTATATTTCCCCATGTGTTTAAGACAAGTACTTCCACCTCTCATTTCTAATCCTTGCCAACCTCAAAGCCGACAGATGTGGGCTTACTGGCGGTCAGCCTTAACTACCAGAGGTCGAAGGAGCCCAGATGGAAGGGAGAGGAGAGAGGAGGTGAGGTGAGGAGAGAAGGAAATGAGAGGTCTGAGTCAAGGTGATCCATAACCAGAAGAGGAGCGAGCAGGAGATGCTTTACCTGATGTTGGGCCTCCTCCAGATTCCCACTGGCCCACAGAGAAAGCCCAAGACGATGGCGGATCTTCGCCTCGTCCTCACGTCGAGCAAGCTGCTCCGCAAGCCGCAGGCCTGTCAGAAGGCAAGGAGAAGGGAGCAGATGAGAGGGAGAGGAGGGTAAAAATTATTCAGAGCAGACAGACTCTTAGGTATCTTTCAGAGGAACAGATGTAAGCATAGCGTGGTACTGATGTTCTGACAGCGAACAGGTTTGGATATTTGGCCTCAGTTGTAAGATGCTGCTTGCACTGGGGCTAAAACACACACACATGTTTTGGCCATAGCGGGAGATTCTTAGAGCACTAATGGGTCTGCATAGTAATCAATGCTCAGGATTGATTGGCTGAGCAAACACAAACACGCCGCATCACTAGGACATCTCCAAATATTTGCAAACACACTGATGAGCTAATAACAGACAACGTGCAAACACACAGAGTTTACTTTGTGATATTTGTTTGAGAGACCTTCAGAGTTGTTCGGGAGCCAGCAGAGGTATGAATGTGCACGTGCACGTGTGCTCGTTCGCTAAATGTGCCCGTGTCAGATCATCTGGTTTGTTTTTCACTTCCAATTTCTCAGGCACTCGTCACATCTTAGCATGTGTCCTCAGCCTGCCTGCCGAGCACTTGGTTCAGCCCAATTACTGAGTTGAAAATGCCACTCCTCAGAGGACAATAATGAAAAAAAAACCACACACACAGTCGCTGGGTCACACATCATCCACAAGGTACAAAATACACAGCAAGCATTCTGCTGTTTGCAACAGGCCACCGCACATGCACAGTCTCACTTTACACGAGCTCCGTATTTGCAAGTCTACTCTCTCCACCCCGCTCGTGTGATACAGGGGTCTAGACGTGCTTTTGGTCAGGGGGGAGGAGAAAATGGGCCAAGCCACCCTTGTCTGCTTTTTTTCTTCATTCCTGGAAAACGGTCTGTGGCTGAACCAGATAAGCCAAGAACAGAGAGCGTGACCTGAAAAAGCCAGCCTATTCCGCAAGACCAGCACACCACAGAACCATAGACTTCATGGCTCCTCCATGGCCACGCTAGCCGGCAGCCTTTGAAGCCTGCAACAGTCTCCCCTCTCTCTCTGTATCCTTATCTTTCTACACACCCTCCCTCTGTCTGACTGCCTGCCCTCTCCCCCCAATGCATCTGCTGTGCTACTCTCTCCCTCTACCTCCTATTCATTTTCTCATCTCTGTGCCTCTGTCTCGGAGCGCCCCCCCTCCAAACTCTCTACCTGTTTCATCTTCACTGTGGTGGCAGGGACTCTGCACTGCTTAGGGCTCATTAGGCGCTGAAGTAAGAGAGAGGAAACAGATCTAAATTATCCTTTTCATTCTCTGACAGCCTCACCCCTCACTCATCTCAACTCCAGCTCTGAGTCTTTCATGTCCCCCCCACTCAAACACGCACAAATGTGCACACACACACATACCTTTCTTTCTCTGAGCTGCTCTGTGATAGTTTTTTTTTTATGATCAAACCTGAATGTCAACCAACCTATGTTTTCTTTATTCTCTAGCTGACAGTGAAATAATACATGTGAATTATGACTCATGCCGATCTCTGTCTTTTCCCTCCACTCCGCTGCCATCCTCTTTCTTCCTCTCTGCTCCTCCTTCCCTCCCTAACTCTCTCATTCCCTCTGTTCTCCCGCTCTGTATCATTCAGTGTCTGTCACTGTCACCGTGCGTGCCTTTGGTGCACCCCGCAGGCACAGGCACGTAGCAGCGGCTGACATGAGGATGTGGCCGTGGCTGGCTGCACCCTGAAGAGCAACTAGAGAACACTTTAAAGGCTGCTTGACAGCTGGGTGAGAGATCCTCTGCAGCCCCTGAGGCCCACGCACCTCTGCCTTCAAACAAGCTTTACATGCAGACTCCACATTCACATCTCACGCACTGCATAGCCGCAAGTGCACTGTGCTGCAAATAAACATCCCGACACGCATGCATGTGACACACACACACAAAAAAAGGCCCTTTGATCATGGCCGCATGTGGAACGGTGGACAGTATGTTTGATATTATTAAAAAATTTGAGATTAAGCACACTTTTTCAGGCAGGGACATGTCCCCCAGGGACACTGCTCTGATAGTGTTGCACTATATTGTACAAATAAAAACTGCAAAGAGTAGTTTAGTACTGGATGAAAAAGGAGAAGTAGAAAGAGAGGGTCCAGAGCCTCACTTCTCTCTCATCTCAGCGCAGCTGGCCAGTGCCATGGAGTTATTTGTGAATATCAGGAACAGAAATCGCCAAAGAGATGCTGCAAAGATTAGCAGGGAGGGATCGCTGAAGTTATATCCAACGCACCGATATGCTGCTAGGACGGGGCATAAATCACACAAGCACATTTTGGGGAGAAGAAAGACAATAGTTACAATACTGACAGCACATATACTCTGTATGTATTCCGTAGAAATAAATAATTAATCAGACTATTGCTATATATGTCTGTTTGCACCATATCTCCTCATTAAGGGGTGGGCCAATCTGAGTGAAATGTTGCACCAACATCATCCCACATGCAGCGATCATCGCCTGTTAGTGGGTGGGATATTTAAGGAAGCAAGTAAGAATTAAGTAAGGATCACAACATCTCCAAAACTGCAGCTCTTATGGGGTGTTCCCAGCATGCATTGGTCAGCATCTATCAAAACTGGGCAAAGGAAGGAACAGCAGTGAACCAGCGACGGGGTCACGGCGACCAAGGCTCAGTTATGAAAATCAGGACCCAATGCTGCCCCGTGTGATGGGATCCAACAGATGAGATATTGTAGTTCAAATGCTAAAAAATTTAATGCTGGTTCTGATAGAAAGGTGTCAGAATACACAGAACATCGTAGTTTGTTACATCTGAGGCATAGCGGTCTACAGGAGTCAATGCCTTGATAGGTCAGGGCTGTCTGGGCAGCAAAAGGGGGGCCAACACAATATTAGGCAGGTGCTTATAATGTTACGCCTGATCGGTGTAAATATATAGGCATTTATATATAAAAAATATAAAGCAATTACTATGAAGATACCAGTTTGAGATTAAATAATAAGACTACGAGGAAATTTAGAACAACAGCCAAGACACAAAGTGTATTACAAATGGGATCTTAAATTACTGACCAAAAGAAATCAGTACATGTACTCTTGCTCATCAAAATATAAATATAACAGTGCACATGTTTTGGTGAATATCACCTGCCATAACAAAATGAAAGTGTTTTATATAAACATCAAACCCAAGGTTAACAGGTTAGGTTTTCTTTGTCTTTAAAACTGAACAGGTTTCTATGTAGCTTGCAAAGAAAACCAGTAATTATATATTAGATTTTTACATTTATATATTATTCTGTAGTTAGGTGTTTATAAACAACCAACATTTTCTCATATAACGTGTAACAAAGATGCATAAGAAATGCTAATGATGAAAAGAGTCTTTGTGTAATTTATCATAATTTATGATTTATAGAAAACAAAGCTGGGCTTTATTGTGACGTTTACACAGACATTTGTAGTTAATGTCAAAGATTTTAAGCCAAAGTAGAATAATATGGAGATTAAAACTAAAATAAAGAATATCTGTAGCTCCTTAAGCCACCAGCTCAGCACTCAGCACAACTAACTGCAACCAACATTTAATATTAATGGCATAAAATATTAGCACCAAAAATATGAGACACATGATGATAACTGGTCGAGAGTTGTGCAGAGATCCATATCATCCAGCTCTATTTAGTTTTAAATGCTTCTTGACAAGCCCTCAACAGCCTAACAGCATGAACACGCTTTAAGGGAATTTCTAAGTTGGTCCTGTCCTAGAAAAAATTCACGTGTCACAAAACTCGTTTTCCACGGTGAAGGCCGAAACGAAAATGCTTATCTGATGTTTAGTTGTGTATCTGACCTATGATCAAGACCCCATCTTGATCAAAGATGAGTTTTTCATATGATTTTGTCTTCCTATAAATGTTTTGCGTCCAACATTCGCCACAAATATTATTAATTAGAGTGTAGCTTATGAAATGTTTTGTGCAGAATACATATAAATACACTTGCAAATTAAATGATGTAAACACAAGAGGCTTCCAGTACATTTCCAACAAATAACTGCCCTTGAAGGTTAATATTGTTATCCCTTTAGTTTGCTTAATAAGCGATTCTATAAGTCAGGCATGGAATATCTCCATTAGTCGCTACAATGACTGCATTGATTTAATGACACTATTGATTGCATCAATCGTTGGAAAGTGCATCTCGGTGTGTAATGATTCTTTGTTTAACATTTAGAAAGTCCTGCACAATGCTCTGTAATATTACAGTGCAAGACGAAGAAAAAAAACCCCAAAGCTTGTTATCGGGCAGCCTTATCTTTGCATAATGTACTGCACAACAAAGTATAATCATCTGACACGCAGACACATACAGATACACGAGCAGTGGTTTGGAGGTCACATGCTGTCGACGATATCTGCTAGTTTGGAGCTGCTTTTCCTTTTCCCTCTTACTAATTAATCTTTTTTGGAAACAGAAACAAAACATAAGCAGTGCAGCATGAAGATAAAAAAAACTAGAAGTGGAAGCAGAAAAAACTGAAAAACTAAATGGGGAAAAAAAACCATGCCAACTTTTTGGTCTGGGCAGGTTGGCCAGAAATAATTGGCTGTCAAGGCAGCACTGTTCTTTTTCACAGCCAGACCAAGGAGCAATACAAGGACAGTGCGCGGGACAGTAAGAGGACGGTGTGGAGACAGAATGGCCTGTCGCCTTTGTTTCCATTAAAGCTCAACGAGCAGGCCTGCAGAGGGTGTATGGGTCACCGCAGGAAAAGTGAACTCGAATACAGCCGGCAAAGGAGAGATAGAGGAGATTTATTCTTGCTCCCCTGCATTCCGCTCACTCCAGAGCAGAATATACAAATGTCCTCTTACACAAACTCCAGCTTCATTGATTCAAACAGGGTCTGGGTTGTGACACGGTGGGTGGTGCCTGTCAGTGGGCACGGGCAAGTCTGGCGCTTTCCCATCCATGAAAGATGCAACTTATCACATCCTCAGGAGCGAACACTTTGAGCGGTGCCACTGACATAATGAATTTCTGAGAGGCAAAGCTGCAATTTTTTTATTTCGCCATAATCTGCGGGGCACAATGAAGCGTTAAGAGGCAGGAGTATGACAGCTACGGTGTGAAAAGATTCTTTTGCAGCTTGCTGCAAAGAACCCTCTGAGAAGGTAGATACAGAGGTGTGAAAAACAGCTAGGGGTGCACGGGAAAAATGCCTTGGCATGCATTCTGATAGGTTTGCATAGACATACACACAAATGCTGGTATACATATACAGCTCAGAAGACAACACAGACGCATAATACACACACAAAATTCCCTAGTGCACTTATAACACATAAGCACACACACACACTCACACACATATACATGCACACAGCCTAATAAAAATGTGGCAAAGGCTTAGCAACAAATAGGCTCTGCATTTCCTATTCATGAATTCACAAACTCTAAGCCTATCAGCTCAGGCAACAAAGGCAATCCTCTCTCCTGTTCCCCCCTGACTCACTCACCTTCCTGCAGGTACATGACAGCTTGTGAGTAGTTTTGCAGTGCGTGGTGTGTTCTCCCCAAGCTGCCATAGGCCAGTGTCTTGGCAGCCAAGTCATTAGTCTGAGCAGCCACACTTAGGTGCTGTTCTTGGAACACGACCGCCCGCTCGTAGTTTCCTAGCGACTCATAGGTAAGGCCCAGGTTGCCATAGGCGCGGGCCTGGCGTGTGGTGCTGCCCGCTTCCTCTGCGATCTCCAGGTCACTTTGGTGGCACCGCAGGGCCGTTTCGTACTCTCCCATGGCTTGATATACAGTCCCCAAACCACAACTGGCGTCACCCTCCAGTAGTCTGTCCTGGGTGTCACGGGCGATGGCCAGCTGACGCTCCAGACAGGAGATGGCCTGCTCGTAATTGCCCAGCTGGCTGTGGAGCGCGCCCAGTTCACCGTAGGCCTGAGCCTTGCCTCCACACTCGCCCAACTCATGAGCCACCACTAGCCGTTTCTCAAAACACACAAGTGCCTGTTGTAAATTTCCCATAGCCCTGCAGATCAAGACAAAAAACAGCGATTGTTAGTGTGAAGCAGATTAGAAGTGAGATACGTGATGTAACCTAGCAAGAAAATTTGGAAGAATATGTCACTGACAGATTCAGTTAAAGCTGAAACAATCCCAAAATGCCTTTCAAGTTCACAACACTCAAAATCAAAAATCTATTTATAGCACTTTGTTTTATCTCATATCATTCTCTTACCAGAGAACTATTAGAACGCATCGTGCAGCACACATTGCAGGAAGACTTTCATTTGCAAAGTGCCAGATAATTTCAGTATTGGAGTCAATGAAATATAGATTTTTGCCTTTCATTTCAGTGCTGAAAGCTGCTGATGTCGACAGACTAAAGAGCGTGTGAAAGTATTCCTATATGAGGAATATTTGAGGCATGATATGATATTTCAAGTGCAGACTATTTTGCAGTAGAACACGGTTAACCGTGTAAGATAGGCCACCTGCTCCCATCCTCTTGAGTACGTATTGACAGAGTGGAAATCATCCCATGTGAACATTTTATTCGCCTTCGCAGCCTTCAAACAGACTTTTATCACATTCTCAGGAACAGCAACAATTGCTGGCTGCTGGTTCAAATGGTGCATTAAAAGAATAAAAGCCTTTGGCTTAATTAATCTTGTGTGATAATGTATTTGCCTGACTAAGAGCCGCTGGAAGATGAGAAGGGTTTATGTGTGATGTCTATTATTCCCTTCTGAACTCATGCATGGCTAATACTGCTGTGTGTGATTGCTGCCGTGCCATGCTGATGACGCACAATAAGAAGAAAATCATCTCTGAAATGAGGATTTCGGCGAGCCTTCTCGTGTTTTATTTTGCAGTGTAGTCTCCCAGGTTGCTATCAGCTCTTTGAGGCATGAGGAGAAATAGAACGGCGAAGAGACACAAGATGTAAGAGGTTGTCTTGAAATAACTGTGCATCCCTCCGTTTCAGACATCTGTGTGCCAAAGCCACTTTGCATACAGATAAGGCCAGGGCCGCTAGGCTGCTGCTACTGAGACGGCTAGCGCCACATCCAAGTGCTGTTCACTACAGCGAGGCGTCTCTAAACTATGGTGGTCCATAATTGTGAGAGCAAGGAGACAAATTATATGCAAAGTACTGTCATTAGTACTTAAAACTGAGCCGATACAAGTATCTGTTGCCGTAACAGCAAGAGGATATTAATGCTGAAAAACAGTGTTTCTGATAATATCAAAAAAGTACATTTGAAACAAATTCCTAGATTCACCTGTGTCCATTGCCTAAGCCTCTATAGGCTTTCTCCTGGTCCTGCATGCGGTTGAGGCTCTGAGCCACTGACAGATACTGGTCATAGTATTTGATGGCTTCCTCGAAGTCTCCAAGAGCCTCGTAACAGTCTCCCAGATTACCATAGGCCCTGCCCCGGTCCATTACTGCTTCGTTTCCACTCAGCTGCTGTAAAGTGGCCAGCTGTTGTTCAAGGTAGCCAATAGCCTCCTCCATCACCCCTACATTCATTTTCGTGATGCCCATGTTTCCATACACCTGAGCCTCCACAACAGGATCCTTCAGCCTCCGACCGAGTTCTAACTGCTCTTCGTAGCTCTTGAAAGCCATCGCGTACTTCCCGAGGGCCATGTAGACAGCAGCCAGATGACCATGGGCTTTGCACTCTCCTGACACATCACCGAGCTCTTGGTACACTTCCAGCTCCTGGGTATGGTAGCCCAAGGCTTTGTCATATTTCTGTACAAGTCTATAGGTGGCCCCGAGGGCAGCATACGCACAGGCCTCCATCCTACGCTCCTTAACCTGAAACAAGAAAGAATTTCACTATATTGGCATAAAGGACATAACAGAATAATTATAAATGAATAAATAAACAAAATAAACATTTTCATTTTAATAAGAAGAATTGTTCTAGAACAATATGTGTTATGTGGGGCCACACCTGGTGAGCTAATGCCAGTTGCTGCTCATAAAACTGAATGGCCCCGGCCACATCCTTTTTACAAACAAATATGTCCCCCAGGTTCCCCAGAGCTCTGAAGCGAGCCTGTGCATTGTTCAGGGACTGGGCCAGAGACAGCAGGTACTTCTGACACTCCTCTGCCTTAGTGAAGTCTCCTAGAGCCTTGAAAGCCAAACCAAGGTTACAGTATGCCTTGGCCTGGCTCAGTTTGTCATGTAGATCCTTGGCCAGAGCTAGGTCCTGCTCATAGTATTTGACAGCATCCTGGTAGTTGCCCAAGCAGTAGTGGGCATAACCCAGATTGTGACAAACTTTCCCTTCGCTCTCCATATCTTGGAGGTCAGGAGACAACCGGAGGTACTGCTCATAGTATGGTACAGCCTGAGGAAACTCTCCTCGAGAGCAATGGAAGTTGCCGAGGTTTCCCAGAGCCCGCGCCTCACTCTGGACATCTCTGAGCTCACGAGCTATGTTGAGATGGTTCTGATAATGCTGCAGAGCACGGTCGTGAGCACCCAGAGCTTGGTAAGCCACAGCCAGGTTGCCATGGGTGGAGGCCTGTGAGGCTCGGTCGTTGACCTCCATGGAGATCTGCAGCTCCTGACGGTGGTAGCGAACAGCCTGGTCAAAGGCTCCCAGGGCGTTGTAGGCATTACCCATGTTGCCATAAGCCCGGCCCTGAGCAGCATAGTCATTTAGCTCCTGAGCAATGGCCAGGTGTGTTTTGTGGAGTTTCAGTGCGGTCTCATAGTCTCCCTTCATCTGGTGGATGATGCCTGTGGAGAGAGGGGGAGAAAGCAAAAGGATGAAGTTAAAGACCCATTTAGGGGAAAATTGTAATTGAGTAAAATTCGAGTGCCTCGTCAGCTCTTCGTGTACAAAACAAGTCATTTGGTTGTTAAAATAGGCTCTCCGAGCCATCTGTTCTCTGCTTACACAACACACTCTCCCACAGAATTATGGTCATTAAAATGTAGTGCAATCAAATAAGAGTTATTATAACACTAAAATAGAATCTTTTGAATGTTTAAGCTGTCTTTGATGATCGTGTCTTACAGGGATTTTACCAAAATCAACAACTTTTCCACAGGGTTGAAAATAGCTACGAGTGAACGAGAAAGAAAGACAGGGGAAGTAAAAGTGCGGGGGAGTGTGAATAGCAGATGGAAAGCTCAGCAAACAACTTTAGAAAAAAAATTTGATAAGTGTGGAGAAACAATAAATAATGGAGAACCCAATCTATTGAGCATATTATCACAGATAAAATACCATCCTCTGAAAAATAATAGCTTTACCCCACAGCCAGGCAGCTATCTGGCACACAGACACACACACGCACACACACAGACACAGGCACACACACATCCAAACAAATGCACACCCACACCTTTGTACTCATACAAAATGACAAATACACAGCAGAGAGTAAAGAGCCGTAGTGGCAAATCGACCATTCGTCTCCTCCTTTCCTTTGAGCTTTTAAGACTCACTGCTAATCTGTATGGTTCCTCGTTTGCTTTGTCACCTAGCCTTCAATGATAATAATGGCAATGATAGAATTAAAGTAAACTGAAATTGTAGACAGGGTGGCTGCGGGATGGAGACGAAGAAAACAGCTGCAAGGCAAATAATTCAGTCTTTCATCTACCATACCGCCTGACCATCACGGCTCTGCTGCATCAGCACAGAGACTAATGGGCCAGTAGGAAGGGGGTTCAGCCGCTGATGGGACACAAGGGATGGAAACAGTTCTGGAGCCAGAGTGGGTGGGAACTGGGGATGGAGAGGGGCTCTGTGGCTT
Source organism: Rhamphochromis longiceps (assembly GCF_057381845.1). Taxonomy (NCBI): domain Eukaryota; kingdom Metazoa; phylum Chordata; class Actinopteri; order Cichliformes; family Cichlidae; genus Rhamphochromis; species Rhamphochromis longiceps. The sequence continues at coordinate 9,066,637 of NC_140568.1, read as the reverse complement.
GTGGTGAGTGTGTGATGGTGCTGCTGGGATTAGTTACCACCATGTGTGTTTTCCCATTCATTTCATCCGAAACCTGCCACATTATGAGCCCGAACATAGGCTACGTAAACAGTGGGATTGAAACTAAACAGAAGGCTCAAACGACTGCAGAAGTTACACAGTAGATGTGGAAACGCATTCTGATGCTGGCTGAGTTAAAAAGCAGCACATCTGGCTGATGCCAATGGAAAAAAGCTTTGGTGTCGTTGCAGTGTGAGTCATTGGACTGCACACCGGTTTGACACATCGCAAGTTTTGTCTATGTATACATACGCATACCCACAGTGCATGCATACTTCAGAAAATGTTGCAAGACATTTACATGGTCCAATACACACCAATATTTCAGTCTCAATTAAGTGTAAAATAGGAGACAAATTAAAATACTAAACCTGCCTGAATTGGATGTTTTAAAATTAGACAGAAAATAAATCCACCAGCCTTTCCTGCAAATAATTTAGATTTATTTGGGGAAAACATAATTAAAGATCCCCTGCCTGCTTAATTCAGACCGTGATTCAGCATGCGGCACACACCCAGCGACAAATCAAACCTGATATGTTGTTCTTTGCCTGCTTGTGTTCTCGGGTGTAAGTGATACAACCTGAACTGACCTTCTAATCATCAGGTCACGGCCCTGAGGAATTGGTATGCTAGGCATGCCACACAGCAGAACCCAAACAGAAACAGCGCTGCCAAATGGGAAAGGAAGGATTCAGAATCCAAATGATGACTTTCATAATGAGTCAAATGCATGTTGCTGTATATACTGCGCGAATAAGAATAAATATGGGGCTTTTAAGTTTGACAAACTTCCAAGTGCTCCCATTCCTTAGAGTCTTTTCTCAGAGTGAAAGCATGTTAAGATTCACAGCAGGCTAGTTGGAAGAGTACGGATAGTTGTAACCACAAAGTCACTCCCAAGGTTATGCTTTCCCCAGTGGAGGCTGATCTTATAATGCCTACTGATGTATTACCAGCAAACATGTTCCATGCTGCAGGCTAAAAATGGATCCAGGGCTCGCTGACGGATGCAGGGGTAAAGGAGGCAGGAGACTGGACAGAGGCTGGGGGAGTATGGCTAGGTTTATGGCTGGACTTGGAAGATGCAGCCAAAATTGCCATAAGCCTCAGGCTATGCCTGGAACCACACTTGAAGCAAGAAAATATATTCTCTGCCCCCCCATATGGTAAGAGGATTATGAGGCCCTCTGGGAATAGTATCCAGCATAGCAGTAAATAAAACCATACCAGATATGATGGTAAATACTGCTGCAACACAAAATTTGGGACTTAGTACAACGAGGTTTAGCGGATGAGGCCATCGTTGCATACTGTCCAAATCAAAACATCATTCTTACCCCTCAATTTAACGTCTGATTTTACTGCAAGTCTGTGAAGCACACTAAATGCACTTTAGTAAAATGTATTAAAAATATGGTTCAATTATTGTTCTTTTACACAGCTTTAGAAAAAAAATACAGTGGAAAAAAACCCAGGATAAAGCAGACACTATGCAATCCAAATACTTTTATACAGAGCCCTATCTATCCCCCCATGACCAAAGACATTAAAAGCATGACAATGTGTTGTCACTTTTCATTACACAGCTGGCTGTACATAGAGGGATATGCTGCAGTGATGACTTTGAGGGATGGTGTCATGTTCTGAGTAAGTCACTGTGTCATTCTTCGAGGAGCTAGGAAGGTCCGGAGCGCTGCTGCCTGCAGTCAGCTAAGAGGATTTTACAAACAATGCTGCTGCTGCCACTGGGCTGATACCAGGAAAAGAGGTGACCAGTCTGTGTCCAAAAAACAGAAATAACTGGGGTTCTATATTTTTATTTCAGAATGAGGTCAATATTTTAGGTTACATGATGGAGAAAACCAGGACACAATCGTAGAATAGTGTCTCTCTTTAATATTTCGGTCTTTGGTTTCCGCTTCAACCAAGAACTATTTGAGAGATACGATAATGAGTTTGGACAGTATTTACAACACATTCTACAGTACCACAGCTGCCATAAATAGCTGAATAAAAAGCTGAATATATTTTAGTTTCTAGGGAACCAATTGTGAAATTCTGGACCAATAAAAGCTTAGTTTGGCTGTTCCCTTATTCACCAGGGGTCACCATAGCAGACAGAGGTGCATATTTTTCAACCAGATACCCTTCCTGACCCGCAACTCCTGGGATTTGCATCTCACCCCAGTCTTGAATCGGGGATCTTTTGCATATTAGGTGAATGTGTTAACCACTATCCTATGGACCAATACAGATACCTATTCAATACCATGAATTAATTAATCATTTAAATAAGAATAACAATAATAATTAAACAAATTCAACTTTACTTTCTTCTTGCTCTTCATCACAGTATTCTTTAGCACTGATGTGGCACCACAGTCAACAAGGCCAATATACTTTTGGACGTGCTAAGTGCACAACACTGCTACTTTCTGACAGCCGTCCTTGTCAGCTGGATGTGTGCTACGTCTTTAACTTTATCTGCACTCATGTACTCAAGAGTTATTGACTTTAGTTTCTAAGCTGAGCAGCCTTGATTGCCATCTGGCTGCCTGCTTGGTATCTGTATTACTACTGCATTGTTTTGTGGGAAATTAGCACAGCACAGAGCCTTGTGCATACTGTAAATGCAGTATAAAAAAACAAGCAAATAAAAGATGCACTACTATTTTAAACTACTTGATGCTGTTAGTATAGAATTTCCAAAAACAACCAGCCATTTAAGAAGGCAAAAGAGGATAAAATATCAGTAATCATTCTTTTCTTAAAGAGGCCCTAGTTCTAATTTCATTCATATTTTAAGCCATTCTTTAAATGATAAGTCAGTTCTTCCCCACACAGGATACAGTGTAATTATAGATGGCTAATGAGAGTCTCTCTGCTAACACATTTTTCAACTTTAGGGATCTCTTATGAAGTTAAAAGAAATATTGCACTGAAACAGCATTATTTATAGCCGCCGTCTGAGTATGACACTCATACAGAGGATGTGAAACTTCCAAAGATGATACAGATGACTGTATGATAATAGCAACGGTGCAGGCAGCCCACATATCAAGTGTATGGAAATTAAAGGGTGGATGAAGGATGAAATGCTACATTATATGAAGCATTTTAAAAGAGTTGCACAATACACAATAGCATTGTAATGATCTGTTGGGGGAAGCAGTGAGCTGAAGCAGACATCAGATCCTCCTGGGATCTACAGGAAGGGGTGGAGCTTGGGGGGGGTTGGACTTAAGGTATTTAATCCTCACCCGCAGACACAGACATCTCCTACAGTCTGACTGACAGAGGCCAAGGAATGACACGATGTGGATAGATGGCTGCGTGCTTAGAGGGCGGGTGGCCTGCCAACAACAACATGCAGACAGAGCGCTGTGCTGTGCTGCGCAGCTCAGCCACTTGCCTGTGGCTGAGCTGCGCTCCTTTGTGCTCCAATTGACCCCAACCCCTATTTCAGCTCACTAAACCAAGTACTCTGTACTCTCTGTACTATACACGACTGACACCTGACTCATCCTGCCTCTTAACCAACAATGTTCAGTCTCAATCATCTGATCTTTTTCGGTTGCACTGCAAAATCTCCCGTCTGTTTAGGAATAGGTCACATTTCATGCTGAATTTGCACATGTGCTGCAAAAAGGGCACAGTCGTTCGAGGCAGAGCAATGCTACAGCTCTTTTGTTTCATTTATTGGCTCCACGGTGAGTCAAGTACTAATTCTGCATGGTGAGCTATACTTCAGTGTAAGAACAAGGATCATGAAAGTGTTTCACGAGGCCTTTCGTCCGGTTTCTGGCTCGGTATTTGGTCATGAGATTAATGGGGCCATGCTAAGGGGAGACAGAGAGCATCTGCTGCTTTTTGGAACAAAACAGAAAAGTGGGGCCAGGCTAGAAAGACACTCTCTTTCAAAAACCTCTCCAAGAGAGTAACGTAAGCCTGACATCATAATAGGCCCATCACCACTTGACCTCTTCTCCAACCACTGTTCCTTTTACTCCTTTTTCTCCTCACTTACTTGCAGGCCTGCTAACATTTACTTAAGGCATTTACCTGGCCATTAGTGGAGAGTTTAAAAGTGTCACAGGACTTAGATAAATTCACTTTTAAACATTTGCTTGGCTCCTTCACAGCCCTATTCTTGCAATGTGCATTCATTCATCCTGTTTGGCCAATTAGGCCCACTAAATTCCTCTGTAAATTCAGTCCTCTCTTGCTCCCGCCGCTTCCTGGTCAGACTTCTAATATATCCACAGTTACCACTTTTTCCAAAGGCTTAGGTACAAAAGTGAATAATCCGCATGTATCGGTGCTCCAGGCAAGTCTGGTCCCTGTCTGTGCTTTGCTCCAGTTATGGTCAGCACTCGAAAAGTACTGGATTCATGTCCACACAACCACAATATTATGATGCTGACGAGGAAGATGAGAGAGCATTCGGTAAAATCATTTCACAACGAGCAACATCTTTTTCTCTTCTCTTTTTAAATAAAATCTGCTAATTAGTTGTTTATTCTTCCTGTTTATGGCACTTACTCAAAAGGTTACATCAATTTAACTCCTTCCATAATTGGGTGCCAATGAGCTCCTAATCTCAGGGTCAGCATCAATTTATTTCAACCAACAACTACGAGCGCTTAAAATACCAAGTCCGCTGCCGGTGCTACTGACACATGCAATCCATTCTCAAATGACTTGCAAAAGGGAAAAAGCTAAAAAGCACTAAAAGTGCAGACAGTCTTTATTACAGCAACTTCAGAAACTCTTTCGTTATACAAGTTATGTTTTGTTTTTCTGAAGCAAGTGACAAGATCTAAATACAGAGCACAGCAGTACACACTGTCTGATTCCGTGTTGTTTTGCGAACTCCTCTCTCTGTTGTTTTCCTCTTTCTGTTTTTGCGAACATCAGCAGAAAGCTCTCCCTGAGGATGCACAATAAAAGGAAAGAAGGGGGAAAAAAATGCTTAATTAGGAGTTTCACGTCCAGCCTTTCCAGCTTGAAGGAGCCAACGTTTCCAGTGACTCCTTTGCGTCATAATGGTCAAAGGAGCAGGGTGACTAAAGAAAAGCAAGCAGCAAAAGGCCGAGCTAAGAAAGCACAAACACTTCCAAACAAACTTATTTGAAGTCTCTTTGAAGTGAAATGCACAGGAGTGGGTGGGTGGGCAGGGGGAATAATACAATTTACATTCTGTTTCATGAATACCACAAATGTGAAGTACATGGGGTCCCCCTCCGCCTCATTCCTCTCTGAGATATTAAATATTGCTGACTAGGGGGTAAGTTGGCCAATTAATGAATAATAAATGGGGCAGGAATGCAACATTTTCATATCCTTTATAGGTCAGAGTGTGCTGAGCCAGGGCTGCTGGTACCGCCGGGCATCGCGGTTAGATATTAAAGCACAGCAATCTCTATACAACTGTACCTCAGAGCCATGTCAACTGCTGCCGCTCCACCCACACTACACGCAACATTAACGACGAGCTGAGAGGGCATAATAAAAGTTTGCGCGTTCCTCTTTCTGCAACTTCTGCCCATCCCTCTCACGATGTTTTTTTCCGCTTTTATCACTGCTCGTTAATCTTCACTCGATCATCCACTCCCTCTTTGTGCACAGCGTAAAGGCAGTATTTCTTTTTTCTTTCTTTTTTTGAAGTCTGAGACAGCATCCTGTTAGTTTTAGTCCATATCTTCTTGTGCTACATAAGCAGGCTCGCGGGCACCGATGACGGGGAAAAACAATGCACGGCGCAGTGGCGCAAACAAAAACAACAACAATGGGGCAATTACGGACTGATGCTTCACAACCTCCACTTCATTCTCTGTTATCTTCATTATTCAGCTCCTCTTGAATCAGCTATTAAAGGTAATTAAGCGATTCATCAAGTCAGTTTCAATTACTGGGAGCTTGACAGCTGCAGATTACAATCAGTAGGGGTGAGCGGAGAGATGGGGAGACCGAGAGAGGGAGGCATCAAAAAGTGAAGAGAGAGAGAGAAAACAGACAACAAGTGCTAACCAATCAGGCACCACGGAGATGGGCAACAAGCTCTCCTGGGTGTCGAGTGCTAATGTATCCACATGCCGGTCCAGGCATGTCCAGGCACCTGTCCACAAAGCAACAGGCTTCATAGTTACCACGCACTCACTTAGCTTTTGCTCCGTCACCAGCTGGCGGTCTTTGATACCACATCAGCTACACTATCATTACTCTGTCATGGACTGGAAGAACTGTAATGTTAATAATGAATAAAACTGCTCTTGCCATCATAACAGCAATCACACTACAGACAGGAATAAATCTGCTGCCTAACATACAGTGCCCACTCGTAATAAAGCTCACATGTAGCATCATAAAACGTCCTCACAGGCACCCCTAATTTATGGGAACCGGTTACCAGCTTGCTTTTTTTTTTTTTTTTTAAGTCAGGTGTGTGTTGGAGCTAAGAGCAAGACAGAACGTGCAGCCATTAGGCTGGTCAAAGGACAGCTTCAATTTATGTTTGGCTGATTAACCCTGCACTCTGCTTGCACAATTTTGCGCATTAGGTTCAGGAATAATTTATCTGGAAGGAACTATTATGCCTCTTAGTTGTCCATTAGAGTCGGGTTTACTACGGTCTTGATGGCTATCATAAGTCATCCGGCACAGGTTGTAATTGCTGGACTAAATACAGAAGAATTGCCCCTATCATAGACTGCTCATCGGGTGTTGAAAATCCAAAAGGGCACCTTTATCCCCAAGCTTCCCTTCATCATTATATCAGCACACTCCGCAAGGTTACTTTCTAATAATTTTAGCAGGATTTAAATGTGAAACACTGGATTGTAATTACATTTTTAAGATCCGGCTCAATCAAATATTACATTTTCTCCCACCTAACTTCTATATCTATCTCACATTCACATTTCAATGGAAGATGTGATTAAGTCTGAACCATTCTGAAGGTGAGAGCAGAGCAAATTTATGTCAGGGAATTTCCCATTAAGAATTACATACTTGCATGGGGGTCTATTTACTTTCTGACAGTCTCCAAGTAGAAATGACAGCTGATTTTAACATGCACCATCCTCCTTGCTCTCAGTGTAGACTTCTTGCACTTCACTTGCCTTATATCACATTATCTGCTGTGCACTGTCCACTTGAGACATTCATTTATGAATTAAATATATATTTCTGCAAGCAACGTTCCACAAAATAGTAATGATAAAGTAACACCACAGCATATTTTCAGTGTATAATATACTGCTTGGCTTTATGAGTCGTAAATATTCAGTAAAACAATAATAAATAAGCAGCGCATTTAAAGAAGACAAAGGAATGCAGCCTGCAACATAGCCAAAAGCCTAAGACGAGGCTCTCAAACTCATAATCAGCCTAAAACAATGCAAAGAGCAGTCATTAAACACTCATATTCCATCTCTTTAGTCTCCTCCATTGTTCTGTATTAATTCAAAAAACGCCTTAAACCAAGAAAGCTTGGTTTACAGCAGCTACGTGTAAATATAGAGTAACTGAAATGTTATCTACTTCCAGTCTACAAGATTTCTTGCTATCAAACTACCAGATGCTTCCTCATTTTGGAGGATGTGCTTTGAAATAGATCTGTCATTGAGCTCCTGAACAGGATGGCATTTGAAGTGAGGGATCGCACCATATGGTGACTGACGGTTTTTAGAGAAGAAGTAAAAACATTCAAACAAAAACCAACAACAACATAAAAGTTTACCTCAACTTCTGACAATGCAAAGCAATATGTCCAATAAAGTGCAAGTATTCGAAGTCTTGGTAGAAAATTTGAAATCAAATTTGAAAATTTGATCTATTTTTGAACCTGAGCCCCAGTTTTACATCTTTCTAGATTGAAATTAATTGTAGGGACAAACACGTATGTGGAATAGTTCTAGTGCTGAACAAGAACACTAACCAGCAACTGCAAAAGAGCTGCAATGCCATTCCACATGGCAATTATCCACGTAAAAGTGATTGTTTTTGCCACTAACTACTTTCAAGTGTGTGACAACACATAGAACAGATGCATGTAACTGAAGTCTCAAAAAGTCTTACAGGAGGTGACTTGATGGAGGATGTGTGTGAAATAGTTGTGTTAAGTGACAAATGCGTGAAAACACTGGGCATCGCAAACTGTCGTGTTAGCAGTGACCATTTTGACACGTGATCACAACTTCCACTCAGACAAGAGAATTCATCCTTAAATAAGGTGCATTTTCCTGAAGGGAAAGGGTTTTATAAGAACAGAGAAACTTACAGATGTAAGTTATTTTGTTGATCAAACTTCCACCGAGCAAGTGAGTATTAAGGGTTTAATGGATTAAATGGTTTGTCTGCAAAATGTCAGTAAATATTGGAAGCTGTCAACTAGGGCTGCCACGATTTGTCGACTAGTCACGATTACGTCGACTATCAAAATCGTCGACGACTGATTTAATAGTCGACGCGTCGTTTGAAGCTTTGTAAGATCACAAAAGACGCAGGAATAAGTGGCAGGATTTAAGAGTGTAATAACGGACTGAAACAGAAGATGGCAGCATTGCATGTACAAGGATGTCAGCTACCGTTAAACCCCGAAGAAGAAGAAGAAGCAGCTGTGTCCCAGAATTCATAGCGCGGCCCAGCGCAGTTTCCAACAATGGCGGCAGCTGGTTAGTTTTAATGTTACTCTTATTATTCTTTCTGGGTCACAAAATAAACGTTTAACATATTTTCAGGCGAGAATGTAGCTGTGTAAACTTCAAATATCTGCTCAGTTTATCAGGACACCACATATTTTCAAAAGCGCTCCGACGTTTTCGGAGACATCTGTTACCCACTAGCTCGTTAGCGAGCCGGGGGCTAGGCTCACTAGCGCCGTGAGAACACCGGACTCCCCGCAAATCGTTTTCAAACCCACCGCCGTCTTTCGCTACTCAGGTTAAATATATATGAGTCACTTAGATAACTTAAAATGTTATTGTTTGGCTTTTTTTTTTTTTTAGTGTTTTATTTGTTCCTGAGTAAATCAGTTTGTCTGAGATTAAAGTTTTTACACAGCTGAATAAACGTCAAGCAGACAACTGATTATCAGAAGTGTGAGATGCTCCAGAATATACTCCAGTGTCCTGTTATATTTTAGATAGCAAGGAGTTTATTAAACTTCACCGAAACAATCCGCAAATTTCATTAAAATTTAATAAACTATCATCTTGTCTTTATTTTTAGTTAGCACAGACCTTAAACACTTAAAGCTGTAAGCTAATGATAGTTATATAAGAGCAGATGCTGCTGGTGCAATAAGCTGTAGTTTTGCGTCCAATGGATGATGATCTGATTAGTCGACTAATCGCAAAAATAATCGGTGACTAGTCGACTATCAAAATAATCGTTTGTGGCAGCCCTACTGTCAACTGTAATTGCTCAAAGTCGAACATAAATTAATCCGATTTTTTGTTTTTTATTCTCCAAAACACAACAAGACACAATCTATAATCAGACAAAGAAAAGCTTGTTTATCTCCTGTTGATTAACTAATCAATTTATTAACTAATCCTTAGAGCTCTAAAGGAGCAGCATGATTATACAGTTTACCTCGTGGTTGTCAACACAGAGGATAACATGATTGCTGCTGCTGTAAGAGCATAAAAACACATAAACCACCGAGGGCTGTCTGTATGTCTTATGGATGAACTGCTTAAACAGTGCGATCAGTTAACAACCAGCTGACCCAGTACATCAGTTCAAACGCAGCCTCCTGATTGTGAATGCAACACAGCTTTTGGTCTCCAAGCATAAGACGTCACCTCTTATAGTTACAGTATTATCTTTCTTTCTTCTTGTTAGACTCTACTATGGATTCAGATTTAGATTAATTAGAGATAAATGTATAGATATAGGAATATGTATTTGTTCATCATTCTGTGTGTTACAATTGTGAGAAATTGCCTAACAGTATTGAAGACCACAGTGTACATTACACAACATCCAACCTAAACTTACATACCTAAATTGGAAGAGGCCCTTCCTTCTGCAGCCCTGTCCTTCAAGCCCTCGGCTATAGCCAGCTGCTGCTCGTGGTACTGCTTGGCCCTCTCCAGATCCTGCATACAGCGGGCAGCATGACCCAGTCCTGCGTAGGCTCTCATCTCGATGGACTTCTCCTCCAGCTCTTGCGCGAGCTCCAGAACGTGAGTATGGTAGGACATGGCCTTGTCAAAGTTGCGGTGATAGTGGTAAGCACTGCCCAGGTTACTATAGGCCCGGGCCTCCTCACGTTTATTTTCCAGGGCCTTGGCGATGCTCAGGTGCTGCTCGTGACACTGGACAGCATTATCAAAGTCTCCCATGGCAATGTAGACGGCTCCCATGTTTCCCAGCTCGCGAGCCTCAGACAGTTGATCTTTGGACTGCTTGGCCAGAAGGACACACTGCTTGTGGCTGGCTAGGGCATTCGGGTAGTCCCCTATGGCTGTATATACATGGCCCAAGCTGCTCAGTGCCATTGAGGCCGCCTAGAGAAAAAGAGAAAGGCAGATACTGAAATAAACAGCAAGATACTAAAATCTATGCAAATGTAAAGAAAACACAAAAACAATTAATTACACCCACATTTGAGCAACAGTGAGTTTTTGTTTTTTGCTTCTACTTCAGACATTCCCCACCCACACCAATATGTCCCTTTACCCAGATGTACTGTAGATCAAATGAGAAAAAGAAAGGAAAGAAGGAAAATCTAAACTCCCCAAATCTCATAGGAGGCTTAGTGCTCAGAGACTGAACAACAAACAAAACCTGATTTGATTTTGTCTTTGGCTGAGCGAGGAGGGGGGTAAAGTGTGATGCAGATCAGCGCAGCAGCAGGCTTGTTTTAAAGCCGCCAGTTTGCCCACTGCAATCACGCTTCGTGGCGCGCCACCACCAACGGAACAAAGACACTGCTAATCAGGAGGGAGAGAATGGGTGTTTTAGCTTCACACCAGAGCTGCGGGCGGCCAACTGACTGACTGCTTTCAAGCTCTCACGCGCTAAAAACACGGAGAACAGAAATAGACTCCAGGCGTTGCCATTTAGTCAGTCTTTCCATTTTTATAACCAACGTCCATCTGTGAAAATGAAATTACAGAAAACACTGGTTATACCTGCAAAATAGGAGGCATTTCAGTATATAAATATAGAGATTTCTAAAAGTAGATTTTTGACCCCCTATATGGCACATTCACTGCAAGCTTATTAGCTGTTTATATGGAGGATAAACAGCTGGGAATTAGGGTCAGTTGTCTTTGTGTGAACAGATGTTCAATTACTCATGCAGGGGCATCTAATAAAGCATCTCCTTCCTGAGGTCCCACTCTGCATCCACCAGCCAGGAAGAGGGTTGGAGGGAGGCCAGAGGAAAGGACAGACATCCTGACAGTTAAGGCCACATTAGAGCCCATCCTGGCCTGCGTGCAGCCTCAGCAACAGAAATGACCTGGATCATAACATACCCAGAAAGTCAAAACTGGAAAATTAAAAGTTACAGTTATAGCAAAGGCTGAACTACCCAATGTAGTCGTGAGAAAAGGCAAGGGACCTCCGTGAATTCAATTCGCTTTAACCATTTCCATATTGCTTAACAAATACAAATACGGATGCGATTTAAAGAACTGGAGAGCAGGAGATGGGGTTTTTTGTTTTCTTTTTTTTGCATCGTTCCAGCACCACTTAATGAAAATATTGAGCGCTCTGAATAAATATAAAAGCAAAGAAGATTGCTGAGAAAAAAAAAATCAATACAATCGGACACTCTTGAAAATGCTTATAAAGACAAACATTTTTCTCTGAATCTTTCACACATTCTTTTTTTAATGCACCAATCCAGCGCTATTGTTCCGTCATTTCACATAGCTGCTGATGCCTGGAATCAATTACCTGCTGACATAAGGACTTCCAGCAGTTTGCTCAAGTTTAAAGACTCGACAAGGCATTATACAAGCTCAGGGAGGCAATTATCCCTCCGTCACAACTGTTGCTGTTTCATGTTCCCAGATAGCCTATCTAGAGCTGCTCAATTACATGTGCCTTTTGAAGCTTCCCTCCATCTCTCCGATTCAAACTTCAACTCTTCTGAGCAGAAAAACAGAGAGGATTCCTCATTTCTGTCTGTCTTCAACCGGGCGCAGTGGGAGACGGGGGAGAGAAAACGGGGAGTGGGAGGGGGGCACAATCATTCTCCAGTTGAGATGAGTTGCTCTTGTGATCAGTGTCCCTCTAAAGTGAGACTGCAACGCTGCATTTTCTCCTCAGATGGAAGCCAAGATAGGCAGATAATGAGGAGCCAGCCTTCCCAGTTACAGAGGATACACAGCGTTTGGCTCGGTGTTTTTGGACAGTGCTTGGGACCATATGAATCTTTCTCACTTCTGACTGCAGTCCTCCCCAACACTGCTCATTCTGACTCCCCGCTAGTTACAAAAAATAACACTCAGTCGGGGAAGAGGAATAATGCTGCGTAATTTCTGCCAAATTGACTTCATTCTAATTTGAGTCCATTTCTTTTCTGCACTTATCTTTCCTCCCTCCACATTCTTACGCTCGTCTCCCCCGCTCCGCTCAATTCGTCTGGAGAGTCAGATCTGATTGTGTTTACAGAGTCCAGCCCTTCTCCGGATGTGTGCTGATTTGATTAATCCCAACGCCGTCCATTATAAACTGTTGATAAACCACTGGCTCTTATCAGCAAACACATTTTGCACCAAAGGTCTGCTAATGAAAGGTAAACTAGTTCTGCCGGGGAGAGAGGAGGGAACGAGAGGGATATAGAGGACGGGCTGAGATGACATGTTAATCAGAAATGCTTGGCTCCGTTTTTTCCCCTAACAGGGACAGTAGTTTAGGATTTCTTGCTGGTTTTTCTCTCTTTGACTCCACAACTAAGTATGTTTATATTTTGTAGCACATAAGAGAAATGGCTGCTTTCATAGAACATGCTAGAAGTAATGCATTATACTTTACATAATTAGCCCCTTATGTCATGCAGCGAGGCTGCTTTTGATCACTGGCCTTGGTGGTATGCACGTTGTGTGACTCTGAGCCCCTGGTGTGTGTTTTATTTCTTACACTGGAACAGACGAGTGCTGCCCACCACTTCACTGCAGCACTGAGCTGTGTGGTTATGCCTCGCCTTGCAGCTGTGGGACTATGGCTCTTTGAACATCCTCCTTTTTTTCACTTTGGACCTATGAGGTCTGATATACTTTAAACAACCAAGGCTATCATCACACACTGGCAGAGCTTATAGGACAAGCCTGGTTGCCATGGAGATCTAAATAGTTGGATTATGGCTGGCCTTGTAGAGAGACTCCCACTACTATTCGTATAAACATAGGTGTGGGACCTCCTTCTGTGCGAACAAAAATAGGCAAACAAATACAAGGGCGAGTGTACAAACAAGCATCCACTGCTCTGCCCTTTGCTTCTTCAGCTGAACCTGGTGGCTGTATCTGTGTCTGGTCAGAGACACGCTTCTTCACAGGTTTGAGCTAAAGAAGAAATCACAAAGGTCTGAAGGCTAAACTTGCTATATTGGCTTAAACATAAGTGCACATAGCATAAAAGTGATAGAATTAGAGGTCAGTAAGGTGTAAGATGTTAAAGTTTACCCTCTGTCCAAAAGGCATGTGCTGCAGCAGGGCAGAGTAGCTCCTATTTTAGTAAAGTCTTATTAATGGTATTATACGGAAGAGGCGAGGAGTAATCAGAAGAAGAAAAGTAGTCCAATATGCCCATTTAAAAAGCCCAATGTTACGTATTTAAATGACACATTTGAGTGCTTGCCATTCATTATATGTGTAAAACACAAGTCAACTTTATTTATATAGCACCAAACAACGACTTGTTAGAGAGGGAACCCCAACAATCAGACAACGGCAGCGACAGCGGGAAGGAAAAACTCCCTTTTAACAGGAAAGAATGTCCAGCCATCTGCAGTGACCGGTTGGGTGTGAGGGAAGGGAGACAGAACAAGAGATACACAAGCTAAATAAACAAATATTCATTTTAAAGAAGCTCAAACCAGCAAAAATCTGTGTCAGCTGTGTTTGATAAAAGCTACCATGTATCGAGTATACGCCATCATTAACTTCCTGGGTTAACCCAGGCATGAAACAAGCATCTGAAGTGATACCAGTCACTTCAAAAAGGTGACTAGTGTGACTGAGAACATTTGCAACACCACACGCTCGCACCTCAATGTATCCTCCTGCAAAACGCATGCACACAGGAACAGCTGTCTAATTAAAAGGCAGTGCAGAGGGAAGGTGAGGAGGACCATGCACCAGTGTTTCCCTTAACGAGCTGGGCTCAGGCAGCAACAGGAGCCTGGCTGGCAGGGAACAGAACCACACACTGGAGGGAGCGGGGGGGGTGCAGGGAAGAGTAGAGTGGGAGGAGGAGGAGGAGGAATGGGGCCTGATAAAAGGCTATGGAAGAGATTGTGTTTGAAGGATGAGAGAAGAGAATGCTGGAGACGCCCCCAGGGCGAGGATGTCTTTAGATCTGAATTCACCTGCAGAGATGCATTTTGACAAAAAAGAAAACATCTCAACAGTAATAAACGGAACAGACCAGTCACAGATGCTCTCAAAGGAACTTGAACGAGGCTTTTTAAAGGTGAGCGTTCTTGTCTATGCATGCAAAAAAATAAACGAAACAAAACAACAACGAAAACCAAAAACACATATATGCATGTATGAAAAAACAAGAGAGAAAAAGGGGGGAACATAAAGGAGGCACGCTGGCGACGTCACTCTGGAGGACTGGGGGTGGGGATTTGTATGATAAAATATTCATCTGGTTTTATGGGTGTATATTCCATTCTCTTTCCTCGCTCGGTGTTTGCACACAGATATGGATCCTATGGGAGCCACCATTAGATCAGCCAAATGACTGCCTCTCTGCCATAGCAGAACCTTCTGTTTTTTTAAGCAGGCAAATGCTCTGCTTTGCCAAGCGAGGGCAGGTACAGCTGTGCCTGATTGCTCGCTTTCACACACGCATTTGTGAGCTTACACAAACAGACACACACACACATATCGAACGCACACAAGTCCACGGTGGCTGATAAACTCGCTGCATTCCAAGCTCAATTCAACGTTGCATCTTCGGAGCCAAATTTCAGCCCCGTTTCTATTTTCCTTTCCAACTTTGAAAATAACATTCATAAAAGTCATAACTCTGTTGCTTCCAGAATTGCAAATCAATGAAAGACGGGCCGTATCATCAACTGCGCCTTTGTGGGAATGTTATTTGTTTTTGTCTGAGAAGAAAAGAAATACAGATATAATTTTGGTGGCTGCCAATTACGTTAATCAATCACCAGAGCTGATTTGATCTATTCAGACTGAAGAGATACCAGCGGAGCCACTTGTTTTTCTCTGACCTGTGTAACCTCCAGCGTGCAGATGAATGACGCCAGAGGTAGGAAGGTTAATAATTCCTTTAGCCTTCAATGGACATGTGCACAAAGGATTGATTGTCACTAAAGGTCAAGCAGTGGGCACTCATTACAGCTACTGTGCTGCCTGTCAGACTGACTACTGCAGTCACACAGAGCTGCACACTCACTGCAAACATATAGACACAAAATAACGTGTATCATTAGCTAACGATAACGACATGGCAAGCCACATTTTTACTATCTCACTATCTCACAACCTAACGCACAAATATTCTGCATGTATCCCTGAGCTCTGTGTCTTCTGTCATGTTTGCGCATCTGTGCGTGTGTGTGTGTGTGTACTTCTGTGCTTAGCCACATTTTTGCAACGGTGTTCTGGAACATGCTTCTACTCATATCCACTCGTTTGTTTGAGGCTATAGCCTGTGAGTTGGTGGCAAACAGGCAGCTGAGAGGGAGGAACACTAGAGGCACAGAGTAAAATTGAACCTGACAGTCTCCATTGGTGTTGGTGGAAAATTTGACTGTTCCCTTTAAGTGGTGTGGGGGTTTGATATTTCAAGCTCCCTCTCTCTGACAATATGCTAGACAAAACAAGGCTTACAGAAATGGCCAAATGTTAAGTGAGGAAAAGAAAGAGAGGGCAGCACGGTAACTGAGCTTCCCAGCCCCCCACCCTCAGCAGTCCCCTACCTCAGAGTGCCCGTCCCCTGTGACAGGATGTCAGCATTGTTCAAATGCAAAAACAGCCCTCCTGCCTGCTGATATAAACACATGAATCTAAAGTCTGGTTGAGGAGGAAATTGAAGAGGTGGCACACAGGGGAAGTGGGGCACTGTGAATGAATCTTAATGTACTCTAAATCAGAGCAAAGCCTTGAAGGGTTGCACGACACTGCTGTTTATTTCTGTGCTAAAGTCAAATCTCCACAGGCATAGCTGTGTGTGATGCCTGCTGCTGTAGGGAATCAATTCTTGAGAGACCTTGTGGTGACAGAAGGGGAAATCACAGTGGTGTTTCAAAGTCATCTGAGAGCAGGGGGGGCTTGAGGTAAACATCAAGGTTTGCAAAGCCTCAAGCAAAAGGACACAGAACAGAGAAATGCACGGTGCTTTGAAGAGCGGAAAACACCTTCTTTAAACTCTAATAATACTGAAGGTAATTGAAAATGACTACTCTAAGTTAATCCAAAGGTACTGCAGGTGGGATAAGCTACTGGGGTGGCTGCTGACATGATTTTATCGATCCACGTGTCATTATCAATTCTGTTTATAGGTCCCTCTCTTTATCCGTTTGCTATCGATTGATTCCTGATCAATTTTATGCGCAAGAAAAAGACAGACCCACAATAGTTTTCAGCATCACGGCAACTTGTCTTTATTATCTCCGGAAGGTAAAAACAATGTCAAAAAAGGCTTGCATGTGTGCAAAACCTCCAGTGCCCTGAGTTTCATGTCATTCAAACACTGATAAAAGAAACTGCAAAAGCAACACAACAGTCTAAAGTTAGATTAAAAGGGGTGTGCCATGTCATCATATAACACTGGTTTCAAAGTCTATCCATTAAAAGCTAATTAGCTGCCGTTACGGTTTCCTGCTGCGGCTGAGGACATGGTGCCAAATATAGCGTAGCTTGTAGGCCTCCACTTCGCATCTGTTAGCATTCAGCAGGATACCAGGCAGTCAATCCAAGGACGCACAAGTCATGGGTTATTCAAGGGCATTTCAGAAGCCTAAAGATGGGAAGTGGTGTGTCTCTGTTAGTCTGCACAGCTGGACAAATCAGGCCTGGCATTTCGAACTACACAGCTCAATCTTTTTAATGGTGCACAAGAAAATTTGGTGTGCTTGTGAGGAGAGGAGAGAAGGACCCGGATCAATATGAGCTGGCCAGAGTTGGTGCTTGGAGCACCCTGACACAAAGAATGAAATGAAGAGTGACAACCAAACGTCCAGACTATCACCACCTCACAGTTCTCTTTTAGAGGGGAGATAGGCGCTCCTGCACTGCTCTCCTCTAATCCACTAACACTAACACCTAATGGGTTTAGACCACATCGGATTTCTGTGAAACAGAACTTGACTTCTATCAAGTTTTTTTTTGTTTTTAAAGTAGCATTCTCACAATCTAGATCAATGCTGAAAATAGTAAAGAGAAGAAAGGGGTATTAAAAAGTAAAGATGCACTGGCTTAATTAGTCATGACAGGCAGTGCACATCTTTAAGTTTCCTTCCTCTGTCTTCTCAGTAAATCAGCAGCAATGAAACAGAGTTTGCTGCTTTCTGCTTAACAGAAAGTGATCCCAGATCAGAAGGATCACATTTCCTGGGTTATTATTTTTGTTATGATTATTATTATTAGTAGTAATATTGATTATATCTGTTCTAAGGACATTTTTATTTCTGACCATTATTGTGTCTTTTTTAATATGTCTTTTTATGAGCCTATGTCTCCTGTTCATCGGACAGTTATTTCCCGCACTTTAGACTCCTCCACAGCACAGAAGTTCTCTGATGTTTTTAATTTAACATTATCCCCACAAAACGATGTTGATTTTTCTATAGATCTATTCAATTATCATTGTCTTTCGATCTTAGATGAAATCTGTCCGATTAAAATGAGACCTGTGCCTGTTTCCAAGTCTGTACCCTGGTTAAATGACAACATTCGTCTTCTAAAACGTAATTGTCGTAAAACTGAGCGGTTATGGAGGAAAACACACTTAAATGTTCATCTCCTTTATTTAAAGGATCTTTTAGCCTCATTTAACAATGCTATTAGAGTTGCGAGGGCTGCTTACTTTTCTCAGTTGGTTGCAAGGAGCAGAGGTAATCCTAAAGTTTTATTTGATACTATTACTAATATTATTACTCCTGCTCCACCTGCTGCTATTATTTCTTCTGTTGAAGATTGTGAAACTTTTCTTGCTTTCTTTTTAGAAAAAATTAGCAACATAAGGAAAAACCTGTCTTTTTCAGCGTCTGCGCTGTCTGTTCCCACGCCAGCTCGGCCTGTTGTTTTAGAAGGTTTTTCACCTGTTTCACTACCAGAGCTGGGAAAAATAGTTAGTGCAACAAAATTATCCTCTTGCTCTCTTGATTTTTTACCTGCATCATTATTTAAAAATGTCTTTTACTCTACTGGTCCCTGTATTCTTACTATAATTAATACCTCCTTGGCCTCGGGCATAGTCCCTGCCTATTTTAAAACTGCTGTTATACATCCCTTGTTAAAAAAGCCTATGCTGGACCCATCTCTCACTAGCAATTATAGACCGATCTCAAAAATTCCGTTAATTGCTAAGATTCTAGAGAAGATCGTGGCTAAGCAGCTTACAGCAGTTTTAGATAAATATAGTATTTTCGACAAATTTCAATCTGGCTTTCGTAAAGTTCATTCCACTGAAACAGCCCTTCTTAGAGTTTCTAATGACATTTTGTTACAAAGCGATGCAGGTAAATGTTCTGTTCTCTTAATGTTGGATCTTACGTCGGCCTTTGATACTGTTGACCACTATATTTTACTTAACAGGCTGAAACACTGGGTCGGTGTCTCTGGGACTGCATTGAAATGGTTCTCCTCGTATCTCTCTGAACGATATTCTTCTGTGGCAGTTTCTAAGTATAGATCATCTTCTGCATCCCTGTCTTTTGGTGTGCCACAAGGCTCTGTGCTAGGGCCATTACTGTTTTTAGTTTATTTACTCCCTCTTCAGCACATTTTGAGCCCTTTTGAGGATATTTGTTACCATTGTTATGCAGACGATATCCAACTCTATATATCTTTTAAACCGGAAGAGGCTTCTAAGCTGCGGCTTTTAAATGTGTGCTTGGAAACCATTAAAGGCTGGATGGCTGAAAACTTCCTCCAACTAAATGAAAGTAAAACCGAAGTCCTCTTATGTGCCCCAGATAGACATATACCCAGTATAATAAATGCTCTTGGTCCTCTTTCAACGTTTGTAAAACCATCTGTCAGGAACTTAGGGATTATCCTTGATCCTGCTCTTACGTTAGATAGTCATGTTAAATCTCTTGTTCGGTCTTGCTTTTATCATTTAAGAAATATTTCTAAATTGAGCTCTATTATATCCTATACCGAACTGGAGATTGTTATTCATGCTTTTATCTCTTCACGACTGGACTATTGCAATTCCCTGTTTACTTGTTTAAATAAAGGTTCTTTGGAGCGTCTGCAGATCGTTCAGAATGCTGCAGCAAGACTTTTGACGAAAGCTTCTAAATTTTCACATATAACACCGTTGCTTATGCAGTTACATTGGCTTCCTGTTGAATTTAGAGTCCAGTTTAAGATTTTGGTTTTAACTTTTAAGGCTCTTCAACAACAAGCACCACCATATATTATTGAACTTTTACAGCCCTATGCCCCTAGTAGGTCTCTGAGGTCGAGTAGTCAGGGCCTACTTGTCATTCAGTATACGAGACTGAAAACTAGGGGTGATAGAGCTTTTGCTACTGTGGCCGCCAGACTGTGGAATTCCCTTCCTCAGGACTTACGATCCGCTGATTCATTGATTACTTTTAAAAAACAGCTAAAAACACATCTTTTTAAAACTGCCTTTTGCTAACTTTGTTTGTATTTTGTCTTTTTAATCTGTTATATCTTGTAAAGCACTTTGTGATCTCTATCTAGAAATGTGCTATATAAATAAAATTTTACTTACTTACTTACTTACTTACTTACTAATCGTATTATGAGCGGACTAGTTAAATGACTGCTTAGAGGTACACTTGACAGACAGAACACAATATCAAATTTCTATTAAAATATTTAAATCTACACAAATAAGTCTTTTTTCATTAACAGTGGGGCAAATGAATGTTTGAAAGACCAAACAAAACATTGCTTTTTGGCCCCTTTTATCTCACTAATCATACTGTCATCAACCCTGTTTCCACAAGAAACAACAAAATACTGCTGTCAACAAAAAAAGCTCTGATAAACCCACCGCACAATATCTGCACAGCAGGAAGAGTAAAATTGGCATGAGCTGATGAAATACCTGCTGGTGAAAATCTAGCAGCTAATGAGCCACATATTTTTAAGGAACTGGTGGTGACCATGAAAGAGAGAATGAATAATGATTTTTCAGGTAGCCATAAATGCCAACGTTGGTCTGTGTCCGCTGGTCCTATAAATACTCTATGCAGTCCTGTGAAAAAAACAGTACAGCTTTACTACTTCCATAGCAATTAAAAGGAACGGGGGTAAGGAACAGTTAGGTGCTGCAAGTGATTACATGATCATCTGCAAGTGTAAGCAACTCTATAAAAGCAGAGGTTCTGAAAGGTTGCTAATTGGAGCATTCAGGTGTGTGTTAAAATAATCCCACAATCTTCCCAGGAGTGGATGTCCCATCAAATTCCCCCAAAGTTCCACAAACAATGTTCAAAGAAACTGCAAAAAACCCAAGAGCTACATCTCAGACTCTACAGGCCTCAGTCGTCCTGTTAAATAACAGACAAGACAATATAATGACAAATGAAAACCACACACAGCGCATTAGCACAAACACCTCATACCAACTGTCGAGCATGGTGGTGGAGGGGTGCTCATTTGACATTTCTTTGCAGCCACAGGACCTGGTAGTCACTGAGTCAAATATGAACTCTGTATACCAAAATATAAATCTGAAAATATAAATCTGAAAAATGGCTGAAAAAGAAAAGAATCAAGGTTTTGCAATGGCCCAGGCAAAGTCCAGACCTCAAACTGGCAGAAATGCTGCAGTTGGACTGTAAGAGAGCTGTACATAAATGAATGGCCACAAAACTCAATGAGCTGAAGCAACACTGTAAAGAAGTGTGAGCCAAAATTCCTCCACAATGATGTGAGAGGCTGATAAGGTCATACAGAAAAGGATCACTTCAACTTTTTGCTGCTAAAGGTGGTTCGAGAAGCTATTAAATCATGTGGTGTACTTTCACAGGACTGTAGAGAGTCTTGTTATGTTTTTCACATAACTATATAAACATTTGGGGTATTTCTGGGTATTTTTTTAGGTATTGGACGTATTATTTTCATGAAAAAAAAAAAGATCTGACTTTTGTTTTCTTGCTTGTTATGCCCTGGAGAAGGTGAACTCAAATGTAAATTTTAAGCTGATTAGATTACATCACTAATGCATCACTAATGAACATTGGAGTCCGTCTTGGGGAACAATGTGCAGTGGTACATGATGCCAGCTGCTCCTCTCCAAAAGCAGCTAAACATGCAGTTTCAGTCCTCTGTACAAACAAGGAATGCCACATAATAATAAAATCAAATGCTCCCATCAAGAAAATCTCTCACCTCTCGTGTGCAAGTTAAATTGCTAGCTAAATCGTGCTTAATGCTGACTCTTGTCATCATGCTTTGCAGTATTAGGAAAATAAATCAGCAAAGACATGCAGCTGAGTGAGTGAAAAGGCCTTGTTCTACCTCCAGCCAGGCACACAAACCATTTAAATCTCTTCCTCCCTCTGTGCTTTTATTCCCCAAATGTAATTACAAGCCTGGTGGTGGTGGCTACTGTGGCCTAGGCAGTCTGCAGAACATGGCATCAACACCAGCACTTTGCGGCTATCCCTCCAAAGCACTTTCGCACCTCACTGCTCCATAGAAAGTGGCTCCTCCGAGCGACACCAGACTAACCCCATGCTTTCAGCACCACTGGGTGCTTTGCTTCAGCCGCAGGTGGACAGAACTGGTCTTCCTGATAAAGACTAAAAGGAGGATTTCAGCACTGGGCTGTATTACACATTCATAAAAAACATTACCCACATATGCACACAAATACACGTAGACTCAAAACCACGCATGTGCACACTACCTCCCACTGTGACAGAGATTTAAGACAATGAGGATGGTAAGCTCCCTTAGTGCAACATGATGGAAACCAAATCCCAGAAACATTCCATTCTCCGTCCCATTTGAGATGTGTGCACCTCCTGGGGTGACGCTGTTCCTGTTTTAAATGTGTGCGACTCCGCGAGTGAAGGCAGAACAATCAAAACCAAATTGCCTAATTAGTTTTCTTGAGTTGGAAAATTCCCCAAGATGAGCATTACTGACGGCATTCATTTGCAGGTAATGCGGACAACTAAGAACAAGGCTGACTACAAAAAAACAAAAAAAAACACAATGACAGATGAGAGATCAGCGGCATTCCAGGTTTAGCACTGGGATGTGGTGCAGAGGACACAGGAAGGGACATTCCAGAAATAATCGCCGCTTTTAAAGGCATGTTTTGTTGGTGACGCTGGGCTACCTGCCAGTGGTGCCTTCAGCTGTGAGCACGTGCCATGGGACTCTGATTGACAGAGAGGGTAAATAGTTGCTAGCGGGGGCCCTGATTGTATCTTTCGCCTGTGGCAGAACAGGAGCCAGAGTAGAAGGGTGATTGGCTTTTGTTACAGCCCTTCAGCCACGAATTAGGCTGGCATCTCAGCCAAGCATCGCACACACACACACAAGTAACCCCCCCCCCCCCCCCCTCTTGTAAATAAATAAACAAAATAATAGAAAAAAGCACATCTATTTCTTCTTCTTTAGCACAGGCGTTCCTAGAAAAATAAAAGAAATCACATCACATTTTGGTGAAAAACACACTGAAGGAATTTAAGGGAAAAGCGGGCGCTCGGGGAATAAGGAGGCAGAGCTAGAAAGAGAGAGAGCAGAGAGGCGAATATGTTTACCAAACACTCTGCAGGGACTGGGTTGGAATTTGAAGGCCTGATTTTTTTCTGGAATGCCTCTTGTGTTCAGGTCACGCAATGTAAGAAGGGGGATTCGCCAACGTAGGAGGAAGACTCCACTAAACTCCCTAAGCACGAGTCGATTTCTACTTCCATCAGTCATGGGCAGGAATGATTGGGGGGGGCACACGCCAGTGTGGCTTGAAACAAAGTGGATTTTTGTCCACGTTCGATTGCCCACTTCACACTGGAGTGACGGAGCAATCACAGGCCACTTCTGCACTGCCATTTAGCAACAGGATGGAGGCTTCACAGCCATAACATATGCCTTACTGCTGCTTAATAAAGGCAAGTTCCCTGCTTTAGAAGACGAGAAGAAGAGAGCCACAAGGGGACGGAAATGAAAAAGGAGGGGTGGAAAGGAGGATGGAGTTAGAGCTACAGCTGAGCCAACACCAACAACTATTACATGACTCATCTCACATCTGCAGCAACAAATGGCCAAATGAAGGTGGACTGTACTCAGTCTTACACCAGCCTACTGAGCAATATATCCAATAGACACACAGGAGAATAAATAAGACTAGATTCTTTAAGTAACACTTCCTGTGTGTTGTATTGCTGTGTAACCTTTGAATTTTCTTACTGTATAAGATCTTGGCATAATGACACACCAGCCGGCACATACATTTTTTTTGTGCAGTGTCCACAGTTCTGACACTACATCAGCACACACAGTCTATATACAGTATATGGCATCCAATAAACAAGTGAAGTACACACTAGAGACAAGCCCATAGAAAGCTTATCATCTCTGGGAACATGGGATTCCTGCACAGTCCGGGTTACAACCATAAAGTGATTTCTCTTGTGCATCTCATCTGAGCTCCAGGCATACATGTGCAAACACACATACTGCACACACATACAAAGACAACACTGAAAAAGGTCCCTTTTGTCTGCTCAACACTGATGAAAAGCTACCCACTGCGAACTTCAATCACATTCGAAAATGAGTTGGAGACATGCTGTAACCCCGACAGCGTCATTAAGCCTGTCAGTCAGTCCCGCAGAGTGAAGGGAGGGTGGGGAAAACAGCCAACGGCCTTCTTCAGTGTGGTGTGTAGCCCCGAACGAGACCCGGAGGTACCAAGAGCCCCTCCTGTGCTGGATCTATGTCTGGCACTGGCATAATGAAGCTATATGATTATGGATTCTTCATTGTATGTCCATAAACCCCCAAATGCCAAACACCCAGACAAAGAAATCATGCATATTTTTAATGGTGTTCATGGTAAATGATAATACACACTATCATGAGAAATGATAGCTAAACCCCATCAAATACATGTTCCCACGCATTAGAGCCCATGTGGTGCACACACACAAACACACACACAAACACGCAGTCAGAGAAACACACACTGCATAGAGCAAGATAAGCCTCCGTGTGCTGTCAGAGGCTAGTGTGTGATTGGCCTCCGCGGAGCTACTGCTTCTCTCATCATTAACTCTTCAGAGGATCACGCAACTCTAATCACGCTAAGCCTCTCCGAATGGCGATGAAGTCAAAAACGTGCCCGTGCACATATTCACAAACACCCAGCTCACACATATGCATGCGGGCAAATGCTTTCACCGCAATCACAAAACATAGCGCACACAAACAGCTGTGTGCAGTCTGTAAAAGCAAGTCTGGTATCAAAAACAATATGAACCAATTATGGCCAATTTGCAGGAGAAATATCAAAAACTAAAATTCCCTTTTCCAGTCAAGGATGTAATTTCCTCCGAGTATGGGAACAATATGTGCACCTCACTGTTCAACGGCCTGTTTTTGTTACTCAGTTTTTAAATTTTGCATTTAATTAAATAGGTAAATTACTACTACTTTAAGTTGTGTTAGCTCATTAATAATGCAGGACGGTTAAACAGTACTTTATTTACTATGAAATCAAAACTTACTGCTCTGTCCACCGTAATTAAATCTCAGGATAAATGGTCCATCAGTGTACTTGTGTGCGTCTGCATGTCTGATGAGAGCCAATCCAACCTGAGATGGACACACCTGGTCAGAAGCAAAAGCCAACTAACTCTACCGACAGCACCAGCAATAGCAACTTAGTTCTGAGTAAGGAAGCAATAAAATGAACCAGACGACTGTTTACCTCTGAGACTTCTACTGAATATGCTACACTTAAGGCTGCACATTCAAGAGATTTTTCCAAAACTGATGTGTAGCCAGCTAATTCCTGACTTGACTGTTATTTAGAGACCAAACCACGTGTGCTGCAAGGTCAAGTATAAGCAGAACCCAGAGGGCTTCATCCCCTCCTAAGATGGAGTACTTTCATTTCACGCACTTGGGGCATCGTATTTTCTCTCCATTTTATTGCTCTCTCTGATGGCTTTCCACAAAGACACAATCCACCTCCTCATACAGAAACCGGGGCTCCCGTCCAAGAAAGCCTCTGGAAGGTCTGGATACCGTGCCACAAGGACAAGAACGCTGACACTGCTGTAAGTCGGGACAAAAGCTAAAGATAAGAGTGGTGAGAGACAAAGCGACAAAGAGAACAAATCTCAGCGTATAGGAGTTGTGCGGAAGCTTGCGCCAAACCAAACTGAGGAGCTATAATCCCCCGTCTTTGGCGTGATGTCAGGGAGTCATGCAAAAAGACCATTTCCTCACTGTGCAAATATGCCGCCTCCTACATCCCTGTGTGTGCAGCAGCTATATATAATGTAAACATCAAATGCTTGTAGCTGCACTGACCTCTCTGACTCCCACGGGAGACCTCTTGTTCACGTGTAGCACAGAAACCATTTGGAAAACACACATGGACTTGTCCAAAACTCTGAATTTCACCTTATCTCTAAGGACAAACTCATCCTTTTTACAGATGGCTGAATAGCGACGTCCTATTTTTGGCTTTACTCTTTAAATACAGGAGAAAAGGAAAACACAGAGGGGAGGGAGCATTTCTTTCCAACGCAACCTGTTTCAGTGAAAGAAGAAAGGGAAACTTTTTACAGCCACAGGATTAAAACATGGATAATATTGTAAAGTTCCTCCTTGTGCTACCAAAACAGGTCTGACCCATAACGGTGCTGACACAGGACCTCTTGCTGTATCCTATAGTGTCACCAGTGGATCCTTTGAGTTGTTGGGTGGGGCTTCAGAGGTTCTGGTGTGTTTCAGCACAGCCAGAGGATGATGCTCATTCACATTGTTGTCTTGGCAGTTTGGAGGCTGGGTCGGTGTGTCAGGGTCTTTGTGTTGTTCATCAAACCATTCCAGAGCAGCTTGAGCATCATAGTCTCACTGGGAGAGGCCACTGCCTTCAGGAACTGCCATAGAGGAGTGGTGGTGGTGGTGGTGGTGGTGGTGGTGGTGGGGGGGGGGGGGGGGGGGTTGTAGAGTGTTTAGGTGATTGATACATGTCAAAGTATTGTTCGGATGAGTTTCCAAGCAGAATATTGCCTTTTAACAAAATCCCCTGTTCAACTTACTTGTCAGTGGCCTTATAGATTATTAGAGATTTATAACAGTAAAATGAAATATAGAAACTCGTGTATTTATTTCATGCCATGAGGGTTCTGTCAACTTTTTGGCTGATGACAGCAGGCACTTGGTTATATTTATAAATGGCCAATCATTTTCACAGTCGCACTGACTAATCAAGGGCTAGTAATCGCTCCAGTGGGTTTAGCTGGGCCACTGCCCAGAAGAGATTGTTGGTCTACACCACTGACTGTGCCTAACCTCGAGCCTCTACCGCTAATGACCAATTAGCATGTATCCTTTTCTGCATATTGACGCAAGGCAAATGGTATCAGCTCAGAATGCCTGTTAAAGGGGCTGAAAACAAGCACCGCCAACAGAATCGTATGCATCAAATGTCCGCTCCAGAGGACATCTTCTAAATGCAAACGTGCACAGATCTGTTGATCTGCCAGTGTGTAGGTAGAGGGTGGCTGTGGAGGGAGTTTCCTTGGATTTGTAGCTCTCCCTTGTCACAACAATGTCTTTTTACCCCAGGGCTGCTGACATGATTCATGAGCCAGACTTGATGTGGTGTTGGTGTGCAGGCCAGATAAAACTAATATAGGTTTCTGTGCTGGAGTGTGTTTTACAAGTTACTGTAGCTAAGCAGCCATTTCACACTGCTGAGCTAGAAATAGGTCTTACTGTAGCTAAATCAACCCAGCCCACCCATCACCAACCTTCAATGCAGAAGGTATTACACAGCGCACACATAATTTTACACACACGTTCAATAAAGACACACACACACACACACATATTCCTGCTCTGCTTCTCTCCTTTTCCCCCTTTCCTCACTCTCTGTGTTTCTTTATTCCTTTCATAGCTACTTTCAGTGGACCTCCACCTGTCCTTTTGCCCCCACCCTTTTCCAAGTACCTCTCTTTCCTTTGCTCCTTCTCCTTCATTAAAATGGACTTCCTAAAGCCTCCATTCGTCTTGCTGACAGCTCCACTATCGATTGGGCCGGAGAAAGGGATGCAGTTCCAGAGCTTTAAATGGCTCTCTGGCCAGCCTGGATGAGGGCTGGGCTGGACTAGGGCCGGAGGGAAGGAGGAGGAGGGAGTGCCAGGTTTAAGTGGGAGGTCTGTCCAGAATCTAGAGCGTGACACATTTCTGGTCACCGGTGAAGAACACTAAGATTGACCCGATGGCATTTATCCGAATTTACATGAGAATGACTCACCGAATGTGTAATAAGGATTACACCGATGTGACGAGATAATGAATTAATCCCTGACTAAAAGACAACACATTATCCAGGCTGCCTGGACCACTTGAAATCTCCCCAGAAAGCAAGCACTACAGTGGGAGTATTCAAAATATTGGTAAGGAGAGCTAGGAGTTTTTCTGTTGGGTACTCCAGCATCCAATTTATTTCAATCAAAGCCATGTAGATTAATGGTGCACTGGCTGGCACCTTTAATCAGGCTTCATCCCTTATTGTTACACATTTTCTAAGGGAAGATGAGTTGGCACCTTCCATCTTCATCCCTCTTGCCGTGCGACATCAAATCTCTCTGCACAGATTAATGAGCGGACATTTGATTTTCCCAATGATTAAAATTTCTACGGCGTACTCAGTGTCCTGAGGCGCAGCGGAAACTGCAAGGAGCACGATGCATTGTCTCCGGAGTGTCTGACGATCGCTATCTGCGTATGTCAGTGATGATCATAAAGTGCATCACAACAGCATGTCAGGAAACACTGCTTATTTGTTATTTAATCACTCGCCACTGATTGGAGCAGCAAGGGATGAAAAGATAGACAAGGTTTGTTGTTTAAGACAAATTGCTCAACTTCCCAATTCTGCGAAGTTCAATCCACACAAGGAACTATAGAGTTTAAGTCTTGTTAGAGTAGCATTAGAGACAGGGATTGTGATGCTTCTGCATTGATTCTTTAACCAGTAAATCAAAGAGACCATGCAACATCCAGATTTGCTGTCAATTTAAAAAAGCCAAGCCCATGATAGCAAATAATCCTGCAACACTGCACTGTCTCTGCTCTTTCTAAAGGCAATGCTCACAGAGAATATAGTGATATGGTGTGTGATTCTATAAAAGCAGACATAGAGAAGGAAAGAAAATTACACGAAGATGGGGGGAAATGGAAGAGAAGAAACGAAAAGAAGTGGAGGTGATGTGGAAGGGTAGAGGAAAGGAGAAATGGAGCACGGGGCACTGAGGAAGGAAAGAGGGAGGAGGCGGCAGGGAGCACTAGTCGATATAACGGCAGTCATTCATCTCTCTGACAGCCTTCCAAATGCTCCACTGGGGGAGACACAACACTGCGTCACCTCGAATGCAACAAATGCACAGTACAAATACACACGCCTGCATACGTGTGCATACATACACATGGTGATGATGCCTGGACTCTGGTGTGCATGAAAGTCCATGTTCTGGGTCAGTAGTGTGTTAGGGGACAAATCAGTACACACACCATAATACTGGAACAGTATAAAGGTGGAAACCATCATTCCCCCCCCCCAATCTTATATTGTGCTTCATGTTTGTTTGCACACTGAAAAGCTCCAAGACAAACATGCACATGAACAGGACATGACACACTTACATCACACTAGAATATGGGAGCACAGATGTGTGCTGAAAATAAAGCACACACACACGCAATCCTTGTACCTCGGCTCTGGTCACGGCCCATTGGCTGATGCCTGCCGTCCATCTCTCATGATTCATGGCTAAGCGAGCGGCTGCAGAGCAGTTCTAAACCAGTGGGCCGAGGAGAGCCTGTGTGTCATTAAGGCAAAGCGAGCTGGACATGCTGCACTACAGCCAGCTCTGTGCCTCAGCACAGCACAGCAGGAGGTGAGGAAGCAAATACTTCTGTGCAAGGTAGTATTGCTCATAGTGGTTTTAATATCAACAGTTGAGTGCCCTCACAAAGCCACCTTTCCCTGTGAAGCGTGCACTGTAAGAAACAGGTGTGTTGTCTTTTATTTAGTTAGACAGCAATCTCTTCCTGCCCCCACCCAGCATTTCTGCTAAATTAACCCCTCTAATCATCCCCAAATCCTTTTTAATCAACAAAGCAGTGAAGGTTACAGAAAAAAGACAAGGGTGCCAAGCTGCCCCCCTCCCCTTCCATCCTCTATTAGCGTGGGCCCCAAGACGAGTGGTGGAGGCACACGTCCATACACTAATGACTCCTTAATGATCCCCTCCTCTGCTGGAGTGCTGACAAACACTGACAAACCCAGACCCTGACAAGAGGAACACCCACACTTAGTCCTCTGCCTCACCCCTTATTTAGAGGCTCATCTCTCAGCCCTCAGCCTCATTATACCAGCTAGGGTCCAGCAGGATCCATACAGCCCCAAACAAGCAGCAAGATAAACACCCATGACGAAACAGTCCGTGTCACTTTCAGCGTGAGGGGCAAATTCCTTGCAGCAGATGGCGTGAAAGGGAAGGAGAGCTTAGATGAACAAAGCCAGAATTAAAAGGAGAATGGTGGTGGAAGATGAAGTAGTAGTGTGGGGGCCTATGGAAAAAAAGGACAAAAAAAAACATTGTTTATATCCTTCTCTGATTGTGATTTCCATTTCAGTTTGGGGTTGGGGGAGTCAGCAGTGGAGACTCTTTTTAACATCACACAAAACATAATTATCGAGTGCACCACTGCCAGCCCGCCTCAGTTTCTCCTAAATACTCACAGCCCAAATTAGGGGTTACCTCCTTCTAGTTAAACCTACTATTTAAGATGAAAACGTCACAGACAAACAGAAGAGGCGGCAAACAGGAGTATTGAGAGGAAAGACCTAGTTTAACAGCTTTGTTTCACAATGACAGAGAGAGCCTTTGTTAAATATGGTTACTGGCAGGCCTTGGAAAAAGCCAGGTGTGGAAACTGGGACAAAACAAAAGTTGGAAACGACACAGACACAGCTACAAAGACTAGCAAGTTAGCTTATGTTTTATCTGTTCTGCATATATCTGACAGCTTAAATTCTGCTTAAGGTTATTTCCAAAAAGCAGTGAGCTAAAGAAAAACACTAACTTCACGCTAGCCAATGACCTCACTGGTTTGGACTGCAGCTCCTGTTCCCATTCGTGGATGACAGAGCATTTATTCTTTGAGCCTTTACCCCGCCTCTGCTGTCTTTTCTGTTTTGTTTGCTCTTTTCCAGTTCTTCATCATTTCAGATTCATAACGATGAGCTATTATTGCCACACTGGTCAGCCGAAAGCAGGGATCTAACAGGATGCCTGACTTTTCTGCTGAACTGTGCCATAAAGAGCCACAACAGAGATTTTCCACTGTTATTAGAAGATGAAAAGACATCCTAGGCCTGGCGTCTTTACTGACATTACAGAATCCAGGTACTGTACTGCCTCTTGAGTTATAGACAAGCCTCATATGGGATCCCTGTTTTCTGTCTGTCGCTGCTCCTTCATCACAGACAGGAAACTGTGCACCATGTTGCAGAGAACAGTAGCTACTGTGGCACAGCTTTGATTTATGTCTACTACTGTCAGTTGTGTTATTAGTACCACTATTAGCACACATACGCGATGAGGTATATGTTACCTTGTCACAAACGTTAAGCCATATAACCTCTTTACGTGATTACGAGTTTACCCATGTTCATAACAACTTATTGAATTTTTGCATGCGGTAGCTATAACTTCTGTTTGTTAGACTACTCATCAGAGTTATAGAACCATGGTAACAATGCTACTGCAGCATTCTCCAAAAAAGATATTTTATTTCAAGGCAAAAATAAAAGTGAACAAGTATAACTGTAATGAAAATGATGAGTTATTAATTCCTCATTGTACAAAGAACCAATAAGGCTAAGAATAGTAACCATTAAAGTCCACTTTTAGCTTCCCCCCTGTACCATATCTGGCTACATTTGATTTTTTGAGTTGTTTGACTTCTCCTAATGATATCACCACATGCTCAGATGTCAGTAATTAACTTAATGAGTGCAATCTTACTATAATCTGTATCCATAACGACTTAAGAATGCAATGTTTTGGATATAACCCTTGTACTCTGATTAGCTTGGGCGAGCATCCCACTATGGGAACCTTTCTGTGAGCCCTAATTAGCAGCTCAAATACACCAGCCATGACTGACTGGCACTTGTGACACCAATGCAGGAAAAGTCGGGATTCCCCTACTATATATTAAGCTGACTAACAGTCAGTTCCTTGTTTCTATAGCAAAGACACTGGCTATTAGATTTTCACTACCTAACTATCCATAAGTTTTAATTATATAGCATTCATTTGAAATCTTTCTACGGGGAAAATACTGATTCCTGGATTATCTCCAGTTACACTTGATAGAGGAGGGTCCTCATCCTAAAAAGAGCCTGCATTAAGGCTTGGGTGCACTGGGGTCAGTGACCCAATCCTTAAGTGGACATCTTACTTAAAAACACTAGAGGACAGGCCCAGCATGCAGCTATGCATGTTGTTTGAGAGAAACTCCCTTTAAGTGTGTGGACAAGGTTGTCAGGTCCCTGGTGGAATGTTCACACAGGCCATCAGGACACTAAAGACTTCCTCTACAATACACTATTTTTTATTTAGTAGAAATAATTCTGTATAGACACAAGTTATCCCATGTGTGGTTTTGACAAAAGAAACAAAACAAAATCCACAGTGCACAGACTGGACACTGACGACTATGTGAACAACAGTGAGAAAGAGGAAAGGGCAGCGAGCTGCATGTGTAAACACAAGCTTATGCTTTCTGTGAAAAATGCAGGATTAGGCTGCATGCTGACCTTGATTTTCCTGAGGGTAACTGCGTGTATGTTTGATACACAGAAAGTACATGAATCTCCGCTATGTGCTGAGCTGTTGCCTTAGCCTTCTCAAAAAAGGTCCTGCAAAAATGACAGCAAACGTCCCACAGAGCACTGAAAAGGACAGGTTTTGATTCTTAGCACCAGCCCAAAAACACATACCAATTACTTTTATAAAGCATCCTAGTTAATGACGCTCTGTTATTGATACTTAGAGGTAGAGTAAGTAGTTGTTACAGGGTATTTAACAGGAAAAAATAATATTCTATTCATAAATAAGCATTGAAAAGTGTGTAATTATATCTGCCAACAAATTGATGCTTTCTCAAAAATTTAGAACTAATACATTAAAAATACATAGCAGTGGTGGAACCGCAGTGTTGCCCAGCAAACTTGTATTCGTGGACTGAGATGGAAATTGCTGTTTTACCTAATCGGGTTTTATGTATGTAGCTATAGACCAGCCATACAGAGAGAACACCTTATGAGTTACTTTGAATTTAAAAATCACAAAAAGCACTGTCAGACATTTGTACTTGTATATTTTCATGATCGTTTCTCATGATGTCGTTCTCTTGCACTTCTTCATCTGCCTCCTCCACCACTGCTCTCTCTCATCCCTAATTACCACCTCATCTTCCTCATCTTCACCTCAGCCTCATCTCCTGAATTGAAGTTTATTTATTTCCAATATTGCCGCAATTACTTATTGTCAGCAGACTAGACCAGTGACCCTCCCATCTCCAAACAGCTGACAACTTGCTGGCTAAACAACAACAATAACTGGTTATAAGCAAACAGCATACCAGCTAACATCAGGTCTGAGTGTCCTAAAAATCACACATTTTCACATCATATGAGAGTTTATACACTAAACTCATGATTTAGTCATAACTAACTAATGGCTTATGGACACTATCAGGCCTTGCTAGAAAGCTTATGCAGCTTGTGAAAGTCACTATTTTCCCAGGCCAGCAGCACTGATACCTGCTGAAAGGCTTCCCTAATACCTTTAGCACAGATGCTGATAGGTTTCCGTGATGAAGAAGAAGAGGTTTCTGAGTAGAGTTGTGTTAGTCTAATATATAGGAGGAGTCATTCCTGACATAGCTATCACTAATGCCAACTAATCAGGGCCGGTATAATCGGATTTGGGCTTCTGATGTCACCCAGGACCAGTTCCCATGGTGAGACAGAAAACAAATACTATGGAAAAGAAAAACCTCCAGGAGCTGCAATGACCTGAATTTGATTTTGAATATAAGAGTGCTATCAAACGTAGGAAAAAGAGGATATAAACACATGCATGTCCATATTAGATCCAAGCATTTTAGCTTCATGATTAAAACCTTAGGCTTAACGCAATCAAAACCCACATCCAACATTAACTCAGTTCCATTGTCCGCAACATTTTTTTTCCTAAATGAACCATTTCACCAGATGATTTCATTATTGTCTCCAGGAAATTTACTAAACAATTCAAGTTGTTACAAGTCACCAATGGCACAAATTCCCAATGTTCCCTGAGAATCTATGCATCATCTCCTGCTTGAGGGCCTTCATAACACCCTTAGACTGCAGGCCAGACACTGGAAATCCAGGCAGCAACAACATCCTTCCTCGGGCCTCTAGGAAGTGACCTCAGCTTCAGAAAGGCCAGATAAAAAAATCCACATCAGGAACAAAAACACCAGGCTGACTGTAATGAGCTCTCCACTCGGCTCCAGTGTGTTCTGAGGGAGACCAGGTGGTGTGACACACATATGACTCTGATTAAGGGGCCTTTAGATGAACAAGAGGACAAGGGGGGCAAGTAGGGCTGGCTGTGCAGGGGGCAATCGAGACCTTGCGCATATGAGGCAACGATTAATGCTGTTCAATGACCTCCAATAGACCCAAAGATGTTCCTGCAGACATGAGTGGTCAGTTTCCCACTTGTGTTTCACATATAGAAGCACTGTTTCTGCACTGTTTTCTTTTAAGAAGCAACAGTGAAGTGACAGCACAGGCCTTAGTGGCAGATAGTCTGATATACTTCTCTGCAGTCTTTAGATGTCACTACAAACTCTGGCCAGAAGAACTATCTCATGTCTATATCTCATATAATCAAAACATTTCTTTTTAGCAGAACAGTCAAATAGCTGAGAGCAGTCAACGCCTTACATGTGTTGCCTGTATCCCTCACTAACATCAAATAACAGAGAGGTTTCACTCTGGCGTCTGTAGGCTTATAATCTGACTTGTGCTCTGCACATGTCCTCAGAATGTGAGAGTGAAAGATGTCAAGGGCACCTCTGGCCTCATTTTCAACAGTTAGTTTCATCCTGGCGCATTGTGCCACGTCTGGCTGGACCGTTTAAATGTCTCCCGATATCAGGCAGCATAAACAAGCAGGCCTGCCTGTTGGGAAGGATAAGGAATGAAGGGGAAACAGAGGCCATTCTTCTGCATGTGCGACAGGAATTGTGTTGGAACAAGCACCTGTCAACCCCCACCAATGACCGCAGAGAGAGGGAGAGAGAAGCAGATGACAGAGCAAGGAGAGAAAGAGGGCACCAATTGAAAGAAAAGTGGACCAGTCTGTCCAACTTTTTTCCTCCCTCTCCTTCATGTTCTTCTCTCCTTCCAACTCCTCCTTTCTCTCGCTGCCTCAAACAACTTAATCTCTCTAAATTACATTCCAAAGCAGGCATATGCTCCAAAGTCCCAGACTTACTGCTTCACAAACCAGATACACATCTACATAATATCTGCATAAATACTTTGCATTGATAATAAGGAGAAACAGCTGCCAAGGCTATCCTACTGCCCTTTATTACAACTTCCTCATTCTTCGTCCTCCGCCATCACCTTCACTTGTTCTCTACATTAACTTGACGCCAGTTTTTTCTTTTTTTTAAATAGACAAAGCGGAGCAGCATCTCTGTGACCTTCAGCCTCCACCTTCAAGTACCCTCTAAAAGACAGAGCTGAAGAATGCTTGGCACAGCACAATTTCACACCTACAACATGATAAGAGACTCAGGGAGAGAGAAAAAGGGAAAGAATGGTAGTAACATCAATTTATCGCCCTCTGAGATGACAGCTATTCCGCTCTATCCGTTTCAAGACTGCTGCAATTTGTGCGTTTCTTACCTCTCTGTCCTTTAACTTCATGGCCAGAACCAGCTGGTTGCGATGGTTGGTCAGCGCTTCACGGTAGTTCCCCTTGGAGAAGAATGCCGAGCCCAGATTCCCGTGAGCACGGCATTCCCCTGTTTGGTCACCTGAAGAGGGAAAACCACAAGGGATGAGAATGAAATTTCAAGAGTTAACAAATAAAATTTACAGTATAGCTCAGAGGATTGCAAACCAGTCGGTGATTATTTCACATCATTCCACTGTCACTGTCAAACAGGGACGTGATGAACCACATCTATGCCACTGACATGCCATTACACCCTTAAAAGGGAAAGTGCCGTTATAACCCGTTATAAGTTCTCCACAGTAGAGTGCCTTTTCTGACAGCTGGTAGTGTTGATCTCAATGCTCCAGAGGGTGAAAGGGGAAAGCCTTATTATTTCTTCCTGACAGAGAGGCCCCACAGACAGGGCCAAAGTAAAGCACAAGTCTCTGTGCTCTACCTGAGAACCACAGCTCCTTATCTGCAGCTGTGCTGCCCAGTCATGTGTCAAACTGTGTGGGGGTAAAAAGAGTGGAGCCAGTCTGTGCTACTCCCTGTTTTCATTTTTTCCTATCTTCCCTTCAGAAGTTTTTTCCCTTTCCTTTCCTGTCTTTCTCACCTTTTCATATATTAATCCCAAACGGGCAAATCCATACTTACTGCAGGCATTATTTATTTTTGAGCAAACAAAATAGAAAATTCCCAGCAGCGACTGGAATTTGACCATTTTAGTGGAATATATTCAGATGGAAAGATACACAAAAGAGACAAAAAAGAAATAAACTTCACTGGAAGGTCACACTAACAACTTTTATACTAGAACTCATCACGATACACAAGAATTAGTCTAAAATATTTGCTACATTGAACATGTACAGACTACTTTGTAGAGTGCACGTGCCTGTTATGCGTTACCGGGCAAAACAAGCTCTTCAGTTTTTTGTTTTGTTCTGAACCTCGAATTTTTGAACTGTGTTTGTGTGACATGGGTAAGTTAAATGGACTGGTACTTATACAGCGCCTTCCTTCTCAGCTGAGTACTTAAAGTGCTTTCTACTGCAAGTCTTATTCACCCAATCACACACACATTCATACGACGCTTTTATCTTTGCCTGAGCACTTTCTAACATTCGCACGCACGCGCACACACGCGCACACACGCGCACACACGCTCCGATGGATGCATCAAGAGCAACTCAGGTATGAAAGTAAGCAGAGACGCAGTACATGAGTTATGTAAGGCTGGAGTTGAGGACAAGAATGCGTTTTGATTAGGGCTAGCATTAGCATGCTGTAATGCTTACAGTGATAATCTATGTGGCTAAACATACTGACAAGGTGATCGCTAACAGCCAAAGCTTAATGCTCAAACACTGTTCAGACTGTCCTCGTGCTTACATCTACTTTAAGCACAAAATATACTGCGGCTAATGGGATCATTTTATTTGGTCACAAACTAAAGAAACAAACAAATTAGATCAAATCTTTCGTAATTTCACAATGGCACAAATAACAAAGTTAGAAGATTACATAAAACCACAGTGTTCATTCTCATTAATAACCACCCAACAGCTGCTGACTGATTGACAGACACTGTCATCACCAGTCCAAAATACTGTATGATGACTGATCACAAAGATTTCACTCATTTATTAGCTGTTTACATAATTTAACAAGAAAAAATGACAAAGGGCTTATGAGGATCTGAGCATTTTCTCTCTATTATTTATAGTTCAAGATTGTTTCATTTTAAACAATAGGGCACAATAATGAAATGCCACACTCTGGGAACTTTTGTGTCTAAGCAATCTATATTAACCTATATTATCTGCATCCAGTCACCCCGAGTCAGGGGTCTTACCTAAGGTTTTGGCCACTTCCAAGTCCTGCTGCATGTAGCTCGTGCTCTTCTCTGTGTTGCCCAGGGACCAGTGAGCGCTGCTGAGGGCAGAGAAGACGGAGCCGCGTAGCTTGAGGCTGCATGTGCCGATCTTCAGTGCGGCTTCTAGCACCACAACAGAGGCCGTGTGGTGGCATGCTGTCAGCAGCTCCTGGCCGATCACAGAAACCACCACAAATGGACTTTTGTCCAGCTTCATCTTTTGCAGCTGCTGATAGGTGGGCTCGAGAGACTCTGTGCAGGAGAGACACAAGCAAGCCAAGATTAGAAACAGACTACAGATTATTCCAATGGAGAAACTTGTTCTGACACTCTGATGGGCACCGATATCTGACACTGACTGCAATAACTGTTACGTGTTTAACGTCTCCGACAAAGGTGACTGTTGTCTGAATTTAGATTCTACTTTTCCTCCAGTAACAGTTGTGTTTTGTCTGCCTCAGTAAGCATAGCCTGCAGCCTGACTGACTGCTTTCACTGACAATTTAACAATAACTCAATATACGAGCCATTTTTCTGTTCTTCCACTCTGACTGGAGTGATCAGAGGCAATTTCCAACAGTTCTGTGTAGAAATAGCAACAGTTTAGACCACTGGGGGCAACTGTCTTTACAAACCACAGAGCAAAACCAAATTTGTGCCTTTTCCTTCAGCTAGTACGGATATTTGAGGGAATTTAAGGGAATGGCGCACGATGAGTAGGTTTTGAGACAGTTTTAAAAGTGATGGGGAAACGACTGCAGCTGAAGCACAGCAACAGCATCGGTGGAGAAATGCAGAGCAAAGGAGATGCAGAAAGGTGACCTCCGAGGCTGAAAATACACACAATGACATAAATCAATGGTGGGCCACGTGGGATTCGGGATTCAAAGGCCCCTCCAGACTTGCCAAGTCCTCCGGCAGATATGAGCATCAAACCACATGAAGGGTGAGTAAGGGAGGCTTACCCAGTTATCTATTTTTTCTGCCGTCTACTGATGCATTAGCGTTCTTCTGTTAAGTACGCATTTGAATTCATCAGAGTAAATTCACACGGCCCTGTATTTGCAAATGTCCCGAGGAGAATTGCTACTAATCAGGGCAAAGCGCTTCACAGAAGTCCGTGCCTGTACAAACGGGTACACGTGACCAGATGTGTAGTCTACAATTCGTCGTAACTCAGTCTGAGAAACATCCACAGATGCTAATTCACCTAGACACACACACACGCACAATATGAGATGCATCCTCACACAAGCACTCAAAAGCATAACTGATGATGCTCTTTCAAGAGCGTCGCTTCTGTTCCAGGACTTGGCAGAGTGTCGTGCTTATGGAGACAGTGCGTGCATATAATATCCATTCATAGCTTGTAATTGCTGTCGGAGTGACATCAAGAGCTGACTCATAAATCAAACACTGAGAGAATGCTTTTTTAAAAAGGTGTCATGGCTGCTGCATTCATTCGTTAAACAGGTAGTTATGACAACATCTGACTGGATTGTTTCACACACATACACGGGCTTACAAACAAACGCTTAAGAGAATAGAGTCGTGGGCCAATAGAGTGCTGTGAAAAAAGGGCTGAGAAAGACCCCGTTCTGATTTCTGATTTTTTTGCATATTTGTCACAAGTAATTGTTTCAGATGATGACATTAGTTTTAACAATTGTAATTTTTTTTTAAAAATGCAGTTTTTAGATGATTATTTCATTGGTTAGGTAAAACGCCTATCTAATAACGGGTTGTGCCACCCCTGGCAGCAAGAACGGAGGTCAAGTGTTTGCAATAACTGGTGATTCTTTAAGTGTGGATTTTGAATAGACCACTCCAAAACCTGCATTTTGTTCATTTTGAGCCATTCAGAGGTGGACTTGCTGGTGTGTTTTGGATCATTGTCCTGTCACAGAACCAAGGTCTGCTGGAGTTTCAGGGCACAAATCGATGACATTTTCCTTCAGGATTTTCTGGGAGAGAGCAGAATTCACTGTTAGAGCAAGTCGTCCAGGTCCTGAAGCAGCAAAGCAGCCCCAGACCATCACACTACCACCACCATGTTTGTTGGTGTGATGCTCTTTTTATGAAATGCTATTTTAGTGGGCTCGCCACTCACGAGAAGGTTCACCGCTGCTCCTCGTCTCACTGTCTCAAAGCCTTAGAAATAGCTTGTGTAACCTTATCCAGACTGTTTCTTTAGATCTGGGCATGATGTGTGTCATTTTGAGATCATTTAGTCTACTTCACTTTGTCAGACAGATTCTATTAAACAGATTTCTTAATCGAACAGGTCTGGCAGGTCTGGTGTGACAAGTCGAATTAAACTCAGCTTTCCAAAAAATGAAAAGAATGAAACCATAATTTAAGAACTGTATTTTTTATTTACCCAGGTGATCTTTACCCGATATTAAAATTTGTTTGATGATCTGAAACATGTACATGTGACATATGCATATGCAATAAAATAAGAAGTCAGGAAGAGGGTGAATATTTTTTCCACAATACTGTATATGAAGCAAGAATAACAGCCCTCGTGTCGCAGAAAACATCTAACAGAACATCATAACGTTGTACCTCTTTCTCGCCTTTTGCCTTTTAATATTGCTTTTGCAGCCAGAGCCATACGTTCCTTTAGTGACTGGATATGTGCAGAGCATGACTGCATACAGTATCACTAATGCACCATAGTCTGCCTTCCATTTCATGTGAATAAAGATATAAGGCATGCACTCTCCCTCCTGCATTAGGCACACGTGTCATCAGCGGGACTGGTGAAGCTATAAAATACTCTTTTTAATTTTTAATCCCTCGATTTCATGGAAATTGCCTCTGCGATACAATATCACTCGATAAGATTATCTTTACCATCCTCTCCCTTTGAAATTAATGTAAATGTTTGCTGCCAGCTGGATTTCATTTGTGATTATGACGAGTTAAATACAAGTCGTGGAAGAAATCTCATTAAAAGACTAAAAGTAAAATATTTTACCTGCACTGTCAATGCCACCCAGCGCTTTGTTCGTTAGGCAAAAACGCCCCCTGTGAAGAGTTGTGTTTCTTTTTTTCCAGCAGTGTATTCGGTTTGGAATCAAATATTTTGGCTGCTTTACTTTCTTTGAAATTAACACAGCAATGTGTTAACTCGCTGTGGTTTATCGGTCAACAATGCAGTTTTTACCCCTAAAAAATAAACTATATTAACAACTTCTGGTAGGAACAGTTCATTGTCTGACTTGATCATTCACTGAATCTGTTGAGAAAAAGAAAAATGCAGAATAAAACTAACTAATCCTCTCAGCAACAAAAAAAATTATTATAAATACATAAAAATCCTCCTTCCTTGCTCTCTCCAGGGAGGTCAGCTTGCTAGGCTGCAGTGGTTTCCAACCTTTTCCCTCTTAGTACCCACACAGCCTTGTCAGATAAACTGAAAGAATAGCATTCCCTTTTAATACCTTTCATGTTCAGAAGAGTAATTTCAAAACTGTATTTGGACAGCTTTCAGCTTACCATTTCTAATTTATTGCTTCATAGTTTTTTTTCAACAGACCATCACTACTGGCACACTACTTTACCCATAAGTCACTACTTTTGGATACTATTTTGTTTAACATCTCTTCATTTCTTTATGCGCCGAGATCAATTTCACCCACATACCTTTCACTTATTTCCTGTTTCTTTAAGAGGAATGTCATTATAAAAAATATAAGAAATGTATACATAAAAAAGGGCGACTTTTAAAGATTAGAGACCAAAGTAAGACCAAGATATTCAAACTACTTTATAATGTTAAGCTCCTCCCCTTGTAGGAAGACGTTAAAATGCACCACATGACCACGCGTCAGTGCCTATATAAGAATTAAAGATGCTTCTTGGAATTAATGATACTGAATTAATCATACTGCCCACTTCATGTTGTGGTCTTCTTCTGTTAATACTTTAGTAATGTTAGTCGTGTCAAACAATGTGATTTTTGTACTTATGAAGGTTGTTTTTTTCCAGAAAATATTAAAAAATATTAGTTTCTAGGTACAAATTTGCAATTTATTCTGTTCATTTTGTCAGATTTCTTTTAACTTCCATTTCTCAAACAACCTTAAGTTATCTAAGCAAATTTGCTCTAGCCTTTTGTATGGTCCGTATTACTTTGTTCATTATAAAGACTATTTTTGGTCACTCTGTAAGACCAAATTTCAGTGATTTTCTAAGCAGCCTGTCCGTATTTTTCATTAGTTTCCCATATTAACTATGCAGCCAGAGCAGGGTATTCACTTTCCTTTTGAGTCCTCGCACTACTGAACGATGCAATCACATTATTTTTTTAAGCGTTCATATATCACATCCACTATCTGTGTCTTCATCTGTGGAGATTTCACTCCAATCAGTCCCTTTTATTTTGCTGCTGGCTCTTTGGGACTGCTTCATAATTAAATGTGGCTCTGAGCGATTTTTTGGTTTAAATGAATTTTTAAAAAGTTGTTTTGGAAACTTTCATGAGAAAAAGATAGCATTACTGTCTGACACCTCAGTCAAACGACAGCTGTCTTAACATGCTTTTATCTTCCTCATTCAATGGTTAGGTCATTCATTTAACTAATACTTAAACTGCTAGCTGTACTTGAACCAAAAATATTTACAACTTTTTCTATCTATTATTATTTTTAAGATGATGCCCATGGTATAAAATCAAGTGTACTTTGCATTAGCAGGTATTCTGCTTAGTTGCCTTAAGACACACAGTGCCCAGAAACTCTAGTTAAATGAAAATCTTTTAATAGCAGCCTGGGTCAATAGCTGCCACACCATGTCCTTCATGGTTCAACTGGACTGAGCTTCAAGTGAAAAACCTTTTTTAGTTAGCATGTGTGTAAAATAACCCAATGATTAACAATTAAGAACTAATGGATCCTTAAGATTCTCTCTGGCCCTCGAAGAAAACAAACAAGACACAGAATGAGAACAGGAAGAACAGCAGGAATATTCTCCACGGGACCGAAACACAATAATAAATTTCCCACGTGTGGGACTAATAAAGGTTATCTTATCTTATCTTAATAACACACTATTTCCCCTCAGTTTAATAAAGTATTCTGATTCTGATGACATTAGCGAAAACATAAGAGGCTGCGTTGTCACTGCTCATGCCACTCAGTGCAGGGCTCGCAAAATTGCTAGCCCGACGTCCCGGGGCTAGCGATTTTTCCAGTCGGGCTACCAAAATCCATCTCAGCTCTGCCCGTCGGGCTATCATAGGAAGGAAAGATATGTCAATGCTTTTGCATTCTTTCGCAAATGTAGCTGAGTAATTATGTCATCGATGAGCCACTGTCAATATGTGACACATTGAAATCGCGTTTGAGTTTGCGCTTGTTTTTTGCTTTCACTTTCACTTTGCGATCGCGCGAACTGTGTGTAGAGAGCGGCAGCACTGATTGGTGAGTCACAGATTAATTGCGCACCAATTCCTCTGGCATCGTCTTATCAATCGTTAGCTTACTATCAAACATGACAAGTGAAATCTCCTGCAGCAAGCTTAAACATGTGATAGATGTTGATTGCGCAGAGAATTGCTGATCGTTATGTAAGTATGTGTAAAAGCAGATGGAGTTACGCAGGTATTTTAGTTCTGCAGAGCCAAACAAGACAGGTCAGGGTGAAGAAGGGGCAGCCAAAGAAAAGCCTACCACAAATCGGAGAAGTTATGACAAATCAGACTATGAGGCAAAAGGAAAGCGCAGCTTTTTTGGTTTCATGGACAAAAGAATTTATGTGGCTGGAGTATGACGAGCTAAATAACATAATGTTCTGCCCGGTGTGTTGTGAGTTTCCCTTGATTTCTGAGTCGACAAGCGCCTTTGTTACTGGGACCAGTCATTTTAAGAAAGACCCCATCAGAACCCATGAGAAATGTAAGAAATGCATCATTGCTCAGTCTGCAGTATCTTTCCCAGAACAAACACCAATTGCAAAAAACATACTAAAAACAGACCAAGCATAACAAGAAGTCCTGAAAAAGCTGTTTAGAACAGCGTACTATGTTGCAAAGAGTCAACTACCATTGGCAAGATTTAGCAGTCTTTGCAAACTTCAAAAGGCAAATGTCCTAGATCTTGGTTCCACTTGCTTCTTACTGAACACTGATTCATGTTTTACACAGTTCTTGCAAGTTCATAGAAATTTCTGTTCAATTAGAACCAAGTATTTGAGTTGATTATTGTAATTTGTTGTTGTAATTTGTGTTTTAAATATTTTTAGATTGATGTTTTGTTTCCTTTACAATATTATACATTAAAATATTGTAAAGGAAAGAAAACATCAATCAAAAAATTGTCCTCTTTTTTTTTTTTATTCGGGCTACTTAAATTTCTTTTGGGCTACCAAAAACTGAAGAGTGCCTGCCCGAAGGGCTACCAGGGATTTTGAAATTTTGCGAGCCCTGCAGTGATATAGGTGGACAATGTTGATGTTATAGGAAAAAACGACAGTTAGAAGATTGCAAACTGCACGTGTGCAGCAAGCCTTTGTTGGGTTGAACTGTACATAAAACAGTATTGTTTATCAAAAGACAAACGCCTTTATTCAGTTCTCTTTGGTCCCTTCTTCTTGTCTCATTCAGGGATTTGTTTATTTTGAATAAATGTTATCGGCTGGATCTCTTCACCCAGTGGCAAACCATAAACCTAACAGTGATCTGAGCAGTCTGAAAATAAGTTTGTTGAGACGACAGCGGTAAGATAAATGACCGAGCTAAGTGAGCGCTGCAGTCACAGCTAGATATAATCAACTGTTTCTTGTCATCAG
Source organism: Rhamphochromis longiceps (assembly GCF_057381845.1). NCBI lineage: Eukaryota > Metazoa > Chordata > Actinopteri > Cichliformes > Cichlidae > Rhamphochromis > Rhamphochromis longiceps. The sequence goes on along the minus strand of NC_140568.1, from coordinate 9,022,262 downwards.
CTGCATGGTTTATATGCTGATGAGGAAAAAAATGTATCCAGTTTTCACCAAAGACATTTGTACTACGATAAATTTGAGCCAACCTAAAGACTTTTCATAGTTATAACAACGTTGTTACCACCAAAGGCAAGCCAGCAAGAAACCTATTACAATGATTATATAATTAGGCTTTTACACAACTAACAAGCAATATTTTGATAAGTACTTTGATAAATGCTTCTTTAAAGTGTTTAAAGTGGTTTTGATAAATATAATTTGGCGTTAATTAGTTCCAATTAAAATGGCAGCAGAGGTAACGAACTCTGGATCCTGAATTACTGCACGGCTATTAAACGTGGCAGACAGAAACATGGCACTTTCTGCTTGAAGGAGAGAAAGCAATGCTCGCCTACCTTTCTTTCACTTATCAGGGGACTTTGGCTGAGTAACACTGATTATCCTCCCTGTTTGCTGGCGTAACATTGATTATCGTCCCCTTGTGCCAGGAGTCCCTCTGAGAGGATCATTGCTCTTAATCCTTTGACCTAACTACCTCTCCTCAACACACCTTGGATTAGGTCCTCTGGTGGTTGCCTGGCACTCTGGGAAATAGGGTAAACAATTAAGAGATTAAGTGGCTTGGGCTAAATGTTGGTCTACCCCTACTAAGAGGACCCATTCTGGTCCATAATGCTGAGGTCTGGGCTCACACCCAAAGCCTTTTTTTGTTTTGGTTCCAATGGCAGGCTTATATGCTCACTGTCGTTAAGATGGGCTTTCCATTCTTTTCTCTCTTTGCAATATTTTTTGTCGCATTTGCACAAGAATATTCAGAGGAGCACGGTATTCAATCACGGAAATGCTGATTCCTCACTGAACAAAGGCCTTCTGAGCTACTGATCCACTGCACAGTGCAGTAATTTTTGGATTATAAAAACAAGGCCACATTTATTCAGAGGCACGGCATCAGAGGAGTTTGGCAAGGAGGTGATGACAAAGCGAGACTGCAGGATGACTCACAGTCTACGCTGGCAATCTGTGCCATCTAGATCTGAAGCATATTAAATTCTCCGCAGTGGTCATCTAAAGTAAAACTGGTGCCAGGTTTGTTTGAGGCTCATTAGGCTGGCCCATACGGATTACTCATGGACAATCAGGTCGCTGCAGTTGTTTGATACAACAGATAACAGTGCGCAACAAAAAAAGACCACATTTTAGTGACAATCTTGGCCTGAATACGCTACTTATAAATCCACTCAGCTTTAAGAAGAAAAAGGCTTACACAGGGGCAGACACAGACAATGGCATTAGTGCTGGATGCTCATTAAGATAACAGGCTATCAATGTGTGTCAGCCTGACTGACAGTAAGATATGCTGAAGCTGCAGGCGTCATTCCTTAGAGTCCGAAGGTAAGTGCTTGACACCACCAGTCGCTCACAAAGACAGGAAGATGGGCAGATAGAGAGATGGCCTGCCCACAAAACAGGTACAAAACTGACAGGTAAAGTCACCTCAACGCATTTATTGACTGAGCGAGGATTATCTCCGAGACAGGCTTTTAGGCTGCTGTAGGACAGAAACGTGAATAAGGTGAAGCAGAAAAAGAGTGACACACACACACGAAGACCTGCTGACACGCGCGCACAGAGTGCACGTGTTCACCTGCCACATTTCTCACCTCGTAAGGGCGACTTCATGGCGGCTTCTACCATGCCCACCAGTAGCTGTAGGCTCTTGGGGTCTTGGGCCAGCCCCGAGGCGAAGGCGGCCAGCGCGTCGGCATGGCGTCCAAGGTACTGAAGGGCAACACCCTGTCGGAAGTATGCCTGCAGAGAGAAGGAGGTAAAAGAGCTATCAGTGCTCAAGTCTTCTGCCACAGCATGGGGCTTTATTCAAACACATTACCAGACACACTCATTTCACGCCATTAGCATTTTTTCCACATGAGCAGTTTTCTGAACATGGCACCTCTCTCCTTTGTATTCCCATAATAGAGTGATCACTGGCTTTTTTTGTACTTGTTAATTGGATTATAAGTTTTACATAAATGCACATGTTACACTCTGGCTGGCTGCCTTCTCAGGAGCAACGATTGTTTTTCTATTCAATTTTTTTTTTTGCTCTCTGTCTCCTTGCTGTGGGAGTAAACTGCACAAGTCGAGCGCTGGGATTTCTCTGGCTGTTAGAAAAAAAAAGTGATGGGAAAGAGAGAGGGGAATGAGACAGAACTACTTACTCAAGTCTGCCTGTAGTTTAGAAAATAACACCCATAAATACTTCAGATTACTTATTCTCTTTGACAGTACACACTTGTAAAAGAGTAACCCAACTGCCCAGTCTGTTTTTGCTATACTTTTTTTTTTTTAAACTTCAGATATGTATTTGCGTAATGTTTTGGACACATGGAAGAGCCTTCAAAGAGACAGAACTCAAACAGATTTGTCATCCAGTCATTTATTCACAGAGCTGGGAAAGTCACATTGTTGGAAGCATAATAAATCAGTACCATGAGGCAGATACTGCATGCAACTTGTAACATATTGTATCTTTCTGTTAGAGACTAATTCTTTTTTTTTTTTTTGGAACATTGTGCACACTGAAACCTAAAACAGACGCTGTCTCTGCGATCCAAAGCCCCAAAAATAAGTGTGCTTTCCCCCCCCGCTTGTCTGTTTGGAATCACTAGCTGCAGAGAGATCTTTCATCCAGGCAAGTAACTCAGTATGTTTGTGTCTAAGGCCCGATCAGACAGAAATCCTACTGAGTTGTTAAACCTGACTCTGGTCCAGTCTTACAACACCAGCAAAGAGAGATGAAACTACGTTGCGCTCATTATTCACAATCCAAACCGATAAATCCCCTTCAGGAGAAAGCAAAGTGTCTCCCAGAATAGTCATATATGGGCTCGTGTCGCACATTTACAGCTACAAAGCAATAAGAGATAAGAGTCCCAAAGTCTCCCTTACGCTGGTGTGTTTTTTGTGCGCTGGTTCGTGTGTGAGGGGTAGCAGCAGCGGTCCAGGCTACCATCTGGCTAACTTCTCGCGCGGTAGGCAGCAACTCCACTCATAGCTTCCAAAAGTGACACAAGGGCTAATTTGCCATTAGCATCTAAGAGGCCTTTTCATTAGCCTTCCCAAGCTTCTCTGTTAGCACGACTAGCAAGTGAGAAAAGCAGAGAGGATTAGGGAAAATGAGACATGACATCGAATTTACAGAGACCAGTAATTAATTTCGCTTCTGTCCGAGACCCCCCACTGACTACCAATCTCTCTCCAGACCTGCTGCCCCCCACTTCAACATTTCCGCCGCCCCTCACTTGCATCACATCTCCAATGAAAATGACGACGACAGAGATTAAATTCAAAGCATTAACCTTTGTTCTAACACTGTTATTATATGAGTGGAGCACGGTTCAGGGAATCCGCTCAATATTAATTGCATCTAGCAGCAGTGGAGTTTGGGCAGGATGCACTGGCTAGAATTGAGAGACCCCACAAACGTTTTGCCCAAGGGAACAAAAGACATTTAAAAGCACTTCTCCCTTTGATTAGATTTAGCCTACAATATGACTGCTCTCCCTTTCATTCTCTTAAGCGCCGTACCCTGACCGAGACGACCGGGGAAAGAAGATGAAGGGAAAAAGATGTATTTAAAAGGAAGGTTTGAGTCAAACCAAAAAAAAAAACGTCCTCTTCTTTAATCACTTCATTGTAGCTTCTCTCGTCCTACATAAGGTTGAAAGACTAGACCGGCTAGAAAATACATTGAAATACTGGAAAACAGAAGCACAACACTGAATGCATCACTGCAAAAGTGACAGAATCGATGTGCCATACAGCCTTATAAGATTTCTTCTTCCATTAGTCTCCCATGGGCTTCAAAATACACCATATGGCTGCACAAAGACATAAATGTCACATAACCTCAGCCTCGGCATAATCCAACAAGTCAATTCAACCAAGTACCGCTGTTAAAACAGAGGGCTCCACTGAATTTACATTGCAGTGGCTGAATACTAATTAGGGACAATGGTGATCGTGATACTGATGAGAGCTCAAGATAAACCGAAACTGACGTACAAGTAAAAGACTGAATAGCACGCAGCAAAATCAAATAGTGCTGCAGAGATAATGTCGTCAGGTTAGCGATGCTGTTAGCATGGATTGAAGCATTTTGGGTGAAGTAAAAACAAGATGTTTACCCCTACACATTTTTATTTGAATCCACGCTTAAAAGGATCTTTTCTAAAAACACAGCAGCATCTGCTCAGAGCTGTTGCTACAGTGATTAGCACAGCCTCTGTAGCTCTTAGCCAGACAAGAGAAATAAACAGAGGTACGGTACAGGGAGCATTACAAAGAAGGAGGCAGCATCGCAGATTTGCTGTGACCTGTCAATGTACAACATTGTATGCACAACTGAGTGTCAGCGTCTCATCTTTCAGCCAAGAAACAGCTCCCTAAACAGGAAAGAAAGAGAGTCACTCCTGCCAAGTTCCCATGCAGCACATGCCCTCCTGAAACGTGACACATCTGTTTGGCATCTTTTTACAACATGACATCGACAAACCAAGACTTCGAATAATGTGTTTTGCCAGAAATTCAATCCGGGGTGAATTATTGAACCTTCTTGCATGTTCGGGTCTTGTACTTAATGCAGCAATGTGCTGATACCACAGAAGAGTGGATAGAGAGGGGAAGGTTTGTCGTTCGTACCCGTGGGTGAATTCTGAGAGGGCTTATGTGCATGTGTGCAAATGCGTGATTACGTGTGAGTGTGTGTGTGAGAGCAAAAGAGAGAGCCTACAAAACACATATGAATAAGAGACAGGGTAAAAGATTTTCTTCTTTCTCGAATATTTTAATATTTCATGAATCCTTGTTTGATGTAGTTTTAAATATTCATGCTTTTATGCTTAGGAGGAAGAGGGAAATGATGCAAAAAATCACCGCAATACACTGTGCTAGACACTGTGGGGAACCAACATTCCCTGTGCATATACACAAATAAGCTCACGCACACCGCTGAATACGCTCTTTCGCTCTAACAAGCCACTTACAATGAAACATGGACAATATTCTTCAAGTGACAGCTCTGTTGTTCACAATAAGGCTCACAGTCAGAGCAAGTGAACAGAAAGTTGACAAGATTAAGACTGTGAATTCGGCGCAACACCAGCTGTTGGAGGCTCTTTTTCTATTAGGAGATTAATGTCTCAGCATATGTCCTTGCCCCCTTCTTAGGCTGTACACTCTAACCCCAGAGGTGTCCTCAGTCCCTGGGAACATGTCTGTGTTTCCACTTGTCGAGCTTTCCTCAAGATCTCGGGGTTAAAGAAAAAAATCTAGTGAAAACATATATACGACTACCAAATGGATCAGAACACCGAGCAACAATTCAATTCAATTCAATTCAATTATATTTATATAGCGCCAAATCACAACAAAAGTTGCCTCAAGGCGCTTCATGGATACAGAGAAAAAAAAACAACAATCATATGACCCCCTATGAGCAAGCACTTTGGCGACAGTGGGAAGGAAAAACTCCCTTTTAACAGGAAGAAACCTCCAGCAGAACCAGGCTCAGGGAGGGGCGGCCATCTGCTGCGACCGGTTGGGGTGAGAGAAGGAAGACAAGATAAAAGACATGTTGTGGAAGAGAGACAGAGGTTAATAACAGATATGATTCAATGCAGAGAGGTCTATTAACACATAGGTGACTGGAAAGGAAAAACTCAATGCATCATGGGAGACGTAGGCTGCCCTACGTCTAGCCTACGTCTATTGCAGCATAACTAAGGGAGGATTCAGGGTCACCTGGTCCAGCCCTAACTATATGCTTTAGCAAAAAGGAAAGTTTTAAGCCTAATCTTAAAAGTAGAGATAGTGTCTGTCTCCCGAATCCAAACTGGAAGCTGGTCCCACAGAAGAGGGGCCTGAAAACTGAAGGCTCTCCCTCCCATTCTACTTTTAAATACTCTAGGAACAACAAGTAGGCCTGCAGAGCGAGAGCGAAGTGCTCTAATAGGGTGATATGGTACTACAAGGTCATTAAGATAAGATGGGGCCTGATTATTTAAGACCTTGTATGTGAGGAGCAGGATTTTGAATTCAATTCTGGATTTAACAGGAAGCCAATGAAGGGAAGCCAAAACAGGAGAAATATGCTCTCTCTTTCTAGTCCCTGTCAGGACTCTTGCTGCAGCATTTTGGATTAGCTGAAGGCTTTTCAGTGAGTTTTTTGGACATCCTGATAATAATGAATTACAGTAGTCCAGCCTGGAAGTAATAAATGCATGAACTAGTTTTTCAGCGTCACTCTGAGACAGGATATTTCTAATTTTAGAGATGTTGCACAAATGGAAGAAAGCATTCTTACATAATTGTCTAATATGTGCGTTGAAGGACATATCCTGGTCAAAAATGACTCCAAGGTTCCTCACAGTGTTACTGGAGGCCAAGGTAATGCCATCCAGAGTAAGAATCTGGTTAGATACCATATTTCTAAGATTTTCAGGGCCGAGTACAATAACCTCAGTTTTATCTGAATTAAGAAGCAGAAAGTTAGCAGCCATCCAGGTCTTTATGTCTTCAAGACATTCCTGCAGTTTAACAACTTGGTGTGTGTTACCTGGCTTCATGGATAGATAGAGCTGCGTGTCATCTGCATAGCAGTGAAAATTTATGCTATGTCTTTTAATGATGCTGCCGAGGGGAAGCATGTATAATGTAAACAGAATTGGTCCTAGCACTGAACCCTGTGGAACTCCATAATTAACCTCAGTGTGTGAAGAGGACTCTCCATTTACATGTACAAATTGGAGTCTATTAGATAGATATGATTCAAACCACTGCAGCACAGTACCTGTAATACCTACAGCATGTTCTAATCGCTCTAATAGGATATTATGGTCAACAGTATCGAATGCTGCACTGAGGTCTAGCAGGACAAGCACAGAGATGAGTCCACTGTCAGAGGCCATAAGAAGCCATAAGAAGATCATTTGTAACCTACAGTTACAACAGTAATATGATTTGGTAAACGAAGTTTCACTCTGTGTGTATGCAGTCAGCGCTGTTCCTGATATAAGCACTTGTACAGAATTTCTTATAGCGCCGTTTGAAAACCAAATAACCAGACTTTGTATAATTTTCTGAAGAGCTCTTGAGTAATAGTTCTCCAAGATTTTTGAAGGTCTTTCAAAGTTTTGGACATTTGGCTGCTTTTTCGCTTATTTTCAGTCCAGACTTTGTATCTGACCATTTTTGGAGGAATGTTTTTTTTTGTTTTGTTTGTTTCTTAAGCCACTCAACACTGACCTATGAATCATTCAAGTTTAAAAAAAAGCACCTAACTCAAAGGAGGAACCACTGTTGTGTGCACACCAACAGACATTTTTTACTAGCAGCTAGTCAAAAGACACAATTTATTCCCATTTTTTTAGTCGAATCTATGAAAAATGACAAAGATAATACAATTTGGCAGGCATAAAATAGTGTTTTTGCACCAACAAGGTGATTCCCAAAGAGTTATTGGCTGAAAACCTTGCACATCTTTGGATGCTGTGCTGTATGTCCTTAAAAAATTGAGAAAACTGGACGTGAAGTGAAGGACAAAAGAGAAAGTGGTAGTCCAAAAAACAATCCACAGCAGATGAATAGCATCTGAAAGTCGTGTCCTTAAGAAATAGGGGGGAAAATTCAGCAAAAACCTCACAAAGGACCTGAGAGATGCATTTGGCACTTAAGCAAAGTGTGTGACTGGCAACCGTTTCATTTTTCAGCATGACAGCGATCCCAAACACACTGATGATGTTGTAAAAGCATACCTGGATAGAAAACCAGTCTGTAGCACTCGGACCTCAACATTATTAAAGCAGTGTGGGATCATCCTGACAGAGAACAGAACAAAAGGCAGCAAACATCAAAGTGCTTGTGAATGTCCTTCAAGAAGCCCGGAGAACTATTCCTGAAGACTACTTCAAGAAATGACAAGAAATCTGTGTTGAAGAATAAAGGTGGCCACAAGAAATGCTGACTTCCAAGCTAATTAGAATCAGAATCAGAATCAGAATCTGATTCTGATTCTAAGAATTGCACAAACTCTGTTTTTGTCTTATAATTTCATTAAATATAAAGCTGTAACCATTTTGCAGTATTTGTGTATCTGCACGTGTGTCCACGTACAGTTTCTTTTCTCAAATTGCAGTGTGAGATGCATGTAGTAGTTCTAAGACAAAATGCACCCAGACAACAGGCCTGATCCCAAATCTGTCATTTTCAGAATGGAATCAAATAGCATAGGTAATTTGCACCAAGGGCACTGGAGCTGGAAACACGCCCATGTGTTCAGGTTTTTTTTAACTAACAGCTGAAGCAGTTCTCTCCCTCACATTCAGAGGCGTAAAATCTCACACACACTGATGTCTCTCTAAACAAGTAGCCTAGCTCCTCACACACAATGCAGACGGCCTGTCACCGAACAGATGGCTACAGCTGTGCTCCGGTAGCCCAAGGCCTTGTGTAGCTTGCTGTCCTGATCGGTGATCAGCAATAATAGAGATGCACTCAAATGTGGAAATCAATAGAAGCCGCATAAGCTCCGTTTAGATCGTGCCACACCCTTCAGTGCTGTACTGTGTTTGGGATACGCCTGCTGCAGATGGATTCTGATCACCCACAGGGCGAGTGGTGCCGAAGCTACGACTCTGAACTGAACCCCCGCTGGTGACATAATGGAACCCAAATCAGTCCATCAAACAGGGACAGCAGGCTGCAAACACACTGCAGGCACACACGCATATACACAAACACAAACTGAGAAAAAATACATCAATATCTCGAGAAGAAAATCGCCCATCTGTCTCCAATAAACGTGTATTACTTGAAATCAGCTTTCCACACCGGCCAGGACGCTGGGATTAGATTAACACTAATAGCGTGACAGGAACAAAGGCATTGCTGCTTTTCTTTCCTCTCTGTCTTTGCTCTTTAACTATAGGTGTTGTTGCCTGGTTGCCAGTGTGGCCCAGAAATGTCATGTGTCGACCAGGGTTTAAGACATGTGCCTTGCACATCTCCGCCACTACGCTTTCAAGGTGACACAGTCGACTCGGCGGGTACACAAAATGTCAGCTGCTTAATTTAATATCCAGGGATAACTGTCGGCTATGACAAATTAGCTGGGAGAACAGTTGAAAAAGTGAAATGGAATGATTGCAGCTTTGGGCCCACTGCCCTTCAAGCTGACAAGCTGAAAGCCACAGAAGAAGCACAATGGAGCCTCTGCTTAATTAAATCTATTTCTGAAGCCAAAACTGCGAGCTTCTATCCATCTGCCGTGACTCCTCGCAGGTAGACACCCCCCAGTCCCCCATGGTTGAAGAGGTCCGATGATCCCCAGGAGGACCAGTGGGGGCGTTACACCCATTGCCCTGGGTCAAACATAAACCTTTGGCCCCGGGGTCACAGGGATGGAATCATGACGCAGCTGCCTGTCTATTACTGTCTCCCCAATCTAATAAAGCCAAACCCTAAAACGGCAAAACATCCCTGACCTGCATCGATCGATCTGTGTTTATCTGTCCGTTTGCGTTCTGTTTGCGAGGAGAAAAAAAAGCAGTGACAGACTCATTTTTCCCCTCACACTGGATGAAAGATGTCTTCAATAATCCAGCCAATCAATGAAAAAATGTTGCTTTTACAGGATTTTGTTTTGCCTTACGTGCTGACTTTGAGGGCTTTTGTAGAATACTCCCGGTTAACTGTACAGTGACATTTTTGTTAACAAGCTAAGCCACATCAAAGGTGCATGTTAAGCACCTATGCAAGTCAAATTGAGACACCTCGCAATCTGCATGTAGGTAGACACAGTAAAATATTTATGATCCATTGATGCATTCCTCCCTAAAGGCGTTGTACACTCTGGTGATTGCTGTACTATCCAAAGCCCCTAATTAGCCCATTAGATTAGATGGCTTTAATGAGAGCAAATTAAACAGATCATTCTATGTAGAGCTGGCAATTAAAGGGTAAATGTTTCATTATTCAGTGAGTGGCGACAATGAAACTCAGGTATACTCCAGGTTGCCTGGCAGGGATTTCAGTGTGAGAGACAATGTAGGAGTCTCTCATGGCTGCAAGGAATCGATTAGCCGGCTCACATCAAACTGGCAGGCAGCGTAGGACTCCAGATTGGAAAAGGTCATAGTCAGGTATGCGGAATCAATGCTGAGTATTCTGTATTCACTGAGTCTTGCATTATCTGGTTAGGGGGATGGTTTAACGCTTTCTAAAAACAATTATCAAAAGACAAAGAGAACCTTCAATAAAAAAGGTCAGGCCTTGTAACCGGTGGAGTGTCATATGGCGTACATCTTTTGTGACAGTCGGAGTGAAACAGAAGGGAAAGACTGATATTGCTCATTTATCACAAACAGATGAAACAGCACAATAGTGGCAAGCTGTGGGGTCGGGCAGTGACACGCTGTCACAATGCACTGTTTGGCAGAGGAAATTCAATTTTCTCTCTGCTACGTGCACGTCCACCATAACTGACGGCCTCACAGAGGAAACAAACCGATGGAAAGTGTTAAAACATCAGATAAAAATATAAAAAATCACTCTCTCCCCGTAGCTCATTCCAAGCATGTTAATTCCAATGTTAGAAAAGCCACGTCACACTCTGCCGCCGTGATTTATAGCCCGGTTTGTCACATGGATGCAGCTAGCATAGTTGCATTCCTATTAGCATCTTAAGAGTGTTTAGATGTAAGGCTGCAAGGGTCAGGGTGTTAAACAGATTTCCGTGCCCCTCTCAACTAGATCCTTGGCTCGGCTCTGCCTGAGCACTGCACACGATCCCAACAGCCACAGGGGCTGACTAGCAATTAAAGTGGGCATTAATTACTTAAAGGAGCTTTAATCAATCAAGGCCAGATGGTGAACCTGAAAAAAAGAGAGCAAACTCAAGGCTGCATAAGTGCCCTCTGTGCCGACTAGGCTAAAGGTGGTCATAAAAGACTATATTAGAAAGGCCTGCTTTTTATAGACCTCACATTTTTCAAGTGAAACAGTCCATCGAGCAACGAGCGGCAATCTCCACTGGACATTTTAAGTGTTTACCGCCATTATTAAGTCTTTTTCAGTCTTTTTTTAAAGTGTAACAGATCATCCCAATTATTCAATACAAATTTGTGTGTTTGATAATTTCTTTACAATGCAAATTTAATAAGAGTCCTAATCGCCTGTGCCCCTGATGTGCTTTACCCCACAGTCATAATAGAAGAGGCTACTTGGCCCCGGCTCTGTGCTCTTCTGGCCTGAGGCACCGTGTCCCCCATCTTAATTTGTACTCCTTTAATTGGCTCTGACACTAACCTCAAGCATGGCTGAAAAATACCCTCTTCTAAGTAAACACAAAAGAAGGGACAAGTGTTCCCAACATGAGAAATCAAGCGTCTTCATTACTCGCTGGAAGCTGCGCTCAACTGAGCCTCTTGCGAGAACTCTCTAAAGCATGACAGTATAAGCTGTTTTAATATCTCACATGTTGCTTCCATCTCCCCCGATTTATTGAATTTATAGCAGGACTCGAGATGTACTGTGGCAAAAATGAAGGGAAAAAAACTATTCGGAAAATATTTAGTCTGTGCGAAATGAAAACTTGAAAGTGGCATTTGCAGAGTGCGAAAAATAAGCTGCCAAGTCAAAATAGTTTTTTGGAGCCCGAGGTGCTTTTTTTTCTTGGTTATCGCTGAAGATCCCAGAGAGAGGAAGAGTCCACCAAGTCATTACCCTCTTACACTGTCACACACTAGGCACAGCTCCTTGCCAGTGTCGGCACTTGGGTTGGGTTCATTAAGTTGCTCTGGCCTTAGTGGGAAGTTGCTTCATCAAACAAGAGTCAGCAGCCCAGGCTGCCATCTGACAGTGTGCTTCTCCAGAGCTGCCCTACAATACTTCAAAAGACTCACAGTCAGCCTTTATGGAGAGCTCTAATGAAAAGCATGGCATGAGCCCCACTGCTTTTGATTCTGCTAGTGAGAAGTCATACATGATTGAGTAAAGGCAAGCTGAATCACAGATAAATCACTGAGGGGTTGATAAGACAAAGAAGAGGGAAGCGTTTGAAAAGACAATGAGAATGGAGCACAAAACAGTTTTATATACACGACAGTGGACGAGGGCTCGAAAAGGAGGTAAAGGTCTGCACATCAAGGAGACACACTGATGCCCCCTTGTTATTCTTCCCTCGTCTACTGTACATGACTGCTGCCATCCAGGCTATCAGAGCTGTTTATTGTGAATGACCTATTTCTCCTTCCCGTCTCCCAGTGCAGCAGCAGCATCACTATACTGGGGTATTGTGGATACAGCGCCACTGCTTCACCATACCCATGCACAAAGGGAAGTCCCCAGCGATTATCAGATAAATGCACTTTAATTCACAACACATGCAGAGGTTTATATATAGACGGGCTAATTCCCCCTCGGCCACACTGCAATATGAACTCCACGGAGCGCCAATTTAAGTGTGTGATGAGTCCCACGCGGACAAGGTCCTCTACTTATCATATATATGACATGCTCCGGCACATTGCTGGGCCAGAGAAAATATGAAAAGCTGGAGAGAAAAAAAAAATCTGGATTATGAGTGGACCAGTGTGGACTTTTTCATTATTAATGAGGAGACAATGAAGTAGGTTTCAGGGCGGCTTTTTTGTGACGAGATATTTGTCACTCCTAAATGTAGCTGAGCTCCACAGTAGCATAATTTTCACAGGATATTTGTCACACTAAGAGAAGCAAAAAAGTCCAAAAGATGCAGAGAGCCGCACATCGCAGCTAATGCACATTATAGCAGCAAGTGCTTCCAATTTTACTCTGAAATCCTGACAGTCGACTCCCAATAGAGGGCTAATTGGCAGACTCCTACTGAAAGGAGGTATCAGCCTCTGATAACGCTGAGTAGTCCTGTAGCACATCTGCGCAATCTTTGTGTTAGCTCATTAAACAGGTTCCCTCAGCGTTCTTTGGCCATCACCATGCATCATTAATTGTGCCCGCCTGCTAATAACGTTTGCTGCGTTTCCCTCACTTTGATAGCTTTCGCTATGCGTGCTGTGACACTCTGCGGCCTGTCCGGCAAAACAAAGATGAAGTGAACAGGTTGCATTACAACCTGTTGACTGTGTATATGCTAAAAAAAAAACAGACAGTGTATATGTTCACTGGAAGTCCTTTGGCAGCTCCTCTGAACATCAAATTAATCCGCTTCCAGAAACAAGAAAACACGCATGCATGCTCACGCAAACACACCCCTGCAAAGAAGGCCAAATAAAAGCACTTGCTCAGAACTCTGAGTCATACTGTGGGTGCCAACAATCAACATGGCTCACCGCACACAGCTGGCTGCAGCAAGGGAATGTATTAATTTTCTCATTTAGAAACAAATATATACTACAAATAGATTAATGGTGTTTGATCAGCTTGGCGGAGCAATGCCAATTAGCATGCATAGATGGAAAGAAGCACTGTGCTTTATTATTACTTTATCATTATTATTATAAGTGCTGACCTAAAAGCAGGGTAGCTACTAAAAATATGACTTAAACAAATGTCACAGCTTTATACAAAAGCATTATAGCTCCCAAGAAGGTGTTACAAGGAAAAACAGTTCAGAAACAAAGGAAATTTTAAAAGAAGGAAAAGAAACACGGGGGGGAGAGGATCGTTAGCACCATGGGAGCTAGGAGAGTAGGCCCACGAGTGTGGAAAATTGAGGCTATGGTTAGCTTAGGACCAGCGAGAGTTGAAAAGTGGACCTCTTTTCATACTACACGGAGTTTGGCAATTACTGGTGACAGCAGTTCGCACCAAGATGGGGAAAAAAATTGATCCAGACAAGCAAGACTTAGTTTGCTTTGTTAAAAGTAATTAATCACTGCGGCCACAGAGGAGGGTTAGGTGCCTTGAGTGCTGCACAGTTCTGCTCAGCGTGTCTGACTGCGCAGCCATATGTGAATTTAACTACACATTCTGCACACATGTCCGAAAGTGAGTGAAAAAGGACAGGGAAGGGTTTTAAGGAGAACTTTCAAGAGAAAGAAGGGAAAAAAACAGACCGATGGAGGAACGAGGCTGGGAAAGAAGAAACATGCGCACGCTGCACCCATTTATTCACATGCATGCACTCGAGGGGACCTATAGTGCAATCCATCATAAAAGTCTTATCCACACCCACTGAGAAAACCCCCCAAAAACCTACAGTAACAGGGAGCTGCGGGATAAGCAGGTTATATCTGGAAAAATACAGATAATCCTTTCACCTTCAATTCACTGTAAGTGAAATGAATGCTCATCTTCTGCCGCAGGTAAGTTGACATGAAATAAACATCATTTGCTGGGTTTCTCCCTCGAAAAGAAAACAACATTTGATCCACGTCTTTAGAACCACTTTAGCATCCGTAATTTTGTTTTTTATTGCTTATGCTCACAGTTTTTAATTGAAAGACAAATCCAGCAGCGGTCTTGTTTTTATCGCATTAGACACCCTCCTCCTACTTTGTGATTACAGTGATCCTAGAGATGAATCACTGCAGACGCTCTTATTGCCTCTTGTAATTTCCTGTTACCTTTCTCCTGCTGGACTACTGTCAGTCCAAATACACCATAATTATAATTAGTTCAATTGCGCGCATTTTTGAGCTCGTCGCAAACACAAAAGCAAAGAGAGAGAGAGGGGGAAAAAAGCTAAAACTGAACACATGCCGGGCATACTGTAAATCCCATTAGATAACACACGCTGCCCTCAAGCTCTCAGTGCTGTGAACCACACTCACTCCTCCCCACCCTCCACTCTGCAGTGATAACAGCAGCAGGAGCCCAGAGCCACAAAGACACAACCCTGATCAATAACAGAGCACATACACACACTCACAGAGGAGTCCAGTGATCTCATAGTAGCTGGGGGTCTTAGGGGAATGGGCGTCACTGGGCAATGGGAAAATTGGATGTGAAATCGTGAGTGGAGCTGGGAAGAAAAAAGACAGATGGGTAGGGCACAAGAATGCCATGGGTGCTCTCCAGTGTCATATTTCTATCCAAAAGCTAGAGAGTTAGAAGGAGCAGCAGCTGCAGCAGCAGCAGGGAAATGGCCATGTGTTAAGAAAGGGCTCACCGAAGTGTTGGCTGTGCAGCCGCGGGCCTGGACTCTAATAGAAACAGAAGCCAGAGACCCTTCCATGTCAGCGCCTCGGCTGAGCTGAATACTAAATCCTCCTCTTGTGGTAATGATCACCCCAAGCAAGAAGCAGGTCTGAAGCAGCCGTTTGCAAATGAACATCAGGAAACCTGTAAATTCAAATTAGCAAATGGTCTGTACCAGCAGCTCTGTTGTGTAACACCTAGAGGACACAGTTTGACCAACAAGGGCAATCATCCTCTGGTTTTGTGGTTTCCCCACATTGCACTTCTAGCCTCACTGTATTAATGCAACAGTTTGCCTCATCAGCAGCCCATGGGGTCGGGTTGGGGGTCTTAAGAAATAGATGCAGCGTGATAAATGGCAAAAAGAAGCCGAATCCCCTCCCATATAGTAGGGGTGTATGAATTACCTATCAGGCTGGCCAGGGAGCGATGACCTCAGTGGACGTAGCCAACCCTGCCACCATAAATTACTAAGCCACTAGTCCCTGCTCGAGACCTTGCTATAACTCACACACACACACGCACACACAAACACCCACACACCCTCTGGACCTCCTCCTTAAATGGACCTCTACTCTCATAACTTATTATTAGATGGCACAATGTGAGAGTAGTGCTCTATTACTTAATGACAATACTAACATTGGAGCCTATTATATCATGCTTACTGAGGTAATTACAAGAGATGCACCAATGTGAATTTTTCAGTCCCAGTATTGTTACAGATAATTTGGCTTTGGGTAACAGCCGATAGCGAGTACTGTGCGGACTGAAAGTCATTATTTTATGTGTAAGGCGACAATAGTAGCCCCTTGCACACATACACAAAATGATATAATGATTTATATCATATTACTTACCTCGTTTATAAACTGCTTTTTGAATTTCTGCTCTGTTTTGCTGTCATTTATTTACACTCGCTCTAATTGGGCTCCTCTCATTTGCTCTCTGTTTCACCGTGTGCGCTCTTCCCCACCCACACAGAGAGGAGCAGAGGAGATGGGAAGGTGAAGTCACTGTGATTTTGTTCAAATTCACCCGACGACTGTTCAACTTAAAACCAAATGGGGTGAAAAAAGAAAGAGGAGGAAAGAGAGAGACACACAAGCTAAAAGGCAGTGCACCATGAAGCTTCCTTTCCCCCTCATATCTTTTATCTCGACACTGAAATCGCAGCTATTTTATACAATTACTCACTGACTTCAGAAACATCATCTTTTTAACTGGGGATTTCCTTGAACTCTAAATATAATAAAACTGAAATGAGAAATTCAAAGATACATTTTGTAAAGGAAAGACGGCCTGTATTTATATCACAAGACATAATAAAGGCATCATTGCGGAGAGATACCGGATCCAGCTATTAGTGTCAGTATCAAGTGCAACACTAGCTATTGCAACAGATAGCTTCCAAGCTATCAGGTCAGACAGCACTTTTGAAACCTATACTGGTCTTCATATACCAGCACACCACCCAAACACACAGTTTCATGTGCTGTATGTATCCTCTTTTCTGTAAACTATGCTCCTGCTCTACGTGCTGGGAAAATGTAACTACTGCAGTTTTCTAACACTATCCTCCCTGAATCATTTATCATGTTGTGGCATTAAGATAACATCCTGCACTAACTCATCTTCTAGTGCTATTCTATGAATAAACTTCCTAATATCAGTCAGCGATGGCTCATTATGCTGGCTTATCATGTTGGGCCTCTTTTAAAGTGTTTTCTCTCTTGGGTTAGAAAAAAAAGTGTGCTAGTGTGCTTTTTTTTTGGTGCTGCTGGATTAAGCATCCTGTTTTAAACATTTTTCTGCCGCTTTTTTCCCCAGAGCCAGCAGAGATGAAGAGAGCTTTGGAGTGTTCAGAGAGAATTTCATTCAACCTGTAGTGCTTCATGTTCCCTTAAGGGAGTTCCCTTTTCTCTATGAGGGGTCTGAAGCTAAACAACCCCGAGGAGAGGTCCAGGGAGCCACTCATCTACTGTACAAACATGGGAAGCACAGACATGGTGGAGCAGAAGGCTGTTTACAAGACTAACCAAGCAGATAAATAACCCGTGATCACTGTGAGAGATTCTCTAAGATAAATAGCGCACGACACCAGGTTAAAACTGTGACACACAGATGATTAGTGGAACATTACTTTTAGGTTTTATGTTACTTTTACTCAAGAATGAAGAAAACAAAAAGTTCAAGTGTATGAAAAACAATTTTAAAAAACTAGAACCAATTCTCTGATCAAAATCATAACCGCTGCATGCGTGCCGACATGCTTCAGCATTTGAAAGTACATCAAACACAGAAAAATGTTTATTAAAGATCTTATTAGAGAATTCGGAGTTTTGCAAAAGGCCCTGTTAATAATATTTTCCTGCTATGTCACTGGAAATCGACCATCGTGAGGCTTTTCAAAGGCCCAAGGTCCTTATTAGTTAGTCTGCATTCTTTTGCAGTAGCTGCTGAGGGAAAAGAATAATTTCCTGGATCTAATACTTTATAGTGCTCTGTACAAAAATTTCATTCGGTCCTGCTGATGGACAAACAAATGACAATTAAAACACAAGTTCTTTGGAAGGGACAGCAAATGTAGGATTGTACTGATCCTGACAGTGATTAGAAGCTGCTGCTTTTTCACTGGTCAGCCCAGTGTTTCCCACAAAAACATTCATTTGGCAGACCTTTACTTTACTTTGCAAGAAATATTAACACCCAAATATAGTTGGTAAAGCTTTTATTTTTGTTATCTGTTTGAAAGGAACACTACTTCTAATGGTTTTATTGCTGGACTCTTGAGGCTGCTAACCAGACAAGTCTAGCCCTTCACCTGTTTTTTCCAACCTACGTCACTATTAGCTCGGTCACTATTAAAGCAGTTTTCTTGACCTCATTTACTTTAGACCAACTCCAACTCCACAACTGGAAGGGCTGGCAACAACACCCCTCATTCTGCTCTGGAAATCTGCTCGAGGGCCAGTCTTAATCAGAGCCTACAGCAAGTGCAGAGCTGGTTCTGCTGCTACATCCAGCTCATCGAGGCTGCAGAGCAGAACAAGGACTACAAGCCACAGTCAAAGACGGTGGAGTTGCAGTGCTTCAACATGTGACACACCTGCAATAACATTTGCGCACTGGAGAACCTTATGAACAGTATTAGCTAACTAATTTAAATAAGCTTATATGCATGCAATGTTTTGAAAACATATGCACTGACCCATAAGGCCACTAAAAGAGCCTAAATCTGTGGGAAAAACTGCAGCCATTCACCAATCATGGCTAAAATGTAGCGTGCTGTGCAGAAGCTTGATGCACACCTTTCTAAAGATCTCCCTGATATAGACCACAATAACTGTGATTCTTATCAACATGCCTGGTAGCAATATGCTGGGTAATCAACAGAAACACAACATATTGACTTGTGCAAGAAATGTCTCCTGTGAAACAAACATGAAGGGCCATAATTGTGAGTGGGCTAACTCATATCACTGCTCCGTATAGCTAGATAGTGCCAGTTATCTGCCAGTGTAGCATCTGTTATTTCCTTTTGCTCTACCAATCTGTGTGTAACTCAATCAGTTCTGAAGTCTTTGCTCTTTTTTTGGATGCAGTAATGTCAGATAAACTGAAACATTCGTTGCACATTCATTAGCTCCAACTCTGACAACAGCTCAGCTGACATTGTTTCAAAGAAAAAAAAAAAGATGCTGCAGCAATCCCAGACAAGTTGGATAAAATGGGTTATACAGCAATTAATTTCAGTTGGATTTTATTTGCACAAAAAAGCTTCACACTAACCTGTGGTACGATTTTGAGATTTGTTTGAGTGAAAGTAATGAAAAGGTCCACTAATTGGGTGCAGATTTGGGGAAGAAAGGTAAAAAGAATGAACACATCTGGCATTTTTATGAAAGAAATTACTGTTCGTAGAAAAAGAAAATGAAGACCGGCTGAAATCAAATAAGACAAACTAAAAAAAAAAAGAATAATAACAAATCAGACATGAGAATATTTTAAGAAAATTGCAACTGATGCATCTCTAAAATGATTTAAATGTTTTACATCTGTTAAACAGAAAGTATAAAGAAAAAATGTAGGAATGGTATAAAAGTTTAAACTATACAGCTGCTGAAAAGACACTAAGATATAAAAAGTCTTTGTGTGTGTGCGTGAGTGTGTTAGTGTGCATGTCTGCAATACCCTTCCATGACTGAGTCATCTTATTAAACCCGTTGCCTGGAGAGACCAGAGTAATTACTCAGTCCTTCACAACACCTTTTGGACTTTGGGCCAGATTCAATGTGCTGCTCCAAATGTCACACACCTTAGTTGGCAATTAAGCAGCTCTCTCCCACAGTGGCAGTTTTAATGGGCTTCTTCCACTAAAAATAAAAGCTGTGAGATATACTCATATCACATTACAAGAAAAGGAGGGTTGTGATGATCCATAACATGTATTTTCTATATAATTTGCAGGTGAGTTAACAGGTCATATTGAGCTTGGAAATGGTGATAATGAAAACATTTAGTAGGAGATGCAGGCCACCATTTGCGTTTTTCAGTTTGTGTTTTCTGCTTTCTAGAGCAACAAATTCGCTTTTAATTGGTGTCCTACATTTCATCCAAATCATTTCCTGCAACATAGCCTGCAATTTGCCAAAAAATATTAGGTTTAATTTGGATTTAAATCAGGCTTTTAATTTAGATTGTTAGTATTTCACAGGTCTTATAAAGCCTTAATCCCATGTCTTCAATTGAAGATGTTTCGCAGCTTGTATGCTTATAAATGGCGTTTATACTAGTTAAGGCACTGCTTAAAATTCACACCCCTGCTCTGCATATCTGTCACCAGTACAGAAACATTAGGTGATAATTGCCTACAACGAATGAAAACACAAGGTCAGAGAGCAGCTGCACTTAATGCAAACACCAGACAGAGCAAAGTTTGACACCACATTCCTGTCAAGGCTCATTCAGTAACACCGAGCCACATCCACTTTCTCTATCAAGACTCTTCACCCCAGTGTCACTCGGCAACGTGCAACTCCAATTAATAGACCAGTGTCTATGCAAGCGTGTCACAATGGCAGCTGCCTTACCCCCTCCTTCTTTCTGGGCACGGCTACAACGGGTGCTCAGTGTTTATGTCACCTCTTAATTGCATTTTTCCCCACGGTAGAGGTATGGCTTTGTGCAGACGCCCAGAGGAAGAAAAAGAAGGTCAGGCTGCCAATTTGGAGCTGGCAGGTCGAGAGTAGCGGCAGCACTTAGTTTCGCTTGAGAAGAGAACGGAGGGCTGCTGCTCATCTATGGAAACCAGGACAAACAAAAGAGATAAGTGAAGGGGAAAGGAAGACAAATTCCCCTCCTGTCTTTGCTGTCTTGGGGTTCTGGCAGAGTGACATTGGGCTTACGGAGAAGCCCCACACAGCTCAGCTACCTGTGATTGAACAGGGACAACGTGGAACAGAAGGGAGGGATTTTTAGGAGGGTATTTTAATGTCCTGAACCACTGAGAATATGCAAAGCAAACACACCAGAACATCTCTAATATACATATAATTGCACCAAGGGTTTCACAGAGGGATGCCCAACTTTCTCCAAGTATGAAAACAATTTAGTAATTAAACTGAGTAACCACCTGTAAATGCTTCTATAAAGTACCAAAATCATAAATTCTTACACTGACTTTACCATGAGTCTATAAAATATAAAATACACAAAGACTTTAAGCCACTTAAACATCAAATAGCTCAGCGTTTAATCATATAAGCACTTTCTAACATGATGTTGTAGCGCCCTAAGACATTTTGATCTATTGCTGGTAAATAAGGTTAAACTGTTTATTTGCAGAGGAAAGGAATGACCCAAAAAAGCAAAAAAGTACTTCTGCCGTACCCACCGTGAGTGAAACCAATATGTGCTGAGTTGAAGCCGCAGAACCCTGGACTTTCCATTTCTTTCCATTTTTAGATAATTTCCATAAGCCATCTCAATGTGGCAAGGGGATGAGGGGAGAGGTCAGGAGTGAGAATGAAAGGATAATGGACAAATGTAGTTAAGAGGTAGCTGGTTTGGGAGATTAAGGCCAACAGTTTATCTTTCTAACTGCCAGTGCAGCCAGTTTAAGCCATACAAAAAGTAGCACTCAGAACAATCACACAAAATAAAGAAAAATTGTTTGCCTGCGATGACAAATTAGATTAAGTGAAAGCAAAGCTTGCGGAATGAAAAGGAAAAAACAGGGACCGGGCCTTTGTGGAAGAGAGGGATTCAGACATTCAAAGGCAGAGTCTATTTTGAAAAAGCGGGCAGTATAATCTCTATAGATCCCCCTCTTTGCATTCCAGTGTGTCTGGGTCAGCGTGTCAGTTTGTCTGCTGCTGTCTGTCTGTCCCAATCCAGAGTGTCACTGAACCAAGTCAGGAGGACATGGCAGCTCTGGTCAGGAGTTCATCATGGGTCACCAATTGGGGCCAACCCAAGGGACACCAGGAATGTTTACAGAGAGGGATCTTTTTTTGTCAACAGTCAGTCACCAGGGTTTGCTCTTTGAAAGTGCAAATTCATGTGCACCATGAGGAGGCTGCAGACCAACTGCCAGTTGATGTAATTAAACCATCAAATGTTTTCAATGTTTGCCAAACCTAATGTTTCATTGAGTCTTAGTCAGCAAAGATTTGATTGGTCATTTGACTGTAGGAAAAAAAAACTCCAGAGGAAGTGGAAATGTCATGTTAGAAGGCAAAGCAATGATCAGGACCTAGTTTTACTTTTGACTGTTCTTTCAAACAAACAAAAAAATGTAATGATTCCTATAACCTTGAAGAGATTCATACATAAACATAAGCAGTGTCTACATAGCCAAAGAGATCTAGTTTTGGCTCATCTGATCAAACGATGCACTTTCAGTCTCACAAATCTTTCCCTAGGTTGTCCTTAGCATACCTGGCATCTTTTCTGCAGAAGTGGAGTGTTTCCTGGTCTGCATCCTCGCAGTCCGTTCCTCTGCAGGTTTTTCATGATTGTCTTCTTTGAGACTACAATTCCCAACTTTGCTAATTCATTCACTGGAGTCTTGGCAGTTGTTCTGAAGTCTTTGGACACGTCTATCGCTAGTTTTATTTCCAGAGTCTTTGAAATCTTTTGCTTCCTACCACTGCTAGGCATATTCTGTATTGTGGGGCTCTCTTTGAATTTCTTAATGATACTTCTCAATCCAGCTCTTGATTCTTTGAAACCCTGTGATAACTGTGTACAACCATCTCCTGCTTTGTGAGCGTGCATTTCTTACATGAATGCACAACACCTTTGCTGAAGTTTTAGTACTGTGTGTAAATTGGAAGATAACCCTGAGTTTTAAATTGATTTTACAGGCTGTGAGCTATAGCTTAATAAAAGGTCAATTTTTCAAGGGACTAATAACATAGAAAATTCTGCTCTTGTATGTAAATAGAAATAATTTATGTTTTGTGTTTAGAAATGGGCAGCACGGTGGCACGGTGGTTCGCACTGTTGCCGCACAGCAAGAAGGTCCTGAGTTCAATTCCACCATCAGGCCGGGGTCTTTCTGTGTGGAGTTTGCATGTTCTCCCCGTGTTTGCGTGGGTTCCCTCCGGGTACTCCAGCTTCCTCCCACCGTCCAAAGACATGCAGCTTGTGGGGATAGGTTAATTGGATAATCCAAATTGTCACTAGGTGTGAATGTGCGAATGAATGTGAGTGTGAATGGTTGTCTGTCCCTGTGTGTTGGCCCTGCGACAGACTGGCAACCTGTCCAGGGTGTACCCCGCCTCTCGCCCTATGACAGCTGGGATAGGCTCCAGCGCCCCCCGCGACCCTGAAAAGGATAAGCGGAAGCAAATGGATGGATGGATGTTTAGAAATGTTATGCTGAAAATCCTTTACTCCACTAAGAAAGCACAGAAAATTTTGGCTTGAAATCGGGGACAAATCATTTTGTCCTCGTCTATAGAAAAATCATTGGTCAAAGGCAACAGTAGTGGGTATATTGCAGTATATCATGCTCTCTAGTGCATAAGAGTGAAGGGTGGAGGAAAGAGGTAAAGGGTGAGAAGGTTAGGTCACCCATGAAGAACACACCCATCACTCTAGTGGTGACCCATTTGACCTAGATAATACACCTCCTCAACCACCACACATACAGGCGTAGTTATACAACAGCAGGTGTTGCCACAGCTTCTGCAGCTGTGTCTGCCTGTCAGTCATAAAAAAGCATTTGCGGACTGCAGACACTGAAGAGTGAGTAGTTTCTGACACCCTGGTCAATTACAGAGGTATATTTATCACAGCCTCCAGACAAACCTCACGCATAAAGACTCAATCCAAGTGCTACACCATGTCTATTATCTCCTAGCAGCAGATGTGAAAATAGCTATTGCAGGCTATTTAGCCTCATGGTCCAAAATCCTTCATATGCCCATGACCCAATACCGCTCTCATGACCGCAGCCATTACTGTGAATCACCCTAAACACCCGGCTTTCAACTGGGCTGAAAACTGAAGGAGCTTTTGAACATCATACTGCATGCTGAAAGAGAGCCTCTGTGCTGGCCCTAGGGGGCCCAGAGGCTTGGCCTCGCTCTCATGTTTTTCAATACACAACCGCTGACACAAATGAAAATAGATTGCATTTCTGGAAAGAAAAAAAAAATTGCTGAAAAGAAAAGGCCAAGACAGTAAAAGGGTAAAAGATTTCAATGTCCCAGAGGACCCAAGAAAGACATCTGAGGTAATTTCTCCACAAATATACAAGTTATTAACACAAAATGAATAAATGTCTTTTCCTGTCTCGCTCTCTTAGGCGCTCCCTCCTCTCATGTATTTCATTCTGGATTGCAGTGAATCCCTTTAAGAAGTGCCCATTTTGATGATGCTGACTCTTCCTGGTCTCTGGGGAGCAATTACAGCTGCCCTGTCAAACACTACACCGCTCCAAAGGACCAGTTCATCGCTTGAGGGCCCTTTTCATACCCTTTGAAAACTCCAATTTCAACCCCTGTGAAAGTTGGTACACACCAACCCTTGAACTCTAATGAACACAGTCCAAGACAAGACCAGGACAATAATGAAAATAGCATCCTAGTCGACGGTGAGATCCACCTCTATACATCAAACTATCAACTCCTAGCACAACCCCAAACCCCTCAATATCCCTTCAGGCACATCTTTCCAAGACAAGCTCCATCGTTTTTTTTATACTCCCTGGTGATAAAATCCTTATTAATGGAGGGAATCCAATTCTCTTTTCAAGGCAGACCTTCAGGTCCCCAGTAGGCCATCCACATCTGAGAAGATGTTAGCCATCAATGATGACTCTATTAATTCAACTTCTTGGCCAGGGGGTGAAGCAGCACAGCGGGGTGGTAGACGACAATCCAAGTGCTCCTCATCATCGACTCTTTTTTTGTAGTTTGATATTAATTAATCACCTCCAGAGGTCAAGTTGGCACAACAGCAAAAGGGTCCATACTGAGCCTTTCTAACACCACAGCTTCCTGAAGGAGGTGAGAGATGACAAATGTAAAGCAACACAGCCTCCATGCTAATGACAGTGTAAGCAGGTGGCAGCCTCTGAGACCTGAACCCTTGGCCAATTAGGTACACCCACAGATGGGACCGCAATTTCTAACTGGTTGCATGAATATCGCATCAGCCTTACCTGTCTGCTGCATGTCGTTAGGCGAGATTGGCGTGTGGGCCTTCGCCTGTGCAGTTCAGGAGTTTGTGTGACAGCCTGCGTGATAACACACAGCTTTTCCCACCATCCTTCCAGAGTCTATCACACTACTTTTTTTTGCAGCGCTGTTGTGATGGAGCTAATTATCAGGGCTGAAGATAGACCAGGGTGGATAATGTAAATGTCAGTAGCATGAGGGAGAGGCTAGGAGCTCTGCTTTGAATCTTGCTTCACTGATCAAAGGCATGCAGAGAAAGGAGCAGAGAGCCATGGCCAGTTATAATAATCTAAATAATTTGCAACTATTTCATGATATGTGAAAGCTAAAAAAAACCAACCAAAAAACAAGACACTGATCTTCATGATACTTTCCATTTGAAGTCGGAATTTTCAACGGGAACGCCCCCTCAAGTCAGACTCTGAGCTGGGAATGTCAGAGAAGCCCCACCAACCCAGACTTAACAATGGCAAAGTGCACGTAAACAGTAGTAAAACGTTAAAACGTGTAATCTGTACAGACACTGCTCTGCATCTATGACACGCTAAATGAGCCACACACGGAGCCCTCACCAGGCTCTATCCATGAACGTGCTGCAGTGTTTTTAAGTGCAAAAAAAGTCCTGCATTGCACAGAACTGCTAGTGGATGCGCATTGCTAAGGAGCAAAACCAGGCAAAACAATACCTAATTTTCCTTGCTTTTTCCGACTTTACTACTGTAACTTGCTCACCTCGAGAGTGACATCACTCCCAGCTCTGACATCTGACTCCCGAGGCAACTGGAAAGCATCATCTACCTTAATTAGTTTCAGTTTAGCTTTGAAGACACCCTGCTGCTAATATGGCGCCCTTATAGTCACGTGTCAAGCTGCAAATATTAAATGAAAAAAACAAACAAAATAATGACATAGAGATAATGTGAATAGGCATGTCACGTAATATCAGCACAATCTATGTTTGTCTTGTTAATATTCCCCCTTTTCTCCAGCTTTGTAAATGAAACAATCAATTTCTATATCAACAGACGTCTCGTACAAAGCCAAAGCCGTTTTTAATGACAACCTAATGCTTTTTTAAGTGCACGCACTGCAATTTACTAACCATGTTACAGCAGCTTTACAGCAACACGAAACCAGCTGGCACACATCACAGTAGACCCTCGCCTCAGCATGATGGAGAACTTGTGTCTCTTTTTTGTTCCTGTTTTTCTTTTTGGGGGGGGGGGTGTCTTAGAGAATATGAACAGGCTAAGAGCAGATTTATAAAGTGTGAATGTGGGGGGTGAGTAAATGTAGCCCGCTCTGCTGTGTGTTTCAATCAGATTGAGCGGGTGCAAGTGCAGCACATTATTCTCCCCTGCTCTGCATAGCGCTGTGCTAGGCTATGTCCTCCTGCTGTATTACGGTGATGTATGACCCAAACGCTGCGCTGCGCCACACCACACCGCACACACTCCTAACACACTGTTTCAAACACCCTCTGCGGCTTTTTCATTCCACCTGTCAAACAGTTATTCATCTCTGCCTTTCTCCTCTCTCTCGGTCCCTCCCTCCCTCACACTTGCTTATCTTTTCACCCACCCCTACATCTCTCTGCCTTACTGTATCCATCACTTTGCTTGGACTTTATGAGCATTCTTATGGCTTTGTTTTCCTCAAAAAGAACACAATATTGCAGATAACTTATTGTGAATGATGCACATACTGTGCATTATTACACCACATTCTGGCTGCACGCACGCCAGACGAGGCTTTACTGTTAGGAGCAGAGTGAGTGACATAAATGCGCAATTTAAATAGGATCAAAGCGCTGAGGGTGTTCATCACATTTGTTCACTTTGCGTGGGGTTCTCTGGCAGCGAAGTGACGACTCGTTCCATCAGCGCAATTTGATTGTATGACAACCAGTGGAAGATAAAGAGGGAATAAAAGAGCTTATTAAGGGCCACAAAGTAAATGTGCACAACAACTTGTCAGCTCAGTCCAGCGTAGTAAGAGATCTGAGGCTTGCTAAGAGTCGGTGGGAAAGAGGTGCAAAGGTTAGGAAATGTAATCTGAGAAAGACAATTAAGGTTTTTATCAGTGAGGCTAATTTATCTCAACGGTATTTAGAGAGGACTGAAAGGAGGGAGGCTGCTTGAGGGAGAAGCAGAAAGAAAAAGGCTGTCAAACCTATTCCCACCAACTGCAGCTGCTTTCATTATCTATGGCTGTTAGCTACAGAGACACTTAATTAGGCGGTAGGTTGTGTGCTATTGCTCTGTCAGCATCTATTATTCTTTATTTATGCTATCACTGAAACGCAAAAAAGATAAGAGGTCATGGTTGCTTTTGTGCTAAAGACATTTCTGACTTCTGCTTACATCTATGTGGAAAAACATACATCCCAAGTAAATGATTTCAATCCTGTTACAAAGCATGAATATGGGTGTAAATACATTGTAGTTTGAGAGGTGGAATCCCGTGTTCAAAAATGCTTCCCATACATATATAAAAAAAAGAATTTAGAAAAGGTTTTCCCCCTAAAATTCCACTAAACCTGCCACAGTGAGAGTCTCCTGCTGAGAACCTTTGATCATGTCTGTTTGAGTGCAGGCAGGTGCTTCGGGCATCCGGTGTACGTGAGCTAAGACCTCTCCCCTGGACTCAACTAAACACAGAGCTCAGCCAAACCTAGAGCTCGGGTGCAGCCTTACGTACAACACCCAGGTCACAAGTTCCAGATTTTTAATCACAAAGTGGAACTGATTCAATTCATTTGGTCTGCGAGCAGATACGGAGCCATTATGTCCTATTAACAGCGTGCGGAGGTGGAGCCACACCTGAGTGCACTGGAAATGGGCAGAGTGCTCAGCTGTGGAGGAGCAAGGGGAGGGAGCGGGGAGCTCCTATTTAAAAACGTGGGGGCTAAACTTGATTAATCCATAAACTGATTTACTACGTCTGATAATGTGCTGGTAACACATCCACACGGGGACTTCTATGATTATATCAGTTATGGTTCATGGCCATCTAAGATAAGGTTAAGCTTGGGGCTCAGAGGAGGGAAAGCCCGTAATTGATTTAGCATTAAGGTAATACCATGCTATGATTTCTACCAAGGTAGCCTATACAAAGTGTGACATGTAGTTTGAGGACACCTGGCACTGGACAGCTAGCTAATGGCCTGATTTCCTTTAACAAGTTAGAAGTCCATTTTCCACTGACTGAACAAAATCATGACTGTGTCTCGTGCTCTTCTAAAATTTCCAATTTAAGTGGATTTTTCATTCTTGCTTCCAATCATTATGTGTCTTGTACTGGGCTTTGGTGCAGGCCTTCATTCATTCTCTCTCTGAAACAAGACAGACCTCCTTGAAAGCCTACTAGGAGTAACCTTTGAAGCTCTTGTCTTGGTTTCTCTCATATCAGGCCTGCTTATAGAACAAATGGAAGACACCAAACTGAAGAAGAGTAGAGACTGATCACCTTTGGAGTCAAAGTTGTGTTTTGCCACTGAAACAACACACAGCAGAAGGCACAAAATTCGCTTTGAAGGCAAACATTTCTGGTTTGCATCACACTTTCCACACTTTCAGTACTGCTTAGTGAGTATCAGATGAGTGATTGCAGGCAACTGTAGCAAGGACTGCTTGACTTGGACTGGGACAGCCAGGATTAATTGAAATCAGTAGGACATGCAATACTTTTCCTTAGGTGGCTTC
The DNA here is from genome assembly GCF_057381845.1 of Rhamphochromis longiceps. Classification (NCBI taxonomy): domain Eukaryota; kingdom Metazoa; phylum Chordata; class Actinopteri; order Cichliformes; family Cichlidae; genus Rhamphochromis; species Rhamphochromis longiceps. Next base: position 8,993,674 of record NC_140568.1, on the reverse strand, counting down.
CTGGTTGGCAGGCAGTGACTCACTGGTCTCCAAGCCTGTGTGATTGGGGCTTAAATCTCTTAATCTTTGTTGCAACGTAACTTCTAGAAGACAGTACATCTTTCTTTTGGTGTTAGACTTATTTAAAAAGGCACACATTTCTGGATTTTATATTTGAGTCACTGAATACAGTGAACTAAAAACAGCTATTAAGAAAATTAAGTATAAAATCTAATACAAAGCTGCTAGCACATTACAGGTACTCCCATGGAAAAAGAAGCAACGACTGGATATACTACGTGACAGCGTGCCTAATGTCAGACAGAACTGTCTATTTATTCCGTTTCTTTCCCATCTTTCGTCTGGTATTACCTCCACACGGATTCCCTCTTCCTCAAGCAACAGCACACAGCTTGACAACCCCGTTAGTCTCACCAATGCAAGCGATTGGTTAATCGTTAGTCTTCAAGCAGCGACCATTCGACAACCTTTTTTTTTCATGAATCTGAAAAACTGGTCTTTCATATCTCGATACAAAACAAATCAGTCAACTTGGGGAAGTGGACAGATTCAAAGGTCTGGAACCGGGCGGGAGTGACGGATATAACTGAGAAGAAAGAAGAAAAAGTGTGAGCAGATAGATGGAGCAGTATGTGCTGGCTGATCTGAGAGCTCCATACAGAAGTATATGGACACCATTAGACCTTGAGTGGAGATGGTACAGGAATCCACGCTTTAGCTTTGCGGCCATGGACAGATCGTCACGATGGAATTTCTGGAATGTCTAACCAAAGCTTTGGAAAGCTCGAGGGATAGTGAAATTATACACCCCCCCTACGAGCTCCGAAAGCCTGCAAGTTGTTACTGACAGCTCATAAGAATGCAACTTATGCATCTGTTTACTAACACAAGTACTTTGTTCTAAACTCCAACAGGGTCACACACTTGATTTGTAGGGCTTCATGGTTCATAGCGCCCCACATGCTGACGTCAGAGAAGATCAACACATGGAGCAGGGGACTTGTAAAAACAACACAGGCATTACGTCAACGGCTACAGAGCAGAAGCACACCCTATAAAACCCTCGCATATTTACCTGCAAAACCAGGGGATTCTGTTGCATTGCAAGTGAGGCACTGGGATGGACTCAAAGGTGTTCCCGTCAACTTTTAAGTTTCAGGACTCTTGGAATTCGATTGTTTCAAAAACAAAGAAGAAAACGAAAAGAAAAACAGGGGGTCTGCGTGAACAACTAATAATTACAAGTTGTGAGATGAGAAGAGAGAACAAAGAAAACAAAAACACATCTTTGAGCGTGAAAGGCTGTTTACCCACCATCACCATCGCCACCTACCACCCCTTTGGGCCTCCCTCTCAGACACGTGTCATTAATCATTCTTTCTCTCTGGCTTGATTGATGCTCCCTCTCCCAACACAGCCATGCGTCACTAATCATTTCATATGAGACTACACGCAAAAGTGGGAAAATTGACTAACCATTAAGAAACCATTTATTGCCAAAGGACGACATTAACTGCCTAACATTGACTGGTGCTTACATTTAAAGTTCAGCCTCGTCAATGGCCAACGCAATAAGAGTATTGACTTGAAGTCTGCTCATTTAGCAGAGGCATACAGAAATATCTCAATCTATTTAATTTAGGAACTTTCTGTCAGCTACAGTTGCTGTTGTGCTGCTGTGAAGGAGGTAGATCCATATGAGCCGTCCACTGCTGATGAATGTATTTTTTCCACTTTGTTTTGTTGCTCGCACTATTCCGCGCTTGGTCAAAACTGGCAGCCATAATGTGCACCCTCTAACACTAAGACAGCATGCTGGCTTTCCAGTAGAGTTGCTGAATGTGTGTGTGTGTAAGAACGATAAGCTCAGACTGGGGGAATCCTGGGAAGGCTACGAGGCATTTTGTGAGTAATCTGACCCAAAGGGCAGGCTTAGGCCAAGCAATGAAGTAAAGGACAATGAGCCAGAGCAGTCGAGAAACTCATACACAGCGGCTGCCCCCAAATGACTTTAGACACGCTTCTATCCGCAGAAACAGATTATTGCTGTTTATCCTCTTTTCATTCGCAATTTTTACATGTGTGCATCGGCGGTGTCGGTTTGATAATGGCAGTTCTCCACACCTCCTTCTCAGCTATCGGCAGTCCAGGCGCTCCGATGTGTGCTTAAAAAAAAAAATCAATTGCTAAAGCTGTGAGATGAGAATGTAATACTGAATACATTTTGTGTTTCTCCCTCTAATCTTCTCCCTCAACATGTCAGGCAAATTTTGCTGCCTCTGCCAAATCTAATATAACTCCCCCTTCTCCCTACAATGCGTGCATACGCGCGCACACACACACACACACACACACACACACCGACACACACAAACAACTCCAACACACAAACAGGAGGGCAGACTGGAAGTAGGGAGAGATGGTGGTAATCACAGCCAAGAGAAAATGAAATATGTATGAAAATACCACGTCAAAGGAAGAAACGCATTCTTCCCCTCCAGAGGATAGACCATGCATGTCATCTGGATGCTGCCTGTCTCGGGGCCTCTGTGTTTCCGCTCTTCAAACTCATTCACCGAGATCTGAATTACTTGCACTGAAAGATAACACTTGCACACAATGCGTTCAGGGTTCAACCGCACGCCGCCCTACTCCCCCGCACCGTGTGCATCGTAGGTAAGTCCTCTCCGCCTCTTCCCATCACATTTCCCAATCCTGTGGCTTATCACTTCTCCCCTTGAAACACCTACACTTTCCAGTTTTAACAAAATCTGCAGTTCGACTGCGGTTGGTAATTTATGCAGTGATTTATCCCACCACATCTTGTGACCACCTGTGAGGACGAGATAGCATTCTTGGTACTATTAAGCCAGTGCAATTACCAGCCAGGTGGTCTCCAGTTCAGTCAGCATCTTAACAGACAGCAGACCTTCACCATGTGATAACTGTGGAGGTTGATATTATAAGGAGGTCTGTTGGAGTCCTAACCAATGGTATAAGAGCTGTGCGTCAGAGAAATGCAAACGCAGCCATGTAGCTTGAGTGTTTTAGACAGGATAAGGGAGAATAGGGGAACAACACTGAGGAAAATCATCAAAGCATGAAGTCTGCCCATGTTGCAGATGGCTCAGGAGAGGCAGGAGTGTGTCGTCGTCTTTCTAATGACAGCCAGTTTAATTGAAAATCCACTTCTTTGTCTGACAGTAAACAATCCAGTGCAGAGAAGCCGATGCACTATTCCCTGGCTCAGTAGTTAGCAGTGAAAAACTGAGACAAGAAACTGAAAGGCTAAGAGACTGGAGAAAAGAGAAATGGAGCGGGAGGAATAAAGAGAAAGCAAAGAGAAGGAGAGTATTAAAGGAAGGCACAGATATGGATGGTGTAAGAGTGAATTAAAGATCGGACTGAGATAAAGAGGCAAAACGATGTGAGGGAGGGAGAAAGACGGGGGGAGAAATTGAAAGAATGGCTGAAGAAAAAGGGGAGGGGATGGAAAGCAGAGTGAAATCCAAGCTCAGCAGTCTTCCTCGGGCTCAATTTCCAGGACATGATTAGTTTGGAATGATGACACGTAATGGGTGGAGTGCAAAAAAAAAAAAAAAAAAAAAAAGCTCTGCTTCCTTTACTGTCCAATCTCTTTTTCTCCCAAAGAAGCATTTGCCTGGTACAGAAGGTTGCTCTGATACTTAAAAGCTCTGGAGACGAATAGTTTTCAGTCTTCTTTTGTTCCACAACTGTCATGCTCTAAAACTGCTACAAAAACAACCCACTAAGCATCTGACAGCATCTTGTACTGCAAAGCACATCTTGGAGTCATAGCAAAGTTGTTCTAACTTCCTAATTATTAACTTAAAAGCTGGTCTTAAAAAAGTGCCAACCATCTGCTTATATGGAGCCCACACAGGCATTCAGCTTCTCAAGCATCCTATTTGTTAGCTGAAATTGATTTGTATGGACCTCGAAGAGCAATAATCACGCCTTTCTGGCTTTTAACCTCTCGAAGACTCATTTGTTAGCATTGTACACAATAACAATGGAGCTTGTTACTGTAAAGGACAGACGTTAGTTCTTGCATACATATACTGCCTTCACCGGGAAAAGGGATTGCATACTGTATTTGCTTAATGGGCTTTTTAACGAGGCAGCTGAAGCTCGGGTATCCAATAACTGCAGAGGGTCATAACTCAATCCCCAGACCCTCTGCATGCAGAAGTGCCATTGGGCAAGGCGTTCACAGTTAGTTCACAAGTCAGTTCAGTGCCTTGCATAAGCAGCATGGCTGCCATTAGTCTGTTATATAAAACCACCAAGGTTACAAAGTGCTATTAAAGTGCAGACCATTTACTATTTAATGGGAAAAAAATGAAAGGGAAAAAATGTTGTCATAACTTTTGGATGAGTTGTGCATTCTTCTGGTTCAGAATGTTGCCTTAAATGCACGCTGTATCAATTTTCAAAGGAAGAATGTTGAGAGGAATAGATATACGAGAAACAATGAAGAGAGAAAAAGAAGGATTGGGCCATTTCTGCAGGGAATGTGATGACTGGCTGACACAAACACAAGCAGTGCCTAGCAAAACACTGTAACCAGCCCCTTGCAGAGAGCTTAGGACTATGAAAAACCACAAGAGGCCAGAGAAGAAAGGGGAAACAAAAAGCATGAATATATCAGGAAGAATGCTAATTGACCCCAAAACACTTGCAATAGGTTTTAGATTCCTGAGCTCCCCTCATATCCCCGCTCCTCCTCTCACTGTACTTGCCTTCCTCAACTTATAATCTCCTGCTTTTCCTTTCCTTTTATGTTCAAGTCATATCCCTTTCATCACTCTAGCAGTGCGGCACAAATCTATGTCCAAAGTTTTTTTTCCGCTGCCTTTCACAGTATCCTAGTATCAGTGAGCAACTGAATAACAGTTTCTAAATTTCCACCTTTGCTTTATATCTCCTTAACCTCATATAGACTGCTCCCTCCCCAACTCCCTGCTGCTAATGCAGAGTCCCAGACAGGGTGTCCTGGCCTGGCTCTACCCTAGTGGGCAACAACCTGGTCTCAGCCCTGAATAACAGATTGACTCCGTCTGTGCTAGCACCCTGGTGGCTAATGCAAATACAAGTCCATCTGGTAATTCTAATCCATCCAAACTCAACCGATGCACAGGCACAGACACACATATACGTGGGCATATGTGTTAGTCCCGAAGGATGGGATCACATCCTATCTGACGGAGCACTATACCGTAAATGTGATTAATTGATACCATCATCATTGTTATAAAGCCTTTGTGCACCCTATCACCTGATGATCAATGAAGATAAATTGCCGGTTGCTCTAGCAGAATCTCTAAACATATTCTTGCTCCCCCCCCCCCCCCCCCCCGCCCCCCCAGGGTAGGTACACGCACTGCAATATCCTCTGAGAGAACAGCATCCACAGAATTTAAACTGCATCATGGATGAGGAACCAAGCGCACATGTACAGGTAGATAGACAACCACGCACGTATCAGCCACCGCTGTAATGAATGTGAAAAAGAAAAGCATCCACACATGCACGCACACAGAGCCCGAGGTAAAACATGAAAAGAGACTGAGTTTAAATGTAAACATGGGGGGGAGGATCACTAGAACTCAGTGGTTTGGGGGTGCAAGGAGATTAGCTGCTGTTAAACAGAACAGATACATGTACTAAATATGCTGCAGAGTTGTTAGGCTAATCGCACTCATCCAAGGGATTAGCCCGTATACTTATGTTAGGGGAACCCTAAGCAAGCCAGCACTGTAAACACATTAGTGAGCAAATTACAGAGTCACAGACAGGAGAAGCAGTGTCACCAAAATAAGAATAAAATCACCATCTCTGCAAATAAGAACGCAGAAAAGCAGGAGGGAATGAGTCCCACTGCAGCCTGGCATATGAATGTAGGCCAAGTGTGTATGTGTGGACGAGCATTTGCATGTCTAAGCGTTGTTATTTGCATCTTTCTGTGTTGGTGCTTAGGTATATGCAAAGCAGCACACCCTGCATGAGCACAAGTGCAGCAAGTGTGAGCGTGAGCGGCAGAGAGTAGTCAGTGTGCCGAGCCCCTGACTTTGCACATCTCACGCATGCCGGATGAGTTCTTTCTGCATAATCTCATTTAAACCCCCTTCACACACCATAATTCAATTCTCTCTTCTAGACAATGACCATGTCATCTTAATCTGGCAGGTAGATTATACAGCATCCCACACAAGACTGCTAATGCCGAGGAAACGGCTCGGGCTATTGTACGTTCCTTCAAGGTTGGACGAGCTGCTATAGATTGCTTTAGAGGATTGCTTCTGCCACTCATGTTTTCCACCACTGGTTTTCTTGCTTTTAATCTCAAGAAGTTTTTCCCCCTCTTTCACCATCTGGGATTCCTGATTGTGTTTTCCATGGGTTTGATTGGTTAAACTTCAATAGCCCCAATGGCACGCTACTCATACCCTGCTCATCTGTTTACATATTCCTCTGAATACTCATCAGTTATCTCGAACAAGAACCACCAATGTGTGGCCCTGTCATCACAGGAAGGCGCCTTGTTCTAACCCTTCAACATTACACAATAACACTGACCAAAAGGCAGACCTGTCGTAAACATCTGCAGGTGCTAAGGCACAGATTCGCGAGAGGCACCGAGCTCGCATGGCTCATTTCTAGCTTTCGAGCTACAGCTCTTATGAGACACAAGTGGGTAATTGAGCCAAAACAAAACCAGCTAATAATCTGAAATTCTACAAATCCTGTGGGATAGTGAATCAGATATAATTAGAAATTTTAATTACTGTCAGTAATCAGCTACAACATTTAGACGGCATGGAGTGGCAGGTGTGAGCACACTGGTTGTCCTGCGGTGAGGACCTGATGCCGCCCAATCAAGTCCCCCCAACCTGCTAAATCGGATTAGGACTAAACCATTCAGCCATAACAGGGCCTTTAAGACCTTCCTTGATACCTTAACCACTTATCCTACCTTGATTCACCCAACAAGGTTTCCTAAAGACTAAGCAGAGCATCACTGCTTGTCTTGAGGGGAAATTCTAAGAAAATAAAGCCAACTTAGTGGTGACTAATAAATAGAGAAATTAAATGATGATCATCCAGAGTGTAAACCAAACAGACCTGCAGGCACAGTGTAAACGCTGGAGCCGAAGCCTCAGGATCACAGAATCACTAATGAACTGTGATTTGGGGCAGTGTTATTAGAAATGCACAACAGCACTACAATAGCCTGTGATTTTACCCTCCAGGCCTCCTCCAGCTAATGAAAAGCAGAGACACAACAACATTCCTCAGATGATGGGTACAATAAGCAGATACCAACACAAACACAAGAGCCACACAATGAAAACAGCATTACAGTCCGACCGCAAACCCCTGGAATATTGTAAAGAATAGACAGCGTGCAAAGACAGTCATGAAATTTTGCTTACTCTGAGCACGACCACAACAAGTCTCACTGTAAATTATTAGGTTAGAGTTCCCTTTTAACTCTGCGTATTTAAGTCACATCTGCCCGGTGGCTGTTACATTGCAAGCCCAGTTTGACTGGTATTATGCTGCATTGAGTCTCTCCAAAGCCAGGCCACCACCGCTGAAGAAGAGACTGCAAGAGCACATGCTAAACTGTGATCCAAGCATCTACGTTCATCATGTGGCATTGCTGAGCTCAGGCAGCAATCACATCAGTACAGTTTCCTTTTATCCTCTGAGCATTTGTCCCTTCTGAAGAGATCTGACTGTAAAGCAGAAGGTTTCTCCTGCCTCCGGGCTGTTCCTGTGGAGGTCCTCTCCTCCTCTGATCAATCCCCTGTGTCCCTTTGTGGCTCATCCAACACACCAGCCAAGCAGACAGGCTCAGTCAGACCTGCTTTTAGCTTACTTTTGTCTTTTTCTGTTGACCAGAGGGAATGCTCTCCAGCTGGACTAAGTTTGCCTCTCTGCTCTTTATCTCCCTAGTTGCAGACTGCAGTTGTTTTTGGGTGACACATTACTGGATTGTCCTTGCCTTGTGAATATGGATGTGTATGCTGGGGAGAACGCCAGGGTGCTCGGTACACTGTAACCTCTGAAGAATGCATCATCTCCTCTCCACAGAATACATCTCTGTGTTCATTTCTCTATTGTGAGCATCTCAGAACAATGCAGCCAGTGTGAGCCAGCAGTGTAAAGTGGTCTGTGGTGCGAGCAGGTGTCTCCTGACTTGATCCCAGGGGTCCCTTGTCGAGATACTCTTCTGATACCCTAGCACATCTTACTGCTTTGAGGATGTGGTGAGCAGAAGCCAAGCTGGACAAACTGAAAGGGCTCTAAAGATCACGTTTTAAACACAGTAAGCGATCTGGTTTTCCAGATGCTGTGGGGTGATGGAGGGTAGGTTTGCACAGCGTAGTTCATAGACAGATATTGGGACATCTCTTCATTTGGTTACATTTGCTACTTAAAATCTATTCATTACACGTAGCAGTAATTTTTACTCCTTAATTGCACTGAGATTGTAAACCAAACTAATAACTGTCACTTTACAAGTCACAATAAAAGCTAATCTGTGTATTGCTATATAGCAAGATAGTGTAAGACTACTGTTATCTTCACCGAAAAAGCATAAAGGCACTTGATAAACCAAGGAAAGCCATAAAACTATAAATGGATTTTAATAAATTCAGAATTGATTTGTTCATAGACTGATCCGTTTCCGTCAGCTACTGGGAAAAAAAATAAGGCTGCTTTGCCAATCTTTTCCGCTTTAACTGTGGACAAAGATGTCAGATAAATGGATCGAGCCATTTTGTGTGTGAGCGGCTGCTTTTAAGATATTCATCCAAGTTTGTCTTTGTACTTGTACCCTGCTGGGTTTTCCAGTTGGAAACTGAAACCTTAATTTCTATCCTTTGGAAGACTTACTGCAGTCAGAAACACTTTTGTTTTTTGTTAACGTGTGCTCTGTTTCAGTGTTTTAAAATCACATTTTCTGTGATCCATCAAGTTAAACTGAAAAGAAAATCATGGCTCACACTTACATGGATACATCCAAATAAGGTTTGTATGCCATCCAGGTTTTAACCTTGTCAGGTGTCCCGTATTCAAAAGGACAAAGCAGGCTTTTCAAAAAGAAGCAGGGTTGTGCTATTGAAAGGAAAAGCTTCTCTATATGAGAGGAAGGTCATGGATAAATATAACCTCACCTCTCACTGCCCATTCTGTGTCTACCACCTAGTGATGGGATTTCCGGCTCTTTTTAGAGAGCCGGCTCTTTCGGCTCCGAACCGGCTCTTCAGGTTGTTTTGTTGCTTGAATTAATTTATTATTAACAATAATATAAAATTATGCACAAAAGGAATTACTAATGTAAAAAAAGTGGTTTTATTTATATATGTTTATATATAAATATATGCGGTGGCCCCTTGAGACAAAGCACATGCAAACTCCAAAACACATTTCTAGCGTTAACTGAACTTCTAAAGCAGAGCTACCTAGATCACTTAAATTACACAATTGAAAGCATATGTGTATTGTTTGTATATTTATACACAAGCACTCATATATATTCAAATAATTTTAAAAAAAAGTTCATTTACCTGTTACTACCACACACCAAATCTGGTCGTTGGTACTTGCTGGCTTGTGTAGCCACTAGGTAACAAAAGCTCAACACTGCGCCCAGCATCCTGGAGCACTTCTGTTGTCTTTTGTACGTGTTTTGGAGTTTTTACGTGTTTTGGAGTTTGTACATGCTTCGGAGTTCGTACGTGATTTGAAGTTTGTATTTGCTTTGTCTGTAGGGGCACCATAAATAGACATTTATTTATTCACTCCACATAAAATGTAATAAAAAAAAAAAAAAAATCACAGTTCAACTTTTAACGATTTAAATTTTCAGCTTTTTCCTTTTACAAATTTAAAGTGAAACAACACAAAACACTGCAAACCACAACACAATTAAATATAAACTAAAATATGAAAACAAAAAGAAGATGCACATTCTCTGTCATATGGGCCTGCATGAATAAACTTTCTGAATCCTTTATCATCCGCAACTGAAAATAGTTGTGGATGACTACTATACCTTTCTAATGTGACGTTGTTGTCCCTGGCTCTTTCTCTGTCTCTCCCTCCCGCTCTGTTCCTGTGCTACTGAGTGTAACTACTCCCTCCCCCCTCATCCCAGTGTAAAGCACAAGGCTCGCATGCGGAGTGAAGCGGAAAAAAAGTGCGAGAGAGAGGGTGAGAGAAAGAAAAAAAAAACCATGGATCCAGCTCTAAGAGCCGTTTCGTTCGCGACCGACACATCACTACTGGCACCACAGTTGAGGTCCCAGCTGCACCGTATCCACAACCAAATAGAAAACTGGCACTCAGTTATGTTCCCACACTTCACACTGTGAACAAGGTCCCTTACCACCTAGCAATGTCAAAGGCACCATTCAGACACCCCTAAATATTTAATCAGGACAAGTAGAAGGCAATATTCTACATCCACAAGCATTAAACATTTAATACCCGGCTGACATGATATCTAGTCAGCCGAGACTAGACAAGAGAAGCGAGCAACGGAGAGCTGCAGGCACTTATTCCTTCCTAGTTAAAATACACAAAGAAAAAAAGAAGAAAAAAGAGAGAGAGAGAGAAAATGACACTGTGCCAAACACTGGTCAAAGTTAAGGAACAGACACACCCACGGAGAGGCGTAATAAACCACACACAAACCGGTGAAGTTGAATTTCTGCACAAACATATATCATGCGTGAGAGGTGAAGCAGGGAGGAGGCTCGCGAATCCCATCAGTCATGGCTTTAGACTGAGGTTAAAAGCAGAGGCGGCCAGCTACTGCCAGCACACACAAACCAACCAAGGACAGCGGGAAGGGGGAAGTCTGAGGGCAATACACGGAGCACAGCAATATATGACATCACAAATCTGCACTGGGCTTGATTTGTCTTGATTTGTTGATACGACGCGCAGCCCATCCTTCCAAGTAAACAACATCCTGTGGGATATTACACATCCGTTTTCTGGTCTTCCTTTTTATGCTGCTGCGTACGTGAACAAAGCTGTATGTGTAACACTTTTGTGGCTCTGGAGAGAGAGGCGCAAAATCTGACTCAACATCCTCTGTGAATTTTCTCGGGCTTCACATTGTTGCTGATGCTTGTTTTGCCAAAGACTCCTTAAAATTAGATTTGGAATCTAAAGGCGGCGCGCGCCTGCTTAAAGAAAGAAAACTGAAATTGAAATTGCTGGCATAACATATCGGAAACGCAAATCTAATGGATGGCAGTCAAGGTGTACGCTTTTTGTTTTTTCAAAGAAAAAGAAAAAATATATGTATGTCTCTTACTGCCGCTTTCATTTCTTAAATCCTTTTTTCATTCTGGCATTTGGAGCTCCAGAAGGTCAAACGTGTCCACACATCTGACCTTCTGTACACAACTGTCTGCATAAGACAAAATACATCAGACACTTAGACTGAGATGAGCAGAGACCCTGAATCTTTGCAGTGAATGCAAAGTTGTCCTGTATATATAACCAAGTGACTGAATTATTAGGTCTCTAATTCTATAAACGAATATAGAGTCTTCAGTGTCTGGAGAAAGGTGACGTGTGTGGTCCAAGCCAATAGTATCAAGTGGAGAGCATACAGTGTACACCATGCATTCAGACAAACACACACACAGGATACAGATGCAGATACTGGAGGTGACCCAGCGCAGTGACAGGGTGGGACGTGACTTGATTAAGAATGGGGAGGTAAGAGTGATAAAGTAGCACCTAAATCCACCCACATCCTGTGACCCTGCAATAAGTCAAACACCAACGACAGGCACACACAACATAAATAACCCTGTCTGAAGTCAGCTTGGAGTGGCCCTCCCTCTCCTCAGGTTCAGAGTCATTGTTTGACTAAACCTGAGACAGAAAGAAAAAGTTTTCTTTAGGGAGAACAAACACCAAGTGGACGTAACCCCCCCTCATAACAACTAACAAGTCGCTTAAAGGTGGCTAAATCCAACTTTCAGCTCTCCCGAGTCACATGCACACAGGCTGAGGAAAACATAAATAGCTCGCACACCAAATTCTCCAACGCCTACTTGTGTTAATTCATGCAATCACACCCAAACACATCATGCGGGGTTAATAGAGCAGGTGTCCACTGCAGAGCGCTCTCCGCATCCTTGGCTCCCGAGCCAATATTCTGGGGCTAATTTGAATAAAAAAAATCTGCAAACATTTGCTGGACGATTCAGGCTAATGTTCAATCTGCTGCTCTTTGACACAGTGCCACCACGCATCTCATTTCCATTCCTGAAGCCTTACCACCAACCTGCCAGCGCTGCAGAGTCATGTGGTGGAAACGGAGCGGGAGGGAGGGGAAACTGAGGGATGGGGAAAAGGGGATGACATGTTTTTATTTATGTAGACAACAACTCTTCGGCATTCAGCTAGAAAAATAATGGGAACGGCACACGTAAATGTGTCTAGCGGAATATCATCAAGGTTAAGGAAGAAAACAGAATTCTGATACTAACACAAAAAGCACACATATTTGAGGAAACTGCATGAAACTGCAGGGAGTGTCTTAAAGTTTGGGGTTAATACTACTCATAGGTGCTGGTATTCTAAGGATGCTCTACAAGGAATGCACACATATACTATGGATCCATCTAGGTTAATATATATTTGCCTTACACACACACACACACACACGCTCAAAATTCCTAACCACCATTAAACAATAAAAAGTGAACGATAGAGAGGAAAACCGACAACAGCGAGACAGTCTCGTTTAGAAAAGTAAAAAAATGAGGGGAGAGGATGGGGGCAGGAAAACATGCTCATGTGATGATATACTGATTTTCTTTTATGCATAGCAAAAGTTTCCACTCAATTTCCTCCTCTTATTTTGGCACCATCCCGAAGATAATATCTCTCTGTGTCTCTTTTCAGTTTCAAAGGGATGATGAGGGTTGCATAAAATTAGCTACTCGATAGGGAGACCGTGACCAGGGGCAACGTGGAGGACCTTGTTTCCAAAGAGTCTCGACACACTCGGCTCAACCCCCCATATCCCCGAGTAACAACTCGAGATCAGATAGAAAAGGGAGAAGCCTGTTTAAAATAGCACCCCACAGACACTCTTCTACATTTTTGAACAGCAGTGAAAAAAGAAAAGAAAATATATAGGGCATAAAATCACAAGCTTAAATTTTCTACATGCTGCGTCTGTTTTATAAGCTCCTAACACCCAAACCTAACAAAGCACTGAGAGTGTATATTATGGATGTATATTGTTTGTTTTTGCCAAAAGGAAGCAGAAGCTCTTGTCAAAAAAACCAAAGAGGTGAATCTGTCATCTCACACGCTTCATGCACTGAAAAATAGACAGGTCCGAGCCTTAAATGCTTCATCTACTTTCTGGTATCCCAGTCCAATTACACTCGTCCCACCAAGCCCTTTCTTTCCACAGCCTCACGGGCTGTCAGATTCTGATATGGAGGGCGTTGCAATATTGAAGGTCGGTCAGTTCGCACACTTAACCTCATTTCCCCACCACTCTGCTCTGCCTCTCCCAGAAGAGCTTTTTTGATTGGTGTCCATTTGAAAAGCGGGCTTTGGGTTTGACGGCTGCGGTGCGGAGGGTGGTGGTGGTGGTGGTAGGGGAGGGGGCGAGATCAGAGCAGCCTCAGCACAGCCTGAGAAAGGAGCTTTTTCGGAGCGCGACTCCTGACTGTAGCCTGCTATAATGGTTTTCAATTAACCAAGGGAAAAGACTGAGTACTAATCTGGGCTAGCACAGGAGAACCATTCATGCAATATTCATGTACACAAACTAATGAAAGCCCAGATTAGCCTACATATTTACATGGGGTCGGGAGCTACGACGTCCACACATTAAAGGAGTGCGATGCCAAGAGGAGAGAAAGAAAAAGATGAGAACTGTACACTGGGAAACAGACTCGGAAAAAGAGGAGATAATGAAGTGAAGAGAGGAGATCAAGAAAGAAAGGAATCAAGAGGGAAAAAAATGGGCGGGGGTCAACGGGACATGAGGAAGACCTTGAAAGAAAGGGAAATAGAATCACGAGATAAAGGGGTGAAGAAAAGCTAGAGGAGGTACGACTCCTCTAAAGGAGATTAAGGATCATCTGCATTTTGTCCTTTCATCTGCTTTTGCCGTAATCATCCCTCTCTAAAAGGCAGGCACCAGCCCCCACCCCACCCTAGCCCCACACACACATACACAGACACACACACACACACAGAATGACACCAATCTGAATGAGTGATCTTGACAAATTGGGCTGCTTGAGTAAAAGAGGGTGCTCTTTTGACTGAGGAGAGGGCTGCAGACAGACAGCGGGGCAGGACAAAGATATAACTGTAATTGGCTGCTACGCTCTCCTTCCCCTAATCTACCGCCATGGAAAGTAGGTGGACTGGAGAGCCGACATCCAAAAAAACCCTCCAAACCAATCATTTCAATAACGTTTCAAATGCATTATTGAAACGTGCATCAGAACAATATGAGAAATTCATTTGCGAGCCTTAGTAGGTCACAAAAGACTTAAAAGACTTCAAAGCTGGATTAATGTGTGACTGGACATAGCAATTCCACACTGGCTAACTTCTTACCAAGCATTAACGCTGTATGTCAAACAAGGAGCTAATCGTGGGTTTAGTTTGAAAATATCCTTTGACCTTTTGTAGAGGTCCCAGAATTAATTTTATGCTCCACAGATATCTAATTTTATGCTCTTACGGACTTATACATTTGCAGAATAATGGAAATGTCCTGATATTTTTCTTCACTTAGGGAGCCAGTGAGCCCAGTCCACTGAGGAAAGGGGGGAAAAAGTTTGGCATTAAAGCGCCTGCTTCTGGTTTATACTGCAGCCAGTGTATAAGATGCTTGTGTACAAAAGCTGATGACTCTACAATGAAACGAAACACAGTAAGAGCCAAATTTCTGGCTGATTGGAGAAAATCTCAGATTCTTTTGTTTCCAGAACCCGGGGAGACTAATGAATTCACACTTTTATCAATGTGCTGGGCTAGCAGGTTCTCCCAAACCCACCCCCCTTCACTTTCTTCTACCTGCCTCAACTTTCAGTAATGAAATGTGAGAAATGGGCCAATTTACAGCTGAGGGCTGTTTCTTCCTAAGAGACAGAGACATAAAGATAGAGTACAGAGGATATGCAGAGGTAGATGAGGGGGTTTGGATTTAGACAGAGAGAGAAAAGGCAGGGAAAAAAGAAGAAGTTGCGAGACAGGAAAGCAAGATGTTGGCGCTAATATGAGTGTCATCTCTGAGGGAAGACAGAAGTGCTTGAATTGCATTTTTGGCCTTTAACTTCTCTTATACAAAAAGAGACTGGAGCTGAGGAGCGGCTCTTGATCTTTCCAATCAGCTACCACGAGAAGAGCTGCTCAGATATTCAACAAGCAGAAACAAAAGAGCACGTCAGCGCGGAGAAGTTCGCTATGCTCAAAAAGTTTGACAGTAAGATGCAAAGAAGCTGGAGAGGAGTCGGCAGAACAAAGGCAGCGGAAAGAGGGACGAGGTCCTCCACCATCTGTTCGTAATTACGTTTGAAGTCCACGCTGCAGCCGAAACGCTTTTAAAGTCCAACATTTTCCTATAGAGCAACGCAACAGCGCCTAATCACGATGCTTCTCCTTTAAAAACAAAGAGCGTGACGCCATCCGTGTTGAGCTGGTCACATGTGTTGTTGCTTACAGACAACAGGAC
The DNA here is from genome assembly GCF_057381845.1 of Rhamphochromis longiceps. NCBI lineage: Eukaryota > Metazoa > Chordata > Actinopteri > Cichliformes > Cichlidae > Rhamphochromis > Rhamphochromis longiceps. The sequence goes on along the minus strand of NC_140568.1, from coordinate 8,977,899 downwards.
AACGCACACAAGTGTTAGTTGTCTGAAGCCACATGTAGAAGCTATGTAGTACAAACTTCATTTCGAATTCACCGAGTGCCGACACACCCACAGCACGTTTGACAGACGTGATGGCAGTTTGGGGGCAGAGCTAAGCAGAGCACAATCCACAAACAAAGCTTTCTGATTGCTGTGACATCACATCTGTTAACTCCTCAAATACCGCTTTGAGACGATGAGCCCAGGATGAGATGGGTGGGTGTGTGGCTAGATGAATGGGAGGAGCCCCCCCCCACACACACACACACACACACAACACACACCCTCCCTTTGGGACCAGTTACATTTTCATTTGATAGAAACTGGAAAACCACCATCTGTAATTAGATTACACATAGATAGACGGAATCAGGAATAAAAATCCTTGGTTAATTAACTCAAACCATATTCTAATCAGGTTTTATACCCCACCCCCAACAACCCTCCAATCTGAATCTTTTCACAAATCCCCCGGGGACTCACCATCACACATGCCAAGAAGAGAGAGGCACTCAAACAAGATCATCATTTGACACTAATTTCCCAAACAGGAAAGCACTTAAAGATGCAGCCTGATTGTGATAACTAAGCATGTGCATCAAGAGCTAATGAGGAAAAAAAAAAAAGAAGTAGTTACAGAATGTGCACAGTCCTATAAAAAGTATAAAGAGATCTCTCTGCCTCGTGTTGTTGTGTGCAAGTTTTCCGACGTGAGCGTTTCCTGCGCCGGGGCGACAGTTTCTGTCATTGCAGGAAACGAGGGCGGAAAATTAAATGAGCCTCTCTTTATGGGAACGAGGACAAGTGGCTGTGATAACAGTCAAAGAGGTGCCTCAGAAGGAGTGTTGCCCGCCACATTCACATCTCCATTATCTGTCAACCTGCCAGTCCATCTGTCGGTTTGCCACACAGTGCTCCGAGGACTGACAAACTCCATTCACGCGAAAACACGTGTCGGGTGCGATGCGAGGTGAGGAAAAGCGGCACCTTAAATGCCGCACAGAAGTCTTGCAGTTTTACTATTGTTTAACTTTCCAATTATGACTTGTGTGCTAGAAATAAAGAACTGAAGTATTTTATCAAAGCTGTCACGTAGAGAGTCGGCAGACTGACAGCTCATTCACGCAGCCATTACATTTGTCTCTCACTTTGATTAGAAATACATTTTAAATGTCAAGTCAGTTTTTCTTCCAGAACAAAGCACAGCATGAACAACAAAAAACAAAAAAACAGAGAGGACACCACCGAAACAAGACGAGTAGGAAATTAGAGATGTCGCGCTTCAATACCGAGATATCCAGCGCATTCTTCAGAAAACAGCTATAAATCCATATTTACTGTTTTCGAAAATGTGCTTTCTTGATTAACTGGGCCATGTTTTGCCCAAAGACATCTACACACCATGAGATTCGGTCCTTCTGTGCTGATTAAGGCCGTGAAAACTGTAATTTAATCAGCAACAGGGACAATCCAACTTATTAAATTAGATTTTTACCACAGTGCTAAAAGGCGCGCTTCGCAACACCAACTGGCTGAAAAACACTCGACACTGTCAACAGATTTGCAGCGAACAGGATTTGACCAAATCTAAATTGTTCCTCTGGGACCGAGACCGCGTTGACACATGGAGGGCTGCTTTAATTTCTAAACACCTGCTCACTCTCTACTTAGACTGCAAAATAAATCCAGCACAGAGCATTTTCTCTACTCCAACAAACAACCATGCTCTGCCATTTCGCTGAGAGTGGTACACAGCCAACCAATCTCCCCCGAGTGTGCCATGAATGTGTGTGTGTGTGTGTGCATCAGAAGAGCCACCATCACAGCAGCCTGCACCTGCTCTGCCTGAGGCCCGACTCTGTTAGCTATAGGAGTAGCAGCACGATGCAGATATGGAGGAAGGAGAGGATGGAGTGGCAGAAAGCTTGGGGAAATAGATCTGTCGGTGTAAATGTCAACAGCTCAGCTCAAACCAAGTATAGTTAAGCTGTATTGCAGTTGAGAACCTAATATGAATTATTATGAGTTTGGAGCTGTTGAACTAGCTGCGGTGCTATAAATAATACAATGTCTTAGTTATGTGGAAGAAAACACTTCACGGTAGGAAGTTTGTGTGCAGGTTCTGCTGTATCCTTCCACAGATCTGCTTAGAGCAGGCAGCCTGTTGAGGCCTGCTGCTGCTGCTGGTCAGAGCCTGATGGACACATGCAGTCATATTCACTGACAAGACTCAGGCATGGATAATTTCACATGTCCAAATGCCAGCCAGCATAGCTATGTTACAATGATGTCCCCAGGGCACACACGGTTGTAAAACGTGCACAGCCCAGCGGCAACAAACGAGAAGTATTCAGTGTCTGTAAAATCGAAAACAGCACGCACATTCATTACACCGCTCAACATTTTGACTCAGCAACTTACAAGCTGAGCTCCATACAGCTGAACTTTTCTGTGCTGCTAAAGACAGTATTTTAGCCTCATTCCTGAAGAGGACTGCCGTCTACTTTGTGTAACTGACGATTTTTCATAGGAAGACACAGAGTGAGTGGGAGGGAGGGTCTCTCCCGATATGTAAATTGGGAGGGTAATTTCACACATGAACCATTACACCAACTGTTGTGTGCCAAGTTACATTCTTTTGTTCCGGTGACTGATCATGTATGTTTTCTGAAGCACTCAGTGAAGCAGCTGGAATGAGTGTGCATACCATTTTTGGTATTTTTTATTGCAGAACACAGAGCAGCGCTACTATACGTGTTCCCGTTCTGCATCATTTCATCATGGAGGACACCCAAACAGGTGGCAAGAAAAGGCAGAAAACACACTTCACTCAGCTATAAATTAAAACACTGCTTAAAATAATGTAACGTCACACTGCAGACATTGTGTCTAGTCAGCCCCTGTAGCAGTGCTCAGCCTTGTACAATATATTTAAACAGCTAAGAAGCTGCTGATGCTTGAGATTTCACAGCGGTAACTGGAGCACTCTCCAGACTGCTGAACAATGCCGCTCTATTGTGGCCTCTGACCTCAGCCGCAGGAATATAGATCAGCGGAGAGAAGTGGAGGAGGGGAATAACAGGGTGCAGGAGGAAACGGCGAAGGCAAAACGATTCGCTATCTGATGGATTATAATATCGCATGGTTTGCATCAATCATGTCCTATCTGACACGAGGATATCGCTCACTTGTCAAGACAACATTTTTCCAAGAGACATCAAGACAAATACCAAAAAAAAGGAGTCGCAAACGCATCGGGATTCACGAGTTGACACGCACATATTCATTTACAGATGTATCATTTTTAAGCGGTGATATATTACAGCTGGAAGTGCTAAGGTCACTGAAATGTAAGCTACATTTTTTTATTACGCAGAAAAAAGTATCATACACTTTTTTTGTTTCTGGATCACAGGTGTGGACAGAGAGAGGCCAAGGTGAGACGATGGGACATGCGAACGCTGCCTTGTGCTGTAAGCGGCTGCATCTCTATTAGACTGCAACAGAAACCCAACTTAAATATATAAAATCTATGAGGTATGAGATCATTTGAGAAGAAGAAGCATCGGGGTTTGTTCTGTAGTCCTCATTACTGACTCCATCTCATCGGGCCTGTCAGTCACCACCTGTCTGTCTGCCTTGTTAAAGAAACTGGAATCATGAATCTCCCTTAGGAGACAAGCCCGCTGAGGATATGGCAGTGCTCTTGGCCCACATATCTTAGCAGCTCCAAACATATGGCTGACATAAATATCCCAGTATAAGCCTCATATAAATATATCCAAACTTACAAGAGGGAGTAGCAACTAAAGCGAGCCTTGGGAAGCGGAGACAGAAAAGGCTCAATGGGTCGTGCTCGGTGCCATTTCTCGTTCCTTTCTGTGGGATTTTACAGCCAGCAATAAAAGCCTTTCTTTGCTACCCTCGCCATATCCTATGTGGCAAAAAAAGCAAGGAGAGGCAGGGCCAGCTAGACCAGATTGATGGTGAGGGGAACTAAAACAATCTGCTCTGGGTTTGGTTGTTTCTGTGACCCCTGGAGAAACACTCTGCTGAGGCTGTTGGTGTGTGTGTCTGCTACACAGTCTGACTACAAAAACAGTGCACAGCACCTATTTCTTTCTGACTTTAGAGGCGAGAGGGGCTCAGGCTAATCTCGTTTGCTTCTCTCTTACACTATGTGCCATCTGTCCAAGTGGGCAGTGATCATGAAGATGCGGGGGTTAATTAAGTTATGCTCTTTTTTTTCACACTCAATAATCATCAATAATCTCCACAAGGACAAGACGCTGACCACTCAGGAGGCTGTCAATCCATGGAATGGAACGGCAAGTCCAGGCTTAAGGGCAACAGCTAAGCCACGGACACACTCCTGGAAAATTGAGCCTTCAAAGAAGGGCTTATGAATTCCATCTCTGACAATAGAAGAGATGGAATTAGCGAGAGTTAGGGGCATCAGTATGAGACAGGGTGGTATTAGTGGTGCTCTTCACACGTCTCCATGCAGGCTGGATCACAGGCCCCCTTTGGAACACACTAGATGCGATTGTGTGTCACAACACACAGACTGCATTGGTTGGAGACAGCTGCAGGGCCTGGAGACAGGACCCACTGGAAAGCGTCCAGTGTGGAGTTATAAAGGAATGTAGAGACTGTGGTTTTGGCAGCTGCGCTCTGATAAATGTTGTGAAACAGAGAAAAGTATTCATGTTTTAAGGCCATATGCTGAAGCGATGTGGCTCCAGTGCCATTGACAGCCCTTATTCAAAACATGTTTCACCCAGATTATGTCTAAAGTGCTGGCTCTCATCAACATGCACGACTGAGCACATAATACAGAAGCTTAACTGATGAAAAGACTGAAAAGAAAAGAGCTTAAGTCCTACACATGACTGTTCCACCTCACAGAAAAAGAAAATGTGTTCCATCAAGTTAGGGCCGCCTTATTCCCCGCGGAGGCACCCAGAGACAGGCACCTTCTGAGCCCCAAGAGCAGCTGACCACACCTCTGGAACAATGACCTCAATAAACTCAAACATGGGTCCATTTGCTCAAACACAATCACTGGAGGGAGAAGGAATGGTGTAGCAAATCAGAAATGAGTGCTCTGAGGCTCAGAGGAAAACATTACAAATGGACTGTTCTACACATAAATCAATTCTTGTATTTACCACTTGCTATCCAAAAATCCATCTCAACACTCACAGTGGAATGTGCAGGTCCCAGGAATGAGGATTAATGAGAGCAGGATGGCCCAGTCACCATTGTCTCTCCTGCTGTATTTTGACAGCACACTCCCAGGAGTGCCTTACCAGCAAATGCCTGCAGACCACTGCGTCACAGTACGAGAAAGAGGATGCCTAGCATTCCAGGAAGCTTTTCTTTCTGTCCTCCATCTCTGTCCAGCCCTCCCAGCGGGAGGCAGAGGAATGGGATTAACGGAGCAAGTGCGGCACATAAATGTCACCGGCATTGCTGAGTCGTTGTTCCCCACGCTGCAGCCCTCCTAACTTGACCCAATACCCCGACCCCATCCTATCTTTCCGCTCCCCAGGGGGGGACGGGGCAGCAGGCTGGCCACGTAGCCACATCCAGTTCCGCTTGGTGAGCTGGGCCTTAAATACAGCGCAACATCAGGAACAGCAGGTGCTATCACTCCCTATCATTAATTATACCTGCTGCATCACTCTAGGGCCTCTCACTCCTCAACTCCACATCTCCAAATCACCATCTCTTACACCCTCTTATTCTTAGCCTGTCCCCATTTTCTCTCCTTCAAATCCAAACCACCTAAAAATGCCATCAAGCGCTACAGCAATCCCATTTCTTCTCTGCAATATCCACCCAGCGCTCTGCTTATTTCCTACAGAGCCTACAATCTAGACCCCCATTCATTTGTTCCCTGATGTATTTCAATCTTTGTCCAGCAATCCCGCGTCCTCCCAAGTGAGTCCTCCCTCCAGTGACAGCTACGCTGGCTTTCTTCGCTCATCAGATATCTGTCTTCCAACGGTGTTTTCACATTTTCATGGGTGTTTCCTGCTTTTAATGTATTCCAAAACTGCTGTGCTGCCATGAGACGTCACATGGACTGATGGAGAACTGGGAGGAGGAGATAGCCCTTTCCCCTCCACCAGTGAGCTCATAAATAATACCAAATCAAAGAGGAAAAGCAGCATGAGAAAATCCTGGAGGTAAAAAGTCAATGAACATGGCCAGAGATGTACGAGCACGCCTGCTGATGGTAAAAGTCAGATTTGAAGTGAGTCTTGCCACAGAAATATGAGCATCCTGTCCATCTCAGGTGAGAAGGCCTTATGTCAACTGTGTAGAACCCACAGAAACATCTGGCACCTCCACAAAAACAACCAGTAACTTCCTTTGGACTTGGTCACACTGCCACAAGATATTATGTGAACTTTAAATGCAGGGGCTGGCTTTTTAAGACCACCAACAGGTTGTGAGCCATTCTGCCCAAGAAAACACGGAGTGACCGTGACTTGAAAACACATTTGGCAGCAAAGAAAGGAGAGTGCAGTGTTTTTCAGCAAAAGAAAATCATGGGTAAGGAAAAGAACTTAGTTTTCCTGCCAAGTCCATAATTAATGTCCAAAGCTCTTTGGAGTTGTGTGCACAAACATATGGAGACACCGAAAAACAGCTTTTTTTGATATCCACTGTCTTAAAAGCAACACTCCCACAGGCTCTTCATTGTCTGGGTGTGACTTGGTGCCTTAAAAGTGCCAGTGCAGGCACATTGCCATCTCTTAGCTGACTTCCTGAGTTACCTTTCCCTACAGGACAGGCACAGACGACATTCCTTAATGCTTACTTCCCTGTATGAAACCCACCCTGTACAGCTACTGCTGTAAAGCCACAAAAATCCACACAGCATTTTTTACACTTGCAAACACAAAACACAAGTAGTTCTTCAAAGACCAACAAAAAATAAGCCATCTCTGTGGAAAATAATGATTATCACTACATACACCTTTACTGAACCAGTCTTGGAAATAAAAGTCTAAAGCAGCCTTTAGTCATATGCCTTCCCATCCACGTTTTAAGCTTGTATAACATGGACTTTCTTAATCAACTCAGTTGTTCAAACCAAGTCTGTCAAATCAAAAGTTAATCTCACAATCCCCCTGAATGAAAGCATTTTCACGCTCCTTTCTTTCCACAACAGACAACCCGCTCTGACGGCAACATTTCCTCTCTCTGCTCAACATTCCAGATTAAGAATTTTGACTCATTACTATTAGGAGGAGGTGGATGGGACTCTCAACCTGAATCAATATGACTCTCCCACACTTACATTGATTGCTCACGCTCTACAAGTGTAGCAAAGAGACAGAAAGAGAAGCTGATAAACACAAGAGGAGGGGACCTCAAGGACTGTTTGTGAAATTAGTTTGTGTGCACTTTCTCAAGTGAGCATTGGATTCAAAAGAAATTGCTTTCTCCACAATATGGAGCACAATGGCTGCTTTCTATTCCAGTAAACTGCATTTTTTTTTTTTTGCACTACCTAGGTTGGAGGACATCTTTGGCAGCCTACCAGAGTTCAGGGTGAACAGACAATGTCAGACACACAAAAACACACACGCTATTTGCATGGCAATTCAAAATATTGAACACTGCTCTTTGGGTCTGCGTTTTCTGCTCTAAGTGCTTTGTGCTCATCCATATGCATCTTGCATCCTATACAACCAACAGGTTAATTAATCAACATCAGGCGAAACCGAGTAACCATTTTGCTCTTTGAAATGAATCCCCAAAATGAGCGCTCTGGTGCAACTCACCTCACTGAAATCCACGAAAAATAATCTACATATGACAGAGAGTGTATCTTTATGGTGTTTTCAAGTTGAGTACACATGACTGAAGGGCTGGGGGTAGGAATCAGTTCCTGCAACGTGGAAAGGCTTTTAGTCCTCAAAGGGGGGGAACCTAACGGATGATTCTGGCAGACACACTGCACAGCTGTAGAAATCATTAGGACGTGCTCGCAATTTATTTTCTGTGTTGATAATTCAACATTAAGGAGCTTGGGTTTTATAATTTGCTTTCATCTCATCTTTCAGGAAGAGATTAGCCACATTAATGACACTTGATGGAGAACAAACAACACAGAGATCTAATTTAGGAAACAGCACTGAAGACCTACAACCAGTGCTAGTGGTAGTGGTTACACTGTTAATTTACCAGTGCCCCGAATAGCCACAAAGACAGATCATCATCAAGTTGCAGCTGAGCAGGGGAAAAAAGATCTGGGCCAGGAGAAAAAATCCTGCAAGTGTTTATGCTGCTGTCGAACAAAGTCTTCTGAATGATCCAAAACAGCTGACAAATGAAGGAAAGGACCTACTCATCCTTTCATTTTTTCTCTCTCCTTTGAATCCAGACCAGAGTAAAGCTGCTTCTGTAAAGGGAAAAACTGTTTCTTGTCAGACAAGTGCCCCCTGCTGGTAAAAATCCTAATCTTAGGCATTTTTGTGCTACTATTTTTTTTTCCTTTTTTTCTCCCTTTTTTTCTTTACAGACCCCAGATGATTTTCAGATATTTTCCATGCTGTAATACCCCACGGCTATGAAAACTGAGCAGTGATAGAAAGCAATAACAATACAACCTTGAGAGTAAATGTATATCTGATCATGGAAACAAGAAACCTGGACACATGTTTTAGTAATCCTAAAGAGAAAATAAAATGCTAAAAGAGGCATTAAAGAAGTGGTGCTGGTTTATTCTGAAACTTTTTCCACCCACTTTTAAACCTGACGAGATTATTTTTCATTTTGACACTTGATTGGGCGATTTATATTCCCACAACTCCCGAGGTTCACTGCCCAACGCATTAATCACTGATGTCTTGATTAGTCCAGATCAGGAACGCAGGGCTGTCGGATGTTGTAAAGAGGTACGGGGCATACACGACAGCAGTATGTGGGTTAACATGTTCTTCGTCAGTGCATAACACATTTTATTCCCTGGCATGTGCACTAGTAATGTGAAATTAAATTACATGTTATAATTAACATGTGATTACTGTACTCGGAATCATTAAAACGGATTTTCTGTGGCAGAAAATATCCATAAAGATCGAAGTGTAACGGAACAGAAACTTGCTCGTCCTTATAAACTCTGCTTTGGCTACAGTTTAATATAGTTTAGTGCACAACGTTAATGTGATTACTACTATAGGTGTAGCCGATCATTTGTAGTAAGCGAACAGGCAGAGCGGCAGTCTGTGGCCGAGCCCCTCTGCCCAACTTGTGATCTACTAGAGAAACGTTATCATCAAAATATCTCAGAAACACTCACCTTCTTCCGGGGCTGCCATTTCATCATATTTGTAAATCAAAATGGAACAGCATTAAGATATTATATGAGAAAGGAATGTAGATTCAAAGAAATCCAGAGCGCAAGTCATGTTGCCTCTCGACTTCCCTCGATTTTGCAGCAGATTTTCTCCAAGGAGCTATGCATGATGGTGTGCGAGTCTCAGCTTTGCGGCAATTTCGGGGTAGACAGCACAGTCAACAGAAATCACACAACGGTTAAATCCACAACTGAAGCTCGGAGGATAAATCAGAGACACATTGTGTCAACTGACACTGTTTGCGTGAAAGGTTCCTGTGCGTAAATCCAAAGTAGGAGTACGTAATGAACCCGGTCCCTCTTCACTCGGCACGCAAGATCAGCGCCACCGGGACCAATCGGGATCTTGTTTCAGGAAGATTTATTCTTAAAGTTTTTTCTTTAAAAGAAGAAGAAGAAGAAGAAGGAGAAGTCTTCCCTATAATTAGGTTACAAATTTTAGTCCAGCGCGGTGCGAATAAACTGTGTCCAATCTGTCCTAGTCGATGCGGAGCAGACCACAGGGAAGCGAAATGACTACCAAAATGCAGAAACACTCATCACAAGTGGTCAAATCCCATTTTCCAGCGGCTGAAACACACTTTTTGGAAGTATTCGTAGAGAAATAGTCACACAGAGGTCGGTGGAGACGGCGCGACAGGCAAGGATTACTTTTATGAGAAGGGGGGTTCAAGCACCAAAAAAAATCCCTGGAATTTCTGCAGCTGAAAGGATATCCTGGTTCACGCAACAGCAAAAAAAGAAAAAAAGAAAAGAAAAACTGGACTACAGCTTTCTGATGACTTCCTTCCCTGCGCTCCTCCAGCCTCACAGTTTAGAGACTTGTAGCAGTGGAGCTGAGCGGTCGTAAGGTAGCAGGGTCATAGCGCCGCCGTTCAAAGACTTGCCAAAAAGTACGCTTTACATTTACGCACTTAGATGGTGCTGCCACCCAGACAGGAGGCGGGCTGTGGATTGGTGCGTCGCTCAAGGACACATCCCTAGATCCTAAATCCTCGAGCAGTCTCTCTAACCACGTGCCAATTGCTGTGGCAGCCCAACAAGACAGGGTTTTGTGATTTTCAGGAAATGTCCTTGTGTCCGTTTAAGTTGTTGGTATAGACCTCACACTCCAACAAACAATAGTCACAGAGAAGATGATTAAAGCTGTTCAGTTCAGTATGAATCTAAAGAATATGTGATTATTTTTCTCCGAAAATCTCCTATAGCGTGACCACGTCCCTACAAAATAAATGAATCTGGGATACTTTACCAAAGCCAAGAGGTGGGTGTATCTGACATCAAAAACAAACTTAAATGTTTGGCATCAGCCACTACTTTTTATATGAATCCAATTTTACACATTCTTAGATACATAAATAGAAGCTAAAGTTTGTTTTGTAGTCTTTTGCGATAGCCTTTGCACATTGGTGTATTCCCTTTACTGTGGACCGTTTTTTTCAGCTGCTCATCTGTCTGGTAATCATCTTTGCTCGCAGCAGCGATGCATCCATCGCTTTCTCTCTCACATTTTCTGTGACGCTGCGTTCACTTTTGTAAACAACAGACATTCAAAATGTTGGATAGTGTTTAAATATGTGGGATAATTGGACTGGTAATGCTGTGCACCCCCACATAAAGAGGGATGGCTGTTGACCTTAGGCCGCTAAAAAATTTAAGTGTCCAACCTCACACAAAGAAGTGAATCTGTTAGCAGGTCATCACAGTATAAACGGGTGTGAATAAGCTCAAAAAATTCAAATAACACTGCACAGTGCTGCTGCATGAGCTTGCTACCTTGATCATTCTCAATAGAAGCTACTGTCCTTGATTATTTTGAATATTTTCATGGCAAGAAGAGACTGAATTCACACATAAAGGGTACAGTTTACAAAGGACAGAGAGCCTTGGACACTGGCGACAGCTAGAGCCCTGTTTCTATACACTTTACGTGTTTCTTCCTGCTGAGAGGAACTGTCACATGCAATAAACTGTGCAATATGTTACCGCACATCAGGGATCTGACATTGCAAAATATTATTGGTGAGCACGGTTTAAAAATACCTGCTTCTTTTAAATTAAGAACAGAGGAAATGATAACAAACAACACACTGGAATCACCGTCAGAGACACACTGAAGAAGAATGACTATCAGCAGGCGATGAGTTGAATTATCAGTGTCTCGTTCTGCCACTGGCCTTTTACCCGTTTCTAATCTTCTAATCTGTGATTCAGTTTTATAAAATTCTATGATTAAAAGTGCTCTTTCAACAATAGTGTCATGAGGGGCTCAAAACCTTTACAACAGTTCCGGTATTCATTTATAATGAATATTGCTTTTGTTGCCTGATAATAAAAGAGGAACAACAAAAAAACCTTAAAAATAAACATCAGAAATACCCAGAATTTTTCAATCAGTGCACCACCGCTGTCATCAGAAAAACATAACTAATGATGCTGAACCCAGCTCCTGCAGCAAAAACATAGACTACTCATCACCAGATACATGATTGAGCACTAAGAGAGTAACAATAAAAGCCCCTCTCTCTATTTTCAGAAATGAGCTCAAATAAGGGGAAAGCTGGATTAAAGAAATGGTCAATATTGAAGTGCAGGTGAAACCAGTTTAACCAGTAGGCTTGTGATTTAAATTGGTTTAGGTAATTGACTCTATGGAGCTGTGAGTTTGTCAATAAACTAGTGAGTCTTCAGGGTCAGCTGGGTCCGCAGTGCACCTAGGGGTCACCAAGATAACAAAAGGCAGCAGGAGGAGGGGCGAAGCTGACATATGGCCCGATGGACAAACTCCTGCTGCGCAAAATGAGTCCGTGAAACACTCGGATGAACATAAACACTGTCACTGCATCCGCATCCGCAGCTGGCACTGTGATCAAAGCACACATTTGTAGTCAAGAGAGGTGGGAGTTATGTGTGCCTGTATTATACAGCGTCTATATTTTTCCCTAGCTTGTATTCCCATGGCCACAAATGACTCCTGTTGGGTCTGTGCAGCACACCACACGAATAAGATACTATTTACACTTGTGCTCTCTTTCATCCACACACGCACGCTCACACATTAAAGCCCCACTTTCTAAAGCAGGTTTACACAGGAGATTGTTTCATAAAAGGCGTTTTTGATGACCAATCAAAGGCCAGCTCAGCGCGCTGTTCAGCAACAGCCTGTCATCTGGCATCTCCATACAGAAGCAGGCTCCCTGTGCGTGCCTCTGCTTTCCCAATCACAGCCGCACAGGAAATCAGACTCCAGCCTTCAGAGGGAAACAACCAACCCCCGCCACCCAACTCTCCCCCCTCTTTCATTTTCCACAACTTGGAGCTGTTTAAAAGTTTGCGCTTCCTTTTCTTGTTCTTGCCAATAACGCCCTCAAAAATGTCTCCGCTGTATGTTTTGTTCAGAGGGTTGGTGAGTTAGGCTCGTCTGCTGGCGTTGGACAACTGCATTACAATAAAACTAATTCAAGTAAGGCGCAAAGGTCTGTCGCTCTACTACTACAGACGTTTGCACTGCTGTGATACAACGCTGTGGGCCAATGTCGTCACTGAGGATTGCGAAGGCAAAATGTTTAGAGAGGCGCCACTTCAGGGATGTCATTGCATCACTTAATCATAAAATGTTTCTAGTAAAATGCCTCATAGCTGCTAAACCTTTCCACAAGCCACACATTTTATTTGGTCAAACTCTTGGTTCAGATCTGACATAGCCCGATCGGGTGCAATCAACACCCAGGCAGCCTTGTTCAGACGCTTTATGTCCCAAACTGACCTCAGCTTGCACAGGTGCATTTAAAACTATTTCTTAAAAGTGAAATGTGACTATTAACTGTACATGTAAGTCATTCTACTGAGCTGAGCTCACAGCATTCCCCGTCTTATTTGCTAGATGCCTTATACTTCATAGCTGGAAGAACGCTCTTCCGCAACTTCATAACTGGGTGGAGGAAGAATCATCCCATCATAAATCTGAACTGCTTAAACACACTCTCTGAGGCTCCACCCAAAAGTATTATTAGAGCTGGCAACCTGTCTGTCGCACTTTGCGACTGAATAGAAGGAGAACTGAAAAGGTATTTAACACACGACTGAAGAATAGTCATCCAAAAGCTCTTCCAAATGTCTGAGTGTAATTTATCCCAGCACTCACTCTGAAGTCCCAACATCAGAGTGTCGCTGAGCACCGTCCGTCCCCTCTCTGAAAAAACAGCATCCTTTTAATTTTAGGGGCTGAGGTTTTAAACCAGTAAAGTACACACACTAACACACACACAAACACAAGGATGTGTAATGTCTAACATCCCCTGTACAGATTATATTTACAGGTTAACGTAACAGTACAAACATGGCAGTCACCGCACTGTTCGGTAGCTATAAAGTGTCAACGCTTCATGTTGGAAAACGGCAGAACAGACATTTGGTAAACCTCGCAGGCATTCGAGATTCATAAAGCAAAAAGTCTTGAAAGCTCATTTGTTCCAGCATCGAAATTTAAAACATAAGAATATAATTTACGCTATTTGACGGATTGCTTCCACTGCGCGACATGGCAGACGGATGAATCTGTTTTGAAATGCTTAACAACATTAGAACAATAAAAGTGTTAAACAGCAATGACACCCACCACTCTGCTGTGCCATACATCACTGAAAACAAATAACCCTCATCAGCATTTACTCATTCACCTCTTTTACACAGCTGTATTCTTAGATGATGTTGTGTCAGAATGGAGCCTGCTGTGGACTCTGTGAGATGGCTGTTCATGTGTGTGTGTGAGAGTGCGTGCATGCATGTGTCTTAGTTTGAGCTTGGTGTTGATTAAGTGTCTGGAGCCTGAGGGGGGATAATGAGAGCTTCTAATTAATGAGCCTGTGCATATCTCAGAGTCACAGGGTCCTATCTGCAGAGAGCAACTCATACACACAACCACACACACACACACACACACACACACACACATACACACACACACACACACACACACACACACACACACACACACACACACACGTATAGATATATACATGCACGCATACACAGAAACACACCTCAGTGCACTGTGGGGATTTATCCCTGCGCTTCACAATATTTTCTCCAGGGAAGCCCAGCTGGGAGTGTGTCACTCTGGCTGCTGTCCCTGATAAGTGTCCTCTAATAGGGATGGATGGGGGTTATGGAGCCCCCGCTATGAGAAGGTCACATGCATTGACCACCCAATGTGCCCCCAAGCTAAGGCTGATGTCGCAGACCCTGAAAACCATCCCAAATCTTATTTGTTTGCTGGGTCTTCGTGTCACATCCCGACCAACACCACTGAGTCTTTGTAGAAGAACCAATTTACATGAAGTCAGACTACAGTGAGGAACAGGGAAAATATTTGCTCACCAGTGCGAGAAAACTAGGCTGAATCCTTGTGTTGGCAGCTGCATCATTATAGCAAATGCAATTACCAGTTTGTCTGAGTGGGAACGTGCTTCACCTTCTTAGACTTAAAGATATTTTCCAGTATAAGAAGAGAGCATATATGTATCACAAAGACACATAACTGCCTTCCTACAAAAACATAAGAACATCACTTGTTCCAGTTCAGTGTCTACAGTGACAAAGACACAGAGCAAAATAAAACACAACAAAGAGACACTGTTATCTTTATTTAACTAACCCCGGCACATTAACACTACAGTTTTTATCATTATGTGTGCTAACCAAGCAGGTTATATGTTCAGATTATGATCCCATTTATCAAACAACATGTTTTTTGTCTAACTGATACATTATTTGTAACACTGATACAGATACCAATGATTGGTGATGCAAAAATCCGATATTCTGATACACAAGCTGCACATAAAACATAAAGAGAAGATGTGTTAATTGACATTAGATTACTTGTTCACACTGTGCTCCGATCACCTGATTGTTGTGTTTCTACAGTTTGATTTCTTTGCATGTTTGAATTGGATGGGATGTTATCGACATCTGGTGAGAATTTCATGTCAATAGCACCTTTAGAAATATATTTAGAAATTGGTTAGATGTTCAGTACTTATTTTACCCGCTATAGCTAATATCAGCCAATAATCCCAAAAGGTTGATTCTGTTCATCTGGACGTAGAAATTTCAGTGGGAGAAACATTTCGTCACTCACCCAAAGTGACTTCTTCAGTCTCAGCTGATTGCAGGTTTCCCCAGCCCTATAAACAGTACATTTGCACAATAACTGAAGTTATACCACTGAATGAAAAATGGGCTGTGAGGTTGGGGAAACCTGCAATCAGCTGAGACTGAAGAAGTCACTTTGGGTGAATGACGAAATGTTTCTCCTACTGAAATCTCTACGTCCAGATGAACAGAATCAACCTTTTGGGATTTACTTACCTGGATGATTGAGCGTGCATCGAGACATCAGCTACCAATGTAATTTAGGTTTTACCGCTAACATGATGGCAAAACCCATTTCTTCTACCATAAGCTTAGCAACACTTTGCATTTTTTTGAAAGTTCAGGTCCACAAATCTCATTCCATTTTTGGCTCATGTGCTTGAAACTGTGACATGTCTTGATAAACCTGCCAATGAGTAAGAAGTAAAAACGAGTATCAGTGCTAAACAATAAAACGGTGAAAGAAAAAGAGAAAGAAATCTGTGGTTTGAGTTATAATCACGAGTCAAATGTGTCAGCCAGTGTGCGTATTGCAGTTAATTTGCAACTTGTGAGTTGAAGCCATAAAACATCTCTCCAACGTAGAACATCCATGCATCTATTCATAAATAATTTAACAGAGGCCTCTGGGGTGTTTTAACCATGTCCTGATGTACCCAAAAGCCCATGTTATTTCCACAAAGGAAACATAAACACTCTTATCTGTAGTCTACACAGCATGTGATTATACAATTAAAAGCTCTTTTTCTTTTTGAAACATTCTAGAGTTTAATCAGCGATTCCTCACAGTCTTAATGTGTGATAAAGACACACGATTATAATCTTTTTATTCTCCTTAAGTCCCATCCACTAATTTTCTCATCTTCCTTTTCCGTCTTCCAATCACACTAATGAAGAAGGGCTTGTTTATCCCCCGAAGTCCCTCGGCAGTGCATTTCTGTTCCGACTTTATGCAAAGAGAGAGACCTTTGCTTTGGAGATGTGTTTAATAATTCAGTGGTCTTGGACACGGATGAAACGGGCTCCAGCATATTGTTTCAATCAGACCGGCAGTTAAATAAGCACTGGGGTTTGACGTCTGTGGCGGGATCAATAATAACAGTGTTGCCACACACTCCAACGCATGAGACCGAGATCCTGTGTGGTCCCCCTCAGTCTATACACTAAACTTAGAGATGGAACAGGACAATGCATTCGAATGTGTTTGTGTCTATCTGCTTCCACGAATACAGATATACACACACATAAAAACACACGAAACCATGCTGTGGCCGGACCCACCCATCTCTACTCCCTCATTTAGAAAAGCCCCAAAACCAAAAGTATGCCTCTCTTTTTCAATTACCTTTCTTCCCACCATCACTACCACACCAAATCCATCTAAAATTTCCCAGTCTCTTTTTCCTTTCTCTCTCATATCGAATGTATCCATGTGTTACCGTCACACTCCTACACATGCACACACACACAAAGTCATACCACAGTCTGGTAATCATACCATGCACATTAAAGCATTAAAGCTACAATTTATGACTGATGATCTCTTGAGCAGACTACAATTAATTGAAACTAACTGTGCAAATATTTGACTACTTATAAAATCCTGGGTTTGGTTACTCAAAGTTGTTAAAGGCAAATTCATGAAAGCCAGACAAGAGACTGTGATTTGTTTTAACAAAGTATTTTTCCCTCAATAATTATACCATAATACCTTCATACTTAAGGCCTATTATGCCAATGACAGCTCTTCCTGCCCTCACTAATCTAATCCTGCGAGAGCACATCAGTTGAGAATGAACTCTTTTGAAGCGAGGAGATTTAAAAATAATACAGTGGACTCAGTAAAAAGTCCTTACGTATGCAGAGTGGCAATCGGTAGAAACACAGTTGGGGTGTTGAGTACAGTAGATGCTTTAGCGTGACGCTTCCTGTCCCATCGAGCGCACGTAGCTCGTGATCACTGCTGTGAAGAGATTAGGCCAGTCTACTCCTTAATCACTCTGACTTGAGATGAAAGGGGTTAAAGTCGGATTAGGATTAATGTGTCTTGGTAGAACAGGTGATAATCCTTTAAATTAGCCATGTAGCACAGGCGGGCCTCTTTTTCATCTCAACACCTGACTTACGGGTTGAAATATAGAGAGCTCAGATACAGGAAAGTAGCGCTGTTGTTGCCCTGATTAGTTGTCTTCCTTCACCCTGACCACTCAGATAGCAGGCAGTGCTCTAATGCATCAGCAAGATGACTTCATTTGCATGCAGGCGATGTTTTTCGAGTGTGGCTGAGTCAAACAGCTGTGCTCTCTGCTTCCTTTGAGACGAGGGTTATGTAAAGCGCACTTTTATGATTCGACATCCTTTATTAACAGGTGGCTAACAGGATATCCTCGGGCAAGGTACGGCAAACGCTTTGAGAGAATTACGGCAACCTGGTGCTATTGATACGCATCATGTAGCGGCTCGGTAACTGATCTAGCGGAATAGGGAAGTCGCAGGGGGGGTTTGACTCCACTCCAAGGACAGAAATGCTCCAGTCCATTCCTATCAGACTCTTCACACATGCTGCCTCTCACCCCCATCAGCTTCCTCCCCTGCTGTCAATCCTCCTTGTCTTCTGTTTGACTTTTCTACTCCAATCATCTTCATCCCACTCCAGCTCAAGCTCCTGTCAGCTAAGAGTCTGCAAGAAAAGAGTCCCGGGAAAAATACACCTGGGACAAAATGACTCTAAGTCAACTCTAAGGCTGTAACACAAAACCCAGGACTGTCCATACACCTGTCAAAAGATGGCTAATTAGCATTTTTGGGCCAGGAGTAGCAGTGGTGCTGAAACTGCTCCCCACAGAGCTGCTGTCTGCTACCACAGCTACCAGTTTGGCCAGTGGGTCTGCTCCAGTCCCAGCCATCTGGCTAGCCTGCTAACATCCGATCCCTCTCCCCGACTGGTCAGCCGAAGAAACAAACACAACCTTAAATAAGGTCAGGACGCGCTAAAGTAGCCCAGAAGAGCGAGAGCAGTGGATTAAAACTGAGGAGGGACGGGATGTGACAGATAAACTAATTGTTGAGAGCTAAAGTAAGAGAGGAACCGTAAGACAGAGAGGACACTCCTTCCTTTAAGCGACCACCCTCTGTGAGGCTCAGTGACTGATGAATCCGCCTGTCTGTGTTTCCACACTGTATGTGTGTGTGTGTGTGTGTGTGTGTGTGTGGGCGCGCGTGTGTGTAGGAGAGAGAGTACAGCATGTAAGCATGCGTGCACGCATGAATACAATCTCGCGTTTCTCAAACAGATCATGACAGCTCACAGCCGGAAGGAAAGCTACATTTCACCCACAATTCAGCAGTGATTCGTAGATCCACAGCGGGACGTCCGGGATAGATGGTTATTTGGAAGGTCATTAGAACTGCGGTTGATAACGCACAGAAGAAAGGTTTCCACTCAAGTATGAAACCTGTGAAATATTTACATTCATATTACTGTGACGCTGTAAAGAATATGATTGCACTTTATTTCTTGATGTAAGATGCGGGGGAAAAAATGGTGAATCACACGCCCCGCTGAGCTTTTCCATCCCAGCACGATATCAGACTCTTTATTTTGAATCCCAGCTCTGCAGTTCACCTGCTTAGTGTCGGAAAGCCTTAGGCAGACAAAAATATTTCAATTTGGGGCAGGTTGATAAGTTAAACATGTTTCTTAGCCTGATGACGGTGATGTAAATAAATAGGCTTGATGTGCAGGATGTCCTCTGGTGTAATCTGTGCAACAAATAACAGGCTTTAAAAAAAAAGAATGGTTTTAAATCCACTGGAGGTTCAACAATGCAAACAAATCTGTATCTGAATGCATAAAAGTGCCATCTGCTTTAATACTCTCGCTAATCTAATTGGGCAGATTTTAAAAAGTTAAAAGTTTTAAAGGTAAAGGCTTTGCCTTTGCAAAGAACACACCGCTGATACACTCACCTGATACAGTGTAAGTGAATGCAAATTTAAGTGAGAATCCACCGTGCAGCAGAGAGCAAGCAGTGCAAACATCAGCAGTTTTGAGAGTAGGTTACTCTCTTTCTCTGACCCTCATTCTTTCTTGACTCTCAGTCTCTCCATCTCTGTCTCGCACTCTTCTTCCCCCTCCGTGGCCCGGCCAGGACTTCTCTGTCCTTCATCCTCATTCTATTTCATGCCTCGTCCTTCCCTTGCTCAGTCCTCATCCATCACCACTCGCACCCTGCACTTCGCACTACCTCCCCACCCCCACCCTTTCAGTACACAGCTTGGCCAGATACAGATGCAGCCTTCAGTTAGCCTCAGCGCTGACACACTCCTCTGTGACTCATCACTTCATCTGACTCGATTTAGCATTCATCACATCACAACATCTCTATCACCGTCCAGCTACCGGCTGAAACGCACTGGAAAAACAGAGGCCTGTTTTTGCCAGATCAAAATCTGTGTTGTAATAATCCAATATTACGATGCTGTTATGATGATGCTTCTAGTGAAAAAGGCTCATTTTCTGGATTTATTCTTAGTTGAATTCAATCATTTCATGAGCCTGGACATGACTCATGATAAAGAGCTACTCAGAGTGGTAGAGTTAAATGGTGGTTATAAACCAGCCCTTTGTCACTCTCAGTGCATCAACCATTTTATCAAAGCTGCTGGCGTCTCCAAATTAAACACAAGGTGACCTTTGGCCTGTCATTTCCAGCTTGTTGCTAATGGATGTTTGTAAAGAACCCCTTACATCACACTTAGATCATGTTTAACTCACCGGATTGTAAAAGGCAAAACGTTATTAAGAGGTTTACCTTTTCAACGCTAAGTCTAATCCTAAGCAAACGCAAATTTAAATAATATTTCAAAATTTGCACTTATGGATGATTGCAAAGGAGTGATGCATGACATTTACACAACTCTAAGTAAACATCATTTTCAGGTTCAATGTTCTATTTCAAACCACAGTCAATCCTAACTGTAAGCAAATAGTCTTTAGTGACCAAAACTGAAACACAAAATTATCTAAAAGGCGACTTTACCACACCCACTGAACCTAACCATGAAAGTAAAACAAAAGAGGGGTATGAGAGAAAAATACACAAATCAGCAAATGTAAACACAGCAAAACAAAGTTCAGAATGTTTTGAACAGTTTCCAAACCACAGTTCCCTGGCTGACACTCTCCTGACTCACTCCACCACCTCCTCTCCGCCCGCCTGATGGTGGCTAGTTATCTCTTGGCATATAACAATGTGTCAAGGCCCAGCTGCCAAAGGACACCTTGTACAGAATTTGGAGATGGCAGCAGTGCTGACAGAACAGTAGTACTTCACACTCTGGGATAAACTTGATGGAAAATGGGAGGATGAATGGACACAAGAGAGGTAAACCATTGGTTCAGTGTGCTTGGAACAAGCTAGTGTGTAAGCTGTGTTGCCCAGTCGTAACACTAGAGCCACAATCTCTGACCAGGAAACAGATATAATGGATCAGTACTGACCTGTACAGATATATCAATATCAGCATGTAAGTCTTGTGAAAAAGGAGTTTTATCAGGACTCTGTGCAGTGCTGCAAAAACTAAGCACACAATTACTGTTTTCATACTGATTAACAGGATAAGTAGCTGCCAGGTGCTGCTAGTCACATGCATTTTATTAACTGATCGTCAGTGAGTGTGATCACCTCTATAAAAGCAGAAGTTTTGATGTTTTCTGGAGCATTTTAGCATGTTAAATGTTGAATTTCACAACAGTACGATTAGAAACAAGCATAAGTTGTTTGGAAGGAGAAAACCTTTTCTCTCCAAAAAGAACACAGTGATATTTTGGGAGGCAATATTGTATCGACACAGAGACACTAAATAATTTATTAAAGAAATAAAAATACTCTGGAAATACTGTAAACAAGAGGGCCCCTCTAGCTGAGCCAACACACTTAGCTTGTCAAAACTATCTCTTAATTCAGAGGAAGCTAATTGCTCAGTCACACAAATACAAACAGGGCAACGACCTCTTTGCATCTACACAAAAAAAAAAAAAAAAAGGTGACTCAGAGCTTGAGTGTGTTTTAGCTTTTGATTGCAAGGAGTCTGCGCAGGTCAACCTTTCAGATCCCAAACACAGGAGCAAATCGACAACAGACTAAAACACAAAAGCCCAGTTAAAGTTCAGATCTCAACCTGATTGAAATGCTGTGTTGAGACCTTAAGAGAGCTGTGGATAAACAAATGCTTGCAAAACCGAAGCAATGTTGCAAAGAGTGCGCCAAAATTCCTCAACAATGACGTGAGACACTGATAAAGTCAAATGTGAAGTTATTGAAGCTATAGCTGGTGCTACAAACTACATGGTAAAGCCCTGTGAGAAGTTATTTCACAGGGCTGTGCGTGTTAGCCGATGTGCACTGATACCAAATTTTTTTCTTATAGAGCATAATTTAGAAACGATGTCACTACATTGTGCGTCCAGCAGAGCAGATTTCACTCCACTGTTTCTATCAAGCAGACTATTTATAACAGCTGGCCACGGTTTTGTAGAGTCAAGTAGAGTCTTTAGAGTCAAATGCTAAAACTTTTCTTTTCAACGTATCTAACACACTGTACAGTATGTTTTTGCATATATACATACAGATATGTATGTATAGAATCAATAATCACACTATTATTCACTAAATCACAAATGCATTGGCCCCAAAGACACAATATCACTGTACCTGAGGCAGCCTGAACTGATCTTTAAGAAATGTGGCTTCTGGATTCCTTCAAACCAAACAATATAAGCCTCTTCTTTAAAGCACAGGGGCTTTAAAGGGGCTGAGATTTTGGATCCTGTTAAACCATCCAACAGAGTGGTTCAAACACAGTGAAGACCTGCTGCTTTGTCCTGTCCCCCTCACCACCAACCAGTCGTGCCAGATGGCTGCCCCTCCCTGAGTTTGGTTCTACCAGAGGGTTTTTCCTGTTAAAAGGGAGTTTTTCCTTCCCACTGTCGTTTGATTGTTGTGGTTTACCACAATTACCTTATAATACAAAGACCCTTGAGGCAACTGTTGTTGTGATTTGGTGCTATATAAATAAAATTGAATTGAGAAGAATTTTGTGATCCCTTTTTACAGCCACAATGTTTAATTCTAACATCCATGCTGTGAAGTAATAGCATTGTTTCTGTACAATTTTTTAAATTGAAATCAAAAGGCCTTTATGCCTGTATATTCCTGTTTAAACATCTGGAGCAGCACTTCTGTCCAGCAAACAGCTTTAAATAACTGCAGTGTTTGAAATATAACAACGACTTCCATTTTGGGTCAGTCTTAGGGTTTACAGGTGCCAGAAAACATGAATACTAGAAGACCGTGTTTCAGGCCTGCCAAAAGCCCAGTAGACTTCTGCCCTTCCCAGCTAAGTAGGCCTAGCATGAGAACCGTTGGATGTGGTTGAAGAAAAAGACCAGGAGATGATGTAATGTTGGGAAAAGCTGTGTTTTGAGAGTCCCAACTGCATCTTCCCACACTCCAGCACCTCTCAAATGGGCTGGGCATCCCTCAAAACTCCCCCCGAAGAGCACAACAGATGTGTGGATGCTCTGTGTGCATCAATCACCCATTGTCTTTCATCACACTCACTCCACACGGTGTGTGGTCCATGTGGAGATAAGCAAAATGACATCACGCAACAGAGCAAACAAGTACAATCTCATACTTTGTAAATTACATGTGTGCCAAATATAGTAAGAACAATTGCACAATAACAGGCACAATTATAAAACAACTAAGATTTTTCAAGTTGTAAAAAGGTTTTAGGACCTTTCTGGACACCACTTAGATCTACTAATCGATTTAAGTATTATCAACCACACTGCCTTGATAAAGCTACCAACTGCACAACAGTGTATAAATCTCTGTCTGGGCTTCATTACACACTCAAAATACACACTAAATTAGTCTGTATTATCAGTGGATTATGTGCTCATTAAAGTTGACACGAAATTTATTAACACTCAGGTAGAGCTGGGCGATAGAACGATAACGATATGTATCGCGATATAACTTTTACTCGATAGAGAAATTAAGCTATCGCGATAGACCTCGCCGCTCTTGTCCTCAAAAAAAAAAAAAAAAAAAAAAGGTCAGCCAATCCAAATTAAGTAGCGCAGAGCCGAACCAATCACAGCCGCAGCGTCACGTCGCGTGGCTTGTTACGTACAGCACAAGTGCCAAGCCGCACGTGTGTTTGTTTGGGAAGTAGCCAGCGGGTAATGGAGGAAATGAGTGTGCCGACTAGAAAAATCAACCGAGCGTGACCGAAGAGAAAAAAGATGATGGTTCCAACGCCGGAGACATTGTCGAACGGAAGAGCCATAGAAGTTCCGTAGTGTGAAGGTATTTCGGCTATTTCAAGTCTGACAAAAAATAGAGTAGCGTGCACTGTAAATTGTGCCGAAAGCAAGTCTGGAAATACAATAAACTGGAGCATGCGTCACACTGTGCGCCACTTATTGTTTCGGTGAAATGAATTTCTACAATACTGTTAATTCTACTCTCTGCAGTGTTTAAATGCTTACATATACACACAGTTACTGTCCCTCCACACATACGACTCGGTTCTGCTTCTATGCCCCAGCTTTGTTTACTTTTTCCCACCGAGGCTTCTAGACTTCTGATTGGCCAACATTTCGGCACGGTTAGGAATCTAGCGCCACCTGCTGCTTTGGCATGTTCATAGCAGCGTTTTCCTTCATTTCTGCCTTTATGTGTGGACGGGATTATTTTTTAAAACGAAAAATCTCAGTTTTCAAAAATACCCGTGTACGTGTGGACGTAGCCTGAGTCTCTGACTGGAAGCGCTAATTCGTCATTCGGCTTTTGTCAGACTAAAGTAACTGTTAAAACTGTTTGAAAAGCTCAGCTATACAACAAGGAGAGATTGAGAATTTCCTTTTAGTTCTCAGTTTATTTGATATTGACAAAAGTTAGTCAGTTTTGTCTGTTCTTCTGTAAAACAAACTAAGATTTATTTTTAGAATTAATGTTTTGTTTCTAAGTGGAATTGACAATTTAGTCTGTTTTGTTTGTTCTATTTTGAAACTTAAACGCTTTAGCGGCTGCCTTTTGTGTAGTTTGCAATATTTGCCTTTATTTATCTGAAAAAGTCTCATGTTCCTTAAGTACATCTACCCTGTTGAACTTATTATGGGAAATAAATATTTAAATAAAAACAAGCTGCTGATTATTTCACATTTTACTTGTGAGCAACGGCACATTTAAATCTTACAAATATAGTTATTTGGCTTATATCGTGATAGATATCGTTATCGCCTGAAATGAAAAAAACATATCGTGATATGAAAAAATCTCATATCGCCCAGCTCTACACTCAGGGATAAAAATCAAAGGTATGATAACTGGTGCTACAGAAATGTTCATTTTCACCTCCCACTTAGGAAGAGTGCTCCACAACAGGCTGTGAAGAAGTGGTGCTTGAGGCACGATTACTACAGTAAACGGCGCTCCACAAGAAGTGGATTTAGGAATAAAGAAAAGGGGATTTTCTCATCAGCCGCATTCGCCATTCAGGCATTTCTGTTAAGTTGGCTCTATCAGAAACCCTCTGAACCGGAGAGAAATGCGAGCTGAATAGAGGCAGAAAGGTGGGGAAGCCAATGCTTTCACACCGACATTCAAGCTGTCTGTCACACGCGCGCACACACTGATATCTGAGAATGCAAACTCGCACCTTACACCTCTCAAATCTGACAAGTGAATCCTGGCTGTAAAAGCTTTCAGTGTTAAGTGTTCGGTCTTCATCTCGCTGTAGCGATTAGCTGCTACTGAGGCATAAAGGGCTGCTTCTGAGCATGAAAGTTGTGACTGCCTGAACGACTTTGTGGAAATCGTCTTGACATCCCGGACATGACAGCACTGACACAGGGGGCTGAAGGCAGTAAGAATGTTCAGAGCTGTTTAAAGGAGAAAAAAAATACTTTCTGGTGCTCAGAGCGGATGATTAACACATTCACAGAGTCGTGACTGTTGGACACCTGGGAGCCGTTATGCCAGGTTATACTCCCGCGCAAAGGTGGATACACTGTATGTACCATTATGTGTGAAGTTTGGTTTGGATACACCAGAGGTAGAGTTGCACTGGAGGCATCTTTTTATGCAGATCCTCCTCAAAAGAGGATCACTGGCTTTGCAGCACTATCAAGCCATCCAGATGGTATACAGGGCAGCTCTGACAGTCCAGAACAAGCTCTCCAGTCGCTCTGCCAACCCCAAATCTCACTGACCTAAATCTGCTTGTCTCAAGCAGAGAAGTGAGCTGAAGAGTGGACACCTCCAAATTTCACATTTTTAAACAACGTATAATTAACTCTTGCAGCCTGAAACGAGTCTGCATGAAAACACAGACAGGCAGACAGACAGATCCAGATATTGCGTGAACAATACCATTTCATGACTAGTGTTATTGCATTGGTAGTATTTTTAACTGATTCCTCAAAGACACAGGCAAATATTTATCTTTAATATTTTTTAGGATGTTGAGTTTCAAACTATTTCCCGCAGCACATTCATTCCTTACATCATCACCCTTCTCCATGCTGTGTGAGAGGAGCAACGTGCATGCAAAATATTAAAAGAGGCTGCCTTTTAATGTTTTATTGGCACATACTGAGTCCTGGAATCAGTGAAACTAACATAAATAAGTTAAAGTATGTGCAAAACCCTAGAGGTGAAATGGAATAAACAAAAAGCATTTTTGCGCACAAATTACTTTGTCAGAAGTTTTTTATCCCATGCAGACTTTGGATTTTATGTAAAGCAGGACCCTGCCAACAGTTGACCGACTGTGCTGTAACAAAACTAGAAAATGCAAAAGATGATGTCAAGTTGCTACTTTATAACAAAGACTTAACATTTCTTTGTCCTGGAAAGAGTGTCTCAAAGTCAGCCAATAAAGCCATCACTGTCTATTTTCTGCAAGGTAAATTAAGATTTCTTAGATTGATTTGCTGGCTAAACCTAAATCAGCCATAAACTTCAGGTCCATTATGTGTAGGACGTTAATTCAGTTTTTAAACAGACTTGCTTCCTTCTGTAAGACTAATAAATGAACAGCATGTTGATTTGACAAATGTAGATACAAATTATAATGTGCCAAGGTCTGAAAATACTACAAATGGCCCAGTCAAGGAGAGTGCAGCGCGAACCTGTCAAGATATATTAGAAGCCTCCATCTTACCAGCACTGCCATCTGACAAACGCATGCCTGGCATGGCGCCCAGAGGAGAAGGAAAGACAACAGATGCCATCCAAAGCACACCATCCCTCCTCTACGAGCCTATCGAGGATACATTTTTAAAGAAAATGCACCCTAAGAGGAGACACCCAAACATGACTTCCCAAGTTTTGGCTTAGTCCTAGCTCTACATACACTTAATTTACACAACGAATGTTTAGGATCTTTTCACCAATATCAGAAGATGTGATTTAGTATTTTTTTTGTCACCTACCTCCTCCTCATCATCAGAGCCAAAAGAAGGTTTCTAAGAGCATTATTAGGAGCTACTACAAGGCAACTTCAAAGGAGTATTTCAGCACAGTTTGGTGGGTGGAGACTGTGTAAATTAAACCTCATGGCGTGGTTGTTAGGCTGCCCCACAAAGTTCAAAAGGTAAAAACATACTTGTGCATGCTCCTGTGACTTTGTGAGTTTGGTCTAATGTTTGACAAACTGAAGAGGCAAACGGTCAATCAGAGAATGCGCGAGAACTTAAAGAAATCTCTCGATTGTTATGTTGCACACCAAATTAAATGGCTCTTTATGATGCTCTCATTGTCCATCCAAAATGTTCTGTCTTGCAACAAAAACAATCATGATGGTATGCCAGCTCTAGCACCTCCACCACAAAATAGGCAGATTTCGAGTACAAAACACAGACGTCATCCTGGCTGCCGAAAATCATTTAACACCCCCCCACCCACTGAAATATAGAGTACTCTCAAATTGGAAATAGTGAGGAACTGAACATCTTCATTCAGCTGCAGCAATCCTGTGCAAATTAAGAGAGCCAATGTGCAATTACTACCCCAATAGCCAGTTCAATAGTCACAGTCGCACAGCCCTGGCTGTCACTTCTCAACAGAAGCCGTGTACGGACATCTGCAAAGACAGGGCAGATGAAGCAGGAGGGTCATTTTTTAAAAGCCCTGCGGGCTAACATGAGGCAGTTAATACATACTGAGAGATGAAAACCACCACTGGAGAAACCTTATCGATGTGTTTGACAGTAGCATCTGGGCTGATATTGACTGATTATTGATCGAAGCCCCTTTCCCACAGACATTCAAAGCATTGCTTCAAAACGCACACAAAGGAGGAAAAACATAAGGTGTAATTGCACCTCAAAAGGACACAGTCTCCAAAGCCAACACAATGCAAATAGAGGAATTGATTATCAAGGAGGCATACTGTGCAAATGAATGTAGTGCAGCTACAGCCGTGGTGGTTTTAACACAAGATCACCGCGATCAGTGCTGCCCGTCAGCTAACCCAGCAACAAAACCCTTGCAAGACAGATGGAGATACTGTGTAGTAGGCACTGTAGTACAAATAAAGTGCTTTTTCAGCGGACGGTGGAAAGCACACACACACAGTGCCTCCTGCTGGGTAGCAGCTGAAACCCCCTCCCTGATGTACCAGCCTCACAGAGCACAGAGAGAGAGAGGCTGAGCTACCCTGGGACAAACATGCCTTTCGCTGTGTAATTGATATCACTATTCACGTTTGCATCTTTTCTGCAGGTTAATGCAGAGGAGAAAATGTAGTGCAGCTACTGCAGGCGTTACCCTATATATCTCCTTTGCTGTGCATCACTCAATCTTGTCCCCTTCCTCAACGTCGGGACCCCCGACACGCGTACACTGCCACGTTCACGCCGTGCTGTCAGTACGCTCACTGCTCACCTCTGAGCCACGAGGTTTTTTCTCCAAACAGGAGACCGAAGCTCACCAAATGGCGCGTGAAATAAAATAGTGACACACGCCCCAATGAAAGCTAATAAGACATCACATTACAGAGATGAGAAACTATATCATTACCATGGCAACTGTGAGGCGCGCACAGCCAGAGGGCTGGCTGGGTGACAAGAAAAGAAAGGGTGGAGGAGAAAAGGATGGAGCAAGGCAAACGGGGGGGAAAAAGAGATTTGTTAAAAATAAAAAAAAAGTATGAATGAGGCAGAGGAATATTGACAGAGTCTGCTTCTCCTCAGTGTTTAAAAGACGGCATTAGCAGACTCTGTCACATGATATTGCTCCAGTTCACCATTTCTCCTTGACGCTGTCAGTGCTAACCCTCTAATTAGTGCAGAGCATAATTCCACTATAAACCACTGCTATTTTCAAGCAACTTCCTGATGAGTGGCAGGATTAATTGTTGTGCTGGGCTCATATGACTCCCTCAGTGAAGCTCTCACTGGACCAGAAGCAAGGACTACATGTGCGAGCAAATGTCACAGTGAGGGAGAAAAGCGACACATCCTTTACATCTCATCTTTTTAGTAATTGGACCGCGTTCATGAGCCGATGACACATTAAAAAACCCCATCTGTGTTCCAACATTTGCTTCATTCATTATCTTATTCAAATGTGTCAAGAATAGTCTTTTAAAGAGCGCGCTGAGCAAGATTCTGGGGTGCTGAAACTGCAGTAATGTAGCGTAATTTCGTGCATGGTGCCCGTGAAGAAACGCCGACTGAGCGTCTGTGAAATCCCAGCCTTTCAGTGGCAGCTGCAAGCAGCCTGAGCGAGCGAAGGGGCTGCAGTGTGGACTGCGTAATTTTGAGCATCTGGAGCAGCAGGCAGTGCAACGCTACCTACAACACACTAGAACAGAGCACCACTGCCAAACCGCCACCATGTTTATTTTTAAACCAGCTGGTAAAGGAACAGGGGGGTGGATAAGGTAGCCAAGTCATTCACCGGCTTAACAATAAGTGGAAAAGGGGAGGAAGGTGAGAATCAGTGTGAAATGAACAAGTGAAAGAGGGTGGGGGAAAAAAGGCTGAGGGTGAGGCTGGCTGCAAACACCCCAACATCCTTGCATCCAGTTCCAGGAAGCCAAAAACAATTGGGAGACTTTGAGATAGAGGAGGAAATAAAAAAAAGCCACAGATGAGGTGCACAGAGCGGATGCAGAGTACAGCACAGTGAAACTGAAAGAGTAAAAGGGAAATGTGAATAATTCATCAGCGTATTACAGTTTAATGACTTATCAAATTGCTGTAGCAAAAGACTCAGGGGCAAAGAGGCCGATATATTACATCACTGACCACTCAAAATCACAGCGTTGGATAGTAAAAAAAAAAAGAAAAGAAAATCCAAAGCACAGTTATTATTTAATTCACTGATATCATAAATAATTAAGCAGACTTTCTGGTGCCACATCGCTCTAGGGCGGCAGCACCACAGGGGCACCGCATGACACTTTACCCTCTGTGAGAGAGATGCAAAGCGCCGGCATTTAAAGTCGTTAACATGACAGACGGATGGATACGGAGGGGCCGGCAGGCGTGCGAGACGTCTGTCTCCGTGCGCTGCATTACCCCACGTCAACAGTCTCTCAGGCTAAAACAAATATGAGGCAGATGCAAATGAAGAAAAATGCTAAAAGGACTTGAGATAGGCAGCGCACCGTTTGATGCAAAGGAGTGTAATATATATGCAAAAATAAATAAATAACTAAAAATGTTTACGGTGCAGATAATGAATTTCAGATGAGGTCAGATTGTGTTAGTGTGAAGTGCTTTATTGGCAGAGTAATGAAATTCAATTAAGAATATGAATGGCACCAATGCAGAGAAATGTCATTCTGTATTGTGACAAACATCAGCGTGAATGTTCAGTCATTAGTTTTATTCTGCAGATAACGCTTGATTAATTCGCCTGTAATAACTGGGACGTTTCCTCGGAGATTCCATATGACTGAACACAAAGTCTGAATTTCTAAAAGTTCAAGCTGCACAAAAGGAATTTTAAAGAATAATAAATGTATAAATGTTTGCAGGATTACTTAAAAATAATAATATTCCTGTATCGTTGTACGGTCACAACTTAAGGAAAGAGGTTAATCCAAGCATCAAGTGGTGTGTAACTGTAAGAAAAAGGTCCTCGTGATCTTCTCGCCACATACGCTGGAGTGTAAAGCTATTGCTGAAACGATTTTCACATTGCATCATCAAGTGAGCAAAATTGCCCATGCTGATATGAGCCGCAGAGAATAGCTGTACTGTACACTTCTCTCAGTGGCTCTAAATTAAATTCCTTGTTTGCATCAGCTTTTTGATCATCCTGCTCAGCATGTTGCCATCTACTCCTGCGTGCATGTGCTTCCAGGAAAACAAGACATAGGTTTAGGATACAATACAAGATACCATGGAAGAAATCTTTAGGAGCATTCTGCTACAAGATATCAGCTATTATTGTACAGTCACATTAGAGAGAAAAACCTCCTTGCAACGAGGGAAAAATTAGTGGTTGCTTTGTGATTTATTTATTTTTTCTCCAAAAGTAATTTAGAAACCCAGACCGATTGCCAACACGTTGCTATCCCTCTGACTTTGTGTCAGTGACTGCACCGGGTTTACTTGCAATAGGGGACTCAACTCAACTGTTTACCAACTGGTTGGATTCTGCTTATATTCCTGAATGAACGGTGGGGAACTACGGCATTTTGTAGTTACATTATTCACCGTTGAGGAATTTCTGAATGGGTGGGATGCTGACTGTAAGTCATTAATGTGAATTTATTTGTGCATGCAGACAACAACAGATTTTTTGATTGCACATTTATCACAGTTATTCATATATTATCATGAAAAGATTGTGTGTAATTGAAAACTTGACCTCCTTCAATTATAAAGTGATAGTAGACAGACTCCATCTTTTTGCCATATTATCGCTGTTACTTGGCAGCTGATTGCGAGTGGTCGCAGACTTGGTCTCCGTCTTTGAGGCAACCACTTCGAGCTCACTACATATGATTGCAGTAATTTTGGTTGTGCCACAGTCTCCAACCAGTTTTCCCTCGTGTTACTTTAGGATAAATATCTTCACAGCAAATCCTCAACTTACAGGAAAGCTGCCTCTTCTTGGGGAGAAGCTTGGGTTTGGGAGGATGACAACTACTTTTAAGAATAGACTTAAAGCTTTCCCTTCCCACGATGCACTTGTTTCTCCTTCACTCACCTCCAGTATTAATTTCAATTTCAATTTTTATCACCATTTTGACAACAACAAAAACAAGATGATAACTACATAAAAACTAACGCACAAGGAAAAAATAACTCTGACAAAATGTAATGATACTTTTGTCAATTAATAAAAACAAGATGAGAATAGTCTGAGGAAATGAAACCCAATCAGAGTTAATTAGGTGGTTTGGAAAGGTGGGACCAAGTGATGAGCCAGTAAGAAGTAGTTTCCTTTTACAGTAAGTTTACACATTCGATCTGCACAGCACAGCTTTTATTTGGGAAACAGTACAACTGGCTTCCATGCTCCAAGAGAAGACGAGACATATGGAGACATCTCGCATTTGATGTCAAGGAAATAAGATGTTTTGTTAACAGCGTGGAGAAACTCTTTACCGGTAAAAGCATGACAAACGTTTACACTTTATCTTTTAGTCAACTCAATCAACTTTAGATTTAGTCTACAATTATCTTTTGATATTTAATAAGCTGACACTACACAAAATCTAAAAGAATTTAGATGCTTAAATTGTGACTAAAACTGAATCTAAATTTGCTGTCAAAATTAGCACTGCTCACCTCTTTCAGCTCCCCATGTGTTTAAACACCAATCAGCAGTTATTATCACTGCCTCTCGTCCACATCATATTTTTTGTCCGTCCCGTTATTCCTGCTCACAGCACAGGGCTGCCCCTCCCTAAGCTTGGTTCTGCCGGTGGTTTCTTCCAGTTAAAAGGAGTTTTTCCTTCCCACTATCGCTAAGTGCTTGCTTGTAGGGGGTCACCTGAGTGTTGGGGTTTTCTCTGTATTATTGTAGGGACTTTTCCTTACAATATAAAGCGCCCTGAGGTGACTGTTGTTGTGATTTGTCACTATATAAATTAAATTGAATTGAAAATTGCCAGCCATTCAAAAAATCAGTTTTTAAACATTTGCAACCTTCTAAAACAGCCAAACAAATCACACAAAATGATGTGGTCTCAGTATGACTTCCATACAGTATATATACTGTGTGAAAGCAAAGAAAAGCGTCTGGACTTCTTTAAGTTGCTTGAAGACGTTTCACCTCTCATCCGAGAAGCTTCTTCAGTTCTAAGGTCAAATGGTGGGGAGTCCCAGATTTAAACCTAGTGGGAGTGACCCCCCACAGAGGGACAAAAGGACCCCCTGACCCCCTTTGTCCCTCAGCGGGGGGACTACAATGACCTGGATGACTGAGAACCTTCACAGACATAATACTGTGTCAAAGTACACAGTCCTCTGTCATAGACGCATTCACTATGGCATAACACAAAAGAAGCAATCATAGTAACAGAAAACTTCAAACATGATTTATAAGAGTGTGCAAATGAATTTTACTGTGCTGCTTTCCAGCTTCCAGCTGCAGCGCATCACTACGGCATCTGAGCACTTTACTTTAAAATATTTTAATGCTAATGCCCTTTAAAAGAACCTTAATGAAATATATTGTGCTACAAGATTTATTCTCTAAAAAACTGTGTGAATGTTGTTGCTTAAAGGGAAGTCAGATCATCAGGTCCTCATTTTAGTTCTCAGGTCAGGTGCGCTTTAGAGTTTGTTGTAAATAAACAAAGTGCCTGTTTACATTCAGAGTTACTCACCAAAATGCTTTTTGTATATCCTCGAGACCCTGAATTTGCGTTCTTCCGCTTACAATGAATCATTTACACAGACAATTTCTTTGAAACCCACATGTTTACTTGTAAGCGGTCTTCACTAGCTCACTGCTGAATGGTCACCACCTGTAGATCAATGGGAAAATGTCAAATGACTATCAGGAAGCTATTCCACTGTGTTTGTGTACATGCACATATTAGAGCAAACACCGTGTGGGCTCTCACAGAAAATGCCGCCCATTGTGCTACCAGTGGGCAAAAACACAGCAGAGTTTAAGTCGAAGTGTGTGAAACTGGCCCGTGTGACCTAAACTCAAGAGCAGATTCGAATTAGACGGAGCCAAATCCCAGAAATCTGCATCATTTTGAATAGTAAAAACCATGCACACGTGCAGGTTTATATGCATACAGATAGGAATCCTGCAACTGAGAGCTTTAAGTTAAAAACTTCAAGATGGGCTTCCAGGAAAAAAAAGGTCCCGCACTTCATCAATAATTCATGCGCTCGGTTATTTACTTTAGCCGGGTTGCAAGCTCCAGTTCATTTTTCCTACAGAAATGTATTAGGCTGTGTGTAAGAGGCGGGAAAAGGAGGTAAAAGCGTAGGGGAAAGTGCAAGGTGAATAAGAATAAGATACTGACCATTTCTAAGACAAAATACTGCATTTTATCATTCGGGGGGTTCAGTGAAGCACCGATTCTGCTAAGCAGACTCCAGCTGTGTATGTGCTCCTACCCTGGATCCAAGCAAGGCTTTACAATAACACGCTATTTTCTGATGTATGTACCATAAAATTATGAGGTCCTTACATCATAATACGATGAGTGATGTTACTGCCCAGAAGTCACATTACGTGTCTTTTGTGGCGAGAGAAAGATGTGACACGGAGAGAAGCATCGACGGTATATTTATGAGGCGGGTAAGAGAGTGAGCAGCGTGTAGGTGAGCCAGCAGCCTGAGATCGAGGAGAAAAAGCTTTTTTAAACACTTGACTGGAGCCGAGAGTATTCTGCCATGTTTAAGGGTCATCTCAACCAGACCCCTGTTTTGTACTGGTGTCATCACTCTCCATTTCACACAGCCTGTCATCCCTTGGCATGCTGTGACTCTGTGTTTGAACAACGTGCGGCCCCGTGATCCGAGCGGCTGAGCGTGATGTTCTCGTGCATGGCCGAATATACAGAAAGTCAGAGAATTAAATGTATGAGTAGTCACTGGGCTCCCTTTTAGTGCTGGCATAAGGCAAGATGATTCACGCCAGTAGTGTCAGGAACAAAGCAATTTTCTTCTTGGCCTGCACTCTGGATAAAGTGACACAGCTTGGGAAGTATTTATTCTGTGTCATTTTGGCTCCGAATACAGCATCGGATTTTACCTATGCTTTCAATAACAAAGACCACATCTCATCAAGTCATGGGACAGAGCATCTATTCAGAAGGACTTTCTATGTTAATGAAAGACAAAGCAAAAGGCCAAGACTGCTGAATCCATGGCATTTAGGCTAACGTGGATCATATATGCCTACTTTATGTGAACAGAAATTTTAAAAAGGGCAATGTCACTATCATTTTATTCAAATTTAGAGAGTTTTCTAGTCTTTTTTTTTTTTAAAAACCCAGCTCATTTCTCTTCAAGTGGATCAGCAGAAAATGGACCAAGCTGATGTTACTTTTATGTGATGAATGCATTTGGAAGAAGACTCAGTTCTTAATTGGGACTCAAACAAGTTGGAAATCAGAGAAAAGCTTTCAGGTTCTGCAGTTCGCTGTATTTTTCATTCCATATCAAAGACAGCACACATGTGGAGAAGTGTTGCAGTTTCTTTCCCAGACCAAAACTACTCCCAATGCAGCATTTGTGCTCTTCTTACTAGTGGCCACACAGTTCTGTCTATTTTTGAGCCAATAGCATGTTATCTGTCACACGAAAGTTTTCAGATCTAGAATTCAATGGCAAAAGGTGAAGCAAACTCAGAGCCCGTTGTGCTCACAATTCACAGGGTAAGTGGACCATGACGCAGGCTGGAACTGGAATCACCTCTGTGGCAGTAAAGCTCTTAATTTACCAACTTCATGCTCAAACACTCACTGGTGCATTTTAGCATCAGCACTGAAAAAAAGCAGACTGTAATGAAAAGCTACATAAAATTTTAGATGGGTGTTAGTTGAACATTTGATAACAGAATTATCTCATGACTGTGGTTCAGGAGATAGAGTGGGTTGTCCACCTACCAGAAGGCCAGTGGCTCAATCCCCAGCTCCTCCAGTCCGCGTAGCATCCTGAATTTCCCCCAAGGCATCCATCAAAGGGTGAGTGCATCCATGATAGAAAAGCCTTTAAAGGCATAGAATAAAGCGTGCGCGCGTGTGTGTGTGTGTGTGTAAGCTATGAAAGTGCCAGTCTCTTTACCAATTCACATTAAGGCGCAATGATTTGGAA
Source organism: Rhamphochromis longiceps (assembly GCF_057381845.1). Classification (NCBI taxonomy): domain Eukaryota; kingdom Metazoa; phylum Chordata; class Actinopteri; order Cichliformes; family Cichlidae; genus Rhamphochromis; species Rhamphochromis longiceps. The sequence continues at coordinate 8,942,017 of NC_140568.1, read as the reverse complement.
GAACCCTTTTCAATGAGATAAGTCAGTTGAGGAAATGCAGGCACGTGAAACTGGAATCACAAACCAGCTCCATTTGGAACCAAACTGTCCATTTCAGTGGAGGTAAACGCCTCCAGGCTTATTAATTCCTTTCATCAATGCTGGCATTGTTTTTCTGACAGTTCCACATTGCAAAACAATTACACCAAAAAAGAAAATGAAACAGCTGAGCAGATCCTAACAATCTCTGGAGGGCCTACGTTTTTCCTCCTTCTTGATCCGGAATCAATAAAGAAGAAGATCTATAAGCAGAATCAATAATGGCACTCATATAAAAAAAATCTTATCAATATCCATCACATGCAGGGACCAAGAAATACCACCTCTTGGCCTCCTTTTCTTGAAGATGTGCCCAGCTTAATTTACTGGGAAGAAACACCAGCTTAGATCTGAGGGTACACTGGGTGAACGCCAAGAGGAACTGGAGGGCGGTGATGGCAGAAAAGAATATCTGGTTGCTCTTATGCTCCCGCTGATCCATGTGAACCAAATCCAGGATAAGTGATGTGAAAATGAATGGATGGATGTTGTGCCATTCATGAAATGTGTACTGTTTGTAGACAGAGGAGAGCCACCCAGAGCAACAAACAGCCAGGACTGACTTTAAGAGAACAAGAATGAAGAGAAAGGGACTTCTGTCACGCCGAGCTGCTGTGATCTAATCCTTGACGGCGAGGACCTGTGCTCCACAGATAACCTGCACTGACACTACATACCTCACTGCTGGCCGTAGACTGATTTCTGTCCGCCCTCCAAATAAATACGTAAGTGAAGAGCAAAACGAATCGGCTCTGGGCTTTCTAAGCGAAAGCATGCTGAGTAAATTAATACACGATTAGAAGGTGAATGGCTGTGACCAAACAGCAGGTATGTTGCATTAAAAGTTCTGCGCAGTCCGTGTCTATGACCTAATGCTCCTTAACTACCATTCCTCCACTGTGAGGAACTTCATTATGACTGGAAACAATTAGTGGGAGCAACGTATGTAATGGGCTCTCAGCTTCCAACGGCACAGTCAATAGCCTGGAAATGGAAACTCTGCTCTAATCACTAATGAGAAAATTGTGGAGGGGCAAGAGGGAGGGAGAGCATCACTGGGGAGTGGGGATAAGATGAAAAAGCAGCAAGACACTAGCGCTGGGCGCACGATAAAGGTAGTCTAATGTTAGACTATGAAATAAGAGCTCAATCTCGCTTTCATCGTCATCAACATGGATCCTAAATCATAAGCAGATTTACAGTTTATCAGAAAGATAATCAGTTGACTTATTGCTCTGTAGCTGATACATTTACTGCCTGTTTTGTAATTGACCCAAGCCTGGGAAAGGGTGTCACAGAAATCACACTGGCAATCAGCACAGTAATGGATTAGGCCAACTGCATATCAATAACAGGGACCGGCTCCTAGCAGCCAGAAGGAGCAGCCAAAAAGAAACAAGAGGGAACGCTTCATAAAGCCCAGTCAGCACCTGTGGTAGGGGCTACAAAAAGCTAGAGCTAATGTGTGCAGTTCACAGGAATTCCTCCGTGTTTCTGTTTTAATGATAGTCTAAACTCTATTTCCCTCCCTCTCATCTCGACAGAAATCAATGTTAAGGAAACGCTCAAGTTTCCACACAGCAATAGCAATTTCTGCCCAGACGGCTACATAGCAAAGAGGTGTTTTATGGTGGTAATGCCATTGCACCACAGGCCATGATTGGAAATTTAATAAGCAGGCCTGGGAAATAGCCCTGTGCTCTTTCGGGCTCCCTGTACCTTTCTCGTCGTCTCTCAGCTACAAGGTTTATAAAAACCAGAAGCCTCTACACCAGTAAATTAAACTCTCTGCTTGTGGGACACAAGCTGAAGAAGAAAAAAAAAAACAGCTCCTTTGAAATCAATGCAATCATTGAGGTTTTTTATGAGCTCAATACATTTATACCGCTGTGAAATGCTATGAAAATAAATGGCGGGTCTTCGATTTGGTTCATTTGCACGGTGCTTGCAGAGATGTTATTCGCATTGGTCTTGACTCCCATATACCTTCACATCCTGTTTCACTAGCAATACGATAGTGAATTATTGATGTTAGCACCATGCCTCCCTTCCTCCCCTCCCAAGTCCCTTCCACGCCAGCCCTCTGCAAGGATCTCCGAGCTTGACTGAGTCTCCCAGGAGCACTCACTGCACACAATTCCAGTGACAATATCCAATAAAGCGAGACAGGGGGAGGGGTGAGATGCACCCTGACATTTAAATCAATTGCTTTCTTTCAACAACTCTATGATTTTTAATCCATCTTTATTACTATCCTCACTGCAATATCTAAAGCAACATACAGGTTTCTATCATGACTGGGAGAAACACCAACAAATGAATGAATTTCTCAATATCTGTCCTGGTATTTGAGCACATCTGGCAGAAATTGGCACCCTGACATTAATAGAGCTTAATGCGGTAATGCTCCTTGTGTTGAAATTCAAACAGAGCTCCAGCTCGGAGTGCCAGTTGTTTGTAAATGTCTCACACCGAGATCTCTATCTGCATACACCGTGTTTAACAGTGTGTGCAAAGAAAAGGCACAGATGTGTGTGAATTCCCAAGGTCTCTGAATGCATGTTTTATCACTCGCAAGCCTCAGAGAGGTTGTGGAGGTGGGGGGGCTGCCACCTTGAGCAGAAAGAAGCCGTATCGGCTGCATTGTGTGGAAAATCTACAATATAATATAATATGCATCAGCAGGGATGATGAGACAGAGTACCGGGCTGTGGTTGACTCCTTTGTCACGTGGTGTGAGCAGAATCATCTGCAGCTCAACGTGGCAAAGACCAAGGAACTGATCGTGGACTTCAGGAAGACCAGGAAACACTTGACCCCTGTTTCAATCCAGGGGGTCAGTGTTGACATTGTGGAGGACTATAAATACCTTGGAGTACACATTGACAATAAACTGGACTGGGCTAAAAACACCACAGCACTTTACAGGAAGGGCCAGAGTCGTCTCTATTTTTTGAGGCGACTGAGGTCCTTCAACATCTGCCAGAAAATGCTGAGGATTTTCTATGAGTCTGCTGTGGCCAGTGCGATCCTCTATGCTGTTGCATGCTGGGGGAGCAGGCTGAGGGTCGCAGATGCCAACAGACTTAATAAACTGATCCGTAAGGCCAGCAATGTTGTGGGGATGGAGCTGGACTCCCTCAAGGTGGTGTCGGAGAGGCGGATGCTGTCCAAGATAAAGACAATGTTGGATAACACCTCCCACCCACTCCATGACATGTTGGTCAGTCACAGGAGCTCGTTCAGTGAGAGACTGAGATTACCGAAAAGCACCACTGAACGACACAGGAAATCATTCCTGCCTGTGGCCATCTCCCTGTACAACGCATCCACTTAACACACTGTTTGCTGCTACAACTACACATGTTTCTTTTCCAACTATTTATTTATAAGTGACTTATGTATGTATGTATGTATGTATGTATGTATGTATGTATGTATATATATGTATATATTGTACTATTCTTAGTTAGCGTATTGTCTGTCTTGTCTTAATGTTGGTTTAAAATGGAGCACTGTAACAAAAAATAATTTCCCCCAGGGATCAATAAAGTATTCTGATTCTGATTCTGATTCTGATATAACCTGTGTGATTTATGCCAAGTATTCAACAAATGTTCGCATTTCTTCAGTTAGTTAAAAAGAGATATTACTGGACACCACTGCAGGCCGGAAATCTATCCACTGGAGTTTAGTGTCTGTATTTAACTCCAGCAGTTTTACTGTGGATTACTGACAGATCCACTAATCCCACCACATCACTCAACATAATACAGGTCTGATCTTTCACGTTAAAAAAAGGATCACTCAACACTGAGAGGCGATAGACTGTATATCCTACTCATAGCCTAGCTTGGGGCTAATCAATGCACATAACGCATATCAGTGTTAGGAATATGTTTATTTTGTGAGGCATTTCCCGCTTGTGTTTTTGTCTGGTCCCTGTTATAAATACACAACAGGCCTAGGCTTAATCTATCTATTGTGCTGATTGGCAATGTAATATCTATCTCGGCTCAGGCCACTTATAATGCAGGCGGTAAATGTACGTTATTCATAAGGAGAGAGCGAGACGTGTAAAAAGTCAGACAGCTCTTGATTTGAGGGCTCTTACTAAAATGTCTGACTTGCTCTCGTTTTAGCAACTCAGCAATATCCTATTCTGTGGTCTACTCAAGCCATCTCAAACCCTCAATGATAGGTATCAAAAGCCTGTGCAAACAGCTTAATCTGATTTCCAGTGTTACTGAAATACGACCAAGAGTCAGGCTACACGATGTATGTAAATCATGTCAGTGAGTAACAAAGAGTCCAAACCAAAATCCCTATCTATAGCTGGTTTAATTTATTATTCATACGTCTCTTTTTTTTTTTTTTTAACTCTTTATTTTGTACTTTTTCCTTTGTATTACATACGGACAAGACAATAATAATAATAACACAACAACAAATACACAAAAAAAAAAAAAAAAAAAAAAAAAACCACGAGAGGTCCCGCCCTATAAGGCTGACTGAGACTTATAAATTATCCATTTTGTCCACTGTTTTCGGTGTTTATCAGATTTCAGTCTCAGAGTGTAAGTCATTTTTTCCATTGTATATATGTCCTCGATTACGTCCATCCAGTCTTCCAGTTTTAAAGGATCGCTTTTCAGCCAATTTTTTGTTATCACCTTTTTGCTTGACAACAACATAATCTTAAACAAATACCAGTCCTCCTTTTTTACATTTTCCCATATTCCAAAATACATTACTCGTGCCTCACACAGTACTTCATACCCCAGCACCTTCGTCATTGTTGCCGCGATTCTTTCCCAATATGATTTAATATATTTACACTTCCAAAACACATGTGAGTGATTGGCGTTCCAGTCTCCACATAATCTCCAGCATTGTTGGGGTGTTTTCAACTGCTTGCTTTTGATATACGGAGTAATAAAAAACCTAATCACATTTTTCCAGCCATATTCTCTCCATCGTCTAGAGCTAGTGGAGTTATGCTGTGTGAGACATAAGGATCGCCAATCATCCTCTGACAACTCAATTTGTAGTTCCGATTCCCACTTTTGTTTAATATATAATGTTTCATTCCTATTCGAATTTTGTAGGCCATCATATAATTTCGACAGAATTCCTGATGGAAGATTTTTATATGCACCTGTTATTGTTCCTATTATACGATTTCTTTCTCTCGAGAGCTTCTTTCTAATTTCTGTATTGTAAAAGTGTCTTAATTGAAAGTACCTAAATAAATCTGATTTATCCAATCCGAATTGTTTCTGTAGATTCTCAAAAGATTTAAATGTTGTCCCATCTATTAATGTACACATTGCTGTAATTCCTTTATTGACCCATCTTAAAAATGTGCTATCCCATTGTCCACTTTGGAATTTTCGAGAGTATGCAGGCCAAATCAGCAATTTACAATCTTCTGTAATTCTATATTTCTTCATTATTGTCCACCAGAGTTTAATAGTAAATTCAATGATGAGATTTTTGTTCGTGGGCTGGGTAGTTTCTTCTCCCAATCTTGCTAGTGGATGACATGATAGGCAATAATTTAACTCTATATGCTTCCATTTTGAAGTATATTCTGATGAACACCAGTAAACAGTATATCTCAGCTGGGCTGCATAGAAATATTCCTTGAGATTCGGGAGGGCAAGTCCTCCTTTTTCTTTTCCTGATTGAAGTATTTTAAATCTTATTCTTGGCTTTGTCCCTTTCCAAATAAATCTACTAACTAATTTATCCCATTTACCAAACTGTGCATCTGTTATTTGGACTGGTAATGAGGTGAATAGGTACAATAACCGGGGAAGCACATTCATTTTTATTACCTCTATTCTTGAGCTAAGGTCCTTGACAAGCGGAGCCCATTTAATCAGATCTTTTTGGATTGTGTTACTAAACTTCACATAGTTTGCCTCGTATAAAGTACTTGTATCACTAGTTAAATAGACACCTAAGTATTTGATCTTATTTGAATCCCATTTTAGTTTAAGTTCATTTTGTAATAATTCTTTGGGGAAATAATTCAGACAGAGTACTTGAGTCTTTTCGATGTTTAGTTTATATCCTGCGTTTTTACCAAAATATTTTAATGCTTTAAACAGCCAAGGAAAGGTCGTATCAGGATCCTGTAGATATATAATTATATCATCTGCAAAAAGACCTATTCGTTGTTCAAGTTTGGAAACAAAAACCCCTTTTAAGTCTGTACTTTGCCGTATATACTGAGCCAAAGGCTCAATATACAAAGCAAAAAGAGCTGGACTCAAGCAGCAACCTTGCCTAGTTCCTCTAAAGAGCTCAAAGCTGTCTGTCAAGTCCCCATTTATTTTAACTCTAGCCATTGGCCTATGATACAGGGATTGTATACACTTAATGAAGATACTGTCAAAGCCCATTCTCTTCAAAACAGCAAAAAGAAATATCCAAGAGACTCTGTCAAAAGCCTTTTCAGCATCTAAACTCACTAAGGCTGTTGGGATTTTTTCTCTATTAACTTCATTAATTATATGCAATGTGCGTCGTATATTGTCTTGTGTCTGTCGCCCCTTAATGAACCCTGTCTGGTCTTCATCCACCAGATCAGGAAGGAACAGCTCTAGGCGTCTTGTGATTATAGATGTAAATAGTTTATAATCAACATTTAAGATGGAGATTGGGCGATAAGAATCACAGTTTTCCTTGTTTTTACCTTCTTTCGGTAAGACTGTGATGATGGCCTCTTTCCAGGAAGGTGGAATTTTAGCGTGTTTTATTGTCCAATTAAAAGAATCTATCAAAATAGGGGCCAAAACCTCTTTGAAAGTCTTATACCACTCATTGGGGTACCCATCACTCCCTGGACTTTTATTCGTCTTCAATCTCCTTATTGCCTTATCCAGTTCTTCCTTTGTAATTGGTTTAGTTAATAGTTCATTTTGAGTTGTCCCTATTGAAGGGAGGTCTAACTGATCCAAAAACTCTACAATTTCTGGTCCATTTTTCTGATCCGGTTGACTATACAATGTTTTATAATATTCTTGAAAGGTGTTTTTTATCTGTGTTGGTTCATATAGTAGTTCCTTGGTATTTGGATCTCTAATCTTGTTGACTGCATTAGTTATTTGCATTAATTTTAACCGTTTAGCCAATACTTTAGTTGCTTTGGAGCCAGACTCATAGAATGTTTGTTTTGTGAATCTCAGTTTCTTTTCTATTTCCTCCATAGTCAAATCACTTAGTTGTTTTCTTACGTTTTTGATTTTTTCGGCCAAATCAGGACTCAAATCTGTATGCTTTTTTTTTTTCCAAATCCCTTAATTGTTGTTCTAATTTGGACTGTGTAAGCTTCTTCATTTTTTTGAGGTAGCTGGTCCTTGATATCAAATACCCCCGAGTTACTACTTTCACAGTATCCCAAATTATTGTTGGGTCTATCTGATCATCCTTATTGTGGGCAATACAGGTTTGTATTTCTTTTTTGATCTCTTTTACCTCAGATTCATTATTGAGAATACCAATGTTCAATTTCCATAATAATTTCTTATTCTGATTATGTAGGTGAATAGTCAAATGAATGGCGTTGTGATCCGACAAGTCGGCTATACCAATATTGCATTCTGTGACTCTATGTTTATCATTTCTATTTTATTCTATTCATACGTCTCTTTTTATGACATTGTTAGCCGAGGCCAGCAAACAAAAGATAGCCAGCACGAGCACAGAAATAACTCATGTCTGTGCTTTAATATTTAAACAAGTGGAGACAAATAGGTCTCCAGTGTGAAAACCAGTACGCAAGATTAAGTAGTCTGCCTAAACAAAAAAAAGGTTTAAAGTGGATGTGTTTCATTAATGGTTAAGTATCGGCTGATTTATGCTGACATGTATTGACATCTATTCCCAGATTGTCTTCTTCCTGTATAGCCTCACAGGCAACCAAGCACTTAGTGTAAATTACTTAGGTAAATAATATATTGATCCTAAATATAAAAAAAATGCACCAAATTAAGTAACACAAGACTACACTTTTTTAAAAAAAAGGAGGGGGAGAAACGGCAAAGTTGGTAAAATCTCAGATGAAAATTACCTTCATGAAAAACCTTGCTCAGCAGAGCACAAAATTTAATCCTGTGCTTGAATCTCTGCAGCAAAACACGGCATGCTATGTTTTCTGAAGTATGGGGAAACGCCTAGAGCACATCACAGGCAAGGCACAGAAGCTACTTATCATTAAAACAGGTAAGAAAAAAGAACAAATGTAAAGGCTTTATGTGCGCAAACCCCTCGGCTGTCAAGGAAACACAATACCAGCCTCAGCTGGGGGAGCCAAAATTAATAAATGGCTCATAGCTACAGCGGGAGGGCTTAGCGCCGCAGTGACAGTCCCCAAAAGTGAGACAAAGAGAGGCGGAAGGTAAGATAAAGGAAGAGCAGAAAGGCGCTAAAATGTCTGCAGTACATTAATTGTTCATGAGAAGGTGCATACAGGCAAACAAAGCAGTGATGAATGGTCTCATTTGTACAATGAGAGAGGCTCCGCCCAGCTTGTATGCTATCAAGCTCCAGCCCCCTCTTTACTCACTTCGGGCTTATGCAAATACAGACCTCCATTAGCTGAGTTAACAGGTAACTGCTTGAAAGCGACCCCCATTGACCAGCGCGCGACACCCAGGTGATGGATAGCTCACTGAGTCGGTGTCACTCGGGGCAGAGGGAGGTGACTTTATCCCTCTGAAATATATGATAAACAATCAAGATCTTAAATTGTGCAAACACTTCGATTTATCTCTGACTTCTCCGGTCTCACCTTCTCACGCAGAATTACACAAATGTGAGCAAGAGCACAAACATAACCGATATCCTCTTATAGGCACACAGGCAGGAAGTATGATTAGATCATGAAACATTGATGATCGTGCCCTTGTCTCAACCCCCGCCCCAAACAAGTGCTCAAAAAAACCCAATGACTATTTAGGGAAAATTAGAGCCTCATAATAGTCCAGACATAGTGGTTCTGCACCTGACATGACAACCTTAATAAGAAGAAATAAGACAAATACAGAGAGCTATTCAGTGGGAAAAGCATTCCCTGTGAGAGCTCTGACTGAAGTGACTCACTGGTTAAATAATGAGAACAGGAGGTGTTGGAGACTAAACATGTGAAAAAGCATTGAAAAATGATGCAAAGTTAAAAGAGCCACAACTATGGTATTTTTTAAATTCTGTTAGTCATTTCTACAGTGTAAAAAAAAAAGAAAAGGTAAGTGAGCGTCCAGCTGCGGCAGTGATGACCACACCTCTCAGCGGGTGTCTTCTAAAAAGGCTGCTGCCACAGTGAAAACTGAGTGATCAGCCATGTCCTTGTCCTACTTCTGCCTCTAGATCTCCTGCCAGATCTACTGATTAAAGTGCTTTAACAGATAAATATGTTTAATTATGTACTAGAATGCACTCTCACTTGAATAAACAGAAAATAGTTTAATCCAGACAGGATAGAAATGAGGTTCAAACAACAGCCAAAAATATGAGAAAGCTTATGATCCCCAAGCATCTGTTTGCACGGTCATCTTTCATTACATGCCGCTTCACTGCCATGACTGGGTGCTGGTTGGTTTTGCGATGGAGCTTGCATCTTTGTGAGCTGATGTCACCAAGGGTCAGACTGACACCTGTGTTGTGAATAATGCATTGCAATTTAAAAAAAAAAGGCCTTCTTTAAAAATAAATAAAAAGGCCACCGAGGGATATGCCAGAATGAAAATGCCACAGAGGTCCTAATTAGTGAGACCCCTCTATGCCTGTAGCCCCCCCAAACCAACAACAGCGCCCACACCGCGGGGATCAGACATGGAACATGTATCACTGTTCCCACTAAGGACTGAGTTGTGCAATCTCTGTCATTAAAAATGTGAGTAACATCACCGTGACTCTAATAGGCCTTATGCACCCCAGCTCCATATAGTTAAATATGCAAACAGACTCACAAGGTTCATAAAAGCCCAAAGAAAATGTGGTTTACTGCGAATTATGGCAGCACCAAGATTCATTTACCTGTTTATTTGTTATGGGGGAAATTACCTCAGTGGTCATCTGCACCTCCAGCTGTTCCCCAGAATACTTTCGAATGCCCCGAGACTGAACGGGTTTACTGTGAGCACGATGACAGCTTGTTATCCTGCCATAAACAAATCTCAGGTGCACACTGCATAGGCAAAGAGTAAACATTAATACAAAAGTCAGTCGTAAAACAAGCACAACTCTACAGGGGTGTCATGCCAGCCTGCAATTTGGAAGTCAGCAAATACTGCACACACTTAAACAAGATGTCTAGTAAACTCGATTTCTCTTAAAATATTGTTTTCTGTGCTGCCACGCTCCCTCTAAATGTGATATAGTGGATATTATGTGTGCATAAACCAGAACAAGGAACGGTCTAATTTGGCTCACATTTCAGCGGTGTCGTGGAAGAGTGATATCTCTATATTTAAACTTTGATGGTTAGTTCCATCTTTGTAATAATGTGTCATCTGAAAAAATGTGTACCATCACCCTGTCCCACCTGTACGTGTCACATCCAATCCTTCTCAATCTCCTGCAACACGGGATGTGGGGCGATGTTTCTCTGTGAGTGACAGCAACACAGCGTTGAGACGCTGTAATCCCAGTCCAGTTCTCACCTTAGTCCCTTGAGGATTTCTGGACTCTAAGCCTGGTTCTAAAAGGCACACATCCACCCTTTCACACATATGGACACACAAAAAAAATTACATCCCTCCTCATCTACGCCTTTATCACCAGCCTTGACCCTTCACCTTAACTCCAAAGTGAGACTCGTTATTAGTCTGTCACATCCAATAAAGCCTACCTTATATAAGACAATGAAACCCACCTTTCCTTCTTCCTGTGGAAGAATCAGAGCAGAGGTCGAGACAGCTGTATTAGACACTTTTTGCCATATCATAGCCCCATCAAGGTGCTATTAGCCAGCCAGTAACTACAGAAGGTCTAACTATACTGGGTCGTAAATTCCCCAAATACAGGAAATATCAAATACAGTTTTTTGTTTGTTTGTTTCTAGTCTTGCAACCTATGATAAGAAAGAGAAATTATAGAAATTAAGAGGTGCAAAGACACCCAAATAACCCCATGAAATTCCAAAATGCCCCTAGATACTGTGATAATTGGAAAAATGTTCTAATAATCACTTCTCCAACTTTTGTCTTCATTCACTTGATTTCATTTCAGTGTCCATGTCAAACACACACACTTGCAGTGTTTTTCACATTGTGTTTTTAACTGTGCATGTGTTCTACTATGTAAATATGACACCTGGCAGGAGAGCTGCTAGTAGAGCAAGATCAAATAAACTGATCTTCTTTGGCAGAAATAACCACAACCGGTAACAGATCTGAAGATCTCACAGTGAAAACATAGCACAAACAAATTGTTTGAGAGCAGCTTTAAGCCAGTTGGGGCACCGTTCTGTTGACACAGAGGCCCACGGTCGGTGCAGTTGAAGGACTGCAGCATCTGAATGAGAAATCCGAGGCTACCTTTGCAGGGTTTTAATATTGTGTGACCCGCTGACTTTCTGCAAGCTCATGTCTAACCAGCCGACATTAAGCCAGTGCTTCATAATGCAGCATTAAGTTGATTACATTATCCCCTCAACCAGAACCAGTCCCAAATATTGAGGATCACACATTGACAGGTGGTGATTATTTAATCAGGGCTCATTTCAACATTTTAAATGTGTTTTTGTCTTATGCTTTTTTGGGTTTTTTGACATTTCCCACATTGCTCTAAAGAACATCACAAATACAATTTGTGACTTAGTCAGAAATTTGGCCCAAAGCAGTAACATCACAGTGACATAAATATTAAAAAAGGATGAGCAGATCTCAAATATCTAAAATGCCCATGTCACATAACGGTGTTGCTTTGATGAGGCTTTGAAATATACGACACAGAATACAAGTGTAAAGTCCGTCCACGTATGAACCAATGCGGTCGTCACCCATCACTTTGTAGCTGGTGGCTTGTTGCTAGTGAACGTTCCATGCTGTGATTGCATAGAAAACCCCTCTAATGTGTTTTCCACCCCCATAAAGTGACAGTTGAGCAGCAGCATCCTCAGAGCTCACCTCAAAGTTGAGAAAAGTTAAACTCGGAACAATTCCCATTCATGTCAATAACAGTTATTGTGCTTGTCATCGCTACAAATCACTGATTTCATGGTCATTTCATGGTCTCCTGTCGCTCTATTGCTGATATTCACTTCCTATGCGGATGCCCTTCAAGAATCTGTGAGGCTAAACTAAGCATACACTTATACTCAGCGATGCTTTGAGCTACAACACTAGCAATGAAATGTGCTCAAAAAAGTTTATAATGTTTGTCATGTTCACCGCGTTTGTTAACAGAAATTAACAAGGTTTCCTCACCTCCCCAACTGGTCTCTGCGGATAGTCACCTTGCCTGAGGTATCTTCCTTTTAAAAAAGGAGATTTTTCTCACCGCAGTTGCCAGATGGCTGCTCCTAGGGGATTGTTAGGTTTGTCTTTGTTATAGGGTCTTTACCTTTCAATATAAAGTGCCTTTAAATGACTATTGTGATTATAAAAATAAAAGTTGAATCGAATTCTCCGTCCATCCCCCACCCTTCTTCCACCACCACAAAACAAATAAAAAATTTATTGGATTGAACTTGAAACTCAGTTTGTTACTGCCATGTCTGCTCAGCATTCGTACACACACACACACACACACACACACACACACACACACACACACACACACACACACACACACACACACACACACACCCACAGATTACATTTCGCCTGTCATGCTGGAACCATCTCTGTGAAATGGCACCAAATGGTCCAGGGTATTGACCATAACCGAGCAGAAGAGATAAAGATGAGAAACGGCAGAGCAATCAAACGATGAGTTACAATTCATCAAGGGAGTAGATAAACAATGATTGGAATGAGAGGAATGCAACGGCAGCCTTTATCCCTGTTACTGAAAGAATTGGCAGCAAACTGGGCATCTTTAGCTGCAGCAAAGCACTAAAATGCAATTACAGCATCAATTTTCTATCAAACTATCACAAAGACATTCACAATGCTCTATCCTGACAAGCAGCCCTGAAAATACTGTTGGTTAAATATGCCAAAAAAACTCCACAGAATCCTGAGATGGAGAAACATCCAAACAGATTCAATGTTTCAAATCCAGAATACGGTCGTTCTTGTAATGTAGACGTTCACAGTTGTAGGAAGCCCAGGGAATTCTCCCAGTACATTAACACTTCCTGTCAGAGTTCTTTGTGGAGTGAATGGCAGTCAAATGAAAGGGGACACACTCTCAACATGACCTCTAGGGAATTATTGTGTGTGTGTGTGTGTGTGTAAGTGTTTAAGCCTTGAAATGCTCTGTCTTGTCTACAGGATGGAGGGCACATAGGCAAAACCTTTTTTGATACATATTAATACTCTATGAGTCCAACCATTATAAGACATAATTCAATCAAAATCATAGTGTTATAAAAATCCCAAGGATAAATATTTTGGAATATATAAATCCATAATATCCAGTGAACAGTAGTTCCCTACGTTTATGACTTGTAGAGTCCAGCTGTCAGGGTTGTGTTGACCTCTGCAAAGCCATCAGCCTTTAATTAGCGAAACGTGCCTATTTATTAATTAAACATGTCAGGCAAAAGAGAATTTAATTCCCCTGAAACGCAGCACCATCGCATACTGTACATATTGTTTTTAATTATGCTTTGCTTTAAAATCAACAGAGCCAAGGACTCACGGAAGAATTACTTTATTTTCCACTACCCTGACAGCCCACAGCGCGCGCACACAGCACACACACACACACACACACACACACACACACACACACACACACACACACACACACACACACACACAGTTTAATGTAGAAAAAAAGAAGCTACAATGAAAATGCATAAGAGGACATGGTGTACATACAGGGTTAGCTTTAACTCAAGAAGTTTAACAAACATATGGACATTTTTATACACAGTACCCAATTTTTTAAAGACTTGAAATAAACTGAACAGACTAACATCATTTTAAATATAAGGACTGGTTTTAATACTTGAATGAAAATCCTTTGGGATCAATAAGTGCCTTTAGCCCAGAACCCACTGACATCACCGCATGCTGTGTTTGTCATGTTTAGGCTGTGTGCAGGCAGGAATCGGACCAAACTCACGGGAAACAGGACTCAACTCAAAATACAGCTTTATTGCTGACGGAAAACAAAGGCGATACAAATTAACATGAAACTACACTGGGAAGTTGTAAAGGCACTGACTCATGAGGAAACACACGGAGGGGCACATAGTCATGAGGGAGACCGCGACACAGAGCTGAGGGAGACGCAGACATAAATACACAGAAGGTTAACGAGGAAAGTGGGAGCACACGGGGAACACAGCTGACATGGATAATCATAACGAGACAGGGCAGGAGTGAACACAACATGACGCATACTGACGACAGACTGTCAAAGTAAAACAGGAAGTACAGACAGGAGGAGAGAGAGCACAGACAACGGGCTGGGGAAAACATGGAATAAAACACGAGGGGAAAGGAGGGCTCACAGATACACAGAGGGGCACACAGGGGTAATCAAATAAGGAACATCTTAACAGAACAACCGAGGAACCAAGGCATAAATAAAGAACAAAATACAAAACACACGAATACTAAGAATGCTGGGCCAACCTGGCCCAGGACCATGACACTGTTCCCTCAGTTGAAAAGCTCTGATTGGTCCTTTACTGCAGCTGCCTTCAGTTACTGCTTGTGTGGGTGCTTCTGTATTCAGTTTTCTATTTAATATCTAAAAAGTATGCTCTATTGGTTTGATAGCAACTGACTGACTTTTGAAGAACATCTTATTTCACTGCCTTGAGAAACCCTTGAGTTACTTTTCTGCAGTATTCTTTGGCTGATCTGTTTTACAGCTTTGGGCTGAATCTGAGCAGATTAGCTGAAGCTCAATCTGTTCTGAAGAAGACTAATCTGGCCTTCCATGTCTCAAGTGTAAGCGGTGGTTCGTACCTTGTTGTAAACCCTCTGTGTTTCCATTCATGAAGGCATCTCTTGATTGTACTGTATACCCTGATAATGACTCACCTTCCTCTTTACCTATGATGTTGTTTTTCTGAAGTAACAGTTAAGATGCACTGACATCTGTTTGGACCTCATATTTCAAATTACAGTAAAATGCTTTAAAATACAAATTGAGCACTTTGAATATACTTTATATGCCATTTGTTAAACGAACTATAAAACTGGCTATAATTCTTAAACGGTTAATACATTTTTTGCACTCCAATTGCATATTGACTTTCCATGGTGGTGTACAGAGGCAACAAATTATGGACCTAATTCATAAAATATATTTTCTTACACTTAAACACCACCATTGTTGTAATATAGCAGCATATGCTTCACGGTTTCTAGTTTCAGGCTTGTTATTTAGTGTTTCAATAACGACATGCTACCTAGTACAGAAATATTCAGAGGAACAGCCAGCAACAATTTCTGCTTTTCAACTGATGAAAAGGATTTTTACAGAGTGCAGCTTGATCAGCAAAGAAAGGCAGCAAATATTATGTTGGAAATAGCTCAAAGAGTGCATGTTGTCATGGTCTCCGTGCCTGCCCGGTCGGCCCCACAAGGCTACAATTGCTGTTGCTGTTTTCTCCCTCTCTGCCTGGGCGGAGCTCACTGTGGGCTCCCGCCCTTGGCCCACACACACACCTGACAACACTCACCCATCATCACCGGGAGCACTATTTGAGGCTGGAACACAGATCCTCTCGTCGCTGGATGATTGTACCCCTAACGTTAGTGTTCTCACAGCTCTTGTGCTTCATATCCGTGACTTGTGATTAGTTGGTGACCTGCCTTCTCGTCTGCTTCAGATCCCCCCCCCCCCCCCGGACCTGCGACCTCCCTGCTGCGGGAAAGTGTGTGAGTGTGAGAGAAGAAGACGTGAGCGAGTTACCCTGTGATTTCCCCCCCCCCCCCCGGAGTTTTGGATCCCTTCACTGTACATATATTGCACTGCACTGTAAATAAACCACACCTTGGAGATACCTTACCGCTCTGCGCTTGAATCCCTGTACCAGATCGTGACACATGTAGAGTGGAAAATGCACTTAAAGAGAAACAGGAACTCTAGACCAGTATAGTTTCTCATGAAAAATTGGAAAGTTGGGACAAAGTGTCTTGTAAGAATAAAAATAAATAAATGCGAAACCACTTGTAGGAAAATGGCAAAATCGGTTGAGACACTTTAAAGGATAGAGGAAAAGGGGGACTATTTGAAAAATCAATCTCAGAGGAGTAATGTGATTATTGATGGTGTCCCTGAGGAAAAGGTGGAAATTGGGATGTCACACGTAAAAGTACATGAAATAATAAGAAATAAATTGGGACTGGCAAGAAGGATAAAGGAGGCTTTGATGAAAGCAGTCTCAGACAGATTAGTCATAAAACTACTCTGCAACACAGACGATAAAAAACAAAGACAGAAAATACTCAAAGGGAAGTGCAGGCACATTAATACAGAGCAATTTGACCTCATCATGAAGAAAAGGATGGACACTGAGGTATGGCAAACTGATCAAACCATCAAACAGTTCCTAAACTATGCATGTCTGACTTTATGACAGGAGCTTTTTTAAATAATAGCATTTTGCACATTTTGCACTCCTGAACACAGGCTCGGTAATTGCACACGTCGACATCTCTAAGATAAGGAGCAATGTACATGACTTGATTAATTTGGGGATTGCCAATATCATTTATATTTGGGTTGTATCTGAGAATAATTTATAGTACTGCGAAAAGGTCCTCAGTCACCCTTCATTTCTTTGTATTTTGCTTCTGCTTTTTACTATTAGTAAGCTACAAAACACAGATTGGTTCCCATTTTTATAGTTGAATGTTTGAAAAAAGCCAAAGATAGCACAGTTTGACAGGCATAATATAGCATTTTGGCACCAACGAGAGGATTCCCTAAAAGCTATTACCCAAAACCTTTTCTTATCTCAGCACGTGTGCACTGTGTCCTTAAAAAAATTGAGGAAACTGGAAATTAGAAAGTGGCAGTAGGGCTAAAAAAACAAAAAAGATGTACAGCTGATTAACAGTATCTGAATGTGTACAGAGGAGAGGGGTACAACAGTGAGTGTCTGCAGCCATCTGTACATCACTATGGAGGCTCTGTCATGGTTTGGGACTGCATTTCACTGCATGCATTAAAGATCTTGTCAAAAATTGATATAATTATGAACGCAGAAAAGTACAGTCAGATTTTGATCCACTATGCATTATCACCTGGAAAGCACCTCCATGTTTCAGTATGACTGTCTTCCCAAACACACTGCTAATGTACTAAATCATAGCTGGGTAGAAAAACTCACAATAAAACATTACGATTCATGGATTGGCTTCCCCAGAGCTGCAGGCAAAAACAACCACCATCTAAAGAAGAAGTTTTGAATGTCCTTCAAGAAACCTGGGAAACTACTTCTGAAGATTACTTAAAATTATGACTCTTTACTGAAAGAGTTCGAGCTGTGCTGAAGAATAAAAGTGGTCATAACAAATATTGACTTTTAAGCATGTTAGAATTATGCAAATTATCCTCCTATTGCCCATTTTCCAAGCAAAATGTAAAAGAATGAGGGGTGGCTTAGGACTTTTGGACATTACTGTAGATTAATACTTTCCAGAACTAGGATTTGTTAATTGATGGTTTTTCCTTCTTTGGAATGAGCAATTTCCACAAAAGCCATGTCAAAAAAACGAAAACAAAAGCACTGTTTAACACTGAATGATGTAGAAGCCCTGTGGGTTTAAATGCATTTAGCCCTCCACGAACTAGGAGTGCTGCTTATGTCGCTGTTGGAAATCTCCTGATGCTGATGTTGCTCAGCTATGTGAAATGAATATCACTCTGATGTTAGTGGTGACTACTAACTGCATAGTGAGTAACTGTGTGTATAAACAGCTAGCTGGATAGACAGATATGAAGTGAACACACTCGTATACTTCCTATATTAATGCAGGTAACCCAATTTAAACTAATGTAACTAATGTTAACCATGTAACCTGTAATCCACTAAACATCAGGTGTGGACTCCAGAGACATTAGATGACTGCTGTGACGTTAGCTAACGGAGTCTTTGAAAAAAATAAGACACCAAGTTATGAAGGCATGATAAATGAACACATCCCAACCATTTGTTGACCCAGTTTGCCTGAAATTAAAAATGAAATGTTTCCACAAACAAACCCAAATGGTGTAATAGTGTTTAATGACAGACTTTGAAATGGTGAAATCCCACGTGGCACTGAATGGATGTGCTGTGCTATAAGTGTTGCTCGGGGAAAGCGAGCCGTGGTGGTGCAAATATGCAATTACACGAAGCACGCAGATGAAATCGAAAGGAGACTGCATCATAAATAAAACATCCCGATGCCGAGTCTAAATGAGTAATTTATTCTATTTATGATGAATGAAAACTGTGGAAGTAATTAGAAATATCCTTATCGTCTTTACATGTATATTTAATTATGTGCATGTGTATCTGTAAGCAAATTCTGGAAAGGCTGGGCACAGGCCACGATAACATGGGATAAATATAGTACATTTACATTGTGGTGCGCTCACTGAACATAAGCGTTGCTTATTATGAGTCTTCATAATGGCTCATGCATCACCGCTGGCAGACACGACTAACAGATGTGAGCGCTGTAACGCTCTCTTCTTGGTCTCTCGTGTGATGTTAAATTCTGGTACTTGAAGCATTATATTCTGTGTTTACATTTCTCCACGTTATCGAGTAAAAAGTAAAAACTTCCTCTGAGTGTTTTGACTTTTGCAGCTACAAATGCGACCATGACACAGAGAAAAGAGGTCATTTCCGAGCTTTGTTGACAAACTTCCCCATCAGTTTCCTGTTTTCAGCTCATTGTTAGACACGAGTTTCCCAAGGACCGTGTGCATTCTGAAGGTTCTGACCTCATTTCCAATGGGTCGCTTCACACACACACACACACACACACACACACACACTTTGACACAACAGAAGAGAGAATTTCATGGCTGATTCAACAGCCTCCGCACTGTATTTTATCAAAGAGAAGTTCACAATGTTTAGCACAATGAGAGCGGTGACGTTGCTGCGTGGCAGAAAAATGCAAAAGCTGACGAAACAGTCACATGTAAAATTCCTGTTTTCACATTCGCAAAGCTATTTTGGTCAAAAGACGAATGGAGGACAGAAGAGAACTAAAAACGCGTCACAATTAAAGTGACTGATTGGCCCCTCGTCTGGCGTAAAATGGAGAAAACACTATGTTGCAAAGACCTCATTGGCTGCACCTATTTCCAGTGAGCTTCATTAACTGGAGGACACCAACAGCCAGCGTTCAAAGCATCTGATTGATCATACCATTTAAGTAACTACAGAGAAATGTACCGCTCTAATTATATCTGTGCGGAGGTCTTTGCAGCTACAAAGTCTCGAACAAGCGAATCATGTTTCTTTAATAATATTGTTTTTACAGCTTTCAGATTGGCTTTCACAAACTTACATCATTTAACCAACATAGCTAGGTGCCAAGCGCTAATTAGGTAGCATTAATCAATAATAAACAGACATGCTGGAGCTGTGCAGACCAGAATTATCATGGTAGCAATTCTCCAAGGTTAACCTGACACATTCTTTCCTGCAGTCTTTCATGTAAGACAGTAAACTTGCGAATAATAGGAGTTTTGGAGAGGATGGCACAGGACTGAAGTACTCACATGCTTACAGCCTCAATAAACCAATAATAATAATCATAATAATAAAGTTTGGGAAAGACTGGGTGCAATTTTGATTAAATTTAGGGTGGAGGGTCACATGAATGATGCGCTGCTGCTTTGGGTGGACATGATCGTCCTCCGCTTTTCTTTGGAAAATGGTTTCTTTGAAACTACATGTTTTTTAAGTACAGTAACATCAGTTTAACATCACATTTACTGACTGACAATCTATTGTTTGTTGCTGAATCACCACCTGCTCCAACGGTTCCCAGCGGGGGTAGCATAATAGCTGCTAGATGAATGCAGGTAATTCAGTGGTACTCCCTTGGTAGTGATGCTTAACCTTTCATTACATTCATAACATAAGCTTTCTGTGTGATGAGTTTGACAGGAGAAGCTTTAACACAATCTGTTATTATGTCTTTGCACACACGCAGGTGCAACTTTTTAACTCCAAAAAGTGAGTTTAAACTAAATGGTTAAGAAAATGAACAGCTGGATAAATGAATGGATACAAATGATTCATCTAGCTTTAAATACCATCATATAAAGTGATATACAAATATCTTTATGTGAACTCATACTTACCTTATTTTTACAAGGTAATTTTCAGTGTTAATCATAACCGGCTCTTTATTTACCTCTAACAGAGCCATTTTTTCCCCCCTATCTGAACACCCAGGGAATGGGCAGGATGAGCAGGAGAATGCTTCAGAGCTGCCCTCCTGTTTAATGGGAATATGGATTTTGCCATTAAGGGTTGCCTTTTAGCATTTTACTTAACACACCAACATCTGAGGCAGAGGATTTTTTTGAAACAAAGAAAAAAAAACTGCCAACAGAGCCAACCAGACCAAATGAAATGGCTGACAGAAGTCTATATTTGGTTGCGCATGGCGACTAACCAGTCATTAGTGATGAGGCTTGGATGCATTCATTATGGTTAAGGAAGTGTTGTGACTCAGTAGTCTAACCATCCAATAAACTCCAATAAAAAGCTCAAATGAGAGCTTGCTTTAGCTGTTTCTGCATCTTTCTTGACGCCGGCTACACATAAAACAAATGTTCTCCAAAGCTAGCATCTGGATTTGTTGAACTTGCTTGTTTAACTAGCAGAAAATGGCAAAGCCATCATTTATTTCAGTTCCTGCAACAAGAGAAGTGTTGTAACATGACTGACTGATAAACAGATCGATAAATAAACAAACCAGAAATCAATTTTGACTTGCAGTTAACTGATACATTAATTAACAAATCAACTCTAACTCACTGTGTGTGTATTGTCTAATCTAGACAAGTCTCATTCCTTTTGCGTTGCCTCTGTGACAGACTTTGTTTCATGCAAATACATATCTCTACACTCAAATGATCAACAAAAGCTTGTTTCTGCAGCGTAAGTGGTACTTCCCATTTGCATATGTATCACTACGTAAACAGGTGCATACAACAGCAACTCCAATTCAGCGCTTGTTTTTGCATTTGAATGGGTTAACAAAAAAGGGCTTCAAACATGATCTTACAGACTATGCAAAAGGCATGATTGTGGATCTGAGGAGGGCAGGGTTTGAGGACTGCAAAGATTGTAGAGCTTGGTGCTCTGCTGAAAGCAGCAATCTCAAAGATGTACAATGAAAAGAGCAGAATATGAGACCCTGCAAAACATTTTCTTTGTGGGAAAAAGACTCGTGGCAGATGAATGCAGCAGACATCATGTGGTTCTGGCAGCAAGTATTGTCAGAATCATAACATCAGGTTGGGTTATTGCAACCAAGTACACAATGCATCGCACTGTTGGTATTCAGTGGATGCTGTAAGCTGCAGACAGGATTCAGTGCGGACTTAGAAACATCAGGTGTTTGGTCATTCCACAGGATCAAATATCTCCATCCATGCCCTTCACTCTTCTAGAATTGTCACTGGTTCATATACAGTATGAGTGGTCTAAAGTACACTCAGGTGAAATGTTGGCGATCCAACCACCACAATGCTCGGATATCAACCTCCATGATTAGAGAAGAGAGAAAAGCCATGACTGCTACAAGTTTATCCCCCACAGTGTGTGACATCCTTGAAACATGGGACATTATAAGCTGTGAGTGTGTATGACAGCTCCCCGGTCTGAAGTGAATAACACAGTATTGTCTGCTCTTAGATCCCGATCAATGCTGTCGCCATGTCAGGGATCATTTATCAAAGTGGCATGTGTTAATGCATGTGTTATCCTGCAGATATAACGCACCTTAAACTAAGAGGAAAAGGTTCTGGAAAAACCTGTAAACAAGCTAATGAGGGAAGAATAAACAACAATTCCCTTAAAGACTCCCGTACTGTGTCTCTTGTCCCTTCTGAGATCAAAGATCAGCATTGTTTTTAA
Source organism: Rhamphochromis longiceps (assembly GCF_057381845.1). Classification (NCBI taxonomy): domain Eukaryota; kingdom Metazoa; phylum Chordata; class Actinopteri; order Cichliformes; family Cichlidae; genus Rhamphochromis; species Rhamphochromis longiceps. The sequence goes on along the minus strand of NC_140568.1, from coordinate 8,919,696 downwards.
AATATCACATTAACATTTTGTCTTGTATACAGAAAAAACTCGAACATATGACTGATAAAAGGAACAGCTTTGAGACGTCTGTGAGATTCGTCAGAGACCTCAGACAAACACTAAAAAATGAGTTGGAAACACTTTTTATTACCATTCATTAACCAGAACAATACGCGTTAAAGTACAGCAGGCTGACCAACTCAAGCTGCAGACGAGACATGCGCAGCCCATTTTTAAGCATGCTTATCCATTAATGTGATGGCTGACTTGTGCCATTTTGAAAATACTACGGAAATGTTATAGGTCTGACCTGGTAAGATTACACTAGGATATGAAGTCGGCACAAGCAGATGCCGTCAGATTGAAAGAAAAACAGTGCAGCATCAGCATCAGCGCCAAAGACGTTTCACTTCTGAACAAAGACTGATATTTTTCCAGACAGCGAAACAGCAACACGTGTGCCTTTTTCTTTAAACAAAGCCTCTGGTTGAATACTAAAATTATGGCTTTTACACAGGAGTCACTTGTCAGATTTGTACACAGAAATACACCAACTGCACTCCATGTTTCCTCTTTTTAGCTAATACTTCTCCCCAGACGTTTCCATTTTTTCGCCGCTGCTGTTGTTGTTTCCCTGTCAAACTCATTATGAGTAGAATGAATTAGAGGGTATCTAGATAAGACACAACAGTGCACACACTCAAACGGCTAATTGCAATAACCTGGCACAAATGAGTAATTTAGCTGCCTAAAAGCAAGCCCTGAGATCTAGAAGGAGCACTTTAGATGAACGAATTAGGCTGAAGGCCATTACACGCCAAGATATTTGGACAGAAAAAGAAGCTTCATCTTTCATTGGGCTGGATTTGAATATTAAACAGTCGCGCCTACCGTCTCGTGGCAAAATCTGCGATCACCGCGGAAGCAGGTTAACATAATCTTGTGCCTGCTGAACTCTTTGTTCCAAACTTTCATTGTTTATTAGAAATTATCTGTAATTAATCATAAACAACATGCCAGTTAAGTCAGTAATTGCAGAAAAATTGTGACCACGCAACTCTTAATGGGCAACATTAGGTCATACTTAAACTGAAGGCTGATTAGATTTCATGTCGCAGTTCCAGATGAGCAATGCAAACAAATAGGACTTTGTTTTTTAGCGATACATTAAGTGATTGCTTCTTAATGAAACGGTGACAGATGTGAAGAGACATATTGCTTTTGTATTAGCTGGCATTTTACAGCGCTGTATTGTGCAGAGTAATGCTGCCTGTTCCTATTTGCAATAACGAGGAGGGATGCCTTTTTTTATTTTTAACTCTCCCACTTAATATAAAGATGCCTTTTGCAGTTGTGACCGATAGAAACGCCGAGGAGAGACGCTCATCTCGTAAAAGCATCGCCTCCCCGGCTGCTGTTCGCCAGTCGCTGTTATCCATCAGTGAGAAAACTGGGAACTATTTACAGACATCTTTTAAGCCCGCAGGGGTGAGTGGGAGATACAATTTGAGTGGAGCATTTCTCAAATAATATTCAGAATGCATTTGGGTGCCTTATTTCAGCAAGTGTAAACAATAATGCAATTCCCTATGGTTTTTGTAATTACAGGTATATAAAAAAAGAAACATTATATTACATTAAAGTGTTCCTAAAGTTTTCCGTTTCTTATTAGAATAAGAAACAGCAAGCTAACTGGATAATGGCAAAGTTTCTGCAATAAACTGAACAGAGAAGTCTTTCAGGACAAGTCTGACACACACCTAAATGTACACATGATTCATTACTTTCATGTAAGCACTATTTTGGTGCTGACTTTCTCACACCACTGCAGTACGTCTTTCCAAAAAGGCCAGTCTGCCACCTGAGAACAACATTAGTGGCACCTTTATCCCTGCCCATTTATTTCACTGGGAGGAAACAGGGCGTATGACTCATGGAAGGACGTTACATCACGAAAAGGTGCTCCATGAAACAGACCGCAGGCTAGACGAGGATTAGTTTCCACTAGGATGTAAGTACAACCCAAACCCAGGCAGTGTACTATAACACAATGCTTTAGTGATGTTATGCATGAGCAGAAAGACGGTTTTTTTTCTTCTTTTTTCTGCTGGATCTGACACAAGAGAAAAAAAACGAGTGTTTCAGTCACCTAAAGTTCAGAAGTGAAGGCAAGAGGACCAGGAAGCCTCTCAGCTCTGCTATTCATCTTGCCATGCTTATGCGGTGTAATGGGCTGCTTGCAGGTTGCTCTCTGCTCTACCCCATTTCCCCAATGGGAGCGCTTCCTCCCTGCAGCAGAGACAGGCTGAGCTAATTCTGGAGACATCCAGGTCTTGAGGCCTGAGCCTTGCTTAGCTTCCAAGTAGGAGGGGCCAGCGTACTACAATATGCAGCTGCTTATGAGACGAATCCCTGCGAGAAAAAAAAAAGAGCATCCGTGCAACCCTAGGGGTTGTGCGCCAGGAGCAGGGTGCAATTGTTTTTCTCATTTCCTCAGTGTTGTAAAGCTGATCCACTATCAGGTGCAGACTGGTATGCCACGAGCATGGCAACGAGCTGGTTTTCTCTGGCTCTTTTGACATTTCTTCCCATGTAATAGCAGGCGAAAAGCTATTAAGCTGGTAATCAATTTGTGCATTCGGAGGTGAAAAAGCATTCTGAGGGCGCAGAAAATCTTTAACATGATTGAAAGTTTCTTATTTGAGGAGCTTACCTAGGCTGACATGCTGTATTTCCTTTGGGACAAAGAAACCGCTGCTTTTAATTTTCAAATAGCTTATCTGCAAAATGGTTAACGACAAAGAAAGATTTTTGTTAAACTAAAACACACACTGTGGCCAGCAAAGAGAAGACCAGCTACATGAATTCTACTCCCACAGAGGTCGATTATTTTCTTCATAGTGTTACATCCTCACTGCGTACGACTCTGTGGCCTTCTAAAGAAACAAGACAAATCAGCTGTGCTTGACTCAATAGTATAAATGAGCATCTTAAAGAAGATAACACGTAGGCTGAAGAGGAAATGGCATTGCACTCATTTAGAAGAGCTTCCTTTGGCCTGGAAAAAATGTTCATTACTCTATAAAAATGAAGTCCTGTATAAAGCTGTGTATCAAAGGTGGCTGGAATTAAACCATTACTTTAAACGGTCTTACTTGATCCAGCTGTATTAAGTAATCATTGAATAATTTCTAACCTTCCTTTTATCTCAAGAATTCTTGAAAGAGTAGCAGTAAAGCAGCTAACTGATCATCTGAGGAGGCATCGTTTATTTGAAGATTTCAGAGCTCATCGCAGTACAAAAACAGTGTAAAGAAAGGTTACAAATGATCTGCTTAAGGCCTCAAACGGTGGACTCATCCTTCTTCTTGTGTTGCTAGACCTCAGTGCAGCATTAAATACTGTCGACCGCAGTATTTTATTACAGAGGTTAGAGGATGCTGTTGTTCATATTGTTCATGTAAATGGGGAGTCTTCTTCACACACTAAAGTTAGTTATGGCGTTCCACAGGGTTCTGTGCTGGGACATTATACATTATACATTATACAAGCTTCCCTTAGGAATTATTATTAGAAAACACTGCATACATTTCCATTACTATGCAGATGACACCCAGCTTTATTTATTTATTAAGCAAGATGAGTTAATTAAAACTGCAGGCATGTGTTGTAAAGACCTGGATTACCTATAATTTACCTCTAAATCCAGTCAAAACTGAGGTTACAGTCCTAGAAATGTATTTAAATGGCACTACCTAGGTCTCCAGTAAAACTGTGAGGAATCTTTGACTCATTCTTGATTAGGATATGTCCTTCAGCATGCACATGATATGTAGGACTCCTTTCATTCATTTACCCAATAGCTCTAAAATTAGGAACATCCTGTCTCAGAGTGATGCTGAAAATGAAAAAGGAGGTCATGCATTTATTGGGGTGTTTTTCCTGACATTGTAGGGTCTTTACTTTACAATATAAACCATACTGAGGCAACTATTGTTGTGAATTTCTGTTATATAAATAAAACTGAGTTGAATTAAAAGCTCTGAGCAAATCCAAAAGAATAAAACCCACAGAGAGTACACTCGAAATTTGTGAAAATGACATTTCTGTAAAGCAGTTAGTAGGTGCTGATGGTGTGTCGATAGGGCCCGGCAGATTATCATCAGAGTGAAATCAGCTCCCAGCTCTGACTCATCTCTGCCCCCTGGACAGTGTGGAGACAGGCAGCTGTGGGGTGAGAGGGAGGTCATCATCACCCACATATCAAACTAAATTACATCACCCTGAAAAGCTCCACTGAAAACTGAAAGCCTGCCTTTGTGAACTTTGCAAGTTCCAGCGATAATGATATATAGTGTACAGATCCTGTGGTTAGTATAAAGAACACACACGAGATATGCTAAATTTCCTCCTTTTTTTTTTTTTTAAACAGCTGGTGTTTCTTTAAAGCAGATTAAATTTTACTAAACACTACAATTTGGTGTGGAGCCTGGGTGGCAGAGAGGAAAACCACTTGGCCACCATCACAGCAACCCAGCTAAGCAGGATTTGGAAAGACTCTGACAAACTGTAAATTTAAAAAAAAAAAAAGGGGGGGGGGGGAGGAAAAAGCTGCTAAACAGAACATCAACTATCAAATAAGCATATGAGCAAGCCTGGATATATCTTCTATCACTCATATTACAGATCTAATTTACGTGTCGTGACAAAGCTGCAGACGGAGGATGTGAGCTGGTTCTAACAGGATGTGCTCGATGTTTATGCGTTCAATTTTGAGCGAGTTGTCAGCCTGAAAGAGGAGAATGAGATTTGGGATGCAAGTAGCATCCATCAGATTCATAACAATGTCATAGCTCAAGCAAATTTTGTTGCATACTTACTAAATAGTAGCTCATGGGAAAGAAGATGGGCTGACTTGAGAAAGAAGCATCTTTTTGTAAAATGAGTAGCAATGAAGCAACAGTGTTGTGGATACCACGTAAGAGGGAGCAACACAGTCGCGTAAGTAAGTACAAGTTCCAGCTCATCTGCGTAAAGAATGACACAGCTGCCAAGGACGTGCTGCTGAAATTAAAACAGCCGACATGTGTGTGTGTGTTTGTGTGTGTGGTCACTTTCCCTCCATCACGGTGCATATGTGCTGTACTGCTTAGCCGCAGCGGCCTTCTAAAGGAAAAAGTCAGAATTTAACTGCTCCCGCTTATTTCACAGATTTTCCAGACAAATAATTTCAGGTTTGTGCCCACTAGCGCCAACCCTCTGTCCGTCCCGGCCTCCCTGGCCTATAATTATATGCCATTCATTTGATTTGTTCATTAGGTCAACCCTCGGCTGGGTAGAAGCGAAACGGAACCCTCTTATTAGTGGTTCATAGCGCTACTCTCTCCATGGTAAGTGGAAAATAAGAGTGGGAGAGAGGAAGCTGGCTGGAAGATTTCTCTTTTTCCCTTTTTTGTAACCTGATTGCACCTCCTGATGATGAGAGGCAGCGGGGAAATTGCGCATACTGTGATACAATTGAAGATTACCAACGCCTATTCCAAAAAAAAAAACAAAAAAAAAAAAAACAACACAACAGTGGCATGAAGTCATAAAACCTCTAACACGCTCATTCGAACTTTTTCTAACATTTTTGGACATTTTTCCTGACTTTTCAGTAGATATGAAATTCCTCCTTCATTCTTACCCCGTATTCAATTATAAATGTCGGAGCTCTTTCTGCAACCTCTGAAAATTCGCACTAATTAAATCAAACAGTTACAATCATGAAGTGTGCCTCGTCACTGCAGCGGGATCTTCTAACAGATATGCTGCTTTAGATGAGATCATCTGCCCCATGTTTCTCTATAACTCAATAATCTGACAACATGGTGCACAGTATAATGAGTCTCTGCTGTCTATTGGTATTCTCAGGACTAACTAGAGGCATTCATATCGTATAATTATTTATTCATAACTTTGGGAAGGTATGCAGGTTGATGTCCTCTGTTTCTTCAAATCAAACCAGCTCACGCTAACCATAAATATGCATCAAAGGATATTATTAATATTAATTCACACACAGCGTGGCATCCGAGTGAAGATCAGAATTTAGCATTTATTTTTACATTTCATTCTTCTACTTACATTTTGCAGGCAGTTTGTGGGGTGATCCAGTACAGTATATGAGCAAACTCACCTGTGCAATACACTTATATTAATTATCTTAAAATAACGGCATATCCTAATTGCATTTTTAGGTTTTTGATATTTTAAAGTATTGATCAAAGGTCTTGAGTGAACCCTCATTTCTTTATATTTTGATTCCAAGGAGCCCGACTTTTCTATGATTTTATTCTTCGGGCTTTCTAAAGATCTTTCATCTTTTCTCGGGACGTTGGCTTCTTTACATATTGACTCATTTTCGGTTCAGTCCCTGTAGCCGACCCTTATCAGAGGCATGTTTTTGTCGTTGTTTATGAATCATTTAAGCATTAAAAATGCATCTAACTCAGGGGGTGAAAAGTGTTGTGTTTACACATAACAACAACAACAACAGCAACTTAGCAAAGGATCAATTTTAATTTGAATCTTTGGGCATTTTGTTACTAGCAGCATGTTGCAAAAAAACATCGTTTGTTCATATTTTTATTTGTTGAATCTTTGAAAAAAGCCAAAGATAACACAGTTTGACAGGAATAAATACTATTTTGCACCAAGATGGTTCTCAAAGAGCCCAAAACTTACATTCAGTGTCCTTCAAGAAGCCTGGAGATGACTACAAGACAAATAACACAAAAGTTTGCCTAAGAGACTTCAGGCTGTGTTGAAGAATAAAGGTGGTCATAGCAAATACAGATTTTCAAGGTCTTTATAATTGCACCAAGTCTGTTTTTCTCTTATATACTGCATTTCCATGCTTGTTTGTCCATGTTTTAATAACTAAGAATCCATACAGATACACGCAGCCAAAGATGCCAGTTTTGTTTATGATGTTCTTGTTGTTTATTTCCCTGTTTGCACCAGAGAAGCTCCATCATAGAAAATAATTGAACAGCTTTAACGACTTTCAGCTCTTCTTCACACAGTCTTTGAACATTTAACAAGTCCAAAATTGATGTGGCACAACAGATAAACACCGGCCACTGGCATGAGCGAATCTCATCTTATCAGTCAAAACAAGGCGGGTTCCGATGCCTGGCCAATAAATCGGCAACTGATCCTGAGCTGATGGTGTATCATTAACTTTTTTTAAGGCATGTATCCATGAACCTAAATGCTTTAACCAAATAAGCATTTACAGCTAAGGAAAAAGTCACCGAAAATATTATATTCCATCCTACAGAGGGCAGTGCCAAATCTCATGCAGAGCCATTCGACAGCAGAGAAATGTCACTCAAAGCCACAATCACCAACATTATGATAGTGCTGACAAACCAGTCATTTCCACTGAAACCAGAAGGCCATCCAAAAACTCCTTGTTGACATAATTCAGTGTGGATAACACGCAAACTGACTGATTGAGTCATCCAGCCAGTGAGACCCCAAAAAGGCTACTGAGCAGAACGGCATTCAAATGTAGACAAACTGAGTTTCTTTAATGAATCCACGCATACCATATTGTAATCTTCCTGCACTATGACAAAAACCTTCTCTGCTCTTCAAACATAGACTCACACATTATTTCAAAAGACTTTTGCCAGCTTACAGAAGCTTTAGTCCATTAATCAGCATGAAAATAACAGCACCAGTAACCAAGATGCAATTAAATCCACATTACAGGTGGTGTGAATGAAAGCACAAAGAAAAGCACGAGAGCTGTGACAACTCTCCCCGTGATATCAAAAGCTAGTTTCTTTATTCTGTACACACACCGAGATTAGATGAGAGCTGCTTTAACGGACAGTCATACCAACAGGGAAGCATTACACCCCAGTGGTTTTCATCCACATGAAAAGTAGAGCACCGCTGAGAGTGGCAAAAGATGAGGTCTTCAAATCATACGCACACACACAATGCCTTTCTTCCTGTGACAGCAAACTCCCGTGTCATCACCCAACGCCGCAGGAAACAGAAGCTTTATGCTCCATCAGGGTGTCAGCATCCACTCCTTACGCATTTACTGGATATGGTGCTGCTGTAATTAAAGTCCCCTTTCAGCACTCCACACACCATGACCTTTTCCATTGCAAACACTCATTGTCTCAGTTAAACCCAAGGCCTCTCTATTGGGACATAAATGGACATTTTAAGCTGCTGAAGAAGAAAAATGGATTGAAATAAATGTGTTTAAAAAAAAAAAAAGAAGAAGTGTGGCAGCCTTGTGTGAAAAATGAGGCTTGATGGTTTTTCACCACCATTATGAGTGGGTGTAATCTGCAACTTTGGCAATAAAGATTTGAAGAGACGGAATACCCATGACAAGTGCCATCATAACCTGTAATCAGAAGATATGCAAATGATAGAGATGTTTCCCCTGATACTTCGGTGCCAGTTGTCTTCTGGGTCCCCAGGAACTCTCCTGTCAGCGCTCAAGTAGGAGAATAGGAGTGATGACAGAAAGGCCTGTTTGTTTAACATGTCACTGGAACAGCAGTGCTGAGAGGGGGAGAGCAGATGGAGGAGAAGAGCAGCAACGGATTTCCATCTAGAAAAGAGCATTGTCCTCTCAGTCGCGAAAAGACACTTGAGGCGCAGAAAAGGATGACAAAACGCTCACTGCGAGCAGATGCCGAAAGGTTTGCCATCTTACGGTGATGCCACACACTCGGCGTGTCGATCAAAAAGTTTGCAAGACTATCATTCCCTTTGTTCTTCCATATCAATAATGCACAGCAAAAGACACGCCATTGTACGCCGCAGTTTCCCTCCATCACTGGCTGCAGATTAAAAATGTGCGCAGACACAACGCGTGAGCCCCGTGTCTACGAAATGGCACCCTATTTTGTTCTCATTTAAGCTTTTTATATTCAGTAAGAGGGAGAGGTACAAAGAGCCTAAAGCTGTCTTGGGTCATTAAACCCCACATTTTCTTTCTTCTTTCAGAATGTGTTACAGCAAGGAAAGCTGACAGATTAGACAGGGAGCTCCTTCACAGGCTGGCTGTGGGCTTCAGGAGGGTGGGCTGCAGCGCGGGGCTCGGGGCAGCAAAACCACGCCTGTCACCGTTTGATGGGCCAGTGCAGAAGTGCAGTCATAGGGAGGTATGATTGATGATATTATGTACTCACACAGGATCTGAATGCCAGCACACTCCTGTGATTTAATCCCTGTTCTTTCATCAAACATCGAGCCACAGCAGATAGACTGCACTCCACCAAGCCCTTCTTTCCCAGAGGCCAACACCATGAGTGTCAAGGCAGATATTACGAATCTTTTCTTTGAATCATGAGTTGTAATTTGTACAACTATTCATTCATAATCAGCAGAGTGGATTAAAAAACGTGAGTAAAAGAGGCTAAATTCTTTTTTAATGTATCAAAACATCAACCTATACATTTTTCATGCAGGAAAGTTTGCTTTCACAAATGCTCTACCTTAATCTTTTATTAAACACACTAATTCAGAGGACAGAAAAAAAGCATCAAGGAAATTAAAGTGGCTGCTGTTTTGTTCTGCACATAAAAAAAAAACCCTTGAAAATCTATTCCGGTTTGACGAGACTGCCCCCTAGTGGTGAGTCGAGAGATTTAATTTCTGCAAAGCAATATTGTGTAATTTTTAATACATTGACATAAATCCCTTTGTTTCCTGTTGCAAACTAAGACACAGGGGTCAAATTATACATCAACATCACGATGAACAAAAGCCCGGGCACGAGAGTGAAAACTGTCAAATGGCAGTAAATCCAGGCTGAGCAGAGCTACACAGATTAAGCGAACCATCCCCCAAGTCAGACCACAAAGAGTTCATTGTATTTGGATAGCGTGTAAAAAGGAGGCGAACGATTTTGGCAGTGATTTTCAATTATAGTTTGGTCTCAAAGGCCTCAGAGGTTCTGTGAAATTTCTCCCACTGTACGAGATGCAAGAGAGAAAAGTGACACCATAAAGTCAAGACTACTGTTACAGAAATTTATAATATCAAGTGAAATATATCGGACTAGCCGGAGCACACGATCACAACAACAGAAGTATAAAAAGCTACAGTAAACAATAGGTGTGTTTAAGGCTGTACTCAAAGTCCACAGACAATGGGACAGGACGCACACGTTACCGACATAATAAGAAGTGACAGTGTCAGCTCTCACTGCAATGACACACTTTCACAGAGGAGGAAACCTACCTGAGCAAACGAAGACGCACAACCTCAGATCAAAGAAGAGGTGGCCGCTGATGCATCATTGGTAGCGACAAATTATCATCAATACCACTCTACCACATTATCATCAATCTCTCGCTGGAGAGACAAAAGTTTCTCTGCGTGCTAAATCACGAAATCGATGCATTTCTATCACTGAGAGGAATTGGTCTGCTAGTGATCTCTGTGGCTGAGTAATGTGAAATCTATCGCAGGTTAGTCCACGTGGCTTGGACAAGATCAAAGACAAGACCCCAGAAAAGTTTGTATTGATCAGAAGCCACAAGGTTGAAACTGAAGGAGTGGAAACGTGATGGGGATTTGATACACTTTAAACTAAAGATAAATGATCTCATTTATGTGAGCAAAGACAGCAATGCAATGAAAATATAACTATGTGGCTACTTCATTACCAGCTGCGCTGAAAAAGCTGCCTCTGCTGCCAGCAGTTTTTATAAAAAGATGTTTTTTAAGAAGCACATTTGGCACGTGACACATTTCAATCTGTGCCGCTTAGATAACCCAGTTTAGATTTAACCTTTGACATTCGTGGCGATGACACTCTATTTGTGCGCTAGTCAATGATTTCTATTAAAAAACATCAAATGGGAGATGTAGCGTGAACAGTTGTTTAGTTCACTTCTTATGTTGTTTTATTTTGCAATAAATAAAATTAAAAAGCCCCTCGTTCTGAGAATCCACAGCTTTTTAGGCTGTTGAGGTGCACTTACCTTTGGCCACTTGGGATTAAGCTCACAAGCTTTCTCAGCATCTTCCAGAGCTGCTTGGTGTTGGCCCAATTTGAGAAAAGCCGCTGAACGGTTACTGTACAGGATGCAGTTCTGTGAGTCGACCTGCAGTGCATCACTGTACAAATGAACGGCTGCCTGAAAGTCACCTCGCTGACACGCCTCATTGCTCTGCTGCACTTTCTCCATGAACTCAGCTTTGCTCAGACCGTACCTGGCCCCGTCGTTTCCAACGCACCGGATAGGTCTGCCCGCTGTCCGAGAACCGAAGATTGAAAACTGGAGAAAAGGACAGGGAGCAGCCGGAGAGCTTTGATCAGTCTGACTGAAAAAAAACCCACAACACTTAACCAAGAGGAATTCCATTAAGCAGAGACCTCGGTGAGTGTTTTTCCAAGGCCGATATTTTAAGCTGTCATAGTCGGAAAAACACAAGTGAAGCAAATTTCATTAATGATGGCTCAGTTCCATTAAGTGTCCTGCAAGGCCACGACAGTGAGCCAACACGCACACTAAAAGGACCTTGGAAGTGGCTCATTTAAATGGAACACAGTCATTTTTATTGTGATCAATTACACCTGTGCTTTTGCTTCTGCAACATGCCAAAAATGTCTGCTGCCCACTGCTACCACTGCAGCACTGAGAACATGCACCTGAAGCACAAGGGACCGTTAATGAATGAAATGAATATGAAGCAGGGTGTTTTTGAAAGAGTGCATGACCCAGAGTCTATGCCAAACTCCTGTGTGCCAAAATAAAATGCATGTGCTTTGGTATTTGAGCTCAATAAGCCCTTTTCACGGCAGATATTTTGACGTGTCACATCAGGACACGGGTGCAATTTAGAACATTACTGCCAGCTGAATTGCAAGTGAGGCTCGGAGCCTCATTTTTGTGCATGCTAGCTTAGCGATATGGCCTCTGGAGAAACTGCTGTCTGTGATTCTTCCTGCTGTGTCATGTGTTGCGAGGTTGTGATCCTCGTAGTATGTAAATAGTGCAGCTTCAACTCTTGCAGATGTGTTGCTGCAATATGACTCAAGTCAAAAGTTGACACAGCATGAGGGCCAAAGTAAAACACTTTATAAGGCATCTGTTGTTTTTACAGTTTAAATAAAGGTTGTATAAAACAATCAGAGCTGTGCAAAACCATTGCAGACAACATTTTCTGTCTTTAGCTGCAAACTTTAATTATTTCTGCACATGTGTTAACTTTAAATGAAAGCACAGTTTGTCATGATGTCACTCATTACCAAGTAACCTTTTATCTTCAACTTCCCAGAGTCCACAGCTGTTCTTCTTTCACACTTTTTTATTACAGCGTTACACATAGCGGTTTAAAGAACAACATCACTGTGACGTTCAGCCTAATAAAGACGTCTTCACTGCACTGCAAAATTTCCTACCACAGCAAATATAATATATGTGTTAGTGCAAGGCTTTCTCCCTGTCCCTCTTTATTTTCCACTCTTGCACTAAAACAGCAGGAAGACCAACTGTACTGACTCAGATCTTACTAACTGCAACAAACCGGTAAGCATCTGATTGATTACAGTAAGTAGGAGAGCGTCGTGTCCGTTTAACAGGGACGGCTGGCTGAGTATTACTGAATCATGAAATTCATCTCGGGCTGCCTGGCTTTTGGGCTTGCTTCCATTATACCTCTTTCTCACCACACCTCCTCGGACTGAATTCTGGGATAGGGCTGGCTTGGTAATTACTTCCAGAGGCCCAGGGAGTAGAAGCAGCAGAAAAAAAAGAGTGCTTCTATGACAACCGTTAAATAACCTTTTGTATCACATGACAACAGAGAAAAGATCATGGTTTTATATGTGTGTGTGGGGGGGGGGGGGGGGGGGGGGGGCATCTCGTTTTTCTATTGCACCTCTAAGAGCAAATTCAGCACCTGAGGTTTGATAAATCCGTGTACGGTAAACCTCTGGAGGTTTTTAAAGATTTTTTCTTCTTCTTTGTCTTTCTTTTTGTGTGTGTGTATATAAATACATATAAACCATAGCTCACCTTTCAGAAACACACAAACAGGCTGAGTTTGTGACATCTGCAACACAACCAACACTATCGCCAAGCCTGACATTCAAAGGTTTGCTCCCAAAGGAGAGGCAGGAGAGGCATCTATTATGGATTAGTGCTTCCAAGGCCCAAGAGAATGCAGGTTTTGACAGAAAAGTCCGCTCTCTGCTGTCTAATCTGCTACAACATACAGAGGGGGGGCTGCCCACTGCATGTGGGCAGCACTGGGCAGGAAGGGTGGAGAGTGAGAGATAATGAAAGCCTACATCAATACAGAGGACACCCTAACAACGTAATCATAAGGAGACAGAGATAGGGAAAGCAACTTATCTCTCCTACTGTAATGTAGTCCAGACTGCAGGATGGTCACAGTTCTCCTGGAGGAACTGTGTGGATTTGCTCTCGTTAATACACAGAAACTCTCTGCCACTGTAAAGTCTTCTGTTCGTGCAAAAACTAAATAAATGTGCTCCAAGTTAATGTTGGAATCGAGCGATATTCAAATCAGATTTACGCTGGTTATTATGTGCACTGGGACAGCCCACACATCCAGTGTGCAGAACAGTGCTGTATGCATGACTGGAAAATCGATAGAGGTCTTTTACGAGGTTTTCACAGAATGGTCATTTGGTATTTCCTGTCCAGGACGCGGAGTAAAAAAGTAATCCGGGGGCAATAAAATACCAACAAGTTGGAAAATGACAGCTGGCATGACAGCCTACGAAAGAGTCGTTTTAGGTTTTTTTTTTAATACATATAATTTACCTTTTCTTTCAGAGTCGCTTGCTTCTCCATCCCGTTTGCCTGCGACGGGTTATCGCTCTCATCCCATCACACTCTTTGTTGACTTTGTGACTGTTTACGCAACGAGAACTCTTCCAAGCGTCGCCAAAAAAGTCCACGTTGCAGCGAAAGAGTTGACAAAGTGCGAGGAAAGGCTGAAAAACGGAGCTGTGTGGCTGTTCAGGAGAAACTTTTTTTCTCAAGGAAAGTGCGCCATGTTGTCAAATCTTTTCCTTTTTTCTTTTTTTTTCTTGTCTTTTTTCCCCCTGTTGCCATAGCGGATTTTCTGAGCGCTGCTGCGCACAGAGAGGCAGGGAGATCTGCAGGAGACGGGGGAAGAAAAATCCAGATAATAATGTGTTACTTGGGACATTTTTAGGGGGGCATTTACATAGTAGAACTAAAATCAAATGTGTCGGGGTTTTTTTTTTTTTCTTTTTTTTTGGTGAGGCCGGTAAAGTTCTGCTGTAGACCGGGGAGGGTAAATATGCATTCACCTTGTGCAGTCACCAGAGGCACTCCCTTCAGGTCATATTGTTGGGACTTCCGTGTAGGGCCACGTGGATTGGGAAATCGGTTTGAACTGTTTATTTGCCATTTGACTGTTGAGGTTATGCTGACATGTAAATAATGTAATAATAGACAGTGAGGCGCTGATCAGATAATGCCATTAAAAAGCCAACAAAAATATAACCATTACTGCATGCGAGGCCTACCTAGGTTAACCCCTATAACCCTGTATCTGAACCCACTCAGTCACAACTCAATAAACTATAACCACAAATAAAAATGTTTCTTAACACTCAATAATACAGCTGTAGCTAGTCATTTTAAAAGCAACACCCCTATATCAGGTCAGACACAATCAGGTGGCGAAGCTGGGTTTACCTGTGTAACAATATTATTCCCTGTTTTCCAGAGATGGCGTTGATGATGAAGTTCACACAGTTTTTGTTTGCAATCATCAAATATCGATTTTTGTTTATTGGATGCATGAATCCAAAAGCCTTGCAGATGAAGTTGTAACACATTTTTCCAATACTTGTTTTAGTATCAGTGCAGTGTAGCATTGAGATATTATGTTACATTTTTAAATCTAGGGCTTGAAATTATTATATGAACATATGGGTAAATTTTCACTTATTAGTGTGGACTATGAGGAAATAAATATAAAGCTTTGACGTTGCACTCTTCACATGAGCAAATTAACTTAACAATCGCATCACGAAGGCTACTTTTTAGATTCTTTTTTTTCCAATCAGATCTGTGGCTTAGATATATTCTCATAAAGACTGAAACTAAAATAGGACTTTTAAGTAATTAATTCATTATGTGCAATTCCTCACCAACAGATGGTGTAACAATCCTTCACGGAGAAGCTTTAGGCCTTTAAAAAGTTTTTAATCCTTTTCACTCAAAAAGAAATATTCGTGTTAGCTGTTGTAAAAACTGCCATTGCTGTGTTGTCCTAACTAAACATTTTTGCATTCTTGATTTCTTAAAAGCTTGGAGTTTGAATCTTGCTCAGTTTTGAGTATAAATTAAAAGTTGCAGTAAGGTGAAAAAGTGTTGAGCTACCCATTTCTTTATCGTTTGCTAAGAAAATAGGAAATAAATGGAGCGATTTATTGAAACATTGAAAAAAAGACATGGAGATGCAGTATATAAGGTATAAAGAGACTTTTTACAATTGTAGCGCACTTGGTAATCAATATTTGGTATGCCCACATTTATTCTCTAACATAACTCTCTTAGACAAGCTTGAGTAATCTAAAATAGTTCTTCATGCTGTTTTTACTACACTGGCAGTGTGTTTGGCATCAGTCATGTTGAAAAATGAAGCCACTGTCATTCAAAATCCTTTTCAGATGGTATTACATGTTTGATCAAATTCTGAATGTACTTTTCTGTGTTCATAATTCCATCAGTTTCAACAAAAATCCCAAACATCACTGGCTGAAATTTAGCCTCAAACTATCCCCTACATATGAATGACAAGACCTGTTGACACTGATTTTCAGCCCAGTTCTTCTTTTTTAATCCTCTACTTGTTCAGCTTGCTTAAAATTTTTAAGGAAATGCTGCACACCATGCTGTGATGTTCCAGATTTTGGGCTAATAGCTCTTTGGGAATCAGCTTGTTGGTGCAAGAAAATATATATTTTATGCCAATCAAACTGTTGATTAACTCTCAAGAGCTATTGCTCAAGACAGTTTTTTAAATTACAATAAATAAATAAATACAGTGGCTTTTTGCAAGTAAAATACAAAGAAATCAAAGGTGGCTCAAGACTTTTGGCCAATACGGTAAATTGAAGAACTTGTTAGTTTTAAGACAAAGAACAGAACTATAGTTTAAAATAAAGAATAGTCTGAAATTTGGTTATTTTTAAGGCCAATAACTAATAAATAATTAGACCTGGTTTTTTTTTTCACATATTTTATGGTGAACAGTTACACACTGAGTGAACTGTTTTACGTCAAATGGAGTTTTGTGCATCTTTACTAAATTTTCATGTTGGTGCCTAACATACAGTCAGTATACACCACATATATACCATATGTAACGGCCCTACAAACAAAACATACTAAATACAAATCAAATGCAGCTTAAATGTGGGTTAAATTATTGTTTTTCAGACAGACCTTATAAACAGAAACACAATTAATAAACATATCCCATACAAGTACTTATAATATATTACAGAGAGTAAAATAGGGTTTAGGGTTTGTGAGCAGGTGGGGAAAAGGAAGAAAGGTCAGGAAAACTCAGGGTGAAGTTAAATAATGCCAAGCTGCTTTTTCAACTTGTTCAGTTGCTCCAAGCTGATGTTGTTGCCGCCACACACCACAATGATCACAGGGCCCAGGTGCTGCGGCAGCTTGCGCTCATCCCTCAGCCTTTTGATAATGCCACTGTACACCGCTGCCAGAGCAGCACCACAGGCAGGCTCCACCAGGATCTTCTCATCATCTGCAGAGGCAGAATATCAGGAGAGATCTGTGATCAGATCGGTCATTTCAAATCTGTTGTTTGTCTCTTCAGGTTGTACTCACCCACAAAGCGTTCAACAGCTTTCACAGCCTCCTGGTCTGTGACTACTTCTGACAGAATCGGGTGTTCTTGTGACAGTTTCATTGTCTGCGCTGAGACCTTTGCCACGCCCAGTGTGGTTGCAACACTGTAGAGTATAATACAAGGCCGCTGTTCACCACCAGTCCAAACATTTGTTGACACCCTTATTTTTTTTAGTTAATTAGCTAATCAGCAGTACCTTGTAATCGCAGGTAAAGTCACATGCTCTCCAGCCTCCATGGCTGCATGGAGGCTATGTGCACCCATAGTTTCCATGGCTACAACAGGGACGTCAGCCCAGTTGGCGCGACGCAGTCCCTCCACCACCCCATTCAGCAGGCCCCCGCCTCCCACTGACAGCACTATCGCTCCTGGCTTCTCCTTCAGGTCGTGCTCCAGCTCCTTCACCAGAGATGTGTGGCCTTCCCTTTGTACACAAACGCAAGCTGTCAGTTTCTAGAAACTCAGCACTGATTTTGCTTTAATGCACAGCAATATAGGAAATCTCTGCATGGTGCAGCCTGGTTTATAAAGCTTGGTTGTGGCATATGATTATCAAATGCCAATAATATACCAAGTAACCCATAATTTCAATAATTTATGGTTAAGCTTAACATTTTGAATGTGACATCTCAAACAAATTAGTTATCTGACAACCTCCCCCAGAATAGCTGTGATAACATACATCTTGCCACATCATCTCATTTACTCCTTGCAACTGCTCTGTTCATGCATGATAAGACAGGTGTCACAGTAACAGAAGGCTAATGTAAACACAGTCACAGCTCCGAGGATGCCAACTGAAGCCATCTTACCAGATGAGGGGATCATCAAAGGGAGGGATGTATATCCAGCCAGCGTTGTTTGCCACAAGCTCCTGTCCGTATGCAATGCCTTCATCTACATTCTGTGGAAAAGAAAACATACAAATGATCTGGTATATCTCCCCCCCCCACCAAGTTCCCTTCAATCAATGAAAACCATTTAATAGTCATCTTGTATTCTAAATGTAACCTGTGGGTTAATAAAATGAAGCATATTCATTCAGAATCTACCACCCTCGTACATTCATTTGTTCTGGGAAAAAGTAAAAAAGTGACTGAGGAACATTTAACTAACCTTGCCATGAATGATCACAGTGGCTCCCTCATCCCTCATTTTCTCCACTGTTATGTTCGGTGTGACGTTTGGGACAATGATAGTTGCAGGAACCCCGAGCTTGCGGGCAGAATAAGCTGCTGCCATGCCGGCATTTCCTCCTATTGAAACAAACAAACAAACAAACAAACAATTAAATTAGACACACTGAATGCATCAATATGGTAAAGTAGAGACTGTTGTATTCTCACCTGAACAGCAGACAAATCGCTCATATCCTCGCTCTGCCAGCTACAAGGAAACCCATAACAAACATGTCAACACAGAATTCATGAGCCAGTAAACTGACCCTTGCCGGTTCCTTTCACTCCCGACAAGATCCTCTTTCAAATGCAGGGGAAATCAAATCATTGCCAGATAGGAATTACTCACCGTTTTGCACAGGTGACCAAGGCCCCTGATCTTGAAGGATCCTGTCGGTTGCGACGAATCCAGCTTGAGGTAAATAGAGGTCCCGGCCAGTTTGGTCAGGGCAAGGCTCTCCCTCACTGGAGTGGCCACGTGAAGATCCTGCTGGGTCTTCATTTCACTTTGGACCAAAGGGCAAGCAAAAAGATCAAAAATTTAAAACATCAACCTAAAAAAATTACAAAATATCAATTCACAATGCGGTCATTTATACGAGAAGAACACAGGTTTCAGCTCACCTAGTTGTAGACATGTTTCCCTGAATATTACAGATCCTGTGGATCCTTATTCTTGTGTCTCTTTATCACTAAAATTTGTCAAATTTATGTAGCACTTGTCTGTGGACTTGACAAACCAAACCCATTTCTCAACCAATCAGCATTGCTCATTCAGACCAGACTCCTCCCAGTCATGATGAGGATGAGACAACCCAAAAGTGAATGACTTTCTGATTGCAAGCACAATTTTTGTGAAATGTGCTTATTATTATGTAATTATTATAACAATCTGAGAACCAAATCATAGAAAAAACACAACCTCCTGCTTAGTACTGATACAGTTGGGAAAGAATATTAAAAAAAAAAATGTCCACAAAGTAGATGTTATTAAAAACAGTTCCCCGTTATTAGATGCCTAGTTTCATCTTGTTCTTGTTTTATTTGAATCTACCCATGATGGATTTACTTTCTCTCTCCCATCTAAAGGAGTTGGACACAGTGCTGGCATCCCCAATCACCAACAAACAAAGGCAGGCACTGAGTGTGAGTCATTGTGTCACAACTGAATTTCCAAAAAACTGTCTGAAGACATGGTTACAAAACACAGTCATCATCACCCATTTTTCTTGACAGCCATCGTTCCATTGAAACAGTTTCCTAATCATTAGACACCCGCCTTTTCACCTCTTATTAGCACAAATCTCAGCTGTTTTCAGAAAAAACTATTTTCAGCAGAAATTCTGCTGATTCACCTCTTTTCTGCAGAAATCTTCAGCGTTAAGGCATCCACACAGCATTTTCGCAGGAAATGCAAATTTTTCTAGTTAAGCAACTTAACACTCACCTACGAATCATTCAAGCACCTAACCAGTGTTGTGTGTTTACATAACAGACAGCTTAGCAAAAAAACTATTTTGAATTGTATGGTTAGGCACTTTGTTACTAGCAGCTGATTTTCCCCATTTGTAAGAAAAATGCCAAAGACAACACAGTTCGGCATAAAATAGCATTTTAAGGTTTAAGCTAATAACTTGGGATATCTGGGCATGGAGTGCAGTGTGCACACCATGCTACTGCACGTGTATACAGTGCATATTATATATGTATTATATTTGGTTTGTAAATTGCTTTGGTATAATATTTCAAAAACAGCATTTAAGCTAAGTTAATTTGGAGTTTAGCTACTTATTATGTTTCCATTACACCGCATTTACACTCTGGTCTCCTTAAGTGAGTAATAATTGAGTTCCTGGTGGTGTCAGAGAGCCCCTTTGACCGCATGTTGTCCATTCACAGCAAAATCTTCCAAATACAAGCACCACACTTCAAATCAACTCCAGGCCTTTGATCTGCTTAACTGATAACAACATGATAAAGGGATTGCCCACACCTGTCCAATAAAGAGCCTTTTAGTCGATTGTCCAGTTACTTCTGGTCCCCTTTAAAAAAGGTGGCACATGTTAAGGAGCTAAAACTCCTAAACCCTTTATCCAGTTTTACTGTAAATACTCTTAAATGACAGCTTAAAGTTTACATTTACACATTATGTCCATGTCCATTATATAACTATTACTGGAATATGTTTCAGTAAACATAAGTAAACAAGTAAAAAAATAAAAATAAACATGTGTCAGTGTTCAAATATATATAGACCTAACTGTATGTCTTAAATTTGACCTAGAAATTTCAGCAAAGCAGTATAAAAGCTCAGTAAGCACTGACAGCACACAAAGTCTTTTGGTCTCTTCCTCAATTACACACATTGCTCAAGACAGTTTTCTTTGAATAGAACACACAATGAAACAGAATCCAACTATTGAGTCAGTTTTACTGTTTTACTGGCAGTTACTTAACTGCCAGTAAAACATACAAAGCATGTTTTAAAATAGACAAACCATGACGTCATGATGAGAACTAATTGTCAAAAGAGACTGGTAACAGTCACATTCACCAAGTCACATCACCAGCACTGGCTGGTCAAGTATGAAAATGTGAGGGTTCCTGTGACCAATAACTTAAAGACCAATTAGTTAAAATGATAATTAGATCAAGAGCAAAAAAACAAAACAAAACAAAAACACAACAACAAAGAGTATTTGTACATGAAGACATTTCTTTATTGTGACACAAATCTCAAATGCCATCTGATTCTTTACATCTGTATAATCCATTTTTAGATATGTTAAGTTTCCGATGTGCAGAGGTAAGACAGTAAAAGTTAAGTTAATGCAACCATAAATAATTGTAATAAATATCAAGTAAATGTACAGCACACATTTTATCGTAACACCTCCTTGTATGGATATGTCCGTTTTATAACCTTTCCTACCCCTCCCAAGAAGGAGTAGTAGAAGAGAGAGCGTCCCTGTTAGCAGCGGTGTATCACCCTTCAAAAGGAACTGAACCAAAAACCAAAAAATTTGCAAGCAATCAACAACCCAATTAGTCAAATAGCAATTTTCGCTGTGTTTTTCAGTACTATCCAAGTAAAATGGCGATTTTACTCACACAAGAAAAACATGTTTCACCATGAGTAGAAGAAATTGAATCCATCTGAGTACAAGACAAAGGTGATAATAATATTATTGGTATTTCCAAAAAATTCATAAAAAATAACAACACAACAAACTGGATATCCAACAGACATCAGCTAGTTTGCTCATTTTAGAATCTTTTCTTGGAAGAGTAGTGCAAACCGAAAACCAAAAGTTATAAGGTGAAGTGAATTAGCAATTAATAAAAATTGCCAAACTTTAGTCTATTTACATTTTTTTTCCCATCCTATTTATTTATTTTATTTTATTGTTTTTTTAAACACAGCTAAACATTTGGTTATGGGTAATTTGACCAAAAGAAAAAGAAAAGAAAAAAGCAGAATGCTGTTCATTTCTCATTAAAGAAAACTATGAAAAGGCAGAACTCAATTTAACCCGCTGCCCCTTCCTCGGTGTACGTGTGAAGATCACGTATATTGGGAATAGGAAACAAGGACATTCACATTCAGTAGAAGTTATTACACAAACAATGTGGAAGAGCAGCAGCTCATGGGTTCCCTTCCTGCTTTCACAATGCAACATAGGTTTCACAATTTGTAATGCAACTTTATAAAAAAAACCCAAAAAAACCAAAAAAAACAGAGCAGGCTTCGATTACCATCGTCCAATCTACCTGACCCCTCGTTCTGCCACAGCTACTAAGGTATTAAAAAAAACAAAAAAAAAAACAAAAGAGAAAAAATAAAATAAAAGTATCTATCTATTCATAAACTAATAGATTAATATGACTTTTTACATGACTTAAATACCCTCCCTTCAGAGACTTGGATAAAATGTAATCAGTTTATATAGGCATAAGTTAGTTTGTCCATTAGGAGTTCATTTTTATTTAAAACAGGCAGTAAACTACATAATATCCTGTACAGCACTTGTTCAAACCTTCTGCCTGCTTATACTTGACAGGTTCCAAGACTAGACAGCAATACAAATTTCTTTTCTTTTTTGGGGGGGGGAGAGTCATTGTACCTTAAACTCAAAAGCCATGATCATCATCTGATTTTCACACACAGCATTACCCTCTTGAGAGAGGCTCCTACAGCAAAGGCATGTTTCTGAACATCACCCCCACAGAGGGGTGGCAGAGGGAGGCAGCTAGGTTAAGCGTTAGGAGAGTAAATGTTTGTTTTGTGCCATAATGGCAATGCCAAATCCAGCGAGTCAGACCGAGATTACAGTGCTAAAATGTTAAGCAATCGTGAATTCAATTAAATTCAAAGTGCTGATCTCAAAGTTAGCCCGTAACGCTGCTAAATTCACAGAATTTGACTGAACCTTGTTAATCCTTCTGTTAAAGGAAAGGGGAGGAAAAGGTGAACAAAAAGTCTCACAGTTGGTTCACTTCAGCGTCGTCCTCAAACTCCGTGTCAGTGCCAATTCAGAATATCTTCCCTGAATTCCCTTGAAAAAAAAAAATAAATAAAATAAAATACAATAACAAGAAGAAAAAAAAAAGCAAAACAAATCAAAATAATGAAACGTACAATTTGTGTAAACTGCAATATAAAGCAGGGATAAACAAAGCATTGCCACTGAAAATGTAATAAAATTAACTTTGTGACTTGTCAATGCAGCAGAGCATAAGGTCTGTCTCAGAGGAAAGTCCAGGAACTTGGGGATGAAGGGAGAAAAGGGGTCACGGGTGAGGGCGAGGTTTGGGGCACATGGGGGGGAATATTCGGTTGTCAAGTCTTCTCAGCCGCTGAGTGGGTCCTCGCGGTAGTGGATGGCGTAGCGCAGTTTCTCCAGCATCACGTCCAAAGAAGTATACTGGGGCAGTTTCACCATGAACATACAGGTCTCCACCCGGATGTAGCGAGAGTCTGGCTGACCTAAAGGAGAAACAGGAGTTCATAACCCAGCACTTCTCTCCCAGTTATGCATGTTTGCCAGTTGTTAATGAACCAGAAGTCCAATGACGTGCTACGTAGCAGGTGCTATAATAAGCTGCCAGCTACAGTGGGGCAAAAAAGTATTTAGTCAGCCACCGATTGTGCAAGTTCCCCCACTTAAAATGATGACAGAGGTCAGTAATTTGCACCAGAGGTACACTTCAACTGTGAGAGACAGAATGTGAAAAAAAAAATCCATGAATTCACATGGTAGGATTTGTAAAGAATTTATTCGTAAATTAGGGTGGAAAATAAGTATTTGGTCACCTCAAACAAGGAAAATCTCTGGCTCTCACAGACCTGTAACGTCTTCTGTAAGAAGCTTTTCTGTCCCCCACTCGTTACCTGTATGAATGGCACCTGTTTGAACTCATCATCTGTATAAAAGACACCTGTCCACAGCCTCAAACAGTCAGACTCCAAACTCCGCCATGGCCAAGACCAAAGAGCTTTCGAAGGACACCAGGAAAAGTATTGTAGACCTGCACCAGACTGGGAAGAGTGAATCTACAATAGGCAAGCAGCTTGGTGTGAAAAAATCAACTGTGGGAGCAATCATCAGAAAATGGAAGACATACAAGACCACTGATAATCTCCCTCGATCTGGGGCTCCACGCAAGATCTCATCCCGTGGGGTCAAAATGATGATGAGAACGGTGAGCAAAGATCCCAGAACCACACGGGGGGAGCTGGTGAATGACCTGCAGAGAGCTGGGACCAAAGTAACAAAGGTCACCATCAGTAACACACTACAACGGCAGGGAATCAAATCCCGCAGTGCCAGACGTGTTCCGCTGCTGAAGCCAGTGCATGTCCAGGCCCGTCTGAAGTTTGCCAGAGAGCACATGGATGATACAGCAGAGGATTGGGAGAATGTCATGTGGTCAGATGAAACCAAAGTAGAACTTTTTGGTATAAACTCAACTCGTCGTGTTTGGAGGAAGAAGAATACTGAGTTGCATCCCAAGAACACCATACCTACTGTGAAGCATGGGGGTGGAAACATCATGCTATAGGGCTGTTTTTCTGCCAAGGGGACAGGACGACTGATCCATGTTAAGGACAGAATGAATGGGGCCATGTATCGTGAGATTTTGAGCCAAAACCTCCTTCCATCAGTGAGAACTTTGAAGATGAAACGAGGCTGGGTCTTCCAACATGACAATGATCCAAAACACACCGCCCGGGCAACAAAGGAGTGGCTCCGTAAGAAGCATTTGAAAGTCCTGGAGTGGCCTAGCCAGTCTCCAGACCTCAACCCCATAGAAAATCTGTGGCGGGAGTTGAAAGTCCGTGTTGCTCGGCGACAGCCCCAAAACATCACTGCTCTCGAGAAGATCTGCATGGAGGAATGGGCCAAAATACCAGCTACTGTGTGTGCAAACCTGGTAAAGACCTATAGTAAACGTTTGACCTCTGTTATTGCCAACAAAGGTTATGTTACAAAGTATTGAGTTGTATTTTTGTTATTGACCAAATACTTATTTTCCACCCTGATTTACGAATAAATTCTTTACAAATCCTACCATGTGGATTCATGGATTTTTTTTTCACATTCTGTCTCTCACAGTTGAAGTGTACCTCTGGTGCAAATTACTGACCTCTGTCATCATTTTAGGTGGGGGAACTTGCACAATCGGTGGCTGACTAAATACTTTTTTGCCCCACTGTATGCAGGTGTACAGTAAATGACATGACAGCAAGCCTGAGATTTTGAATGTGTGTCTGTAATTTAACATTTTAGAGTTTGCTCAAGTTTGCAAGAGAAGCTGAGATGATTCGGGGCCTTGCTTAACCCTCAGATCTTACCTGCTGCTCCATCAGGAGGGGCGATCTTCATGGGGTATGGGGGAACATGAGCGGTGTCAGGCCCCCCATCCTTGCAGGGGCACGTGAATGGGATGCGCTCCTGATTGCATGCAAACTTGATGAACTTGCAGAGCTCCTCCTGAGTGAACATCTCCAGGGCGGTCCAGAAGAACTCGATGTGCTGGTCAGTCTCCATCAGGCCCACCTGATACATTGTATGAGCCTACGAGGGAACCGAGCACATGCTGAAATTAAATACTAACCCGTGACAACACGAGGTGAGTGAAATCTCTCTGTATTTCATATATTTAGCATGAATCAATAGCAGAATAAAATAAATAAATAAACTGCCTAGCCTGACAAAGAAACTTTAATGACAAGTGACACAGACATATCACTTTCACACAAATATATGTTTCACCTCAGTGTTAATTTTAATAGCAAGCTTTGATTTAGTTTTAGGCATGTTTTAATGTTTTAATAATTTAGGCATCTAAATTCTTCTCATTTTAGTTGACTATGTATCAAAAGGTTCTTGTAGACTAAATTTGAGGTTGATTTATTTGACTAAAATATAAAGTGTATTTACCAGCTAGAGTTGCTCACACAGTTTACGGCGTAGTTTCATGTGTGCCAAATGTGTCCATGCGTCTACTCCTCCCTGTCTTCCAAGTGTTGACATTTTGCTCCTTGTTTCACATTTTTATGAGAAACAAGGAGCCGAACTCTCCTGCTTTCTTCAAGGCAGCAGATCAAATGTGCACCTCTAACCTTACTGCACAACTAGATTACTTCTGACTGGATCACTTCCAAACTGGCCCGCCTTTATACACAACTTTTTTAGTTCTGATTGGATCTTATTTCTCCAGAATTTTCTCATCTTGCTTTCATTTGTTAAGAAAATGTCAGTACATTTTATTTTAGTTATCATCTTCTTTGTGTGTCAGACAAGAAAAAAAAACGTTGACGTGAACTATGATGACAATTATTGGTCAACAAAATTAACACTGCTTTACCTTCAGGAACTCCAAGTTGATGTAAGGCAGGCCGCAGGTGCGCAGCTCAATCTCTATAGGGCTGAGCATGGTAAGCAGCTGCAGGGGAATGATGGATCCGAGCCCTGCACGCACCGCTGTCATGCACTCCACATTCTGCAGCTCCCTCAGACGAAGGCTCCGCACCGCCCGTGCATACACATCCTTGTTCTGCCAGCTTTGCAGACAGATACAAGTACACAGGATATCCAGAATGAAATCACACCCTAATGTTCTGTGGCATTTGGCTATAAAGACAACTTACGCCGAATTAAGATAACTGCAAACGGGAACGGGAACAACAACAAAAATGCGATCAGTGGGATGATTTGTACCTGACAATGAGGCTCCGCCCTCCCTGACAAAGCTCCACTTCTTCACCAGTCATAGTGACATAGGTAAAGGTGCAGCAGGGACGGCTGGGGGAGTCTGGGCTTTCTCCTGAG
Organism: Rhamphochromis longiceps; assembly: GCF_057381845.1. Lineage (NCBI taxonomy): Eukaryota > Metazoa > Chordata > Actinopteri > Cichliformes > Cichlidae > Rhamphochromis > Rhamphochromis longiceps. The sequence goes on along the minus strand of NC_140568.1, from coordinate 8,893,271 downwards.
TGGTGCTGGGAGGAAATTTCAGCACACAGGGCCTCTAGCTCTGTCTCGTCAGTCACCTTCAGCATAGGAGGGAAAAGGTAAATTTGAGGTCACTAGAGTCATGTTGGTAGCATCTAAAGGTGCTACAAACACTAATATACACTTACATTTTCAAATTTCTTGACATAGTTGTAGGTAAGCACATCAGCTTCTTGCAGGTCCTGCTCTGAGTCGAGAGGCTCACCAACTAGGCCCTTCCAAAATGAGCCCAGTAAGTCCAAAGGAAGTGGCACATCTGCACGTATGGCTATGCCTAGTAGTTGGCCAAAAAAGTGCAGCAACTGTTCCTCTGCATAGCTGATAGGGCATGGAGTGAGGATATATTTCCCCTGAGAACAGCACAAATACAGATACGAATTATATTACTCCTAACACAGCAGTTTGCATCATGTGTGATAAAACACATTTCAGTTAGTATCTAGCACACAGTTGGATATGAATGAATTTTTGGGGAAAACAAATAGAGCAAAAAAGACAAAAAAAGCAGAAAACATGGTAGGTAATAGAAAATAAATATTACCTTATTACGATTGGCTGCAGCACTGGGACAGGGGAGCAGCAGGGAAAGTGCAGAACTCTGCAACTCCTTACACACCTGCCACAGGAAGTGTCTAAAAGAGCCACCTGCACACATTGATCACAGCCAGTTAGAACAGGAAGGGGGCAAATACTATTCACAGGGCTGTACATTGATTCAAAGTGCACATACAAACAAACTTTGAAAGAATTTTAGTTCAATACAAATAGACCCGGAATCTGTGCTGCAGGCTTCTGCTTATGTGATTAACTATTGCAGTATGAGAACTCCTTTTACACATGGTGCTTATTTACCCCTTCTTAAAGCCAGTTTTGTTGTTTTATTTTGGTAGAAATGTCCTTCCTTTTTTTAGGTTCCGGTATTATTTTTTTTATAACAAAAAATATTGTGAAATATAGTGAAACATGGAAACTTCTATCAAAACGAAACAGAAAACCTACATTGGCCTGTAATGTCTTGAAAGTGGTCAATTTATTTTATGGCCTGACAGTGTAATTAAGTAACTGCAAATGCCACATTTACATGATGTTAGTCTCTTTACTTCTTCCTGTATTACAGAAAAACAAAATGAGCAGAGCAGAATAAATCTAAGTATATCCAGTGCTTAGATTCTCAACCGATTAAAAGTTCATATATTTTGCCATTGATTTTGTATTTTGCTTTTAATACTGGTTAGTTAGTTGTACCAGTTATTTGGAAGTTTATGAATTAAAATAAATCTCAAGCGCAAGAATCAAAGGCAGTACAGAAGTATTGTGAGGGAGAAATTCTTACTCGTGCCATGAACTTCCTCTCCAGTGAAGCGGATGTTAAAGGCGTAGGTTGGGTCTCCTCCACTGGCGAGTTTCACACAAAGCTGGGATGACGGCACACACGACAGCTGGCGTGCTGCCTGGCAGAAGTACGTGTTCTCTGATGACCTGATCTCACCTGAGGCAGACGCACCCAATCAGAAAAAAAAGCACGTTTGACAAGATACCTTGAAAGTATGAAGAGTATTAGGGCCACATTAAGAAAAAAAATAATTATTGATCATTTTGAGAAAAAAAACCCCCAAAATGTGCAGATTACAAACTGATGCAGCCTCTGCAAGATGCTTTGTGTAGATGAGTTACTGAAACAAATTGATTAGCTGCTACATCCCACTAAACATTGGATGTTAGATAGATGCTCAGACCATGTCTATATTGGGTCTGTTGTTTTTGCAAGCAATCGACATCTATACGACGTCCAAACAAGGTCCACAATTTGGACGCCAAACCATGACCCACCTTGGAGGTTAATATAATGCTCAATATATGAACTTTGGACAGGATAATTACTTTGGGCGTCACGTGGACATCTGTGACAGGTGCCGGAAATTTACATGATTAAGAAATGTAGTATTTTTAATTACAAATATAAACATTATTGTTATCAACATAAACAATATGTTTAAATAAAGATTATTTAAAAACATCCCTCATTACTTATGTGTTATTCTATTGATTTATTCAGTACATGTTGGTATTTTTTTTTAATGTTAAAATGCAAAATAATTATGGTTAAAGTATTTTTGAAAACTTTTGAAATTCCTTTTAAAAAGAGCACAATTGTATTTAAAAAGTTTAAAAGAGCATTTTCTTTATATATGCTCCATATTTACAAGTAATCCCGTTTTATTTGTGAAGAGGTTTGTAAGAGGAAGTGAGTGTGTTTGTATTCAGTAGCAAGACAAGAAGTTGCAACAGAAAGTATGAGAAGTTTATGCAATTGTGTATAAACTGGACTACTCTGCTCAACAGTATTTGTTTATTCGCACATTTTGCAAACTGTCTGTGAGAAGCTCGGGACATTTCTGCTCCAAATCCACCGTGCAGCTGCTCACTTTTGTTTTAGCTCAGGAGCCCACGCCATCTGAAGATGTCCACTAATCGCTCTGTATTCCTTCACACATAACTGTTTCTGTACAGAAAACATGCCCTCCACCATCTGGAAACATGGGACTATAGAGCCCATAGAAGCAGCCTAAAAACAGTCTAAAATGAGTCGAAGATGTCTTCAACAACCACATTTTAGACGTTCAGTAGACGTTGAAAAAACAAAAACAACATTGCCTGGCGTTACAAAACAACCCCTTCAGTGGATCAAACATATAAACATATGACATATAAAAGACAACAGTCCGATGTCACTTGCGCAGTGGGACTGTATCTTGTGATACAATATACACGCTCTTCAAAGTTTGTGGGTTTTTTTCCTTCTGACCAGATGTTGCTTTCTGCACCATCGTTTCAAGATCCTTATTACCACACTCTGTTTATGTGCTAAAAGAGAAATCGTTTTCTTGTAACTAAAACCGATTTTGAAATATAATGTCACTAACTTAGCTACACAAGCCATTATATGGAGGATATAGCAGCTGTGGCAATTTGCCTTGAAAATATTTTAATCTCCACATTTCTACATTTTTTTCTCAAAATGATCAATAATAATTTTTTCTTAATGTGGCCCTAATGCTCCGTTAAGTGATATAGAACTTTGAAAAACTAAAAAACGTGAACCAGTGAAAGGAATACCCACCTCCCACAATCTCTAGAGGGTCCAGTGTAATCTCTGGAGCGGCATGGTCAGCTGTCCGCTGCACTGTGGCATTCAGTACTCTGTTCATCACAGTGACCTTAGTGTCATAAAAGATTAGGCCTGCAAATAGAACAAGCGGTGAGTCATTTCAACAAAGCAAGCTTTCCAGATAGGTTACACAAACTACAACGCGAGATGTGTGCTCAGATCCCGCTCACCTTTGGCCTCACTCAACAGAGCTGCAATGCTGTTTTGATACGTATGTGTTTGTCTCAGTTCCACCAACGGCAGGAAGAAACTCTCCAGGCTGTTGTTGAGCGATTGCAGCAAAGCAAAGCGTAGGCGTAAACTCTCCACAGGCACATCTGAAAACATTGACATTTATACAAAAAGTTATGTATAGCTGACAAAACCCCCCCGAGGTTTCAAACTTTTCAGTGAAACTCCAAAAGTGCTGGCAGTTTACATACTGAGCAAGCAGGCCACACGAGGATCAGCAGCATCACTGGGGTCCAGGTAGACTTCATGGGGGTGCAACCGGGATGGTGTGATAGCCAGGTGACGGCACAGTCTGTTGATGTACTGTACCAATGCCACATCCATTTCTAAGCTCCACTTTCTACAAGCCTTCTGTGCATGGCGAGTGTCTATACAGGTGCACCTGGCAGAGGAGCACGGGAGTTCTTAAATAAAGAGCTCTGAGCTCATTAAAAACATTAAAGAGCAGAAACATTATCAGATAGAGACAAGACACTCAAAGAATCCTTAATACAAACTGATCCCTAAGAGCCAATCAACTGCCAAACCAGGGGAAAAAAAAAAAAAAAAAAAAAAAGACATGAAACAACTCACACACTCGCCTTCTTAAAGGCAAGCAGAAACTCAGCAGCCATATAGAAATATCTGTGGGCAGTTATTTTTGATAGAAAGAAAAAAACAAAACAACCAAAAAACCTTCAGTTTAAATAATCACCAAAATGTTTACTACATCCGTAGAATCAGTCGACTCTGATAAAAATGGGACTTTGCCCCAAAATAAGGCTTATGAAGCTTTTTTCCCCCACTAGAAATTCTACATATATCATCATCTTTGCAGTTAGTAATAAGACATAATATATGCATTTATTATTGTTTTTATAAAGGTTAAAAACTTCTAATTAGGGTAGAATTACTTAAAACAAAAGAAAACTGACAACATGTTAAGTGTGTGTGTGTGTGTGTGTGTGTGTGTGTGTGTGTGTGTGTGTGTGTGTGTGTGTGTGTGTGTGTGTGTTTGTTTTCAAACAAGGCTGTTCAAATCTCACCTCTCAAAGTGAAGATCATAACCACAAGCCAAAATTGCCCTCCAGACACTGCGGATGTCCTGCTTGGCTCGGTCAACAGCAAATTTATGGAAGCCTTCTAGTGTCAAGTACTTCTCCTCTGGGACTAAAGAAACCATTCACAGCAGGTTGCATTTCATTTACAAATACATGGATCAGCTACTGATATGGAAAATTCTCACTTTTATGATAATGGACTGGCGGTGTGTCAACAGACAAAAGTGCCTTTAAATGCAATTGTGTGGATGTCTTAAATTCTCTGGTAACCTACTTACATTAATTTCAATGTTGTGCTGCTTCATCCTACTTTCCTACAATTCAGATACAAATATTATACTTTTTCTTCTCTACAGTTTCAGCTGTTAATTAGTTTTCAGATGAAACTTAATGAAAAGGTTTATTAAGATACTAACAAAACAAAACACCCGCGCAAAACATTGCTTTTAATGATTTTGACATATGACAAAGTGTCTCGTGTCTGGTTTTGGGTGCCCTCATGAAATGACGCAACTATGGAAAAAAAAAAAAAAAAAAGCAAAAATGAAACTGCTATCATTTTGATGTTCAATTTCCATCAGGTTCCCTAAAATTTATCTCATGACACAGCACAAATGTTTTCACTTTTTCGTGTCCTTTGTTTTTATTTCACTTTTACTTGCGAAGGAACATTTGAAACTCATGGATAAGCCTGGATAAGTTCACAGCTTAGGAATGTGAATATTTCTTCACCACACATTTAGTTCTGTGGTAGTTAGGTAGTTAATTCAAAGGTTGTTTTAATCCTTTGCAAATCTTTGTGTTAGCTAAAAATTCATAGATGTGTGGAGTCAAAGTGGGAGTGTTTATTACAAACCTTCGGTTTTCTTCGCAGGAGATTTTTCCACATCTTTTTCTTCAGGTCTGGATTTCTCAGGAGATTTCGGCTTTAGCACTGTTTTCTTCTCACTCAGTGCGGTTCTGAGAGATGAGCACATTTTAATTCAGTTATCATGGCAGTGTGTTTATGCCTCTATACATGTAGTTACCGTTCAAAAAGTGAGTGACGTACCTGACACTGTTAAGCACAGACTTTTCCTTAGTGGGAGGTTTGGTGATGGGCCTCTTGGTGCTTACTACCTTGCCTTGATGCTGCTCTTTTCCTGCCTTGCTGTACTTGTTCTTATTTGGCTTAGGAGTGCCATACTTTCTTAGAATCTAAAAAAATAAAACATTTTGTAAGTTGTTGTGTACAAAAGTTGAAAAGTTGTTTTAAAACAAAAAGGTCAATTAAATTAAATTACAGTTAAATTATTATTATTATTTTTTTTGAATTATAGTAATCCATCTATCCATTTTCTTCAATTTTTCGAATTCAGGTTAGGGGCATTTAACCTGGCCCCACTAATTCAATGTCTTTGAACTGTGGGAGGAATCAGAGAACCTGAAGAGAACCACGCTGACACGGGGAGAACATACAAACTCCACACAGAAAAGGTCCTGATTTAATTCAAACTCAGGGCCTTCTCTCTGTGAGGTGACAGTCCAAACTAAAACAGAGCCAGCCATTTGACTAACAAATTTTTGATTTAACTATATCAAAGAATTCACAAGTTTACTGTTGAGCACTTGTTTAATACCTGAGTAAGTTGGTCCTCAAGTACTTTCTTGGGAGGTCGAACATTGGTGAAGAAAGTATGCAGTAGGTTGCCTGGTGTCTGAGAGTTGATCTGCTCCTTGCTGAGGTAAATGTCAGACACTTTAACGGGCTTGGCTGGCGTGAGGCTGAGCATCTGCTCCGAGTGGACACAGCTCTTAAAAATATCTGTGAGGACATCTCGGGCTCCAGGTACAAGCTTGTCACCTTCAAACAGAAGAATTTTAATTTAGACAAAGTAAGAAAACTAAAAGCAGCAAATATGTGATTGTAGTTAAGTGACAACCTTTGATTGTTTTCTCCAAGAAGTAGTCTTCAAGGGCAGAGCTTCCCTGTGTGTCAAACAGGCTTTGGTTAACACTGGAAGCCGTGAGGATCTCCTCATTGGTCAGCTCCATTAGTTCTTCTTCACCTTCCAGGCTGGACAAGCCAATCAGGTCACTGCTGTTGAAAAGACTGGCACGAATTTTTTCCACTTTGGCTCGAGAACGCACCTATAGTCACCAAAAGAGAAATTTTCCTTACATTTTCAACATCTTAAGCACAAAATCAATCAGATGGAATAATAATGATTTGAATCAGCTCACCTCAATGACAGCGTAACCCTTGATGGGTCTGGCCATGACTGCATTGCTCTCTAATGAGGTGACTGTGTGCATAGAGCCCCCATCTGACGCGGATGGCGTTTCTGCACTGTCGACAGGTTCCCCTAAGCTGCCGAGACTCCCAAGACTCCCTGTGCTACACAGGGAGGTATCTAGACTCTCCTGACTAGAAACTGTCTGTGACTCTTGGAGTCCCTGCTGGGGGTATGTAATGGCAGAAGCTGCAGCCGCAGGAGTGAGAGGTGGGACAGCTAAAAGCTCCTGATCGACGGAAAGTTCACTGGCAGTGCGGGAGACCCCCTGAGAGGAGCTGCAGATAGAGGTCTGGCTGGTAGAAGCTGAAGCACTCACACTCATAGCTGGAGTTACACTACTGGAGCTGTCGGGACTCTCGGGACCTCCGTTGTTTGCAAAGGGGCGCTCAGGTTCAGGACACACTTTACCATCCTGAAGGCTTGCAACACCAGTCCCAGGTTTTTTCTTGGGGTCCTCCTCCTGGAGAGGAATGAAGACTTCATCTTTAAAGAGCCCCCCATGTGCGTTGCAAGCCCTTCGGATAGCATTACGGACAACAGCCTCCTCCAGGTGCGTGGGAATACCTGAGAGCACCAGCAGGCGACTGTGAGCAGTGGGTCCAACCAGAGCCTGGCAGGCGTCCGTTACTGCATCGCTGGTTACGCTTAAGCCCTGTGGGTCCTTGTTGGCAAGGTGTCGTAAGATCATCAGCAGAGTAAGGCAGCGGTGGAACCACAGCATGTCCTCAGGTTTACTACCTGCCATGTTCAGCAGGGCACTGTCACTCTCTGACAGCCTTGCACCTCCACTTCCCCGTTTACCAGACACTGCTGCCACTGCAGCTGCTGCTCTCTCACGCTTCATCTTCACCTTCTTACGCTTTGATAGCAAACTGGGGCTCTGCGGTGTCTGGCCTGGGGATGATGATGAGGATGAAGAAGAATCACTAAGGTTAGGGGCACTGGTGGAGGACAGCGCTCCCACTGAAGAGCCGCCAACATTGAGAGGAAGTGTCACCTCTGCAACAGCCAGACACACTTCCATCAGGGCATGAAAGTATGTGGAGAATCGACTCTGCTCCGCACCCAGGGCCAATGCAATGCCTCCGGATGAGGACCCCCCTGCTCCAGCCCCTCCAGCAGTCCATCCCTGAGTTTCCCGGTCATAGAGCTTTCGGAGTTCTGTCTGCAGGGCCATGAGCACTGCGAGGCAGGGGTTAAGCAAAAGAGCAATTGAACTTGATAGACCAGTAGGGCTCTTGCGCTGCTCCAATTGGTGGATCTTCCGCAAAAGTTCCGCTAACAAGTGAAAGATGAGTTCTTTGATGGAGGGAGCCAGATCAGTTGTCCAAACCAAACCACCTAAGAACAACGACCAAGAAAATAATCAAAATTGGGATCTTGGGAAATCTTTATGCACCTAAATGTCTCGTGACTTATAGCTTAGGTTCGTAAGCTTTGAGTTGTTACTTCTAACTAAAAGGACATTAAAATGAATAATAAAAATTTAAAACTAAATATCACAATTTAGGATTTTGAAATCTTTTTTTGAAATCTCACAATTTAGGATTTAATGGGTGAAATCTACATTTGTGTGTTTAATGTAATACTACAACTGCTATATGACAGGGATACAGAAATATGGCAATGAAATACAACATGCACATTAAATGGTGTCACAATGGATATTCCTCCTACCAAGTAGTTCTACCACTTGTAGCAGCACAGATGAGGGAACTGTGTCCAGCTCATCCTCTGATCGTTCACTGCTCTCTCCCAGCTTCCATGTTAGCAGCTGTTCAGCAAATGCCATGGCTAATGGAAACTCCAGTGGCAAGGAGTGCAACACCAGCACAGCACCAGGAGGGGGGGACACCCCTACAATTAAGACAAAGGGATACTTCATTACATTTAATGGGTACAGAGTTTATTCACAAAACAGCTAAAGCAGCGTATATAAATTCCCTTTGGAATTAGATACTAACCAAGCTTGATGTGCACTTTATCAGTAGGGATCATAACAGAAGGATATTGATTGGTGGTAGGTGGGGGAATAAGGCCTGTGTTGGTAGGTGAAGCATCCAGAGGATAACACACAGCCTCCATCAGATTCAGCTGGCCATTTCTCCGCACCTTGTGACCCAGGCCATACACCATGACTCGAGCCCAAGGGGCCTTGTACAGACTTGAGCTAATGGAGTAGAAAAGATTAAGATGTCATTTTTGCTATCAATTTGATTTTGTTTTTAAGTTTTCTCTCCTATGTTTTTTATTTATTTATTTTATTAAAGCTGTTATTTAATAAACCACTATAACTCACTCTTTACGACAGCCTAGCTGGCTTTCTTTGCAGGACACGATCACAAATGCAGCTCCTGGAAAGCTGACATCCATGCTTACTTTGGATTCTGACACTGGGAACTCCTCAGATGTAAACTGCTCTGGTGCATTCTGTCAAGAATCACCCCAATTGTAAGAGTTGTAACAGCTTGTAAACATGCACCCTGAGATACATGTATTAAATTAATAACAGATTGGCAGAACATACCTGTAGAAAGCAGCATATCTGCTTTGTAAGCTCAAGTAAGCTTTCTTCTCCTTGATGCAAGGCACGGGTGATGGCCACTGTCAACCACTCCCGGATTGGCTGAGCGTTGCCCTGGTAAAACAGGTCTGTGGGGGAGCAACTTTGGCCCTCAAGGTTGTGCAATACTGACTGAGCCAGCAGAACAGAACTTGAACTGATCGTGCCATCTGCAGGAAGAAAAAAATTGTCACATTTACCACTAATAGAATATGCACATGGTATTAAGGTGTTTCATTATAATATCGTATAGCCACACTCACCAGGGAGGGGTGGAGCCAGCAGCTGGTTAGATAGAAGCTGCAAGTGTTCCAAGGTGATGTCACGGATAGCAGGTATGTGGAAGAGACGAGTGAAGGTGTGCGGATTCTTGGGGGCAAAGATGTTGAGCAAGGCCATGCGACAGTATAATCTGGCCAGTGCACTCTCACAGCGAAGAAGTTCCCTAAAATAAAGCAGAGCTGCATGAATGATTCTGTGCAGCATGTAGACGTGTCATATTTATCCTCATTGGATTCACATGTTACCTGTGAATCTGAATGTTGCTACTGTCTAATGAGACCAAGCCATTAGCCGCAGTACGGCGAGATCCAGCAGGTGGGCGTTCCAGCATTTCAATTGGATACCAGTACCTGACAAGCACACCCTCACTACGCAGGTATGTCTCCACCTGTACCAGTTCATTCACCTTAACAAAGCAAACAGTTTGTTCATCAGCATCTTTGTTGTTAAGATAGAAAACGCTTATAATGGTAAATGAGTATACTTACAGAGTCCACATCCAGCACAACACCATGCAAACCAAAAGTTTTTAACATGCCCCTGATGGCAAATTTCGGCAGTGCTGTTCCCCCTGTTGTGCTGTTGGTATTGTTGCTGTCAGGACATCGGATGACCACAGTCAAGCCTGTGTTGAAACAGTACATCACCACGAGGATCATTTAAATGACATCACATCATATTACAGTGGTCCCTCACTATAATGCAGTTCACCTTTCCTGGCCTCGCTGTTTTGTGGATTTTTTTTGTGCAATTTTGCATGTTTTTTTTGTTTTTGTTTTTTTAACAGCACATTGTGTTTGTGTCCTGATTGGCTGTAGACCACTGTCAATCAATCTCATGCCGTGTCTCCTGGGTACTTTGCAGACTTCACCTATCACGGGTTATTTTTAGAACGCAACTCCTGTGATAAACGAGGGACCACTGTATATACATTTGATTTTTTTTCCCCACTGGAAATTACAATAAGGTCATTCAAGCCTAGTGGCAGCAAGTGAAAAGTAACTATGTGCAATATTAGTACAGATGTCTAAAGACTTTGTTTTGTGTGCTTCATGAAATAATGTTATTTCCTTTCATACCTTTGCGGACTTTGTCGATAGTGAACTTGTTGGCCTCATCCTTGATATCCTCAATAGTTGGGAGGTAGAGATCTCGAGGAATGCCACCATTCTCTTCATACAGAAATTCCACTGTCTGCCTCGCAATGTCAACCATACCTGAAACCAGAAACAGCGTCTCAGCTCTACGTACAGGTAGACAGTCTGGTAAGTGATTAATTTTATAACTTCAGACATCTATTTAATGAGGGTTGATGACAAGAATCCCATCATCAAATCATGAAGCACATTAAAGCATGTAGTATTAAAACTGAGGTCTGATTTGATTTGATACTTAATTCCTTGGTCTATGAGTGAACCTAAATTATCAGCAATAAACCTTAAGGCGGTTAAATAAACATGTACAAAACGTTCTTCCTATTATGACATTATTTTGACTTTTAGACGCAATTAACGCTCCATTTAGTTTTCAAAAACATCTTAAGGGTCATAAAGTTAAAACAGCACAGGTTAAGTGTTTATTGTCATGGAAAGCTGCAGTGGCACGCAAGATTTTTTTGGCCATGTTGTAATATAAGTTATTTACCCAGCTGCAGAGCTCCTTTGATTTGGTCCAGGCCCGATTTCCTCTCAGCCTCGTTACGGAACCGTCTACGAATTGTGGGGAACACTTTTGTCTCCCATGCCTTCACCAGAAGGGCATAGTGGTCCTCCTGAAGTCAAATCAAAATTCAGTCATGAAATACTTAAGCTTAAAACTTTTTCCAACACAATTTTGAGCATTGCAGACTTTTCTTACTCTTGGAACATCATCATCATCCTCATCATCACTCTCATCATCAGCAATAGGGGGAGGATGTGGGTCGGGTCCAGAGGTGACCAGATTCTCATAGCTCAGCTCCACCTTATAAAGGCAGGACTGGTCACTGTTGTACTCTGCAAAAGCCAAATATTCAAAGGTTACTAGGCTATGAGGCAAAAATACAAATCGACAAGGAAGAAAAAAAATTATTGAAAAGGAATGCGAGATGACAAGAGACATACGCTGCTGAGCAACTGCAACAGCTGCAATCCGACAAGGGGGTCCATGAGAACCAGAGTCCGAAGTAACACTAGCGCCTGCATCATTATCGCTGTCTGAGGCCATAGCAAAGGGCAGTGCTTCAAAATTTGCACTGATTTCTTCTGCAAGGTCTACACACAAGTCAGCAGCATTTCTGTGTGCTTGGCCTTCAGCAAATGCAAAAGGCCGGCTTCCAAAGTTGGCACGTATCTTTGAGTTCTGCAAAGGAATATAGAGAAAGTCAATATATAAATATATACATGCATATAAATAATCCAGTACATTTTCCTAGAGCAGTTCAAATATAAATGAGCCCTTTTTAGCAGAAACCCACCTTCTTTTGAATGTGTACCAGGGGCCACATTCCACCAGCTACATCGTCAAGAATGGGACTAAGCCGCTGACCACAATAGGTAAAATACACCCTGCCTTTAGGGGCCTGACCAGGTGGAGGTGGAGTGCCCTCAGAACGCTCCCATCCAATTCCAGCTACATCACCTGTGTTCATGCAGATGGAACATCCACATCTCAGTAATGGCTTGATGTGAACAGGTCATGACACATTTTAAAACATGCTAACATAGGAAACAGCTCAAGTTAGATTAAGTTAAGAAAGCAAGATATGCTTTTCAATCAGCTTTTTGAAAGAGCAGCCTGGTAAGCAACATTGCATGTAAAACGTTTATTTCAAATCCATAACAGACTGCCGTATGGATTTCCAAGCTGTGTAAATCAAACAAAAGAAATGATCGATTGAATATGGAAAGAAAGATATTTTGGCTACTGTCTCACCAGGAAGTAGAGCCACATCCAGCCTGACACTCTTCCATTGCAGCAGACTGGAGCCATTATAATGCACTGCCCTACCATTACTGACACACACAGACAGAGAGGAGACAAGCACACAGAGACAGCATGACAAAAAAAAGAGTAAAGCAGTCAGCAATCAAGTAAGAGAAACAGAGCAGAGGAAATCCAAAGGGAGTATCTTCGCTTTAATAGCTACATACTTATGGAACAAACATGTGCCAACAGGGTTGGTCCATGCTCCATCCCTTTTCTCTGCTTCAGGTGCAAAACCAAAAGACACAATTGGCCCACTGTCCTCCTCTGAGTCTCCATAGGAGACAATTTCTATCTCCCAGTAAAACGATGGTGCCTGCAAGGACAAAGATAGAAAAGTTTAAACTATGGACAGGCTCCAAGTAAATAATTATAAATAAATAAATTATAAGTGAATAATTATATTTCATACTAATCGTTGATATTTGTTCAAACAAACTAAAATACTGCAGGAGTGGATTCCTCTGATGTGCCCACCTGAACTGGTACGGGAGAGGTTGCGTAGATGAAAGTGCCTCTGGGAAGCCCTCCTCCAGCACTTGGATCAGCCAAGAAGGTGACAGAGGTCAGACGGGATGAAAACATGCAGGCACGGACTGGAGGGAAAACTCTGGATGGACACCAAGTAATCTCCTTTGGCTGTTAAGACAAGCAGATCAAAGGTGAAAAGACAGAAGGAGCCCAAAATAACCTCTATGTATTTATTTGTCTATGTATTTAGGAGCCCCTACCTGACGTCTGTCCGTCTGCAGTGGTGGAGGTGGTGGACGAGCACAGTCCCGATACAGCATTCTTACTCTCTCACATTGAGCTTCAACCATGCCAAGGCGCTCTCCTGCACAAGATGACAGAAATGTGTCAGACACACAGTTGCTAAACTGGTATGGTGCTGAGAAGTACCAGCTGATGACATATCTGTATATGCTCACCAGGGCTGCACTCCTGGGCAACCAGGTTGAGAACCTCAACAGCAGCCGGACACTGCTGAATGAACTCTTCACAGAAGGAGCTGTCCTCTAGAAGTTGGGCCATCACCAGACACGCCCTGACAAAAAACAAACAAAAACAACAACATCACATCATATCACATAATGATGCTCCAGTCTGAAGGGGTTTACATTTTAAATATAAGATAGTTTCCCCTTATAATGCAAGTATGAGACTCAGACTAAAAAGTTCAAAAGTTGATTCCAAATTCAAACCCCAAGATATTTTGACACAGACCTGACCAATCAGACAAAATGCACAAGGTTACCTGCATTACTATTTACTCACCTAGTTCTGATTTCAGCCAGCAAGCGCACTGCAGCCATTACCGGGCTGGAGCCATCTCCGGTAGCTGGTAAAGAAGTGTGAATAGAGAGACTGCCCTCCTGTGGCAGAAGCATAGACTGCACAGCTTGTACCACCTTCTCTGTGATTGATAGCTTATAGAGAGGAAGAGCCTGTTGTGGGGAGAGCCAAAAGTGACAATCAGATTGCCACTTTTGGCCTATAATAAGAACTGTACATAACCTATTGTTGGAATTCTTACCTCAGATCTGGGAGTGCAGAGGCGTGATATTGGTACTGTCAGGATATCTGAAGCTTTGCAAGCTTTCCTATACTCGCAAGACGGAAACTTCACAGTAGCGATGCCCTCCTGCTCATTTATAGACATAACTATACCCACACTCCCCAGCACTCCTTTACCTACCACCTGCAGAGCAAAGGAAGCACGATAAAAAATGACAGTAGTTCATTTTTTCAGTGGTTTCAATGGATTGGATCACACCATCTTGATAAATATATGCAATAATAATGTGTGGTATCTTTGATATATGAACTAACCTGAACCTCAGAACCAATCTTGATAGTTTCTTTAAAGCCTCCAAGAGCACAGAGTGCAGCAACAGCCTGTCTGCCAATGGCCTGCAGTTTAGCCAGTTTTCTGCCACTGCTGCTGCCGTTCTCCAGAATACTCTCAGCATACTTGCCCAGCTGAGGGATAAACATTAGCGCCCGGGAGAGAACCTGCAAAACAGCCATGAGAAACACTATCAGCAAACAATATCAAGTATAATCATTGATATGGAGGTAAGAAACAGGATAATGCTTTACTTTCTCAGCAGTGCTTGTCCAGATCTGAGCAGTGTTGGACTCAGGAGCAGTGAGCAGACTATGAAGCAGGGCTATGACCTCTGCAGCCATGCTGTTGGCAACATGGCCACTGATAAATGGGCGTACCGGGTCTGACCTAATTAAGGCAGATTTTAAGAAGAAATGTTACAACCAAAGATCAGAATATGTATCTGCAACATACACCTACAACCTGGCAGTATCCACTTGCAAATATGACTGCAAATATTAAATGATTCATTTTGTATAAAATGTCTAAATCACAGAAACAGCACCTGGCCAACTCGGCATTCCTGTCTCTGCAAACAGCAGTCTGAGCAGTTTTCTTCTTGTCGCCAGCAGTAATGCCCCCAGCAGTCTCTTGGGCTAAAGTCTCCACAGGTGGACCAACGCTCACTATCAGACCAGACTGGGCCCACTTGTTGGCTTTCCTCAGGGCAGCAGATGCTTCTTCTGTAATCACCTCACAGCATCCACTCTAAATAACATTTAAAATAGGACAGAGATAAAGATGGCAGTTACAAAAAACAAAACAAAAAAAACAGGCACTTTATGGTTCTGGTTTAGTTATTTTTAAGTTACCTTTGTCATGTCTCTGTCCATCTTTACAACTTTTTCCATGTTTGCTCCAGTGCCCAGTCGAAAGGGACGCCCCTCAGAGCTGCTACATTTTGGAAAGAGTGGAAAAACAGTAAAGTCAGAAACACCCAGAGTAAGCTTGCAAATGTAAACCCAAAACAAAAATATGAGGTGAAATCATACCTAAGGAGTGGTTGTAAAACCTCATGAGATGACTGGTCCTCTCTCTTGTGGATAAAAATCGAAAGCTTGCCATCAACTGCCTCTCCCTCCTCCCCAACATCATCAGACTTGAGAGCTCCTTTGGAACTGGCACGAGAGAGACTTGTGTCTGGCTCAGAGGAGCTGGGTGAGAGAAGAGTCTGACAGCCTGGCAAATAGAATATAGGAATAAGAAGGAGAAGACAATTTTATAACCATCCAGTATAGTTGCTTTACCATTTTTGCCTTTATTCAGATGGTGGACAGCATTTAGAGGTTCTAGGTAAGAGAGACAAACCTGGTACTACATAGTCTGCCAGCTTGGCTAGCAGCAAGGCAGCAATGCGCGAGGCTGGATCATTGGCATCTTGTTGCTCAGCATCTAGCGTGTTAATGGAGTAGCTCCATGAGGGCAGAGCCACATTACCGCAGTCCTCCACACTCATGAGCGGCAGGGCAGCACGACACAGCTGCAGGATGATAAGTACTAGCTTTGGTGAGGGCCTCTGGTCGAGCAGAAGAGACAAGAGCTTGGAGACACAAGCTGGCTGGCTCAGGATGGCTTTCCCTATGTGGCTCCTAAAACATAAACATACACTGTATGAATTGTCGGTGTTGCGATATACAAAAACAGGTGATAATAACCAAAAAAAAGTGTTAGAAAAACAAAAACATGATAATACATGGCGCACAATCCAAGGCCAATATAGCTATAGAGTCAGTCTCAATACCAGTTTTTTATGCCTCTCCTCTCTTTCAGTAACTACTACATTTCAGCCTCAGATCATCTAAGGTAAGGTGACCATTATTACCAGCATTCATTTTTCTACTGTTGTAGCTACTTCTCTCACACACTTGGAGACTCACTTCGATAAACAAAACCACAAAGTGAACTGGAGTTTTTTTTCTCTCTGTCTCTCACATGCTCTTGTTTGGCTGTTATTACAGTATGCTGTAGAACTGCAAGAACTGCAGGGAGGCTGACTGTTGAGGACTTAATTCTTGGTATAGTTGCTGATTTGTTATTAACTCTTTCTGTGGCTTCTCAGCTTCTCTCTGCACCATGAGTTACCGCTAGCTGTTCCATTAGAGTGCACTACTCAATCATTGGCTTCGAGTCCCAGGTGTGTCTGGTATTGCAGCTGGCTTAATAAGTCACTGCAGATTGGTGCCCTAATATAGCAATGTGATATTTAGAGTTCTGTGTATATCAGTAATATTTATTCACTTTGCTTTTGTCCCTAAGAAAAAATAAATTACATTTTAATATCCTCAATATATATTATGAATTTTATTATATTTTATTAGATTTATTACAGTCTTTATCTCATTTTATATCCCAGTTATAATCACCATGATCCAGCAGATGTCCATGCTAAAAATCTTGATCCACCAAAAGCTAAGATAAATAAACTTAAGTTTTTCAGTGTTTCTACACATCATGGTTTCTCATCATTTCTTTTAGCTACTACATTATGACAGTGCTACCATGAACACCCAAAACACACAGAAAAATTACATGAGATAAACTTTACCTGGAAAGATCATTGAGCAGACTGAGCACATCCTGTAACGCATCATTGCCGGCTGCCTGATTCCCACAGCATTCTGTGGCTCTTGCCAGGTGATTGGTCAGCAGGCTGGATACCTGTCTTGCCAGACCTGAATGAACTGCATCTGTAGATCCACCTTTGAAGAGTAAAAGCAAAGACTGTTAATCCATCATCACAATAATCATAATATTTCATCTTACAGCATGAAAAAAAAAAGCCTTTTAGGAATTTGATCAAAGTATCTACAAACTTTTCATACCTTCCACCTTCTCCCACTCAATACATCGGTTGGCCAGCACCTGAAAGGCTGCCCAAGCCATGGTGGCCACCTTCTGTTTTTTGGTCTGCTTTTCATTTGAACTGCATTCCCTCTGCCCACTTAAGCTGCACAGGCTATCCATAAGCTGAACCAGCCCACTGCGAACGAGGCACTGCTCCTCACTCCTATGATAACACAAGTAAAAAATTAGGGTAAGCAATCAAGGCCTTGGTTGCAGGAATATTAAACGAGATAAGTTAAAATAGGTTTGCTTGCCTGGTGTAAGGGATTGTGCAAAGTAAGCCAATACTGTTGGCACAAGCAATTGGGTAGCGTGCACATAGTGACACTACAGACGTCATGGTCTCCCCAAAGGCCTCCTGCACCTGCTCTACCATTCCCCCACAGGTCAGCTCCTCAATCCTGCACAGATGGCACACAAACAAAAAGTTTAAAAAAAAAACACAATTCCAAATGTTTGTTTATAGTTTAACCTGACAGCTCAAAATCATAACTACAAGAATATATATATTCTTATATTTCATCAGTGTGCATAATCAGAGTACACTCAAATTTACATTTGCTGTTCCTCCTCTAGTCTTACCTTGGTCCACCTTGCAGTACCATAGTGACAGGTCCTACTAGGTGGGTGACTCCACCAACTCTAACAGCAGCAGTGAGCAACTCCCTCATATGAACAAGCGCCTGCTTTCGTGTGCTGCCTCGCCGCCAACGTGTCTGCGCAGCAGACAGGAAACTACTGCTTGAGACCTACAGACAAAAGAGCTACAAATTACCTTAATGCAAATCAGAATTCCATCCATTTATTTGAATGCATCTATGCCAAACAATAAATTTAAAGCACTGGCAAGAGTGAAAAACCTACAGCCTGATCAGGTGTAGTTCCAATAAAGGCAAAGAGTTGTCCCAGCAGCACACTGTATGTTGGCTTGTCTCGGCTGTCCTCTATGGCCAAAGACTGCAGCAGGGTAAATGAGCTGCTGCGATGACTAGTAGGGTGGTGTCGCCTTCTGAAGATAAAAAGGTTTGCAAATACAGTCAAACACTCTTTATTCCTATAAGTTACTTGCATTCCTTTTATCTAATACAGACAGAAGAATACCTTTGTGGCGCATGTGTAAACTCCAAGTCTTGGTTAGCAATCATCTCCAAGTCAGAAGGTGCAGACATGCTACGCAAGAAGACTGGCTGCTTCACCATGGGGATCACCGTCTTGGCATCAGACACAGACTGAGAGGCTGAGAAAAAACAGAAGAAGAACTGGGTGAAAATCAAACTTTAACAGTTACTGACATCTAATTACACAGAAACACAGATACCTATAAAAACTTTGCTTTTTTTTTCTCCAATGGAGAAACATCCCAAGTCTGAGTTACATAACAGTAGCCATATGCTTAAATCTTAATATTTCAGGAGCGTAGATGATTTTAATCACAGGTCTAAAACATCTATTTAAAGCCGTGGTTTCCAAATAGTGGTCAGTGAGTTGCATAACCATATGTTATTACTGCATTATACTTCACAAACACTTCTGGGTGACTTATTAAATTTCAGGTGCAGTACTTTGAATGTACTTGTTTTCAAAGGATAATAAAAAGCCATCACACACTGGGTATGAACCAGCGGCAGCAAGACAGTTGGTTAGATTGTATGAAAAGCTTTGAAAAGGTAATACATGTAAGGCATATGCTAGTGCAGTCAACACTCATGCAAAAAATAAAATAAAATCTGATAAGATGCTTGACTCAAATAGCCTGAACGTGTCTTTGTCTGACAGTATAATCAAAAGTTATACTCTCGTTGATGTGCCTTGGGCACAACAAAAATTTGAAAACCACGAGTTCAAAGAAAGAAATCTTTAATTTCAGTCCTGCTAACCAGCAAAGCATCACTTGGAAACAACACCTGTAACAAAAGATGGCAGACAAACAGATACGCATTTACCTGGGCCTGGTGTGCCAGCAGGTGTGCTGGTTAGACTTCTGCAATGTGGAGCGATGGTGACATGGAGCAGTAGCTCAGTGCGGTTCATTAGACTTTTCACCAGAGTTTTAGTTTTAGCAAGAGGGCTGCTACTTCTGATGTGTTTACTGTTCACCTCCTGAAAGAACTTCTCCCTGTTATTGCAAATAAATACTGTTAGAAAACGAACTGACCTGTAAAAGTGTAAATGAGCTACATAATTAATACTTGCCTCAAAGCAAGGACAACATTTTCCAAATCACTAAAATCAAGTGGGACCTCCTTCAGTGAGCAGAGTAATTCCAATTCCTTCATTTTGTTCTGGTGATGTTAAAAAACAAACAAACAAAAAAAACAAACAAAAAAAGAAAAAAAACGAGAGACATAAAACCAAAAAGACACAAAAAGAACAGACTTAAATAACTGAGATCTTATCATTGGTTGATTACAGAAATTAGTGTATCTGTGGCAGTCTACCTCAAAGAAGTGGTAGTCGTGAAAAAATGGCGTGTTGTTCTCCAGTTTTCCTTGTTGGGCCTCCTCTACCTCATTCTGCCATTTCTGTTCCAATTCTGCTACACTCTGAAAGCAACACAGGAAATGATTAGACACAGTATTAGTCTTCCACTCTTTTTTGTCTTAAGGTCTGTCTGTTTATTTATTTATAGGTACTCTTTCTTTTTAGAAAGATTAGATATTCTTATTTCTTTTTTGTAGGTACTCTTTAACATTAACTTTATTTGAACTTAAACAATTGATTGATTGATTGACTGATTGATAATACTTTATTCATCCCGAGGAAAATTGGCTTAATAAATTAACCCAATAAATTAAACTGCTCAAATAAAGAATTCTAATCTTAACCTCTTATTTAATAGCATGAACAAAAACTGAAAATACAACAATATCTTTCACTTGTTGCAAGCATAATTAATCGATAAAATACTGTTTTCAAAAAACCTTGATGGTCAGCATAAACTTACCTGCAGCTGCCGCTCCATAGCATTAATCTTCTTAAAGGTCTCAGCCATGATCTTACAGAGCAGGTCATATTCCTCTGTGTGATCCTCGCGGTATTGGTAGTTGACGAGTGACTGAAGCGCATCCACCAGGCTCAAATGTTTGATCACGCAAGATACTATTACCTCTTCCATAACATCTGGTCTTATCACCTCCCTTACAAAAAACAAAGAACAAGCTAAAAATTATTGTGAAGTGAATTAACATGAACAAAAACCTTGATATTAATATCAACTCTGTTGTGACTCTTGACTTTCCTTCAGAATATATAAAAACCAGAAGCCCTAAATTAGTGGGGTGTTTGTCTCAACCATTTAGGGAGAGTGACAAATCCATGTACAGTATATAGATGCCATACTCTGTCAAGACTGAAAGAATTAATTTCTTACTTTATGCTTGGGCGGAATTGTGGTCGAGCCCTTCCGGACACTTCTCGAAGCCTAGACATGATGCCCGGAGGAAGGCGAATTCGGGGCAAGTCAAAGTAGGTCCCTGGCATAAGGCCTGGAGGTGGGATGAGCACGTCAGCTGGGTAAGTGAACTCCCGATCCTCCTCAATAGTGAGTGGCAGAGGTGAAGGACTGGGCGTGAGGGCTGGAGAGATGGCACCATTTGCTTCCACCTGCCACTGACACCTAGAGGGAAATTTCTTTTTACTCATTTTAGGCTGCTAGCAGCTCAGCTTTGACTCAACTAGATACCGAAGAAGAATATGTAGTAATCCTTACATGTAGGACATCACATTTAGTTACTATTAATGGGACACATTTTATTTTAGCTCCGTTACCTTTGCAGCAGCTTTGAGCAGAGCAAATCATGGCAGGCCTCCTCCTCTTTTGTCACCTCTGGCCCATTATACAGAATGCGGAGCATTGAGCAGGCCAGCACTGACAGCCCCAGCGCAAGGTCTGCCAGAAAGGGGAGACCTCCAGAGACATCTTCTGATGACTCCTGTAAAAACAAAAAAAGATATACAGGATCTTCAGACTACTTCAAAAAGTAAAAATAAATAAATAAATTATATAGAGAGAGATGTTGACGACATTTGAATTGTTACCTGAGCTCTGACAGTGCAGGAGAACCCCCACATGGCTTTATCAGGGGTATTATGTTCACGTCCACTTCTCATCTCAAAAGAAAATGTCACTGTGTCTCCTTCAACCTAAAGCAGAACACAGAGCAAAATGTAGCTCTTCAAACTATCTATGAACATCTATCAATGAATAATTCATACTTGCTTTTATTACCTTCACAAGGTCTTTGGGCCATCCTGTTCCCAGGACACTGCGACTGCCATAACCCAGAGTGTTTCCTCCATACTCTGCTACTTTACGACTATTGGTGTTGGGACCGGCATAGATAACCAACTATAATAATAGAGAATGTATTTGTTTAAAAAAAATCCACAATACCATTCTTCAGAAACTGAACAAAAAGATGTCTAAAGGTGAAGTATGATTGTGTCTCCAGCTCGTACACAGGAAGAGTCATTACCTTGTCATAATCATACTGTGATGAGCAGCGAGAATCAAAGCGAAGGTACAGGCACCGGGCTCCTGGGATGTGTACGGTCTCCTTGAATTTGTAATTGTCCCTTACAGGATGCACAGTCTCTACTGTTTTCCCAGCAGCCCATGGAGCAGGGATCTTCAGTCCTGTCAGGAAGCCAGGCTCTTCACGTTCATCAAGAAGTCTATGATACAAATAAGTTAGTCATTTTAAAATTTGAGCTTAAGACACAGCCGGTGCCATGAAGAAAATCACCTCTTCAAAATATTTATTATGCAGAATAACACTCCCTGGCTTAATTCTTATGGTGAAATCTAGAAAACTCACTTGTCATCAGCAGTGCATGTCTTTGCTCCCTGGCCCAGAGAGCCACCAGCAGGCAGAGACTCTTCAGTAAAAAGCGGAGACTGAGTCTTTAGTAACAAGGCAGTCTGAAAAACAGAGTGGAAAAAAGCAACTTAATAACAGCTGCTTTTTCTACTCAAGGAAATATACAAGAACCATCTCCTCCTTGACTGACAAAACTGACCTGGCTGGTATAGAGCACCAACTGCACCAACTGAGGCATGAGGGCATCAGCGAGGGTGAGGGTTTGCAGGTTTGGGTGCATCAGAGAGGTGAGCAACACCGGCAGCAGGTGCCCAAGCATAGTGGCCTTGGTAATCTGTTCCAAGCCTTTCAACCTTAACAAAATGAAGATAAAAAACAAGTGAAAATTTTAGTTTTGCTGTTAGCAGAAAAAAAAAAACAAGATGAGAAGAGGAAAGTCTGGCACAGTGATTCTAAGAACCTGCTTTAATAAATACCACCTCCCTCACTGTTCCATTTTGTTTTAACAAGATCAGCATTAATCAGGTTCAGTTAAATCTTCTTTCATGGTGATATAGTACACAAGACCCAACAAAGCGAATTTCATGTCTAGTTTAATTTCTGACAGGTACATTCTGGTCTTACAGTGATACAAACTGGCTTCAAATGTCTTCGTGCAATGTTCCAACATAAGTGGTAAAAAGATTTTAAAGGAATCAAGCAAACGTATTTAAAAGTTCACCTGGTTTCTCTGTCAGCTATGTCGCTGTTAATCAGAGCAGTGGTGACCTGCTGTAGGGTTTCCAATACTTCATCACATCCCACCAGGATTTTGGTTGCTAAGGACAGGATGCTGCTTTGCAGCTCCTGAGGATGACACAGAGTAGGCCCACACTTACGTAACACTGCTTCCAAGATTTTCAGTAATTACATTCACTCAATATGTAACTATTAATACATACTCCATGCCAACAGATTAAAAACAAACTCTAGATTGTTCTGTTTCATTGCTGTCATCAGTAACCTTGAGTATGAACACACCGTTTTTCAACAAATAATAAATGACATCACAAAAAACTGCACTGCGCACAAACTCTTCAGCATTACCCTTAAAGAACTTCAAAAGCCATTGCTTCATTTGGTGTGTTGGTCTCTCATTGACACACACACAGACTCCACTTTCAAAAAGGTAGGGGTATTTAAAGGGGATGTTTACCTGTACCTTCATTGTTTCCCCTTGTAGGGAATTGTCACTGTCATCACTATCATCCGGACGGATAAGAATGGTATTACTGAGGAGGTGGTTCTGAACAGCCATGAGGTAGCGCAGACTAGGTGAGACCACCTAGAGAGAAGGGAAACCATCTTAAATTGTATGAATGCAATCTTCCAAGCCATAATGATCTTAGTCTGGATTGATAGCATTTAAGTGCTGCTGAATTGATATTCATACTGGCACAGTGGAGAGCAGTTTCTGGAAGTCATCTCGGGCGACAGTCTGACATTTGGTGATGAGGAGGCAGGATTCTCGGACTACAGTCTTGAGGATACAATGCAGCAGCTCATCATTCAATCTGTAAAAGAAGACAGATTTCCACAACTTTAAACAAACACAGATCTAAAGAGAAAAGATAGTATTGTTGCCACAAGGCTGCCACTTGCCTGTAGTGGTCATCCTCTTCACTTCCAAATCTATTCTTCTGCAACTGTTCTGCCAAATTTGTAAGGATGACATCCCGAAGTTGAGACAATCCACTGTTTCTTTCACCTGAATATTAAAGGTAAAAAACATACACCATGTGAGAAATAATGAGAATAAAATACAGGAGGTGTCACTTAAATTAAAGCCTGAGCTGCCAATCACCTTCGGTTAGAACCAGTTTCAGTAGTTTGTTGAGTTCAGCCTCCCCCTGATACAAAATATTGAGGCCTGAGCTACAGAGAAGAGGTAAAAAAACAACAACAACAACAACAACAAAAAAAAGGTTCATTAAAATGAAATCATGATCACAAATCCAACCATTACTTCTGTCTTTGAGTAATTGTAACTTACCTAATAGCCAAGCAGACTTCTCTCTGAATTTCTGCTCCTATCTGGTCCACTGGAGCCATGAGCAGCTGCCACAGTAGGAGTCCTGCACGGCGCACACTCTCCCTATTCTGCTCTGACTGAGGATTGAAAAACCTAAACACTACCTGTAAATCGTAGAAAATATACACAACAACGTTAGAATCACACAGAAAATGCTAAAGGTTTTTTTGGCAAAATTCAGCTGCACCCAAAAATCACCTGAAACACAACTAAGATACAGTGGATGATGCAGGTGTCACCATTGACCATGGCCTTTTCCATAATGTCACAGATGCTGCTGAAGTGACGGGCCTCAATGGGGTGTTGTTTTCCCAGTAAGGCCCCCAAGGGCAAACTGTTGCTGCTGGCTGCCAGCAAGTTGAGCTGGTGGATACACATAGCACCTACATGATGAAGCAGCTGGTTGATCACCTCGCCAGTGGCCACAGTCTCCTCTGTTAAAGGACAAATTATGCAGATCTGTCACTTTTATGATTTAATCTTATAAAACAAGCCACTTGTTGTTTACATCACCTACCTTTGGGTTCTTTGATGACGTGGCTGACACCGAGTCTATGGCACACATGATGAAAGGCTTGGTTCCCGGGGTTGCACCACTGATCTATGTAATCACTGGAGCAGGTCCAGATCAAGTTGTTCAGTGCATCATAACACGCTCCTTCAAAGAATGCAGAAGTAAAAGTTATGTAGTGCGTGACTATTTGCCGCACGTAAGTAGAAGTAAAATGTGACAAGTTTTCAGCTCACCTAGCCCTGCCACCTGGGCTCCCCTGCCTAAAGAACTGCCAGGAGCATCAATGAGGTCTGCGCGACTGCTGAACTGACCATCAGCCAGGTTAAAGACCAGACTGGAGGCCAAAACTGAACGAAAAACATAAGAGCAATAGTTAATAAACTCATGACTTAAATTATGATACAAAGCAGTGGGGGGTGGGGCATTCCCAAAATTCTCATTGACCATTAACATTAACTCATTAACCCATCAAGATGTTACTATTTTAAATGCTGTGTATTCACCAGCAATTAGCCACTGTCATAAATGATGCTTAATACTTATTTGGAACATCAGATTTAATCAGATTTATACAGAATATCTACAGGCAGCTAGTAAGCTTAGTGTCAGACTTTCTAAAATTAAAAATAAAATAAATAAAAAGTAACCAAAAAACAAGTGACAAAAAACTCAACATAATCAGGATTTAGCAGTGAGCCTGTGCATGTGTTTGCATGCGCTTACTTTTAAGTGAGGAGAGGCTGCTGGTACCTCCAAACAAGGAGCGTGTGGCAGAGCTCCCAGATACACCAGGAGGTGAAACCAGCATTACCAGATAGGTGCCACAAACATACATCGGGGTCCTTCTCAGAGTCTTTAGAGGGAGTCCACAGCTAGTATTGACCGCTACAAAAGGATTCAACAAAATATTTTAAAAACCACATCATCCAAATGAATCACAGCATGTATGAACTTTGGATATTTATAGTTTCTCTACCATTACCAGACTGCTCCTCTTTGACAGTGTTGGTGATTGCAGAGCCTGTGAGAGCAGCCAATGTGGCAGAATGGGAGGCCCGGAAGCGTGACATTCGACTTAAGAGAAGTTCATTCAAGCACTTGGAGGACTCGCCTTCTTTGCGAGTAAGGATAACCCTCTCCTGCAAGATGTCTGCAACACACAACCCTGTCTGTGTCTGCACCATGTATAGGAGAGAGAAGACATCAAAGATTTAATGAAGACACAGACAAAATAAATACTGCTGAGACTATATTGCAGGGCACGAGATACTCACCGACAAGTGAAAGACATCCATGAAGACAGAGTGGCCTTTCTGTGTTTTCTCATTGAGGCTGGCTGGGGACCACACCCAGTACAGATAGGTTCCGTCTGAGCAGAGGTGCAGTGTGGTCATGCTGCTGCCCACGGGGAAGTGATGGGCTGGCATGGGCACAATCTGGCACACCTGAAGAGAAAAGAGTGAAAATTAGCCTTAGGTATTAGTTATACTTGAATTTTGAGATACCAAATTAAACAGTACCCCTCTGTGTCCTTTGTACCTGCGATGAATAAAGAAAAACATTCTCCCACTAAGAACTTCATGATCTGTTGAGATTATACATCCGATCTACAGAATTTACAGAATAAGTCCACATACATCTTAAAATAATTTCCCCCAGGGATCAATAAAGTATTCTGATTCTGATTCTGATTAAAATAGAGTAAGGAAAGTAGACAGTACCTGGAGGGTGAATGGATCAATGACCTGGCACAGCTGATGTGGCTTGGCATCAAAGGATGAGGGACGGTGGAGGAGGCGGCCGCTGCTGAACACCACCCAGCCGGGCTCCAACTCTTCATTTCGACAATACACAAATCCCCTATACAAACACATAGCACTGATTCCTTTGGTCTGCATTTGGAGTTTATTCCAAGTCATACTAAAGATGCTCAGGCAGCTCACTAAAACATTTTGTTGGTTTATTGTTTAATTTGTCACTCAACTGTGAGTTTTTGGTCAAATCCTGTAGCTACCACAAATTAAATCAAACCTTACAATCAATAAGAATCCAGAAATGTACGGTATGTGTTGATCGTATAAAAACTGACAGTGTGCCTTCCTTCTTTTTACGCAGTCACTTTGCTTTGTTGACCTTAATGAGAGTAGACTTTGACAAGTTATTGACAGCATATTGTCTAACTGTTGGGAAGCTACTTGTCATACTGAGTGTTGCTGTGAATAGCCACAGTAAGAAGAGAAAATGTGAGACGAGCAGCATGGGTTGATCAGCGTCAGTACAAATTCCCATCAGGACACAAGCAGCTTACTGCAACTCTGTCTCTTTTTGCAAGGCGGCACTCAAAGCATCTGTCTTTAACTCTAATTTAAATCAAATTCTCAAATGGGAATTTTAGCTTTTTAAGGTAATATTTCTGAGACCGATTAAAAAAACCCCAAAAACAAATAACAAAAACCCCCAAAGATACTTAAAGCATGCAGTTAGCAATACCCTGGCCTGATGCGTGCTACTTCTTTCATACAAGCTGCTTTGCAAACAATAGCTAGAATTACAACCATTTACGTTGCAGTTGAAATCCAAATATCTGTTTTGTAAGGTCACAGTGTGCTTTGCCCTTCAGAAGCTGGCTGACCAATAATGCATGTATACCCTCATAATGTCTCTGGACAAATTCTGGGCTCAATCAGCTCTAAAAAACATTATTTGAGGATCTAGTTTTCAGCAAAGTATGCAATTCGTTACAATATCATTAAATTAAATAAACCAAATAAATCAGTAACATGAGAGAATATAACTATATACAATAGGAAATGTTTTTTAAATGTCTAGGAAATAATGCCTTTCAGTGCACAAGTATTTTTTGTGATTTTTTTTTTTTGCTTCATTCTTTCTTCCCTCTGTTCTCTGAATGCTGAAGAGAGAGGAATGGAGGCTAGAGGTAGTGTCACATTACCTCAATGTCCCATGTAAACCAGAGCCAAGCTTGCTGAGTCCTCTCCCAGAGGAGTTAGTGGTATATAGATATAGCCCATCTGTGGCTAGACAGCGTCCCAGGTCAGTATCTGCAAAACACAGGCACCAATGGAATTCAGTAGGAGGTAAATGAAAGAAACATCAAAGACAGCTGAATAACCTGTAGGGGCAGGGATCAACAAAAGAGTGGACAAAACCAGGCAAGAGAATTAGGATGCAAAAAAAGTGGACCAAGTCTTTGTTTTGCAGACTTTTGCAAATTCAGAAATAGTGATGTCTTCAGAGATCTGATAAAAAAAAAAAAAAAGACTTAAAATGAACAGATCCATTTAGCTTGAAAAATAAATGCTCAGATTTACTTTATGGCTCAATAAAAATAGATGTACAGTATGCCCTGTTCAGCTTCCATCACACGTCAGATAGTCATCTGTGAGACAGAGAGACATCACTCCACTTCCTCTCTTTTATCCACTTAAGATCTTTAGTTTCAACTCAAGACAAAATGTTTTCTCTATATGTGACATCGAATGAAACCCAAAGAGGAACAATGGTCTTTCCACCCTTGATAATTGCTTGGATTTAAGATGCATTTCAAACAAGTTCAGTGAATAAATAAAACAGGAAGGAAGTATTATGATGGCAAGTGAGACAAGGAGCATCTTTTCCACAACTTACATTCCAGAGAACTAAAAACTTTCAACCATGGCTGCATATTATTTATATCTTTTCATTTTAAGTATCACAAAAACTTTTTCTGAAATTGTTTTCTACCTTTACTCTCTGCTCCTCCAGCAGAATTATCTGGTGTGGGCAGCATGTCCTCAAAACCCCAGGAAACACAGTGTTTTCCCCCCAAGAGGCAGGATGGAGACCCCGGGCCTCCTTCCAGGAGCAAAAGTCTTGAACAGGAGAAATATAATGTAGTTACATGTTGGGGAAGTTATTAGGCATTGTCTTTCAGTTAAATCAAAACAGTTTCCCTCACCTGTACAGTACGTCTGACACAGGGAGGTGGCCCAGATCAGTTTGTTTCTGCAGCAGGTGAACTGTGTGGATGAAGGTCTTCAGGGATCCCCTAGAAATGAGTTTGGCAGATTATTCAAGAGAGCTCAACGTGAAACACAAGTGAAAACTCATTGTTAATCTTTCCTGGAGCCGCAAGAGGAATAATAACTTGGCATGAATTATGGGCAGGATCTGATGTAAATTTAAAAAATTTAAAAGAGATTATGCCACATTGAGCAATCTTCTTAACTTTTACAGATTTTACTCAGTCAAGAATTAATTAACTTATGGACCACGTTCAGGTGTGTGTATTTTAATTCTAAAAACAGTCTACGAAATCAACTAAAACCCAATGCTTGTACCAGAGAAAGGGTTAAGCTATGAAATTATCACTCGTATGTTTATAATAACATTTAATAGTGCTACTGGGAGTATTAAAATCAACAACTAAGACCGAGAGACACCATCAATGCAAGCCT
The DNA here is from genome assembly GCF_057381845.1 of Rhamphochromis longiceps. Classification (NCBI taxonomy): domain Eukaryota; kingdom Metazoa; phylum Chordata; class Actinopteri; order Cichliformes; family Cichlidae; genus Rhamphochromis; species Rhamphochromis longiceps. The sequence goes on along the minus strand of NC_140568.1, from coordinate 8,864,134 downwards.
CATGAAAGTGAACCCCGCAATGCCATACTATGTAAACAGCTAAACAGCTGATATCAACGTCCTGTGCAGTCCATTTGCTTACATAGCCCTCCTATACAGAGAATTTACTAACCAACTCCAGATGAGGTGGAGGGGGGGAGAGAGGGTGGTTAAAGCTGATAGCCCTTTAATTAGCTTCCACTGCTGGGTGAAAAAGCATCAGGGCTAGATAGTTCCCCACAACAAAGAGCTCTCTGCCTCAACAGAAGGTGAACAAAGAGTGGAGAGTTCTGGTTTTGACAAGTCAAGATCAGCTGTCACCAACAGAAGCTTGAGCTCAGGCACAAATACAAAAACTAAACAAACAAGGATATTCTGCTCATCTGTGCAGAAAAACTAAAAAACAAACAAACCAGATTAAAGATTAGCTTCTTCAGATATATTTTTGTGTGCTTGCTTCTGTTCTTTGCACGCAAGAATACATGAATATGTCTGACAAGTTGAAAGGGTAAGGGTAACGGCGCAATTTACAAGCATTGTTTGGGTCCACCTGTCCCCTGAAAGGAAAAGGTCACTTTAAATCATAATAAAGGTGCTCTGAGTTATCACATTTAGCCTATAATATAATATTTCTGTGTTTATGTGTGTTGAGGTGAGCAGTCTTTTCTAGGATAACAATGCCTCCACATCAATAGGGTACAAAGGAACACTGAATGAAAGTATGTAACTTATATGAGTCAGAAGTTTCACCAGATCTCAAATCAAATGAACACCTGTGGGAGATTATGAACCAGAATGTAAGACAGAGCTCCCCACTATCCAATCAAAACACCAAACAAGGTAAAGTCTTGATATATTTTCGAAGAGTTCTAGAGAATGAACAAGGCACAATGAAGAGCAAAACAGCTTCATTAAAGCTGTTTTCCTGAATGTTTCTAGACAATACCTGATGTGAGTACATGTAGAACTATCCATTTAAATGTCTTTTACATTTTATCTCCCTTGTACAAACTCTGTGTGAAGTTTACTGAAACCGATGTGGACATATGTGAAAATAGTGCAGGTAAAAACCTGGTAAATTTAAAGTCAATCGCCCTGTCCTGCTTTCTGCATGCTATTCTCAGGCAGAGCCCTCATCTAAACCAAACATCAGTATTTAGAAAGCAGCTGCCACGAATTATCTCCTACACACAAGGCCCCCCTGTGCTGCCTAATGAAGTTAATAACAATGACTGAAACTAAGAAGAAAAAAAGAAGTATTGTTTTCCAACAGCACTACTATCTTACTTCAACAGAGTGTAGTTCTGACTACAAGTTCATGGAGCCAAAAAGTCTGTTCATATCCATAAGCTTAAAATCATACCAAAATCTCAACTACTTCTTTATCTTACATTACAAATATCAAAGCAAGATTACCACAGTGCGTTGTGTGGTTCTTAAGAAAAAAAGTTAATAATTTAATGTTATTGCCTGATAACAAAAATTGCCACTTAAGAAGAGTATTGTTTTTTCTTGATAGCTTATTTTCACAGGTTTTGCACTTCAATGAGATCTTGTATGTAATCATTCAGTGAATACCATTAGTACAGCACACTGTCTACAAGACAAATGGTAAATGACAAGACAAGACAAAAACAGAATGATCCTAAGAAGGATGCAGGTAGAACAGCAAGGAGGAACGGATGGTCTCACCTGGCACAGGCAAGTGCCACGAGTGCAGCAGCAGCGTTTTCCCTCTGTCTGTGCGTTTGTAGGATCTGCGGCTGAGTGTGTCCATGCACTGGGCCTGACTCCTGGGCACCATCTTCTAGCCAGGAGCATAGCAGTCCCTCCAGGCCATTGAGGCAGTCAGCGGGCTCTTTGCTAAGGCTCAGCGGCTGGCAGTCCCGGAGGCAAGCTAGCAGTACCTCTGCTGTGACACCGCAGAGTGCTGGGTCACTGCGAGTTTGGGACTGTAAAAGGGGAAAGACCAGCAACAGGCCGACACGGGAAGTGAAGGGCGCCTGCTCGGGTTGCTGGAGCAGACCTTGTCTTTTGAGCAAGGCCAAGGTCTCCTCATCAGCCCCTCCAGTCCCTTCTCGCTCCTGCTGCTCCTCCAGGGCCAGCTGCCGCTGCGCCCCCCACAGGCCACGCAGGGCATTGAGACGATACTCCAGCAGACGGGCATATGCATTGCTCTGATTCCCACAGACAGCACGCAGACGCTCGGCAAGCTCTACCGGATTCTTGGTCTCAAATGTTAGAATCTATAGGGCAAAGGTAGTGGGAGAGAGGAAAAAAATCAGGTATTAAACTGTTCACTTTTTTCTTGACCATTTTAGAAAACAATAAACAGTGTATTATTTAGAGATGGGAGACAGTCTTTTGTTTCCTGGCAATGCTGGCTACAAACAAATGAAATCTTCCTTATCAGCAGAAACTTTTAATCAGAATACAGAAAAGACACTATGGAAGAAAAGAGGAGAGCAGTGAGGAATTTTATTCTTACTGACGTAAATTTAAATAACACAGCTGTGTTACACACAAGTGACATCCAAATTTTACTGGCGGAAAAACTAAGAATTATTTGCAAAAACAGCAAGATGTTAAAATCTTTTTCAATTTGGCAATTTTAAAAAAAAACAATACGAAAAATCTTGTTCTTATGTAAAACGCCGCCATTCAAAAGTGGGGTATATACATGACTTATGAAATACATTTGGTTTATGAAGATCTGGTCATAAAGCATTTCCCTAGTTAGCTACGAATCATTTCCACAGAAGGAGCTCTTGTTTTTCCAAGTCTTTGGACTACGCAGTAATGGTCAGAGATAGCAAAGCACATATCCTATCACAAGTGAAACAATGTGCCTCATGTGCACTTAGGCAGCATTTCAGATATTGATTACACATGAATCATGGACTAGAAAAAAAAAATCCATTATAGCATTTAGCAGGCACAATTTGTATTGATTCAATTTCAGAAACGCTGCTTATGTTACAGTAACACCCCATAGCTGGATGCTGGGCCTTCACCTTGCTCTGCAAAAACTGCTGCAAGCGGATAAAAATAGTCAGCATCACAACACCTACGATAACGGCACTGAATGACCGAGCCAGTCTTAAAACTGGACACATGCCTTAAATGTGGAGGATCTGAATGTTACCAAGAATAAATAAACAAACAAACTGAGAGCCTAACAGTGACGCAAGAATGTCTTCTTATTTTATGTTTTAGTACCATTTAGTGGGACTACCCACTATAAATACAAAGTTCGCATTACTACACATAGCTCATCTATTTTGGCTTTGCTTGATAAAACACACGTTTTAGCATTTTATGTTAAGGATGAATCACGCTATACATTATGTAACCATACTCTTTTTTTCAATATCAGTGCTAATTCATAATTAATATGGAAGTTGAAGAATTTATTACCATAAAATGTCCATCATAAGAAACCCTGCTGTAGGTCATTATGAATGGTTATTTTACAGTAAAGTAAAGTTTTGCTTTGAAGCTTTACCGAGTCCTCAGTTTAAGCATTCTACTCTTACAAACATTTTCCAAACTGGAATCCTGAGAACTCAGTAGTAAAGAAAGGCTCTGGAAATGTTGTGTTTCTAACACAGGCACCTCTAGTGTTAAGAACATGGTGTGTGGAATTGTGCTAATAAACTGCTTCTTCCACTATGCAGAGACTATTCTGTATTTGAAAAGTTTTGGTGCCTACCAAGGCCTACCCCAAAACCAGGTGATCAAGGATAAACTGGTAATGCAGCTATTTGGGACATAGTTTGAACTAACAGAAAACATAAAAGCTGCATGTACAGATTCATGAGTTTGATTTGGTGGCCTTTCTTCATATAAGCCTAGCCCATTGTGACTGTAATTAAACATTCACAAAAACAAACCTGTTTTGTGGCTATTAGTACAAGAGTAAAGATAACATCATATAAACAAATATTCAGTTTATTGATCTTTTTTTTTCAGATCCAAAAGATCTAAGCAAGGAATTTGGAAACATACATTTTAATTAAAATGTTATAGATAGATAGATAGATAGATAGATAGATAGATAGATAGATAGATAGATAGATGTAAAACTGATATTTTGTAAGAATAGTGCAGATTGCAATAATAAATATGTACACTATAAAGCTAAGAAAAACAGCTGCATTAAGGTGTAACACAGAAATATGCTTTAAAGCATCTGTAAGTGAAAGCCTTGAAATGCAAGTATGAACTCTTGTAAAGGTTAAGTTCAGCACACAATTCATAACTATTCCCACTTTATCATGAAGTTTGCTTGTTTAAAGCCAGTAACCATCACTGTCTGTTAGTCTACTACTCATCAACAAGCAACTCCGAGCACAAATTAGACCCCAGCTCATGAACATGTGACATGAAGACTGCCGCAAATATTCTCCACGGTCTGGTGGATCCTGCTAGATTCAAAACAAGGCACAGTAGGGAAATATCGAGTATGTAAATATGCGGTGTTAGCTCGTTGTTTCCATCAGAATCACTGTAAAGTTTCTGGTCATCTAACAACATTGATTCTTCCGGTTATGGGATGAGACTTTCAAAATAAAAGTCGTTTTAAAAGCTTAAACATTTGGTAAACAATAGAGTCTGCAAAACATAGCTTGTTTTGTGCTTCGAGAACAAGATTCAGAGCAGGAGAGATGAGAACTGTTTTTCCCCTGCGTTTGACAATGACCATAAAAACACTTCTCAAGGAAAGAGCAGCTATGTCACCTTTACAAAGACTAAATCTGTTTACTATGCACTAAATAAGCCAAGATCTAGTCAGGAAAAATAAAGGCATACATGCATGTGTTTAAGTGAAAAAAAAGTAGGAGCTGTGTAGCTTGATACCTGAAGTACACCTCTAATTGACATATTAGCTCAACACTGAGTACAATATTAAGTACCAAATCAATATGACTTCCACATTAATATACTAGAAGAAAGACACTACGTAACATTAGAGATTTTAGAAATGAAATTTACCATGTTTGTAATAGGTTATATTTTGAAGGAAGGGGCAGGAATTGAGTTGACACGGCTCTCGGTTACCTTGATGGTAAATTTAGCAGGACAGGAAACTTGCAAACGTCTGCACTACCGTTATTACGGAGGGTGTGTTTCAGGTGACAGTCAAAACTAATTCTTACATTAAATAAACAAAAAGACACACTGATCTCATATATACACAAATGTTCCTGTATACAGCTCTTTATGTTTGTTTGCATGTGTGTGTGTGAGAGAGAAACTGAGCTGGAAAAAAGAGCGATGGCTTTTACCCACCTCTTGTTCGGTGTCCCCCTGCTCCGATACTCCAATTTCACTGGGCAGTTCGGCCAGATCTGTGACCCGAATGAGACCGTCGTGGAGAAAAATGGTCTCCTCCTTCACCGAAAGCCACTGGGACGAATCCACAGCCCCGGAGCCCATCGCTCTCCCCTCCGACAGCGTAGCCAAAGGGGTCGAACATTAAAAATTCAGTGACAGAATGACAGAAACGCCCTAGCTAGCCTGATAGCGACTCACAATAACATAACGGCCGTCAGCGCCGAGGTCTTATCTAATGGTAGTGTTTGACAAGGGAGACAAGCTAACTTGACGAGTGCCAGTCAGCGGGCGAGTTGTAGTGGCAGGTGTTCTTTACATTACATGGGTGCTCTGGTCATGCTAACAGCGGCTGCTAGCTGTCTGGCTCAGTTAGCTGAAGCGGAGCTAACTTACCGTACGGTATCGTTATAGCGTTACCGAGCAGAGTGGGCGTGACAGCCGTGCTAAATCCGTTATTGCGTCGCACCGTCTAAACGACAGTCTTTTCAAGACGCAAAGTGAACCTGTAGTACTCTCATTTCACGGCTACAACCCGACTGCAAGCAGCTCTACTAATGGCCCGGTATCTGTCAGTGCCTGGAGAAGATAATGAGAGTCACCAAGCTGTCAGTGCGACGCCATGTTTCCAAGGCCAACTAACCGCTCCCAGAATGCACCGCGTGCTAAAATAAAAGCTGTCTAAAGTCATTTATTTTGGTATCTAAAACCACATCTTATCACAGCTGTGAAATGACAAAGGCACATTTATTATTTAATTTAAAGATCTTTAAAAAAAATCAATTTATTATTATTATTATTATTATTATTATTATTATTATTATTATTATTATTATTATTATTATTATTATTAGTGCCATCTGCCTCTATCACACCCTAACCCTAACATCCTCCTCTGTCACAACAACCTTTTGAATGTGCTCTTTCACTACATCCATGAACTTTCTCTGTGGTCTTCCTGTTTTCCTCCTGCCTGGCTGGAGACAACAAATTTTGTCCAGTATAGCTGCTAGCCCTCCTCTACACATGTCCAAACCATGTCAGATTTGCCTCTTTGTCTCCAGACCTCCCAATCTAAGCTGTCCCTCTAAGACAGTCTTAACATTTCAGCTCAGCCTTCTTTCTTTTTGTCAGTGCCACTGTTTCCAAACCATACCTCATAGCAGGTCTCACTGCCATCTTGTAAACCTTCCCCTTTACTCTTGCTGCTATCCTTCTGTCACAAACCACCCCTGAACCAGCCTGAACCAGCTCCACTCTCTTCTTGACCCTAGGTATTTAAACTTGTCCACCTTCACTGGCTCCTCGTAGCTTCACTGTTATACCTGACTCCATCTCATTCATAGACATGCATTCTGTCTTGCTTCTACTGACTTTTATTCCTCTAAAGAAAGAGCCAGTGGCTGAATATTCAAGCACTTAAATTTTTTGATTTACAGCTGCTGCATGCGGGAAGGCAAATCAGCTGTTGTTCTTTCTAAGGAAGTTGTGAAGTTTTAATGTAGACATGACAATAATTAAAATGTTGAATTCTTCCTTTACTGACTCAATGCTTTTCCATGATTTGGTGGGTTTGTAGCTTTAATCTTTATCTCTTTATTCTAGTTTTTTCCCTCACTGAGTCATACAATATACAGTGCAGATGACAGAGTGAATTTAAAATCAATTCAAAATCAAACAGAAACAATAAAATGATTTAATTATGTTTTCATTCCACAATCCAATCATTTGCAAGTCCACATGCAAACGCTAACTTACATTTATAAGAATGTAATTACATTTATAAGACCATACTTTGCTAGTCGAGGGCCTTACTTCTTAAAATGCTGCAATTTTCCACCATCAGGGAGAAAGAGCAAAGCCTGCGTGAAATCTAAAGCTTATAACATTTATTGTTACTGCACATAGCAGCTTATTCTACAGTCATCTGAACCGTGCCATAATATCAGCTCCGCTTTCTAGCCTCAGGCATCGCTTATAAAGGCGAACAGGAATCCCTCTTTTTCTGTCAGTGCCTGAAATTCGCACCCCAGCAGAGTCTTTTTCCTCTATCTTCTTAAGCACTTGATGTAGGTCAGAGGCTTTAGTGAAGCCTCTAGAACAGCTAGGGAAAAAGACATAAAAATATCAGCAAGAGAACTCAGCACAGTAATCTGTTACAGGCAAACTGAGTGAACATATTAGACAAGGGGCTGGTACTGCTTTAACCGAAAAGTGTTAGAGATTAATGCGAATAAGCATATTGGAGCTTAAAACCTTTTTTTGCCGTGGCATTTTTCCTTGTTTGGCAGTGTAAAGCAATGCTGAGAGACGAAATGCAGCATGAGAGAATGCAGAATGCTTGGTCGCTTGAGGCTTTCAATCTGAACAGCCAAGCTGTAAAATTGACAAAAAGGACAAGTGACAAGTTAATTCTTGTATGTAAGGCAATAAGATCACTTGTAGGAAACCAGTTAGACATACAGTAGAGCAAGAAAAATTTCAGAAAGGGAATAATATCATTTATATCTCTCCACGTGTGATCTCAGAGATATAGGTTAAAAAAAAAAAACATTACATTTTTATAAATAGTTATGAAGAAAAATACTGTATTCCTACCATGTAGTAGGCAGCAAAGTCCATAATCCAATATAAACATATCAAATATCATATTAAAACCATGAATGTATGCACACTGTGCCTTATTCTAACAAGAAATGACATACCTCGATCCAGGCATGCTTTTATTGTATTGGCAATGTGTTTGGGATTATCGTCATGATGACAAATGAAACCATTACCAATCAGAGGGTACTGCATGGCGGATCAAATTCTGTCCATACATTTTGGTGTTTGTGATTTCATGAATTAACCTCCATGTGGAAATATGTTGAGATTTGGCGAAAAGTGCTTTGGTAATCACCTTGTTGGTGCGAAAATGCTTTTTTTAGTCCTGCTAAACTGGGTTATCTTTGAAGATTTTCATTAATAGAAATGGGAAAAATGTTACTCACAAGTGGTCTAAAGATACCACTTAAAATTGATTCTTTCTAAGTGTTCTGTTATATGTAGTCACAACACCTGCTCAAAAGTATTCTTCAAGACCATTTAAAAAAAAATTAAAGTTTGATTCCTTGGCACAAAACAAAAAGAAATAAGTGGTGGCTCAAGACTGTTCCACGGTAAGTATTTTTTGGCTGCTCCCTTTCCACATGTCACCCACATTGGGTAGGATTCCCTTTCTGGTGTAAACCCAAAGGGAATCTTGCCTGCAACTGAAGTTAAACCATAATCTTTTAGTTTATAAATAAACAAATACTTGGTATTGGAAAATATGCATCTTACAGTGTGCCGTCCCTCCTGCCATCACAGAAAATGTGGACTCTGATGGAGACAGAGTTACAGCTATTTCCAGTATTGCAACAGCAACGCAGTACTTATTTTGGATGGTTTCCTATTTTAACCAATATTATAGTTCCACTGGTCTTTAATGATACCGCTGCTACAGTCATTAGATTATCTGGGTGATTTCGGTTGAATTAATTCACAGCTGTGTAAGGCTCGTATTTCCGTAACCTCATTTGACGGTGTCATAACGCTAATTCCAGGGATAAGATTACTGGTGTATTAAATAAAACAATCGTGAATGAAGTAATTCCCAAGCTGTGAAGCTAGGATTACTTTTTAATGTGTTGACATCGTAAATTTTTTTCATGATTATTTATCTGTTCTACAGCCATAAACAGCAGCAGAACAGGGGGCAATCTTATTAAGGGGCAATTTGGTTAAACTCAGTACCTCCTTACATTTCATGCCTTTATCACCTCCTGCTCCCGCCTGGACCACTGAAATGCTGTCCTAGCTCGTCTGCCTATTTGAGCCATGTTCAGAACTCCCACATCACCCCCACCCTCATGTGCCTCCACTGGCTCCCAGTCAAGTCCTACAGCTTGCAGAAGAAATACTGCTCCTCACCTACGTCCTGGTTTTTAACTTCTGTGTGTAAAATGACCTTCGGCCCAGTAGAAATCAGATTTATAATTATTATTATTTAATCATTAATAAACCTTTATTAAAAAACACATTGTCCAGTCTTTGATCGGGGCAGCTAACTTCCTTTGTAAAATAGGCCGCCTGAATACGCCTGAATGCTGCATAGGTGTATAACATACAATTATGTGAACATAGAACATGCAAAACATAATGCAACACTTATGTCATATAAATAAAATTGTTACCGGCTGGTGCAGTCACAGTGATAGGCGGTCTTCGACTCCATGTTCTGGAGGCCATATCTTTTTTTCAAAGGAGGGATTTTGAATTTACAGTAGTCCAGATGTTTGAGGCTTTCACACAGGAGCTGGCTATCTACAGGAGCAAAAATATGTGCATATATATTTATGAGTGTACTCAGATTTCTTTACAGAACTGGGTATATTTGCTGGTTACTGATGCTGCTATTTTCTAGTAAAGATTAGCCCTCTTTTTTTGGCATTTGTAATTTGTAGTCAGCAACAATGATGATTAGCATTCTGTCCCATCGGTAACGACAGCTAATAACACAGCTGAGCAGCCTGGTAATTATTAATAGAATAATATCCTGAACTTCTTCTTTAAACACATACATTTCTCTGTTGAGCTACAATCAAACTGCTCATGTGGAAAACTAACTGATATACTAACAAATAAAAATAGCCTTGACAGTCATTCAACTCACTACCTTGCATACTTTCTAACCTCCCCTCTTGAGTATATTTTGTAATTAATAACTCAATCCCATTAATATTACAATTAAAATTAAATATAATAATTTGGATTGATCCAGAAGAACATGAATGTTTCCAACCAAAGTGAAAAATGACTAATTTTAAAAGCAACTAAAATATTAAATTGCATTTCAGATGCTCAAAATTAAAGAAAGAGGAAAATCAATGGCTTAACTTGCAGCTATAGCCCTGTCAGCAGCTGTACGCACTCACCTGTTATCTTATGCAACATTTTACTTTGTTTAAGGCTTCTCTCTGTATGGGTGCTTTGGGCTGTGGTGCTACCTGTGAGCCCCTGGTTTGAGTTATTCATTAGCAGATAGGAGTGCACCTGCTTTTGTGGCTCATCATCCTTATTAAGCGGGGCTGCTGTTTTTAGTTTTGCTGCAATGGGTGTTGCAAAAGTAGCCGTTATCAAAGTGTTTGATGTGAGTGTATTTGTTGTCTTTTCAACACCCAGTGTAGTCACTTTGATTGGTAATCTGTCCGTAGTCGTTTTCATATGAGATTTTGTTTCTCGTTCCAAACAGCTTTCACAGCCTGACTGAAAAGCATCACCCCTCACACGCTTCCTGTGTCCACAGCAGCCGTTTCTCTTGATAACGTCCTTGTGACTTTTGTTGGTTTTGGTCACTGCGGCTGTTGTTTGGTGCGGCTGAAGTTCTGGCATCTGTGTTAAAGGTGATGGTGCTGTAGATGAACTCTGCAGATCAGAATTTGAGCTGAGCTGTGGTGAATCTCGGCGTCTCAGTGTGGAGTAATCTGACAGGCCCACTTTGATATGCTGGCTTTTCTCGCTTTCTTTACTCTGTAAGCTACTTTTAGAAATCTTTAAAAGACCTGTTTCCACTGACGAAGCAGTGGCGTGTGCCTTTGATGTTGGAGGCAACTGTGAAGGTGCTGCTCCATGAGGTTTATGGCGTCTTCTGCATCCTCTTGCTTTTGTCCGTCTGCGGTGGAAAGTGTCTCCTCTGGGTGGGTCTCTGAATCTACACTGATGCTGAGTTTTAGATGACTTTCTGCGAGGGGGGCTTTGAGTTACATGCTGCTCCTTGTTACTTGGTAACTTGTTGGTGTCAGTGTCCGCATATTTTTGCTCAGCATCAGAGGTGTTGTAGGGGAGGGGGCTTTTGAAGACAGCATATGGAGCTTCTTTGGCTACTTTGCACCTATAGAGAGAGTACAAAGACTTGTTACAACAAAAGAACGTAAAGGAGAACCATTTTCAAAACGTTAAAAAAACATTCTGCTCAGCACATTTCTTATCATTTCTTATTTTCTTACTTTACTTAAATAGATCCTAGCTTTTGAGGAAGATAACGATAGTGACACAGTGGAAATTAAAGACCTACTGGCAGAGTTTAAGGCATGTTAATACAAGCTGCAGAAGTGCATCTGCCACTCAGGCTTCCAAAGCAACCATACCAACACTGTTCACAGAACAACCCCTTTTCTATGGTACTGAGCAACTGTTGTGTCTAATAATATGCAGTCAAAGTATCAAGCAACAGTGTCTGTGCCTCTCTTACATCCCCCACCAGTACATCTCAGTGCACCGCCTCTGCTGCTTGAGCTCAAAGCAGGGAATCCGGAGGATGTTGAAGAAGCTGTAGCCTACCATATTAGAAATGCTATCATTCACGTCCAGAAGGCACTGTCGAAACCTAGTTAGAGGCAGAAAAAAGAACGAGGTGAGTCAAAGTTCAAAAAGCAGTCCAGTCAATAAACACACGAATGGCAAGTGTTTCGTCATGTTTGACTATTCCCAAACATTTTATAACCACATCCGTGTGCTTCTTTGGGATGAACACCAAAAAGTACACACAGACTTGTCAAGACTGGATGATTTTACAAAATAAAATCACAGCACATACATAATATGTATAAGGAATGGAATGCCCTCCAAATACTGCAGAGCAGCGTGTTCACTCTTGAAATCAGTTTATCTGGAGGGGTGAGCGCAGTGATGCATTTATTACCCCTTTATAAACAGTTATGTCACATGGCCCCGGGCTCGTCTACTTAAATCGGTTTGCGTTTACTGGCACCCTGCCAACATGACACGATAGGAACTTTCCTCCGAGTTTATTAGTCGGAAGTTTAAGAAGGCATTAATACTGATAAATTCAGCCTTTGAGCAAATCTGCCTTTACCTGACTTTCCATGCCAGCCAGGGCAGTATGTGGAGATGTCAGGGGGTGGAAAGTGAATTAGTGGTTGCAGGAGTTTCCCTTGAGGCGATGAATACTTGGAATCCTGCCTCTGTGTTAAAGATGCCCGGTGGGTGTGTTCTGACGCTCACCTTTGGTCACACTCACAGTGTGAGACGGTGAAGAGGTTGCGGTTGAACACTCCATAATTCACCGTAAAGGCCGGGATGATCTGCAGGCAGTGGTCGTGCTCACGGCAGCATCTGTCTGTACCCTCAAACATCCCTGTGTGCAGGATTTAATCACACATCAAAGGGCACTTTGCTTGGAAGCAAAGCTTTTTTTCAAGCAAAAGATCACATACCTGATTTGAAAGAAAAAGCTGCAGACTTCAAAGGCAGTTATTTGAAAATTAAAAATGTATGGGTCACAAGATTTTCAATTAAATTAAAAACAAAACAAAACCCTGAGCCACATCTTTTTGATGTGACTATCATATAAAAATATCAAGCACCTCTTAATTAGATGTTTGGAATCTAAGTATATGAGTGATTATTTTGGGGAGAGGGTAAAACAGCTATATCACATTTTATAGTTAAAAAACAAAAAGAAATCCATTATTCTTATATTGGCATCTAAGGGTGATAAACATGATAAACAAAGGGCACAATCTGGCCTGAGATTTGACTCAGTATAGGTTTACATAGCAAAGGTTATCGACTATGAGGCCATCTGATGTACTCCTATGTGGGAGTCATACCTGCATACGTGCTGATAAGAGTGTTTGATAAAAAATAATGTCTATTTTGTTCTGTCCTATACCATCTCAGTTTACAGTTTTTCTCAGTTGCTTTGGTGCATTTCTCACAACAGAATTAAACTTTGCACAATAGTTAGTTCAACCTCCACAACATGTAGTCGTTTTGGCACAACCTTGTGGCGGTTTCATGCTCATTTCGTCCAAAGGCAAATGCCTTTGGACATGAAGCAGTTGAGTAAGTACAAATATCTAAAGAATGGTCACTTTTGACTTGCTATTCATCACTATCTCCTTGCTTTTATCATGAATGTCACAATTATTTATACTTGTACCGGCTGAATAGTCATTGTCCTTACAACTAATAGTCTTCATTTCATTGCTTGTGTCAGTGCACTCAAAATTGTTGAACATCTTGTCAAACAATTTGTACACCCATTTTGAAAACCCTATTTTTAAGGAGTTTCCATGAAAATCTCCATAAATTACTTTTCTCAGGTGAACCTTATCTCACACTAATGAAAATTGGTGTGTGTTACTCTTACTTGCAACCAATGAAAAGCCTCTTCTACCCAGTCACAGGTGAATCGCGTTACAGTATCCCCTACTCTACAAGTATATATATATAATGTAAACCAACAGACAGGATTGGCATGAGGTGCATACTGAAGCTACAAAACTGCAGAACATGGAACGTCAGCCTTGTGGAAGAGGGGTGAGGCTCAGTGGAGGACAAAACCGGGTAAGAAGAGGCCAACCACATAGACACGTTCCTGACGAAATCAGGGCAACACTTGTGGATCATGTGATAAACCATGGCCTCACAATGGCCGAGGCTGGTCGAAGGGTGCAGCCAAATGTTGGGAGAACTACTGTAAGTTCTATTATTCAGACATTTTGTTGGGAAAACAGGTGAGCATACTGTAATGTAGTTATTCAGCACAAACTAATTTGCTCTGCACTTTCATAGTCATACAGGAGACTTGCATTAGGACATGACCTTATAGATCTTTACATATATATACGTACTGTAACTGAAGCGCAGACTTGGCCCAGGTGTGGCATAGTGTGCTGTGGTACAATACAGTAATGCTGTAAAGAAAGGAGTTTTGAATAATAGTCCTGTAACAATTACTGTAAGCATGTTTGCGCTTACAGTTTTTCTCAGTCGATTTGGTGCGTTTCTCAGATCAGAATTGAAATTCTCATAACTATTAGTTCAGCCTCCACAACACTCAGTCATTTGTGCACATCATAGTAGCAATTTCTCCTCCCTCTGAACAAACTGCAAATGATTTTGGACATGAATCAGTTGCTTCCATACATTTCCCTGCTGCTTTCTGACATTTCCATTTGCTTATGTCATGTCAGTCAAAAGTAATCATACCTATGGATGCTGAATAGTCGTTCCCAATAAAACTAATAGTCATACATCCATTGCTTGAGTCATCACACACAAAATTGTTGAACTAGTTATCACATGCCAAATATTGGCCATCTGTCAAGCAAATCCTATACCTTTCTGTATCATTTTTCCTGGAAATGTCTCCGAAATTGAACAGTTGATCTCAGGTGAATTACAGCTGTCACTCATGAGGAGGCGTGTGAAAGTTTAGGTATGCAGGTATGCAAACAGTAATACACTGTACTGTACTGTGCCATCTCAGACACATCACATGTTACTGTACTGTATTTGCAATTTCACAAAAAGTTCACTCTGCACCACATAGGATTGTAAGACAACCTCGCGGAGGCGGAAGAGGGCCCCTTTTTACCCCACAGCAAGAAGAAGCCATTTGTGCAATGGTCATTGCAAACAATGCAATAAAGCTGAGAGAAATACAAAGCGCTGTCATAGAGAATTACACGGTATTTGGCAATATTGAATCTGTTTCAATTTCAACAATTGACAGAGTACTCAAGAAAAATGAAATCCACATGAAGCAATTGTATAAAGTGCCATTTGAACGAAACAGTGACAGGTTGAAGGAGATCCGTCACCAGTATGTGCAGGTAAAGCTGGTCTTCTATGTTCTGCACTGCAAACTGTTTTACAGTACTTCGTAGTTTCATGCAGTACACTTGCAATTCCACAGCACATACTCTACAATGTGTTTTACCAAATGCATGCATACTGTTTGTTACTGTACACAGGCATATTGTGACATTGCATTTCTGTCTCTCTCTAAAGCGTGTACTGGAGCTGGAAGCCAGGGAAACACTGCACACATTCATATATGTTGATGAGGCAGGTTTCAATCTGGCCAAAGGCAGAAGGCGTGGAAGGAATCGCATTGGACAGAGGGCAACCACTGAAGTCCCTGGTCAGCGCGGAGGGAATATTACCATGTGTGCAGCCATCTCAGACAACGGCGTCCTCACCCATATCCCCCTTCTTGGTCCATACAATACCCAACATCTCCTGACATTTTTAGACACTCTTTACAGGGACCTAGTCCCTCAGAATGAGAGAGGTGGAGGCCAACTCAGCAAGTATGTTGTTGTCTGGGATAATGTCCGTTTTCACCACTCCCATCAGGTCAGAGAGTGGTTTGCAGCACATGACAGAATTCTGGTTGAATATCTCCCTCCATATTCCCCATTCCTTAATCCAATTGAGGAGTTTTTCTCTGCCTGGAGGTGGAAAGTTTATGACCGGCATCCACATGAGCAAATGGCCCTGCTAGCAGCCATGGATGCAGCATGTGACGACATCACAGCAGGGTCCTGCAGAGGATGGATTCGCCACTCTAGGAGATACTTTCCTCGCTGCATTGCGAGGGATAACATCTGTTGTGATGTAGATGAAAATATGTGGCCAGACAGACAGGAACGTCTGGATGTGCCAGAATGATTTACTGTACTGTTACATGTGCTGTTTATTGTTCACATTAGTGCACAGCTCTACCAAATGGGTGATTTTATGTTTACATGTATTCTACAGTGAACAAGTGACTGTAGCATATTTTTCTTTTGCACAATTCTGTAGGATTACAGTTTTTTACAGCCGCTAGGACACATTTTACAATACTTAGGTCACTTTTGCAAAACTCTTCACACAATTCTCCTAACTGACCTTCAGCTTGGCAAAGCAGTTCATTTCACATTCAAAATGCACTACAACTACCAAAACACTTTATTCAGGTCTCAAATAAACTCATTCTTCCAGAACACTAGCAAAGGTTGACAGCCGACAAACACGCTTTGTCACCCACAAAACAATGACCTAAAAAACACTAACAACATGTAGCATTACACAGTGTTTTCTTGTGTAAAACAAGGACACATCTCTGTTTAGAATTTCAATATATGTTACTGGAATGAATCAGACATCATGCAGAATTCGTTAATATTTGTTTATGTATTTTTATTTTTTTGCACTAAGTAATCCCAAAATACAAGAATTTGTATACACACCATCCACTGATACACATACAATAGTAATGCTATTCTACTCGGTCTTCTCCATTTGGCCACAGGTTCTCATCCACATCACATCTTATGCCATCTAGGGCAATACACCTAGGAAAGAATCTTCTGGCATGCCAGAATTGAAGGAGTTGAAAAATTGAAGGAGTAACACCTGTGTAGATGTTCATTTACAATGAGAATAAGCTGTGGCTGGTTAAACTGCATTTTTAGATTTAAAATATGTTTCAATAAAATATTGCTGTTGCATTTTGCTGTCTTTTTAAGTTTTGCATTGTGTTATTGTTTTGGCCATAAGTTTAACAGTTTTGAAAACAGTATGTAAGTATATGCAAAATGTCCTGTACGTACAAAGATTTTTGGCAGTTGTTGTGTCTGAGTGAGAAAATAATTCATGAAATTTGAGAGATGTAGTCATTGAATGCATTTTGTGCCAAAACAATGATAACTGATCCTCAGTTTGGCCCACATAGACTTCTGTTGTGCTCACTGTGTGAGGAGTTTTGCAAAAGTGACCTAAGTATTGAGAAATGTGTCCTAGCGTCTGTAAAAAACTGTAATCAATCAATCAATCAATCAATCAATCAATCAATCTTTATTTATAAAGCACTTTTCATACAGAAAAAATGTAGCACAAAGTGCTTTACATAGTTAAAAGCAGCCCACCCCACCCTCCAACTCACTCCCCACACTCTCAATACACATATATCCCCCCACCCCCACCCACACACACATACACACACGCGCACACTTAAAGAGTAAAAATTGGGCTTGGCTCGCATGAGCCAAGTGAGGAAACATTATAACAGAGAGCAGTCTGCACCGGGAGCCGGTCACAGACCGCAGCCTCCGGGCTGGGCACACAGCAGGAGGGAGGCCAAGGAGCCCCCCAACCAGGCTGAGAGGACCCCAGAGACCCAGCAGCCACGGTCAATAACAGCCCCGGTGCAGAGAGCGCCCTCCGAGGAAACACTGGAGATATGACGCAATACGATATATACAGGGTAAAATGATAAAATAAATAAGAACAGGATACAATATAAATATAAATATAAATAGAGTAAGAAGATTAAAAAATGAATAAGAATAAAATCAAAAAATATTAGGTAAATCCTAAATTAATAATAGAATAACAGGATAGAATAAATAAGCATAAAAAATAAATAAACGCTAAGTAAAAGCTAAATTAAAAAGGTGGGTCTTGAGCCTGTTCTTAAAAACATGTACGTTCTCTGCGGCCCTGAGCTCCTCCGGCAGGCTGTTCCACAGACGAGGACCATACCACTGAAAAGCTGCCTCTCCGTGAGTATGTGTCCTGACTTTAGGGACAATCAAAAGGCCAGTACCAGAGGACCTCAGGGTCCGCGAGGGTTCATATGGTAAAAGCAGATCTGAGAGATAAGAAGGCCCAAGACCATTAAGACATTTAAAAACCAATAAAAGAACTTTAAAATCGATCCTGAAACACACGGGGAGCCAGTGCAGCGATTCTAAAACCGGTGTAATGTGGGCCCGCCCTCTGGTCTTCGTCAGCACACGAGCTGCCGAGTTTTGCAAGAGTTGTAAAGTTGAAATATTCTTCTTAGGAAGACCAGAGAGCAGGGCATTACAGTAATCAATGCGACTGGTAATAAAAGCATGCATCAGCATCTCCGTGTTGGCCCGAGAGAGAATAGGGCGGACTCTGGCTATATTTTTTAGATGATAAAATCCAATTTTGGTTACATGTTTAACATGTGGGATAAAACCAAGCTCAGAGTCAAAAATAACACCCAGGTTTTTCACTTGTAGCGAAGGACATAGTGAAAATGCCTCTAATTTAGACAAGAGTTTCTCTCTCTGAGCCTCAGGACCGACAATTACAGTTTTTCTCAAATGCTAAAACACATTTCACAAACGTTACCACCAGGTCCCCCAATGTCCAAACACAACACCCTTCTCTAAAGCTACATAAACACAACCACACCTTCCCACTGCAAAACTCAAACTCCCACACCAAGAGAGCAGCTCGAAGCTGTCAAAACTGTAAACACTATACACAGCATTACACACTACAGCAAAACAATTGAAAACACAATGCTCAATTTGTGAGAAGGTTCTTTGTTCCATAACTGCCAATGCATATTTTAGAAACTATACAGTAACGGATCGTCGTAGATCTCTGCAGAGGATTAGGCATTTAGATTTGTGAGTTTCATATGAGTAGTATAAATCTATAGAAAATCCTGCATGTACGTACACTACTGTAACACAACTCAATGCAAAAACAGAATCTATTGCACACAACAGTAATCTTGAAAACATGAACAGGGTGTGAAGTTTTTTTATTTACGTTATTCACACCACACACACACCACAATCACTGTGCGGCATCATGTCGCTGAGCTGTTGCTCGCATCTCGTCCGTAATGATGGTGCGAGGTTGTCTTGCTCTCCCTCCTGGACCTTCTCCTCTCCCATGTTGGCCTTCTCCTCTTCCTCGTTGGTCGCTCCTCTTCCTCCTCTCATTTGAACTCCTCTTCCTCATTGGCCTGCTCCTCTTCTTCCAGGGCCAGCTCTTCTCCCTCCTCTGCATCAGATTCCTCTTCCCCTGACTCTGCCTTCATCCATTGTGTTTGTTTGGAACCTTCAGCATACTGTGCACTCTGAACTTGCTTTTACATGTGGGTACAGCATTAGCAACAAGTGTCTTCAATTTTGAGTCATTGTGTGTAGTGAATGACGCCAGGTGTGTTCCCTGTGTTCAAAGATTGGTGACTGTGGCAAGCATTTTGCATCACATGGGCTTTCATTTGAGAATATGAGCAGAGTTGTTTTGCAACATGTGTTTTAGCAAGGAAAAATGTGTTTAGATTTATGAGTACAGAGGGTTGTGTTTTGTGAATTGTGTCTTCATGTGACATGTGTTTATGGTACTGGAATATGGTGGCTACATTTAGTAAATGTGTTTAGACTACTGGTCATTTGGGTTACAGGATTGGCTTTTGTGTTTTAACATTTGAGAAAAACTGTAAAACTTCAGTCTTGTCCTGGTTAAGCTGTAAAAGTAATTACAAACACTTCTACACAATGGAAATGTGAAACGTACGTATTCAGTGTCTCAGTTACTCCCAAGACTCCCATAACATCTACAGTGACTTTACTGCACATTTCAGATGGCTGTACAGGTAGGCCATAGTGCTGTCGTCAGCATTTTCAGATGTCACCAATTGTTTTTGCAATGGGAAACACTGAAATTATAAACTGTCATAGTGGAAACATGACAATGCCATTTGACTATCTTGTTCATAAAGATGGTGTCAAGACTTTTCATTTTGATGGCACTGACAGTTTCATTGACATGGATACTTGCTTTTGAGGTATGGATAATCAATTCTGTGCATGTGACGTGCTTTTGCAGGCTATCCACTAGGTTTTGCAGTTTGCACTAATTGTTTTGGGAAATGCACTAACTGCTGTGCAAATGTTAATGGTGTTCTGAGGAACGCACCAAAGCGACTGAGAAAAACTGTAATTTTCCTTTACAATTTATGGTTTTCAACATGCCATGCATGCTGTCCAGACTTGACATGTCATTGGGAAGCACCTACAAAGAAATCCGTCACAATGAGAACATGTTCAAACCATTTGATTTTGTGACCAAAGGTGCTGGTGTAATGACTTGTAATTGTGACAGCCCTGACACTTTGATATAAGTACTTGCTTTTGATGAATATATTATCTGTTTTGATTAAGGGACTTGCTTTTGAAGCATTGACTACTTATTTTGAGCTACTGACTTGCTTTTGAACAACTGACTTTTCTTTTTGATGAAGTGACTCACTTTTGCAAGTTATCCACCATGTTTTGCGGTTTGCACTAATTGTTTTGAGAAGAGCCTTAGTAGTGGTGCAGAGATCAATTCTGTTGTGAGAAATGCACCAAAGCAACTGAGAAAAACTGTAATGATCTCAGCCTAGCTAAAAGTTGCCAGGGTCCAGCACTGTGGAGCTGCCCTGCTGGACAAACTAGGAAATGGCATTATTTCTGAATTACTACAAGCATTTTTGACTGTATTGTGTTCTGCAAAAGAAATAGGTTTCCCCTTTTGAATAAGGGAGAAGCCAGAAGTAGCTTTAATTGGGACATAGTGGTCAGTAATATAAGCCGAAGTGAGTTTCATTTTATTCTCATTTCAATTTAAATCCTTATTGCTATCAGTGAGAACACTTTCTGGTATGTCTAGAAAATGACAGGGATATTAGTTCTTTTAATTGAGGTGATTTTAGCGACAAGCAGCTTGAGAGGTTTGGATTTTAAATGTTCTTTCACGAGGCTTTCTGTAAGCACTGCTGGAGATTACAAACACCAGGGAACTACAACTCACTTGTCTCCTCTTATCGCCAAAGTCCTCGAAAACCTCAAACAGGCCAAATATGTCAGAAAACCAGAATTCAGCAGTCTCACCTAATTCTTCATATCCGTCCGCCGTACTTCCACTGCCGCACCACAACGTGCCCGGGAAGATCCAGGCGCGTTTTCTCCGAGCTTTTCTCTCTGTCTCATCTGTTCTTGTGCGTATGGTGAGCTGTGACGCACTGGAAGCTTCGAGGTGAGCGCAGTCGGCTTTCTGCAGCGCCAATAATATGCTGCTGATATTAAACCCATAGCTTACCTCTTGACCACGTGTGTTGCTTGTCTTGCAGAGACTGTGATATCTTTCTGTCATCTGTGGACTGAGGTTTACTGTGCATGTTACCAGTCTCATATCTTGGGACCAGATGGTGAGGTACAAGGAGCGCACGCCGACTGTGTCTTCGTGCAGAAAGGAAATACGCGTCTGTACGTTACCACGAATCGATGTAAAACAGTAGAGACCCGGTCCGACCATATCTTGTGCTTTTGATAAAATGATTGCTGATAAGAAGTAAAAAAACTGAAGTACACATCTGCTTTTCATCTCAAAGTATTGGGTCTATAGTCGGTCCGGTTTAAGATACTGAAGTTAAAAATGATGACAGTGTATTTGTAGTCCAGTCAGCTTAAAGGCATCTGTCCCTGAAGAAACATTCGAGAAGTAAGGTTGAAGTTCATAGGGTCTTTATAATGCCCCTCCGATGCTGAGAAACTTGATACTCAATTTCGTGCTTGCGTTTGAGGGTGTGTACTTGTACACCTATCCTAGTGAAGACCAGATGAGGACACGTTGGTAAAATGATCCCTTCAAAGAGAAAGCGCTTAGAAGCAAGTTTATCATAGTTAAATAAAACTAGACGTGAAAAACCCCCCAAACATTTTAGTTAATTCAAATAAAAATTAAGATTTTTATGTGTTGACTCACAGTTTTCAGATTGATGCAAATGTAGTCACCAATGAACCCAAATGGATATCTCCAACAATACTTTTCCATCAATAAAGCACAGTTGAAGTGGTTATAAACTGTCCAATCGTCCACCTCAGTTTTTATCCTTTCAAATTTCATGTTTGTTCCATTTATTACTACCATATGATGAGAGCATCTTTCCTCCTAATATCAGAAAGGCTTTTCCACATCAAGAAGCTTGTTGTTTTTTTCCTTAGACTTTATTGATCTGTGTAAACTCTCTGCAAAATCTTTACATGCAAAGTTATTTGCAAACATACATCTTTCCGTTGCATGCACTATCTATGTACAAATACAGAGATTAAAGAAGAAACATTCCACTGAACTGGCTGAAACAAGAAGAAGACAGGTGTGGGTGTAGCTCAGGAGAAAGCCTGCTTTTGTTTTCTGCTCGTTTTGCTTTTTGAAACAGCAAAATGCCAATCATCATTTGACGATCACTGTGGCTGAAATAGCACAAATGCGGGACTGGAGGGCGTCTGAATAACTGCCACGAGGGGGCAGAGTGGTTTTACAGAGAAAACAAGACGCTGGAAAGATTTTATGTACAGGACCTCTCGTTCAAAGTATAAGATTAATGTCATAGTCTGCTACCGATAGAGTTGGACATGGTCATATTATGGTGTGCTCAGCTGATTATTAGTCTATCCTGTGGATGCTAACAAACCAGTTTATTCAGATTACACCATAGTCGTTATAGTCATGCAGAATATGCCCTGTTGTATATAAAGTATTAACAGGAATGTTGTGGGGGAGAAGTGTAAACATTGATGGAATTACAATAGCATTGATTTCTTACAAAGTACATATATATATGTATCTGTATCTTGAACAACAAGACATTTCATGCATAGAATCTTTTTGTTTTCGTCTTTGTTATGACATTGGAATAACTTGCAGACAGCTGTATAAATTGAGGTCGATCCACTTTGTAAGGTGTGTTTTCCTTGGTTTTTTGTAATCATTGAACAAACGCACACTAAAGCCTTGAATGATTGGGGTGTGGCAGACCGAGGAGGGTGGGGGAGGCTGTTTTGTGCAAAGGGTACATCGGGGTAAAAGCGGGCCATGACTGCCCCAGGCACACAAGAGTCACAAGCACAGTGCATGCAGGTAAAGCTGCACATACTAATGACATAACCTGTCCAGCCTTCTCTGCTTGTTAAGCGGAGCAGCCAAATTTGTTAGGGAAAGCTGTAAGAAACCTGACTCTGTGCATTCCATGTAAACACTGCAGTAGAAAACCTCTGAGGTGTCAGGGTGAACCGCTAGCTTCAGAGGAGTAGAGGTAGCAGGATGAAGTTCTTTTTGTTTGTTTGTTTGTTTCCTGCCAGTTCTCACCGCGACAAAGAAATCAACTGGAAAGTAAACATCACGGTTCATTTTTCAGTTTCTCTAAACACATAGTTAATACTTTCCACAAACTCAGAGTTCACAGTTTAAATTACCATACAGAAAAAAACCTCCTGGTTTAAACTAAGTGCTCTAATTTTAAATCACAAATTAACAGCAACTGATTGAAGATTGATCTAGCTCATGGTCCACTGACTTATGAATCATCTGTTGTAATCAGATGTCTATACTAACCTGAGCAATGTATCGTTATGTAAACATTTCTTCATGGTAATATACAATATGCTGAGAAAGTTGAAGTATCTGAAGGTGCAGCTGCATGTAGTGTTGTGTGTGGCGTGACATGCTTATACAGGTCAAGTGTTACACTATAGCGTGATGTCATCACGTGAGAAAACAAAGATAATACCTTTACAGTCTAATAAATTTTAAGCGTGAGCTCCGTCGAGCCTTTTTTTAAGCTTGAGCAAAGGTTGTGACAGATGCCGTAGCATATTGCTTTTCTTGTTCTGTGCAAGTCAAACATCATTTTCCTTTGCGAAGAACGTGTCAAGTTCGGCACAACGTGTAACATCGCTGACAGGCGTGATGGCCTTGCTGATAGATGTCTCAGCTACATTAACAAAAATTTCTAATTCATTTGCGCCATGATTTGTACCAGAGGCAGATTAAGTATCAGTGTAGGCAGAGGAATCGTTTATAAGGAAACGGGACAGAACAGTATACTAACTCGGGGAAGAGGGCAAACGGGAGCAGTGAATACAGAAGATTAAGTAATAAACAAGAACATGGTTAAAAAAAAGTTGATCAGGAGATAAATGCAAGCCAGCTAGGAAGGATAGTATGAGCACATGCTGTATGGTGCGATGGGGCAAGTGGTTAATCACTAGCAACGTGATTCTCATTTAACAAGGTGTGCCAGCGCTCAATCTTCTTGTCTTTGTTCTTCAAACACTCATACCAGTGCTTCAGCCTCTCTCCCTTGGCAGTGATACCCAACTGACATCCACCTGTGAGAAGAGAAGTGGGAGGAGGTGTGAAAGGCAGGTGGAGAACCTGTGAGAATATCACGTTTATTGCATCAAAACAGATCAAATGTTTACCTATGTAGTCATTGGACTTCCCAATATCATAATCCCACACTGATATATCTAGCGTCTTCTTGGCCAGTTCACTGTGTTTGATGTCGAAACTGAATTCCTGAAGTTTGATAGGGACAATGAGACAGCCTTTAGCCTTTTTCATTTCTGATAGACCTGATATAAAAGATGGATGTAGCCTCCAGGTTTGCCAGTGCAAAAGAGCTTTGAGCCTGGAGTCTTTCTAATGGCCAGCAGGCTTTCCACAGTTAGAAGGTGGTGTAAAAAGAAGAAAAGCTGAGAAAATGACCCTACTTTGTACCTATTACCAACCTCAGGTAAATTATGATCGTAATTAGAGTACAATGATTAAATGAGGCATAAAGCAGGATATGATGGAGGACGTAGTAACTTTGAGATTGACATGTTGCTATAGTTCAAATGAGCATTGTCCTTGGTTTCTGAGCCAGATGTATGCCTGGTAGCATGTGATGCTCAGAAACAAACCTGGATTTAGTTCTATCCGACTTCACAAACCAACGAGTGAAGTCATAGTGTCTACATCAATCTTTTATATACAGTCTATGGTTGCTCAGAGTAAGACCACAGTAATGTGTTGGTAACTTGTGGAGGAGCTCATTTATATTAACTGCAGAGTTTCCCTTTGAGCTCTCTTACAAACCTCGTTAAACTCTGGGTTCAGAGTCCTCTTCTTGATTTGTGTTTTGCACTTTCCCTTCTTCCCCATGTCAGGCTTCAGACATCTGTAAATTGCACATGTGCAAAATTGAATCTAACGGCATGCATTAGCAGTGAAGTGTACTTATTGTTTGCTCTACCTACATTTTGACATATGGGTCCGAGTAACCATTCGCATCCATGGCCGCCAGATGGACGCAGCGCACAACGCCTATAATGAGGCGGTTCTGCTGGGTGCTGTACATCAGGGATATCAGAATCCGACCACGCTCTTCTACCTCTGTGCCGTCTTTCCCCGGCTATGACAGAGAGAGGAGGTAAATAGTTCAGTAGGATTCATGATAAAAATTTGCATAAACTTGTGGGGGAATCCATCATGTTTAGACATGTGTGGAAATAGCATTGCCTCATCCTCGTAGAGAGCGATCCCTCTGGCTGTGCCGGCTGTTGCGGTTTTCTTTGTCTGCGAGGGGGAGCGAGATTAGAGCAGGTCAAAAAGAGTCTGTGACAAATGGAACAAAGGCCTCTTTGACTATGTGTGAGTTTCACTCACAGGCACAACTCTCTCTAGACACACGTTGAAGTTTTTCTTCTGATTCATCTTCAGTTTCTTCAGTGCCACTCGGGTTTCCCCGATAAACTCATTATGCCCAAACTTGTCTTCGTCACAGACAGAGACCCTGAGAAAATTTTAAGTAACTCTTAATTATACAGACCGGTATGTCTTTAAATGCAAGGACAGATTCAGTTTGACATGTGACCACATGGCTGTTGATGCAAAGTAAAGCTTTAAGTGAAACAGTCTGAAATTTAGTGTTCACCTGAGGGTCTTACGCTGCATGTCCTCATCTGTCAGGCCATGGTAGGTGAGCGCCTCATTCCACACAGGGTTGCGGGTGTTTCTCAGTGTCTTTGTGCGCAGCTTGTTCGACTGTTGGATTCAAGGTGGATCAGGAAAGGAAATATAATTTTCTAGATACAGTTAAACCTCCAAGTCATACTTGTAAGACTAAACCACAAGATGTCAGGCTTGAGCTAGGAGAAAGGTTTCTCATCAAATCAAACGGCCTGAAATTGCCATCCTTCCTTTATTGCATAGCAGGAGATCTTTTAAAATAAGTGAAAGTTTAATGTAGGAAAGTACGCATTTTACCTTACTAGCCCCTGGCAGCAGATGAAGCTTGACATAAGGATCTGCCAGTCCATTTGAGTCCATGGGTTTCAGTCCCTGAGGAGAAACAGGGCAGGGTGTTCACCACATCACAAACGACAGACAGCAATTAAGCTATAGTGCCATTCAGGGCCTTTTTAACATGACCCACTTGATTGAAATTGCCTCTTTGTGTGGGAGAATGAGCTGAATAGTGGTACCTTTGCTTTGAGGATGGTACAGTGGAGGCTGTTGCTTTCCTGTTCATAGTGAAGACTGAACTCTAGAGAGCCCAGAGTGGCTGAAAGAGATCCCGGACCAATCATTACACGAAGGTACAGGGAGACAGCAAGTCTGCTCTTGAACAATTAAGAGTGTAAATATAGAAAGATTGTCTTGTAATTAAACAACGCTCATCTTGTAAATTAAAATGAGAATTGGAAACCAGCCCAGAATGGACTGAAGGGATGGACAAAAGGACTTGACCTTCATCATGAAACATTCTCAGGCTTCTATTTACCTTATGTAAACAGCAGGACAATCTTATTAAAAACAGGGAAATATAATATAAAAGAAATCAAGTCTCAAAGGATAAGGGAGGGAAAAAATAAAGACCAGCATGCTGCCCACTCAGACTTTCTTTACATGAGTTTTATTGCCAAGCATAAGCAAAAGCATATGAATGTCTGGATGTAATTTTCAGTCCTTAAATGGTGCTAGTATGGTATTTTAGTCTGGACCAAGGTCAATATTCCTATATGATCGTATCACTTTTATAGATGAAAATAAGCACTACTGGATTATAATTTATTAAAAGATTAAATATGCATATTATTTATACTGGTAACAAATCACTAAAAATCAAAACATGCAGATATTAAGTTAAGATATGCCGAAATTGCTGTTACTTGTTAAGTAAAGAAGTCGTATCCAACTGGGCTACATCACATCCCCATAGAGAACAGACACATAAAATCACTGCTATTTCTGACATGTTCCCTGCTTACACTGGGGACTAAATCCCACACAAGGGATCTATAACATGTTCCGCCTCCTGTATCTTAAATTTTTTTTTGCACAGCTTAATTGTCCTGGACCTCAATAAAATAAATTAAAACCCAATTCCCCTGAGACAGAATGAGGGCTGTTTGACGCCGGAGGCCAAAATCATGACTGGCGGGTTATCATCCTCATCATTAAAATGGGATACATGAAAACAGTGACTAGATGCATCGCTACTTATGTAGCTCTACATGTTTCTCTGCTTTACTTCCTCTGATAACGATTTTTTTATATTCTGGTCACATACGGTGTTTATTTGTCATTTTTAACTCAGCTCGACAGGCACTGCCAGAATGATATTTACCGTTTGCTTGGACTACTGGGCAATTTATTAAATGAAGTGCACATGAATTATTTTAGTAGGAGCGAACTAAATTGCAGAAATGAAGCCAAAGATGTGATTCAGTATGCCCGAGGGAAACAGATTTTGCCAAATTAAGGGAATCAACCCCCAATACTGTACGCCTTACAGAAATAAGTTCTTCCTGATTTAAAGAAAACCCCAAAACCAAACCCTTATCTTTTGTTATTTTCTTGAAATCAGTGGAGAGAAATCAAACTGTACAGAAAGGGAATTTAAAACAATACACATCAGTCATGTCACTCCATGAGAAGGGTGAGCAGATGGTGTACTCACTGGCTTCATCCGAGTCATAGTCATTGACTTCCTCCTCCTCGTCAGCTGGGGGAGGTTGCTGTCGGGCAGGAGGGGCACCGTAGGCAGTCGGCTGCCTCCTGTCCTCTCTCACTGCAGGAGGCGCTCTCTGCTCTGGAGGAACTGCACCAGAAGAGTAAGCACCTCCATCTCCGACCATTGAACCTACAACCACATTCAGTTGTCTCAGACAGCAAGAAATGACACAACTGAGGATTTCTCTCTCTCTCTAAACACAAAGAGCTGTTTCTCACCCTGCTGCGTCACGTTGGTGGATGCACAAGGCTGTGGTCTGGTGCTCTGGACAGGCACCATCTTCTTCATCACCACTGGGCTGCCCTGCCCGGCCTCTTCTGGGCCAGCCCCGCCTGAGGCCATGCGCATAACTGGTTTAGGGGCCACAGGTGGGTAACCAGGACGGCCCTGTGGCTCGGGCCCTAAAAATAAGCATGAATCACATTATTCAGAACTTGCGTACTGCGCATAGGGGAAAAGTGCATAATAAGACCACTTCAGGCTGCTACTGCAGTGGATTCTGTAATACTCCGCGGTCTCTCCAGATACTTTTGATGTTGTAGCTTTTTTGTAGCACAGGCATTGACCTACATACGCTACAACAAGCTGTGGCAGCCAGCAACCATACATGCAGCAGCTATGCAGACTGCTTCTCTTGTACGGGGAACTCACACTGCACAGGTAATCACGCTGAAAGTGTGAAATGATGCTGTGCGACCCATCATGCCAGCACCACCTGGAGGCTCATTCCACGCCACAGCATGGGACTTCCGACAGTTTAATTGAGCTCTTCATGCCCCCCTCCTCTGTGACAGTGGGCGGCACAGCCAAATTTGGGTAGGAGATAAAAGGTTTGATGGCAGGGAAAAGAGCAATGAGAGGTGGGACTGCATTATCAGAAAGGCTGATCTGAAGAGACTGAAGAGGTGGTGTTTGAAAAAGTCACACTGAAAATTAGAAATATTAATTTTCCAAAAAGTGCAACTTTTCACTTTCTGAGCGGAAGCTAGTTAGCCTGCTTTGGTAGCTTCACACCTGGCCACCATAAAATAGCCAGGGTGGTGACGAAGGGGAGGAAATGAACCACTAGCACATCATAAAAACAGAATACTTAACAGAACACTGTCAGATGCCAGGAAGCAAGAGGAAAGCGCATTCATATAGCAGATCTATCTTAAAAGGGTTATAGATATTGAACTTGCCTGAAACCTGTTGTTCAGAGGCAAGAGCCTCATTTTGATTCTGACCTAAGACATAACATAGACCAACTGTTATAGATAGATAGATAGATAGATAGATAGATAGATAGATAGATAGATAGATAGATAGATAGATAGATAGATAGATAGATAGATAGATAGATAGATAGATAGATAGATAGATAGATAGATAGATAGATAGATAGATAGATAGATAGATAGATAGATAGATAGATAGATAGATAGATAGATTAAAGTTGAAGCTAGCTGTGTCTACCTGGTGCTTGTTGTTGGGTTACTGTCTCCCTCGGCCCAGAGGCTTTTGGCCTCTGGGGCTCTGCTGCCTCCTGGGCACCTGTCTCTTTTGCTTTAGATAATGGCATCGGTGATGGCAGGAAATGCTTCGGGAAACCTTTGAAAAACCAGGCACCAGATCTCTTCCACACCTGAGAAAAGAGGAAAAGCATATGTTTTATCGTCTTTTTCAATGGATTATTGTTTTAATTGTAATTTTATCTCTCGTTTTAAAGCGCTCACCTCTCGCTGCTCTCTGCAGATCTTGCACAGCCACACAGCGCGTGGCCGACTGCCACACTGTGTGCCACACTTGGTACACATGTTCTACACAACAGATTAGAATAAAGATTACCAGTTGCTTGCCATTTTCAATGTTATTACAAATATACGGCTGACCTATTGGATTTTCTTAACCTTTAGCCTGAATCGTAGCAGAAGAGCTGACTTATTACCAACCTTTTTGCAGTCCTCGCACACCACTGAGCTGACCCCAGGTGAGCCCAGCTGCTCTCCACACAGCAAACAGCGGGACACTCCATCCCCACACACAGTCTTTTTCATGTCGTCCAGGCGGTTTATCAAACGCCTGCAGCAGCACAGAGTGAAATCTCACTTAAAATGTCAACAATTATTATCCCAAGTCAAAATATATGTGTGCAATCAGTCTCAGAAGAGAAACTACTGCAGGTCTTACCCAATTCTCTCCTGCTCCATGGCCTCCATTTTCTCAGCACGGGCGATCACGCTGTTTATAATCTCCTTCTCTTCATCGGTGAGGTCTGGACCGGGACCGGGGCCTGGCTGCATGGTCCAGTTGCCCCTGTAAGCCAAGCATACTCTGCAGTTGAAGGTGCACTATATGATTTAACTATACCAATCACACATTTACATGCAGGCATTGAGCAATGAATGAATGAGCATGCATTTACTGCATCAGCACATTGCTGCCTAATGCAATAAGATAGGAGTTTATCTACTTACTGTTCTTTATCACTATGTCACAAATCACATATCAGACAGATGCAGGTGAAAAGAGGAAGGCACAGTTAGGTGTTGATGTGGCCATATGAAAGGTTTACTAGAAGAAAAATTGTTCTGAGCATCAGGCTTACCTAGCGTGCATGTTCCTCTGCCTGTCATTGGACACCCAGCGATCTGAGCTGCTGCTCATCACTGTGTCTGTCATGCTGCTCTGTTGCAGTCTGTGGGATAGACAGAGAGACAGAAGGCATGGATAAATTCAGCATGAGGTAGTCAAACAAGCTTTAACTGATGTCATAAAAACTCTCTAGCTATATCTCAGAGCCACACTTTTACCTTTCCTGCACCCTTATCTCGTGCTTATGCAGCACCAACTTAATTGCCACCGGATTGCTCTCTCATCAAAAAAGTCATTTCCTACAAATGTGTGAGCCAGGACAGAGCCAACATCAAATTGAAAAGTCACCAGCTACACTTCCTTTTAATGTCACAGCGCAGGGTTAATTAAAATGTCCATCAGAAGCCAAAAAAAAAAGTAGAATCTACAAAAATCAAATATCATTCCCAGAAAAGTAACTTTTAGCTTCTTCATCCACTTTGCTTCCAATGAATTTGCATAAGCATGAGAAATACACCAACTTTCAAAGAGGCTTGCATTGCCAGATTTACCGCCTAATCAGTATCGTGTCCTCTTGCCAAGCCTGTTTCAATATATAGTTCCAGGAAAATATTCAAGCAGTGAATGGATGCAAGAAAACATTTCAGAAACACCACAAACTGATCTGTAAAATACACGACAGAGCTACAGCGACATAAGCGTTTCCTGTAGGGGGAGAGACGCTTACTGGGCATACAACAATGGGAACGACGCTCATGACAAAACGAGCCTTCTTGTTCATGATGGTGCAGAGTGAAATGATGCAATATGAAGTGAAGTGAGTGGTCTAGTTTGTTTGAATTTAGATGCGCCTTCACTGTCAGGCCTGTGGAGATAAAGTTGTGCAAATTGGGGGTGGCAAGGTCAGTTATTTGAGCAGCTGTTAGTGAAGCCATAAGAATCGCTTCCCGTTTGTGAATCTGCACAAATCAAAGAAACAGATGGTTACGTGCAGCAGGAGTCGCTCAATTATGCAATGACACCACAGCTATGACTAAGAGTCTTTTTACAGCATTTCTGATTGGTCATAGTGTGTTAACGCCTTTTTTTTTAAATGCCATCAAGTTATCAACTCGTTTGGCCCCAGGGATGTTGGTGAAGCTGGGTATGGAGGTGGGTGCTATGGGGGCAGGGGAGACTAATGTTTATAAGACTATTTATAAGACTTCACTTGGAACTTATTGACGCTCCATGAAGAATCTGAACTGGACTGTTTACAGACAAGGAGAGAGTCACTGTTGCCGAGGAGGATGCTAAGGATGGCTGTGTCATCAGAGTATTTAAAGTAAATGTCAGCTTTTGCGGTCACTGCAGTACATGATGCAAAATAAACCCCATAACAAAACAAAACAAAAAAAATAGACAGAGAACAGAGTGAGTACTAATAATGACAGTGAGAAAGAGTGAGTGGTTCATCCATCCATATGATACACTAGCAATGTAATTTAATCTCAGACTGACATGGTAAAGATAATACGACACCGTCGACAGAATTCACTGAGGCAATTGCCTACGAGTACGACTGCTTTCTGAGTGTGTGTGTATGTGTGTGTGTGTGTGTGTGTGTGTGTGTGTCTGTAGGCACTCCTGCGACTGACAGAGGGTTGTATCAATCCTCTGCCAGACAGTACATGGAGCGATTGGATCCACAGTGTATGTCATGAAGGAAAGTACCTGCATTCAGAGAAGACTGGCAGGTTCGAAACTGAAGCAACCACACAAACTAAGAACCTTTCTTGTGCTTTAGATACCAGGAATTGTTATGGTGATCTGCTCTCTTCCACTGTGTGTCTTTTGTCTTGTCTTGCTTCACCCCCAACTGGTCAAGCAGATGGCTACCCATTTCTGAGCCTGGTTCTGCCAGAGGTTTCTTCAGGTAAAAGGACGTTTTTCGTTTTGCTCATAGGGAGTCGTTTGATTATTGAGGGTTTTTTGCCTGTATTATTTTAGGGTTTTGTCTTTACAATGTAAAGCCTTGAAGCTTTTGGGCTATTTAAATACATTTTCATTTAATTTTTCAAAACTGAGGTGGTGTATAACATAAAACCACCTGGTGGAAATCTGGCAACTAATTAGGTAAAATAAGAAGCATTATTGTTTAAGAAAGAGCGAGCAGGTCAAATGTTTCAGAATGAAAGATGTGGAGACCATTTGTAGGGGCTACATCTGTGATGGGAAAGGGGCGAATCGGTGGGCACAGCATGGGTAATTAGCCCATCTGGGAGTAGTCAGAGAAAAGCTTGCTCATTTAAGCAAAAGAATACCAAACCAAAGTGTGCATGCTTTCTAACAACATGTCATCTTAATAAGAGTGTAAGTGCTACACTGGCCTGCCTGCAGTCCTGCCCATTGAAAACAGTTGGTGCTTTATGAGATGTAAAACTTTCAAGCACCTAAGATCTATATCAGGGAAGACCTGAAAAGTACTCTGCTCTTAAAATTACAACGATCATTCATCATGGTTCCCAAGTTGTTGAGTGTTTTAAAGCATGAGGTGATGCAAAACAGTGTTGATGTTGCCTCTCTTTTTTTGCAGTGTTTTGCTGGTATATCAAAATCAAAATGTCCATATATTATTACAAAAATCATCATTTTTGTCACTTTGAAGCTTTGGTATGTTGTCTTTTAACTATAAAAACTTAAATAAAGCCTATTAAATGATTTGTAAATTGTTGCATTCTGTTTTTATCTATACTTTATGCATCATTGCCGCTCTTTGGATTATGAGGTTTAATATGTTGGGGGCGGGATTTAGCCAAAAATGCACAATGTTAATGACAAAAAAGGAAAAGTGAGAAGTTACTGTGGTACTTGTCTTCAGCATTTCAAAGCAGGAAAATCCAGCATTGTAGAAACTTGGAGAGAGTAAAAGCAGTAGCAAAAGGGAGGGGTGCACCACTCATTCAGCTGCTCATATTATACTCCGTAACGTCGGGCTCCATACCTTTTGAGGTCTAATCTGTTGTACGTCTGCCTGCAGGATTCAAGAAATTCGCTGTGCTATCAATAGGCACTCTGGGTGTGGGCTTTTCCTTCTGATGCAGCGCCTGCATCTAGCCAACACTAGCAGCACAGTCCTCAGGGAGCCTGGTCTTTTTCCACTTTTTCAGCAGCAGACTGACAGATCAGACATAACTCTGACCACACCGTGTATTTTATGCACTGACACTCTGAAGTGCGGCCCTCCTTCACTTGCCAAAATAAATTACGGCACTTTTGTCGAACATTATTGTCCTGCAGAGGTGGATGGAGAGAGACAGATGGGAGGCTACGTTAAGACTTGGGCAAGGTAACGACTGACTCAGACTAGCCCGAGCTCCCTGCTCGGGATAGATATTAATGCATCACAGTAGTGGGTTCTTTGCTGAAGTGACAAACCAATTAATATTCAGGAGATAGTCTGAAGGATCACATACACATAAAGAGCTGTCACTATAGGATGTTATGCTTTAGCTTTTGGAAAGTAGTGCTGGTTTCATTGGTTGTAGTTTAAATTCTCTCAAAAGGT
Source organism: Rhamphochromis longiceps (assembly GCF_057381845.1). Lineage (NCBI taxonomy): Eukaryota > Metazoa > Chordata > Actinopteri > Cichliformes > Cichlidae > Rhamphochromis > Rhamphochromis longiceps. The sequence goes on along the minus strand of NC_140568.1, from coordinate 8,830,223 downwards.
TTTAAATGTACTGTAACTTTGAAAATTGTATCCAAGACCAATTATAATGAACTGTCTTGCCCAAAATGTCATACTGGGCCTTGTTTCTGACATCATTTTAACCCTCAGACTCCATCCTCTATACTTCTCAGCTTAACTGGTAAAAATGACTCAGTCAGGTGGTGGATTCCTCTCTGAGGAGAAGCACATATTCTCTGTTATTTATTAATTTGTTGTTTATTCTTCTGCAAAAATGTTATGAAACCTTTACAATGGGAACTGTGCAAATGGCCACACCATACCGCCAGGAGTAGCTAGTAACAGATCATGTGTGAGATGACAGCAGGAAAGACCAGAGGGAGAGCATCGACTCAAGACTGATCACCATAAGTCATGGATGCAGCGGGATCTCTCTATAGAGAGAATTTCATATGGGGGTGGAGAGGACCGATTTAGAAACCTGTGTCTCCTCCTCAGGGCCTGAGAGACTAGTCAATACAAATCTGCATCTGTGCATCTTCAGGGGTCTACGTACACACAACTCCCTGAGCACAGCCTGGATGTTTTGCATCAGCTTTTAGCAAACACAGCTATCCATTCTTCAGTTCAAGAAAATCATCAGCAAGAGTAACCCATTTCGAGTCCAGTCAGGCACTTTCACAGATTAATGTTGTTGTATATCTTTCAATAGTAGGAGTATGACTCATTACTGCAGAATATATGACTGGAAAACCAACAGACTGGGAAAAAGCACCTTTTTACAGTAATGTCTTGAGTTTTCAGTACTTGCGGAAGGGAGAGCTGAGGAAAGCAGGCAGTGACAACAAGTCAGTGGGGCTTCTTTGGAATGATTCACCATGGGCTACTGTAAGTGGGATGTAAGGATAGAGCGAAGCTACCTCCTGTACTGAAATCTGCAAACAAAAGCAAGGATTTACTCAAATAATATACAAGCACTTTGTGCTCTAACAATACTGCAATTTTTAAATTGGCATTGATCATTATTTATGAAAGAAACATGAACGGTTCGCAAATCTATTTTGATGAAGCAGACAAACTAAATAATCAAAATTACTGCCAAATGCTAAACGTATTATCTTATTCCGAATTTGATAGAGGACAACTGTCTGCAGCGTAACCAAGGGCTTTATCAATCGCCTGACACCCCGCTACATGTCCTACTTATAAATGTATTAAATATAATGACACTGAAACACTACAAGGTACTACACTTGAATTCCAGGGCAACAATTCCCTCGCCATCCTCCACAAAGGATATTTGTAAAATGGGTTAATGAGAATCAGAGATCAATGCAGATTTACACAATTGGTTTCCCTTTGATTTATATTTCATGTGTTCAAAAACTTTTGAATGCATAATGGAGGTTCTATTAACAATCTAACATACTCAACACGCAAAACCATCAAACAAAGAAACAAAGATTATTGTGAAAGGTGAACGGCAACGTCATCGCTAAAAAACATGGTGCAATGCAAAATACAACAAATCACTTTCAAGTTTTATGATAAAATCATAAAGAAAAAAGAAGGACTTAAAGGAGGGTTTAAGAAGTGACGAAACATATTTTACTTCATCCTGATTTTTCCTCCTCTACCATCTGGTCTGGCAGTAAGTCAGATTGTGTTATGTATTATGAAAGAGAACACAAACAGGTCTTGGTTGGCCTAAAGTTTTAGCTCAAGTCCTGTGGTGATCTGGAACATCATGCCTTCTTTTTTAATTCACTTCCTCACACACTGACTTTTTTGCCAAATGCTAATTAAATACAGCAAAGTAAAACATTCTGGGCAGACGGAAGGCGCAAGCGAGCAGCATTGCCGGCATATGGATGAACTACTATCACATCCTGAGAATTAACCACTACTCGATGAATTTGAGTACGAGATTAGAATGATGGAGAAAACAATTTAATGTTGAAAACGATCTACTTTTGGAAAATGATGGATGGTCTGTAAAAACAAGCCTATATGTGAGCTGTCTATAGACCACTCAAGTTCTCTTCAAAACACGAACTACTCAACAGCATTTTGACTCACTTGTAAGCTACATGTGATCAGAAAAGTACAACCAGCTGCTCCTTCGCAGTCAGCGGTGACGTGTGAGGTAGAAACTGAAGGTCTTTTTTTATAGGCTGTAAAATGTTCTGTGTTATATTTTTGATTAGGCTATAAACACAAGATTGGAGTACACTGTGCAGTAAGGGTCATGAATGGTAATTGACTTGCCACCTTTAGCAGTAAAAAAAGAAAAAAAAACTGAAACAGGAACGCCTGCAACCACAAAGTAAAAAGGAAGAGTCAAATGTGCTCCAGTCATTCGCATCATAAAATCACATCTCTGCATGTTGTAGTTTGGAAGACAGGATAACCACTTTAGCCCATATTTGTTCTCAACAACTATTAAATGTGTGGGGATAAACAAAAGCTCCTGATGTCAACAGGATGAGTCCAGTAATTTGATAACCAACTCATTTTTATTATTATTATTATTATTATTATTATTATTATTATCTGCAGTTTAAGGAGCTGACTTATCACGGGAAATTTCCCAACATCTGTTCAATGGATTGCAAAGCTGACACATTATTTTGATTGCACGGTATTGCATGATTATATTGTGTAAGTGTATACTCTTTTACTTCAAAGCAAGCATCCCATTCATCTGTAATGTATATTTGGCAGTTCTTAACGCAATTAAAACATCTGATTTCTCAGATTTTATCAAAGGAAACATATCATGACTTGACATTAAATAAACAGCGATGCCAAATTTAAATAAATTAAATCTAAATCGCAGAATTTAATTTATGATCATTTGGATTTATAAACTAAGTAGCTTAACAGATCTTGATGTCAAATTCTCACAATGTCTCAGAGTGAGTGGGGAGAGGGTAGGAGCCACCAAAAGGTAGCCACCCACTCCCAGTAGCATGACAAAACTCCATCCATCCTCCATAGAGGACTGTGAGACGGCAGCATAGCAACACACTGAAAGTTGGACCTGGGCAACACTATAAAGCACTGCACCGTGAAATGTTCTGCTGCAAGAGGAACACATCACTCAGCATTTCTTAATTATTTACAGCTCCCACCCTCGTTGCCATTCACTCTGTGTAAACCCTCTCCTTAAGGCATTAGTGTACGCTTTATGCTCTGACCACTATCAAACAAGGATTTGGGGAGGAACAGATCACATCGGGTGGAACAGATTGAGAAACTCTGTTTAGGGCAACAGTGTGGATGTTAGTCTTTTAGGTCTGTCGCATTGACAAATTATCCATGCTTTCACTCAGACAATGGCGCTGACAGGGACCATCTGCAGAACCATCTGCGAGGACTCTTCACCTCTCAAATGTGAGAGCGTTGTACCATTTTAAATACACACAACTACATCCTCTCGGCAGGCATGGATCCAGGTCCCGCATCGTTGGAGAACAAACAGGAAAAACCATCCAGTGACCAAACAAGCTATCATGCTGATACCCTGCTATAATTGTTGGCTCCATCCAGTCAACCTAAATCTGGCTGGTGCAGATTTTTTTTTCTTTTATTCAGAAATCACAACAAGGCTGAATTTGCAGTCGACATCCAACAGATCCTAGCAATCCTCAGATTTAGCTGAAAACGCCATCTGACCAGCATATTGATTTACATATAATTCAGATTCAACTTTTAGACTCAAAGGGAGCTGAAGAGAAAGTCTGAAACCTTAACCATAAAAAAACAGAGAAAAAGAACAGTTGCTTAATCAACAACAAAACTCCACATGGCATAACATCTGCCATCAGTTAAAGTGCAATACTGCCACCCACTATGCTTAAGTGTCAACGTGATAGTTACTGGTGCTGCACTATTTTTTTGTGTGCATTATTAATATTCTTTAAATATTTCATATTTTAAATATCACAGTTATCACCAACTCTGTTACATCACAAGTCTCCTAATATAGCAGAGAATGCTTTTATCCGAGCCTCCTTTTAAAGCTAAGTCAGTCAACAGCTACAGGACGAGGGAACACTCGATTACCGGCACTCTAGCAAGAGCCTGCAGTGAGTTTCAGATTTGCTTGGCTGATGGTGATTCATCCTTGTATGCCCCAGAAGCAAGAGGTGGGACTGGCTGCTGATGCACCGGCTGATTACGTTCCCTCGGTTTCTTCAAATCTTATGTCAGAGGTAACAGATAGGGGTATTAAATGTCTGTTTGTAGTCTTATGAGACAAAACTACATGGTTCATAAGATGAAAGAAAACACGTCAGGTCTCTCTTAGTCTTACTGCCGTTACTCTCTCCCCTGTGAAGATGTGGTTCAGCTGTGGGATATCTGACTCTCCCTCTTGTCCCACTAGCAAACTAGCAGGTACAATGCCCCTGGGTGTTTTTAACAAATCTGTGTTGGCAAACTGTTCTGGCCTGGAAGCTGCATCACTAACAGCAAGCTTCTTTGCAACTTTTGAGAGAAAAACCTCTGTCGGGAGGCTTCCTGTAGGCGTTACTCTGAAGACCATCATTGCAGCTGCAACATATGTAAAGCGCTGATTAGAATGAGTGTAAAATAAGGGTCAGGGATTGGAAAGGGTAGTGGAAAGGTGGAAAAGGGGTTTTCGAGATAAACTAGTGTTAATTCTATTTTGGATGTTTAACTCCTCACTCTGCTGGGGGAACTTTGTTAAAAGGCCACATTCATTACTTCTGCTTTCTCCAATATGCCACACCATTTAGGCAGCTCGAATCACCACATTTGGATAAGTAAGTGAATCAATGCTTATCCACCGCTGATGAGAATAAGAAGATGAAGCCACTCCCCTCTGGAGCTTGGACACAAATGGCAGAATAAAATCTCCTCTAACAGAATTTAAACACAGAACACAAAATCTGCGTAGATTTACAGTAAAAACTGTGTGATTTAGGCCCGAAGCTGCATGCATAGATGGTGACGAGCACAAAAAAACATGGAGTCATGCACCTTTACCAACTGTGGCCATGGTAACAGCAAGATCAGAAGATGAGAATGAGAGTGATTAAACTCCATGTGTGTGTGTGTGTGTGTGTGTGTGTGTGTGTGTGTGTGTGTGTGTGTGTGTGTGTGTGTGTGTGTGTGTGTGTGTGTGTGTGCGCTAAATTTTCAGACCCATGCAGACCAGGTCATTGTTACAAATGTTGTAAAGTAACGTGGTTAAAGAAGAAGGGTATGGCTGCCTTGTATGCTTGTGTGTTAAATAATGCATGCAGCATGCAAAGCACTTCATTCCTCCATCTTTCACCCCCCCCCCCCCCCACCTTTTCTATAAATACCCATCATTCTTGCTCTTTTACTCTTGTTTTATGTGACCAGATGTGAAAACAACTGATCTCCTCCTATATCTTTTCTTAATTTCATTCCTTCTTTCGAAAACAACAATAGGCTAGCAGGCAGGGAGAAAAATACAAAGACAGGGGACATCAGGATGAAGGTGTCGTTCAATCACTACTGGGGCTGCTTATGTGCAAGGATGCAACTGCAGATATCGCTCAGACCATTCATTCAGTCTTTTCTCCCTTCCCCCATTTAATCCACATGCTTTCAGGTCTGTAGGAGGAGTTGGGAGATGGTGGAACTGGAAGGCAGAGCCCAGCTTCCTTTCTCTGTCCTCTTTCCATATTAATGTCAGAATAAGAATGAACTAGTCCAACCCATTACAGCGCGCGTGCGCGCGCACACACACGCACACACACACGCACGCACGCACACACACACACTGCTTGGACATTCCAGGTTTAATAATAATAAGAGCCCTAGGGTGCAGTAAAAGATAACATCACAATAAGTAGTCAACTGATTCACCTGCTCTGTGTCACAGCTGGAGTTGAGAAGCAGCCCTCCCCACATCAGTGATCAGCTTGATGTTTTTCCTCTATAGTCTGCAAGCCTCCAGCGTGCGCTCCTAAAAAACCCTGCAGCAACGCCCAGGGACTGCAACCACACAGTCTCCCACATGACTTACCAGGTCTGCTTTCTTACATCAGATCTACAACAACAAAGCACTTCATTTGCAGGAGGAGCCGGGCTCTAGTCTTGTTTTATTAAATCTTTTTTATAAAGGGAGATGGGGGGGCTGAACCTACTGAGGTACACCTAGAGTGTAGCCATTCATGAATAAACTTAGTCCATAATCATAACACCAAAGTAGGTAGTAGTAAATCAGTGCAACACCAGCTCTGCATGAATGACAGCAAAAAATAAAATAAAATAAATAAATAAAATTCTGCAGCAGGATCACGTCTTCAGAATGATGTACCCCCAAAAACACAAAGGATTCACTGAAATGTTCATTGTTATAATTGAAAGCTATAGGTTAATTATCAGCACGCATACTGAGTGCACTGCACACTCCCTCACAATCCTCCCCTTCATTCAAACGACTCAGTAAATAACAGGCTAATAAAAACCCATGATATGTGTTCCAGCAAATTAATAAAAACAGGCAATAAAACGAGCTCCCTAGTAAGCGATTTCTATTCCCCGTGTCTTCTGAATGAAATGCTGCATCCATTCAACTTGCACAGGCTAAAGAGAAATTACAATGGGCTGTCCAAACGCAATAATCTCACAGAAATGTTTCGGGTGAGGATGTAATGTTTGAAAATCCTTCGAAGGAGATCGCACAGCCTACCTGTGAATCCAGCCCTGCCTCTCTCAGGGAGCTGTCAGGGAATGATGCGGACTAAATTTCTGTGCAGCGCTCGGATCCGACCACGGAGTTAGTCATTGCGCATGGTGCTCGTCACAAAAGCCTGTGGTTTTATTTATTTATTTTGCCTGGAAGAGTAATCTGTTGCTGAAATGCACAGTGGATCACCCCAGTGCGTGGGAACTGGTCTTCTATCCTGTGCGGAGGATGGAAAGCCCTTGGTACCCTGGGCAGGAAACCCCTGGATGTGAAGTGATAACACTGATGCTCAAGTAGGCAGTCATCACCTGATCCAATTGTCTCCATAACACATTGTCTAAATTTGTCTCGTCATCCAGCAGTCTGTCTTTATGGCGCGTAAACGTGGATTATAGCTTTAAAGGTTGTTTTTTTAAGCCGTTTTTTATTTGAGTCACTTTTTAAAAATTATATTAAACAACCATGGGGTTTGTTTTTATTCTTCATATGTATGTGCCTACAAGAACCTTTGTTTTCTGTAAGATAAAATTAGCAGAAACTTTTATTTCCCCTGACGCATCTTCTTCTTTTTCTCCTTTTTAAAAGATAGTTTTAACTATGTAATTTTCAAGAAAAAAAACAGTAAAGTTCCAACATCAGTGACTCAATTACCGGAGTTTGCCGGCGATTGAATCCTACTGTGAAGATACTGCGCCATCTAATGGATCGAAAAATAATTGTGCGAGGAAAAGGATGAATGCATTTCTTTAGTTGAAGGTTTTGAATTAATCTAAAAGGATTCTTTTTTTTTTAATTATTCTAATAAGTTATTTGTAACGTGAATGAAATCAACAATCGTCACGGTCATAAATAACCGTTGGCACAGTGGTTATGGCCTGCACTTTATGGTTGTTACAGTGTAGAGTTGCCGCCAATGACTGTAGAAAACATGGACGACGCGACAGCGCCTCCTCCCATTGTGCAAAAATGAAGCCAAAATACCCCGCATATGGAGGCTGCCATCTTGCATTTTTGGAGCCAGAGTCTGCGCAGTAGTGACTTGAGGTGGAGCGACTGTGTCACGCTCCCGCCCACACACCCGCTGGACCTGACCTCAACCACGCCCCCCTACACTTTTTACGTAGCCGGTCTGCTCCAGTTTATTTGCTGATGGGTTTACTGCGACTGACTACTCGTTCGATTAAGGTAAATACAACCATGTCACTGTTATGAAAAAGACACACAGCTTAACATCTTATAGTTCTACAACATCTAAAATCACTCTGTTGTTAATTCGTTTGCTAGATTAGCCGCTAGCATACTCTAATACTCTGTATTATTGAAGGATTCAGCACTCCTTACGTTTTGTTATCCATTTTTAGAAAGCGATAAGATCAGCTATATACTCCACAGAGGCCCAGAGTTACTGTTAATATTAAAAATGTAATGCTGTCCTTTGTCTGTGAAGGTTCTCAGTCATCCAGGTCATCGTAGTCAAAGGAGCTTGCAAAGAAAAGCGTCTGGACTTCTTTAAGTTACTTGAAGACGTTTCACCTCTCATCCGAGAAGCTTCTTCAGTTCTAAGGTCAAATGGTGGAGAGTCCCAGATATAAACCTAGTGGGAGTTTCCCCCCACAGAGGGACAAAAGGATCCCCTGATGATCCTCTAATCGCCTGAGCCAAGGTGTGAAACTGGGTGTGGGTCCCAATCAGCCAGAGTTTCGGGTGAGTTCATTGTGAAACCTGGCCCCACCTTATCATGCGAATTCCTGAGATCAGATGGCCCAGGATGTGAGTGGGCGTTAAGGCGTCTGGGAAGGGATCTCAAAACTGGATTATAGATGGCAGAGAGTTGGTGTCGTAAACCACCGCCTCTGTTCAAAGAAGGTCGCTCACAGTGGACATAGATGGCTTCTTTCACTCCTCTTTCAAACCATCTGTCCTCTCTGTCCAAAATGTGAACATTGGCATCCTCGAAAGTGTCCTTTATCCTTAAGATGCAGATGGACTGCTGAGTCTTGTCCTGTGGAGGTGGCTCTTCTATGTTGTGCCATGCGCTTGGAGGACACTCTTTCGAGGATGCCAATGTTCACATTTTGGACAGAGAGGAGCCCCAGCTTGGACAGTCTCGGTCGTTGTGTCCTTGGGCAAAACCCTTCACCCATTGCCTACTGGTGGTGGTCAGAGGGCCCGGTGGCGCTAGTGTCCGGCAGCCTCGCCTTTGTCAGTGCGCCCCAGGGTGGCTGTGGCTACAATGTAGCTTGCCATCACCAGTGTGTGAATGGGTGGATGACTGGTTGTGTAAAGTGTTTTGGGGTCTTTAGGGACTAGTAAAGCGCTATACAAATACAGGCGATTTACAGAGAGTCCATATTATATCAACAGCTACATTCACCCTGGGGAGAAACTAGTGAGGGAGACCATGAGGACTAAGCTGGGTTTCTGGGGTCCAGAGGTTTGGAGAAACTTCTTCCCTTTCTTTCATCACAGCTGTCCTGTGCCAGAAGTTCTGTTGACCCACTGAGAGAGGCTTCATTTGAGAAACACCAGGAAGACTGACGCTCATCGCATTGATCAAGCAGGACTCATGATCTTCACAAGCAGCTCACTCACAGGGAAATCTTCAGCACTCCTCCGTAGGCCTGCCCCAGGACATGGATACACCCAGCATTTCATGAACAGTGTGATGGAGACCTTTGGTTTGTGTAATGTTATAAATACTCAGTTACTCCCCAGAGGCTCCGGACTTTTACATAAAGATATTATATTCAGTCCTGTAGAAAGTTATATATTTAAAAATATATGATCCTCTCTGGTTACTATAGTATGAATAACTCTGAATTACTTTATAGTAAATAACACACTATCTTCAAAAAACTGTGAAAAATTCCAGATCACAAGTTTGATCACAAGTGACGACCTTTGACCTTCATCAGGTTTTATTTAATTGTGTCAGAGAAAATCAAATGTGCTCATCATGCAGCTGAGTACATCGAGTGTTTAAAACGGAAGATGTGCAGGTCTGAGATGAGCAGCTCTCTGAAACACCAAACTGAGGTCCTGTTAATGCTGATATATAGTGACACAGTTATAGGGGTGATTAATCCTTTTGACTTTTTGTCTTTAACTTTATCAATAAAAGAGCTGCAGCTTTCACTGACAGCACATGTGGTACTTTAACCTTTGTACTGTTTTCATCAGTTAATTTTGCAGTTAACATGTGAAGATGTTGGATGATCTGTCTGCTTCAGATCCTGGGTATGTGAGGACAGCTCCTGTAATCACAAAGAGAACACAATCATCACAAACTGAAATACAAAGTTTATACACACACACACACACACACACACACACACACACACACACACACACACACACACATACATACATACATACATACATATATATATATATATATATATATATATATATATATATATATATATATACATATATATATATATATATATATATATATATATATACACACACATATACATATTAGGGGTGCAACGATACTCGTATCGATATTGAACCGTTCGATACAGTGCTTTCGGTTCGGTACGCATATGTATGAACAATACAAAATTTGTAATTTATTTTATCAACTTTCCTTCTGACGATGCTGTCTGTGTTGAGCGCTCAGTGAATCTGCGTTCGACTACTCCGCCTAGGCTGCACTGTCCAGCGCAGATCCACTGAGCGCTCAACACAGACAGCATTGTCAGAAGGAAGAGCGCAGGGCAAGCTAGCGAGACAGAAGTTAAGCTCTCCTTGCAACATGGCAAATTGAACCTCCCCCACCCTCATTCAGATCTGGCGTTTGGAATTATTTTGGTTTTCATGTGAGGTATGACCCTGAAGGTAAGCGCGTCATGGACTAAAGTAAAACAGTATGTTGGATGTGCCACGCAATGCTCAATTACATGGGTGGGAACTAGTGTGTTAGCACAGTTAGCTCGTTAACGTGTTGGCCGTCTAGCCCCACGCAGGGGTAGCTCGTTAACGGAGATTTGCCGTGTTGTGGCGTTAACGTCATTTCAACGAGATTAACGCTGACAGCACTAGTGGGAACACAACGAATATGACTGCACATTTACGCCGACATCATCCTAGTGCAAAGACAAGTGGAAGCACAAAAAACAACAAGCATGCATGCTACAAACTTTACCCGAGTCATTTAGACAGCCGTTAGCACATGATTCTCCTTATGGGGACCTGATATGTTTAATATTGTGGCGAGCTCAGACAAGGAGGAGACGGAGGTATCGTTTGGTCTTGCTTCCCGTGAGCTAGCCAGGGAGCACAGCCGTTTATTGACATCTGCAGAAGAACACTGCCGCTAGCTAACTGCTCAGCGCAGCAACCGCACAGCAACAACAACACACAGGGCGCCCTCTGACCCCGGAAGGACACGCCGTCGCAGCGAGAAGGCGTCACCCGTTACTATGGCAACATAAACAAAACATAACTGTACAAACAGAACCCCGAACAGCCCTGACCCGCTACACAGCCCCCACCTAAGGGGTCAGTCGTCCCCGACGACCCCATTGCCCCACACAAAGTCCTGCAAATGTCCAGGTGCCTTCTTTTGGCGCACCGGCCGGTCACGACCGGCGGGGGAAAAGTCACTCGGGTCAGAACATGGGGTGCCACCATCATCCCACTTCTGACACCAATGTGGCGAGCTCAGACAACGAGGAGACGGAGGTGTCGTTTGGTCTTGCTTCCCGTGAGCTAGCCAGGGAGCACAGCCGTTTATTGACATCTGCAGAAGAACACTGCCGCTAGCTAACTGCTCAGCGCGGCAACCGCACAGCAACAACAACAACAACACACAAGGCGCCCTCTGACCCCAGAAGGACACACCGTCGCAGCGAGAGGGCGTCACCCGTCACTATGGCAACATAAACAAAACATAACTGTACAAACAGAACCCCGAACAGCCCTGACCCGCTACAATATGCTGCTGAGAATATAGCCCAGAAGAAGCGTATAGTATAGCTTTTATTTTGGAAAGAGACATTTCTCTGTAATAAACTCTCTTTTCCAAAGATGAGTGATTCCTCAATCAGATACAGGGCTTGCAAAATCGCTAGCCCGATGTCCCGGGGCTAGCGATTTTTCCAGTCGGGCTACCAAAATCTATCTCTGCCCTGCCCGTCGGGCTATTGTAGGAAGGAAAAATATATGTCAATGCTTTTGCATTCTTTCGGAAATGTAGCTGGGTAATTATGTCATTGGCATCGGTGAGCCACTGTCAATATGTGACATATTGAAATCGCATTTGAATTTGCGCTTGTTTTTTGCTTTCACTTTGCAATCGCGCGAACTGTGTATAGAGAGCGACAGCACTGATTGGTGAGTGATGATAATTTGCGCACCAATTCCTCTGACATCGTCTTATCAATCGTTAGCTTACTATGCAAACATGACAAGTGAAATCTCCCGCAGCAAGCTTAAACATATGAGAGGTTGATCACGCAGAGAATCGCTGACCGTTATGTGTGTGTGTGTAAAAGAAGCAGGATATATATTTTAGTTCTGCTGAGCCAAATAAGACAAGTCAGGGTGAAGAAGTGACAGCCAAAGAAAAGCTTACCACAAAACGGAAAAGTTATGACAAATCAGACTATAAGGCAAAAAGAAAGTGCAGCTTTATGGTTTCATGGACAAAAGAATTTCTGTGGCTGCAATATGACGAGCTATATAACTGGGGCTGCACATAAGTGGTCTGCAGGTGCGCATTCGCTGTCAAAAAAAACCCCAAAAACGCGCACAAGATATGAAGTTGCAACGCGTGTTTGCATACATAAGATTTTCTGGAGGAGGACAGACATTTGTTTAAAACTCTTAAAGATGTCGAAGAAGCTCCTTTAAGCAATTACTTTGGTGTTCCTCCACCTCCAAAGAAATGTCAGAAGGAGTCCGAACCACAAAAGAAGCGCGTATTCTCGGAAAAGTGGTTGCAGGAGGTGAGCTGGCTTCAAACAAATGATGAACGCACAGAGATGTGGTGCAGAATGTGCCGTGAAAATCCCACTCTAGCGGACAAAAACAGTGCTTTTTATATGGACGCAAACGCGCGTTGCAACTTCTTATCTGGTGCGCGTCTTTTATTTTGACAGCGAATGCGCACATGCGGACCACTTATGTGCACCCGTGTAAATAACATAATGTTCTGCCGGGTGTGTTGTTGGTTTTCTCTCGATTTCTGAGTCGACAAGCGCCTTTGTTACTGGGACCAGTCATTTTAAGAAAGGCCCCCATTAGAAGCCATGAGAAATGCAAGAAATGCATTATTGCTCAGTCTGCAATATCTTTCCCAGAACAAACACCAATTGCAAATAACATACTAAAAATAAACCTGAAAAATCTGTTTATAACAGCGTACTATGTTGCAAAGAGTGAACTACCACTGGCAAAATTTAGCAGTCTTTGCAAACTTCAAAAAGCAAATGGCCTAGATCTTGGTTCCACTTGTTTCTTACCCGTGACTTCAGTGGAAATTTCAAATTCAGGATCTGACACAGACTGATTCATGTCCTACACAGTTCTTACAAGTTCATAGAAATTTCTGTTCAATTAGAACCAAGTATTTGAGTTGATGATTGTAATTTTTATACAATGTTGTAATTTGTTTTTCAACAATTTTTTGATTAATGTTTTGTTTCCTTTACAATATTATACATTAAAGTATAATATTGTAAAGGAAACAAAACATCAATCAAAAAATTGCTCTCTTTTTTATTCGGGCTACTTACATTTATTTTGGGCTACCAAAAACTGAAGAGTCCCTGCCCGAAGGGCTACCAGGGATTTTGAAATTTTGAGAGCCCTGAGATATATTAATTTTTTTAATTACTTTTGTTTCAGCAATATTAAATTTAAAAACTGTACTTTTGAGTTAAAATATATATTTATAATTTTAATAAATGACAAATTAAAAAGGCATGAACATTTTTTTTGTATCGAAAAAATATCGAACCGTGACACCAAAGTATCGAACCGAACCGAACCGTGAATGTGGACATCTTTGCCGCCAGTGACAAAGACTGTACAGGGAGTGCAGAATTATTAGGCAAGTTCTATTTTTGAGGAATAATGTTATTATTGAACAACAACCATGTTCTCAGTGAACCCAAAAAACTCAGTAATATCAAAGCTGAATGGTTTTGGAAGTAGTTTTTAGTTTGTTTTTAGTTTTAGCTATTTTAGGGGGATATCTGTGTGTGCAGGTGACTATTACTGTGCATAATTATTAGGCAACTTAACAAAAAACAAATATATACCCATTTCAATTATTTATTTTTACCAGTGAAACCAATATAACATCTCCACATTCACAAATATACATTTCTGACATTCAAAAACAAAACAAAAACAAATCAGCGACCAATATAGCCACCTTTCTTTGCAAGGACACTCAAAAGCCTGCCATCCATGGATTCTGTCAGTGTTTTGATCTGTTCACCATCAACATTGCGTGCAGCAGCAACCACAGCCTCCCAGACACTGTTCAGAGAGGTGTACTGTTTTCCCTCCTTGTAAATCTCACATTTGATGATGGACCACAGGTTCTCAATGGGGTTCAGATCCGCTGAACAAGGTGGCCATGTCATTAGTTTTTCTTCTTTTATACCCTTTCTTGCTAGCCACGCTGTGGAGTACTTGGACGCGTGTGATGGAGCATTGTCCTGCATGAAAATCATGTTTTTCTTAAAGGATGCAGACTTCTTCCTGTACCACTGCTTGAAGAAGGTGTCTTCCAGAAACTGGCAGTAGGACTGGGAGTTGAGCTTGACTCCATCCTCAACCCGAAAAGGCCCCACAAGCTCATCTTTGATGATACCAGCCCAAACCAGTACTCCACCTCCACCTTGCTGGCGTCTGAGTCGGACTGGAGCTCTCTGCCCTTTACCAATCCAGCCACGGGCCCATCCATCTGGCCCATCAAGACTCACACTCATCAGTCCATAAAACCTTAGAAAAATTAGTCTTGAGATATTTCTTTGCCCAGTCTTGACGTTTCAGCTTGTGTGTCTTGTTCAGTGGTGGTCGTCTTTCAGCCTTTCTTACCTTGGCCATGTCTCTGAGTATTGCACACCTTGTGCTTTTGGGCACTCCAGTGATGTTGCAGCTCTGAAATATAGCCAAACTGGTGGCAAGTGGCATCTTGGCAGCTGCACGCTTTACTTTTCTCAGTTCATGGGCAGTTATTTTGCTCCTTGGTTTTTCCACACGCTTCTTGCGACCCTGTTGACTATTTTGAATGAAACGCTTGATTGTTCGATGATCACGCTTCAGAAGCTTTGCAATTTTGAGACTGCTGCATCCCTCTGCACGATATCGCACTATTTCTGACTTTTCTGAGCCTGTCAAGTCCTTCTTTTGACCCATTTTGCCAAAGGAAAGGACGTTGCCTAATAATTATACACACCTGATATAGGGTGTTGATGTCATTAGACCACACCCCTTCTCATTACAGAGATGCACATCACCTAATATGCTTAATTGGTAGTAGGCTTTCCAGCCTATACAGCTTGGAGTAAGACAACATGCATGAAGAGGATGATATGGACAAAATACTAATTTGCCTAATAATTCTGCACTCCCTGTAGGCAGACGAGTCTGGTCCAGCACACCATCGACACCGGCTCTGCTCAGCCCATCCGTCTGCGCCCACACCGGCTGCCCCTCTCAAAACGGCAGGTAGCGGAAGAGAAGATCCGTGAGATGGCTGCGGCTGGGGTGATCGAGCCGTCCAATAGCCCATGGGCGGCACCCGTGGTTCTGGTGGGGAAGAAGGATGGCAGCCCGAGGTTCTGCGTGGACTTTCGCCGTCTCAATGCAGTCACCAAGAAGGACTCGTACCCGCTGCCGCAGATCGACGACGCCCTAGATTACGTTACCGGCTCTAGTTGGTTCAGCTCCCTCGACCTACGCAGCGGTTACTGGCAGGTGGAGCTAGCCCCTGACGCAAGACCTAAGACTGCATTCACCATTGGACAGGGGCTGTGGCAGTTCAGGGTCATGCCATTTGGGCTCTGCAATGCACCAGCGACGTTTGAGAGGCTAATGGAGAGGGTGCTCGTGGATATCCCTCGTAGCCGCTGCGTTGTGTACCTGGATGACCTGTTGGTGCACGGTGGCGACTTCGACAGTGCACTGTCTCATCTGAGCGAGGTCTTGAGTGCCATCCGACGAGCTGGGCTGCGGCTCAACCCCGCAAAATGCCGGCTGTTGGCGAGAGAGACCACGTTCTTGGGCCATGTGATCAGCGCTCGAGGTGTCGCCACTGACCCCGCAAAAGTGGCTGCGGTCCGGGACTGGCCGACTCCCTCGAACGTCCAAGAACTGCGGCGCTTCCTGGGCCTAGCCTCCTACTACCGTTGGTTCATCAAGGGGTTCGTGACGATGGCCAGCCCCCTCCACCGCCTGACTGACAAGGGACAGCTGTTTGGCTGGGGGGAGGCCTGTGCTGCTGCTTTTGCACAGCTGAAGGAGGCCCTCACCAGAGCCCCAGTCCTGGCCTACCCCGATGCCCGGCAACCTTTCATTGTAGACACTGATGCTAGCAATGTAGGAGTCAGGGCGGTCCTTTCCCAGCAGGACGAGGCTGGAGAACGGGTGGTGGCGTACTTCAGTCGTGCCTTGGGGCGAGCCGAGAGGAACTACTGCGTGACGCGGCGGGAGCTGCTGGCCGTAGTGCTAGCGGTGCGGCACTTCCAGCCATATCTGCACGGCTGCCGGTTCCTCCTGCGCACTGACCATGCATCTCTGACTTGGCTCCTGAACTTCAAACACCCAGAAGGGCAGGTGGCCCGCTGGCTGGAGTCCTATGACTTCGAGATCCAGCATCGGGCAGGTCGACAGCATGGCAATGCTGATGCCCTCTCCAGACGGCCCTGCGTAGTCGTTGAGTGCCGCTACTGCCTGCAACAGGAGGAGCGGGCCCATGGTGGTGTTGCACCGGGACAGGCTCTCACCATACCGATCGCTCGCTCCGGCAGACGCCGGGGCAGGGGATGGTGGTGGCACCCCATGTTCTGACCCGAGTGACTTTTCCCCCGCCGGTCGTGACCGGCCGGTGCGCCAACAGAAGGCACCTGGACATTTGCAGGACTTTGTGTGGGGTAATGGGGTCGTCGGGGACGACTGACCCCTTAGGTGGGGGCTATGTAGCGGGTCAGGGCTGTTTGGGGTTCTGTTTGTACAGTTATGTTTTGTTTATGTTGCTATAGTGACGGGTGACGCCCTCTCACTGCGACAGTGTGTCCTTCCGGGGTCAGAGGGCGCCCTGTGTGTTGTTGTTGTTGTTGCTGTGCTGTTGCCGCGCTGAGCAGTTAGCTAGCGGCAGTGTTCTTCTGCAGATGTCAATAAACGGCTGTGCTCCCTGGCTAGCTCACGGGAAGCAAGACCAAACGATACCTCCGTCTCCTCCTTGTCTGAGCTCGCCACAATATATATATATATATATATATATATATATATATATATATATATATATATATATATATATATATATATATATATATAAAAAACACCCAGCACGCCCCTGCGGGCGGTTTATCCTTCAAGCTCGGGTTCTCTACCAGAGGCCTGGGAGCTTGAGGGTCCTGCGCAGTATCTTAGCTGTTCCCAGGACTGCGCTCTTCTGGACAGAGATCTCCGATGTTATTCCCGGGATCTGCTGGAGCCACTCGCCTAGCTTGGGAGTCACCGCACCTAGTGCTCCGATTACCACGGGGACCACCGTTACCTTCACCCTCCACATCCTCTCGAGCTCTTCTCTGAGCCCTTGGTATTTCTCCAGCTTCTCGTGTTCCTTCTTCCTGATATTGCTGTCATTCGGAACGGCTACATCGATCACTACGGCCGTCTTCTTCTGTTTGTCTACCACCACTATGTCCGGTTGGTTAGCCACCACCATTTTGTCCGTCTGTATCTGGAAGTCCCACAGGATCTTAGCTCGGTCATTCTCCACCACCCTTGGGGGCATCTCCCATTTTGACCTCGGGACTTCCAGGTTATACTCGGCACAGATGTTCCTGTACACTATGCCGGCCACTTGGTTATGGCGTTCCATGTATGCCTTGCCTGCTAGCATCTTGCACCCTGCTGTTATGTGCTGGATTGTCTCTGGGGCATCTTTACACAGCCTGCACCTGGGGTCTTGCCTGGTGTGATAGACCCCAGCCTCTATGGATCTTGTACTCAGAGCTTGTTCTTGTGCTGCCATGATTAGTGCCTCTGTGCTGTCTTTCAGTCCAGCTTTGTCCAGCCACTGGTAGGATTTCTGGATATCAGCCACCTCCTCTATCTGCCGGTGGTACATACCGTGCAGGGGCCTGTCCTTCCATGATGGTTCCTCGTCTCCCTCCTCTTTCTTGGGTTTCTGCTGCCTGAGGTATTCACTGAGCACTCGGTCAGTTGGGGCCATCTTCCCAATGTATTCTTGGATGTACCTTGTCTCATCCTGGACTGTGGTGCTGACACTCACCAGTCCCCGGCCCCCTTCCTTCCGCTTAGCGTACAGCCTCAGGGTGCTGGACTTGGGGTGAAACCCTCCATGCATGGTAAGGAGCTTTCTTGTCTTTATGTCAGTGGCTTCTATCTCCTCCTTTGGCCAGCCTATTACCCCAGCAGGGTACCTGATCACGGGCAGGGCGTACGTGTTGATGGCCCGGATCTTGTTCTTACCATTCAGCTGACTCCTCAGGACTTGCCTGACCCTCTGCAGGTACTTGGTGGTTGCAGCCTTTCTAGCGGCCTCTTCATGGTTCCCATTTGCCTGCGGGATCCCCAGGTACTTGTAACTGTCCTCTATGTCTGCAATGTTGCCTTCTGGTAGTTCAATCCCCTCAGTTCTGTCTACCTTCCCTCTCTTTGATACCATCCGACTACACTTCTCCAGTCCGAACGACATTCCAATGTCATTGCTGTATAGCCTGGTAGTGTGGATCAGTGAATCGATGTCTCGTTCACTCTTGGCATACAGCTTGATGTCATCCATGTACAGGAGGTGGCTGACAACTGCTCCGTTCCATAGTCGGTATCCGTAGCCAGTCTTGTTAATGATCTCACTGAGGGGGTTCAGGCCTATGCAGAACAGCAGTGGGGACAGAGCATCTCCTTGGTAGATCCCGCACTTGATGGTGACTTGTGCTATGGGCTTGGAGTTGGCCTCTAGTGTTGTACGCCACATCCCCATTGAGTTCCTGATGAAGGCTCTTAGGGTCCCATTGATCTTGTACAATTCTAGGCATTCCAGTATCCAGCTGTGGGGCATTGAGTCATAGGCCTTCTTGTAATCAATCCAGGCAGTGCACAGGTTTGTCAGTCTGGTCTTGCAGTCTCGGCTGATTGTTCTGTCTACCAGTAGCTGGTGTTTTGCGCCTCTGGTATTCTTGCCAATTCCTTTCTGTGTCCCGCTCATGTATTGGGTGTTTTTATGGGTGTTTTATATATATATATATATATATATATATATATATATATATATATATATATATATATACATATATATATATACATATATAAGTATGATTTGTAGCAATCTTCCTTCCAACACAGTGTGTTTGTTGTGATTCATGGCCTGCTAAAATGGTGCTGCTCTCCCATAATGCATTGCGGCGTGACGTCAACTCTAATGCCCTAAAGGTTGTCATGTGACATTTGTGGTATCCCACATGTGGTCTCTTATTGGAATTTCTTTGTCAGTGACATTAACTGGAAAAGAGTATGGACAATTCCTAACAAGTATCTGGTAACGAATAAAGTGAAGGAAGTTTCATTTAAAATACTGCATAAATGGTATCCTGCTAATCATTACATGACAAAGTTCAAAAGGGACATAAATGTGAACTGTGGATTTTGTGGAAGCCATCCTGAGACTGTGCAACACCTCTTCTGGATCTGTTCATATGCTAGAACATTTTGGAAAGACTTCAGTAGATTCATTGCTGGACATCTATATAAAGACTTTACTGTGAAATGGGAAAATGTATTTTGTTTCTTTCGAAGGCAAAAAAAAAAAGAAGATGTTTACTTTATAATAAACTTGTTAGTTATCTTAGCTAAATTTTATTTTCACAAATGCAAATACAGTAACAAAAAACCTAATTTTAAACATTACTATAATGATGTTTTATGTTACATAAAATTGATTAGTGGATCACTTAACAAAAAGGCTATGAAAACTATTACTATTTGTAGTAATTACAAATTATTTGAATGTTTGTTATTCTTTGTATCACACCCCCTGGCATATGTTAATTTTGTACTAATTGTATACATGTTCTG
Source organism: Rhamphochromis longiceps (assembly GCF_057381845.1). NCBI lineage: Eukaryota > Metazoa > Chordata > Actinopteri > Cichliformes > Cichlidae > Rhamphochromis > Rhamphochromis longiceps. Next base: position 8,810,290 of record NC_140568.1, on the reverse strand, counting down.
TATACTGTTTCTTAATAAAGTTTAATATTTAAAAAAAAAAGGTGACATTTGTGGACGCTGGTATTTTTTTCCAGGGTGTACCCTGCCTCTCGCCCTATGACAGCTGGGATAGGCTCCAGCGCCCCCCGCGACCCTGAAAAGGATAAGCGGAAGCGAATGGATGGATGGATGGTATTTTTTTACTTGGAGAATTTATCAGTAAAGTTTCAATCTCTGTCACCCCCTCCTCCCCCCAAAAATAAAAGTACGTGTTATTGCCAATGACAGTAGAAAACTGTCATTGGTTGTCACACCTACTCGCAAAAAGAGTACAGGAGGACTAAAATAGTACCTTCTCTGCGCTTCCTTCATCGTATTAAAAAGCATACTTGAACGGAAAACTATGGGCTCAAAATGCGGTCATAAATATTTTGTACTTGTAAATCGGTTTTGTACTTGTAAAAAAGATTTGTGTGTGTAAAAAAGATTTGTGTGTGCATAAAAAAGATTTGTGTGTGGACTTAGCCAAAAAAAACCCTGCAAGTTACAACTACGAATTTTGACCCCATTTTTCTTCCTTTCATCTGATTGGTGAATGTCGTCAATCACAAATGTAACAATCCAATCAGAGAACAGATGGGTTTGGCTGTCGGAGGGGCGCTTTTTTTGAACTGCAGGTCTTTGAAGGGAATAAATGCCCTTTTACATGCCAACCCAGCGTTTTCCTTCATCACCACGAAGGAAAACAGTCTGTGGTCGTCCGAGTTTGGTGATTTTTGTGTCACAGGACTACGTGTTTAATACAGGGACTTCCGCAGCCTTTTCAACAGTGCTGCGGAGGCAGGGGGGGGGGCAGTGTTTTGGAAATGACAGTCTTCATTACAAAGCTTTCTTCGTTATGAATTAGCATACATGTTTTTATTGAACATTTGAAGAACTAGCAAAAAAAACAGAAACTCTTGTAGTTCACATAAAGTCAGCGATAAAAACAACAAGGAGCAGGTGCATCTAGTACAGGTAGAGCTGCTGCAAAAACCCACAGAGCTCAGCAGCCAGCAACAAATTCTGGATCCTTTGCTTTTAGTTAGCAATTAGCATTAGCAGCACATCCTGCATCCGATGTGAAGGGACTTTTATGCTGCGCGCTGTGACTCACAGCAATGGTCCCGGGTCAGCCCTGACGTTGTGTTAAACTAATCCTAAAGTAATAATGGTATTTCTAACCACTGACATACCACAACTTTATCCTTTCAACAGCTGCTGAAAGTAAGGGGACCTAACTGCTATCGGATATTTATATAGGGCTTTGGAGCGTGATGTCACGGGGGTGGGCGTGGAAAGGATTTTGGCCCAATCCGCCATTTTGGGGGTCTAGCGCAAGTGAAAAGGGAGCGAAGGCACACACAACAGCCATGGTTCGTATTTGCTGTGTGGTCGGCTGCAATGTTCGATTGCACAACACCGGCAAGAGAATAAGCTTGAAAAGGGTTTATCTTTTCATTCTTTCCCAACCTGGAAGCAACATGAGGCAGCTCGTGTATCGATGTTACCAAACCAAGGCGTCTAGCCTGGATAGCAGCTGTGAGACGAGCTGACGTGCAGTTCTCTTCCATCTCCAAATATCTGTTGGTGCTCCAGACATTTTCATTCCGGTAAGTTCTAAATATGTTCATATCACTCTTTATAGCCTATTAGTTTCATTTTCAATGCACTCTGAGGTCATAGCAAATTAGAACAAACATCCTACTGAGTGATTTTGCAGAACTACCTTCTATTTATAGAGTTGCTAATTATTTGGCATTATTGCAGCAAACCAGCCGATGAAATGGATGAAACATCATGACTGGGTCCCAGCGCTACACAAGGGACCTGCTTCAAACATCACCATGCCAATCAGATTACTTCTTCCATGTGAGGGTGAAGAGTTGACCCTCCTGGATAAGATGGTGAAGGTTTGCTGCATTTGGTGAACAGTGTGATAATAAAACCAGGGAAGAATGAAACCTGCTTCTGATAAATGTTCTTAAGTCTTGTGCTGTTATTTTTTCAAAAGATACAGTAAATAAAGTAATGTTAGTAGTGGGTGATATCATGTAAACACTCATGGTTTTGTGTAAACATTTTGTCATTTGTAAACTATAAATGACATGGATTTTACACTGTTACTGATGTGATGTTCTATAAAGTGGTTTTAATAAAATAAAAAAAGAGGCAAAAATTAGTTTGTTTCTTTATTCAACATTTGAACAGTGTGACTCAGTCAGTACATATTCAGTAAATGCAAATTATTTACACGGCAGTGCACTTCAGGCATAAATCTAGACCCCTAGATAAAACATTATGGCATTATAGCAGTGACAACTCCTCCACAGTAGCAGGTGGGAGTTTTCTTTTTTGAGGACGGCTCCTTTTACCTGTCACTACAGATGGTCTGTTTATGTTTTGATCAAGAGCCTTTTTTTAGGCAGCTGAAGAGGAGAAGTCCATCTTATGGCCAACCTCTGGCTGTATCTTGGTCACATTACCCAGCAAAACCCAGTATGCAGGTTCATCTGTAACAGTCCTTGTGCCACAGCTCAACACTGCTGCTTCTACATTAAACAGAAGAGCAGCGACATGGCTGCAGGTCTCTGCGACTCCGGCCATACAGGTGCAGTGGGCGGCTTCAACCTTCCCTGTGATGCTCACAGTGACCCATGGCTGCAATGCTGGTTCATTCAGTCTTTGAGAGTGCAGGACCTGAAACACACACAAAGTTCATTTAAAGACAAGAACTATGAGCCAAGGCCGACGTAAATGTGTTTAATCTACTTTATCATAAATGTAACAAAGTGTTTAGAAAGTTAGCACATACATGTCATTTTTCATTTCTTTATGTGTCCATCTATAGAACGCTGCATGTTATAGTGTAAATCTGCCTGTTCTCTTTCAGAAACCTGCCTGCAGAAAATGAACCTAAAGTATGTAATGCAAGGATGTCATCACTTTAGAGATGGAGAAAGCATAAAGTGACAATTATGAATCACTTAATATGATAAGGATATTCTGCAGGTCATTAATCAATGTATAAAACTAAAATAAAATGTATTTTTAGTGACACAGGATACAAACATGGAAGCAAGATGTGTAATTAGGATTATTTATAATAAATATGAATAAATTAGTGCAATTTCTTTAACCATAAAGAATAACTAAATCCTTCAGGACAATGTCACATCAATGCACTGAACTCACTATGTTATCCACCTAACAGCCTCCACATGTTCTCACTGTAATTTCCCCTCATGAATGAATTTATGCTGCACTAATCTGAATGTTTCGAGGGAAATCAAACGCATTTCACTCACTGTACTCGAGCTGACTTACCTTTGTTTGAATGACGACTTGTACGGCGCTGACTCCACAGACAAGGTACAAAAATATGTCAGGCTACGTCAATAGCGCTAGGTGTTCGGGGTTTCTACTCCACGGCCATATGTCATACGGGTCCACATTTCCAATGCACGCTATTTTCTGCAAGTACCGCTGCTTCGCCTCTTTACGCAATCGGTCTCTATACAGTTCATTCTCTTTTGAGCTGCTTTTAAGCATCTTTCTTGTAGTCGTCGTTCCAACACAGTGTGTTTGTTTTGATTCATAGACCCCGAAAATGGCGCAGCGCTCCCACAATGCATTGCGGCGTGACGTCAACTCCAAAGCCCTATCCGGTTGTTCAGTCTGACGTCACTAGCCGCGTCTGGGTCTAAACTCCGCTGCAGCTCCATATATCAAACGATCACTGTGGCATTACTGAGAGTTGAAAAACTGTCTAAAGTCTTTCATCTTTAATAAAATGATCAGCGTTCTGCTCTACCAGGTGTAACAATTGAGTTTAACATCCAGGCATCCATGAAAACGGAATTTATGACATTTAACGGAGTTAGAAGTTAGCAGGGAGTTAGCTCGCTAGCTTCTATCTAAATACAATATAGCATGTCCTGACTGCGGGGTTTTGGAAACAAATTAAAACGTACAGCTCTGCTATCACTTCCAGCATAAATGAAGACAGAAAACTAAACAGCAGTGACGTTTGTAAGGTTACTGAAGTTGGGCTAGCTGGTATATAATGATGTGCTACGTGACCGCTAGCGACACAGCTATGTTACCATAATATAAACAAGCTAACTTTTTTTCCACTCGATAAAAGTTAACGTGAGTGTTCTCGGTGGTCAGAAACAAATGTAATCGCATGGCAGGATGCTGTAAAAGGACCAAACTTCAGCCAGGAGAACAACTGAGATAATCCATCCACAATACGAGGTTAGTCATTCATATACTGCTGCATGGGCTGGGCTGTAGTTACATCCTAAGGTTTTAAAAACTGAGCTTAAATAAATGATTAGCGGTAATAAAAGCCGAGGGAGGTCAACCTGGATCACTGACTGTTTTAGGAGCTTTTTGAGATCAAATAGAAGAAAATACATAACATTAAACATGTTAACAACACAAAAGCCATATTAAACGCAGACTACTTTAGGCCCGGAAGTAGGATTCGTCGCGTCATCACTGAACAACCGGATAGAGATTACCCTTCAAGGACCTGCAGTTCAAAAAAGTGCCCCTCCGATAGCCAAACCCATCTGTTCTCTGATTGGATTGTTTAATTTGTAATTGACATGACATTGACCAATCAGTTTAAAGGAAGAAAAATAGGGTCAAAATTCGTATTTGTAACTTGCAGGGGTTTTTTGGGCTAAGTCCACACTCAAATCTTTTTTACACACGCACAAATCTTTTTTACACATACAAATCTTTTTTACGCACGCACAAATCTTTTTTACACATACAAATCTTTTTTACGCACGCACAAATCTTTTTTACACATACAAATCTTTTTTACGCACGCACAAATCTTTTTTACACATACAAATCTTTTTTACAAGTACAAAACCGATTTACAAGTACAAAATATTTATGACCACATTTTGAGCCCATAGAAAACGTTTCCGATGTTATTCTGTGGATGTCTGCGCTTAATAAGTATAATTTAAACGACGCTGAGACTCGGTATGAGACATGAGTATTTCTCTTAAGCTGTTTTTCATACTGAGCAACATCTACGCATGCGTGAAACCCGTATTGCACGTTATGCTATTTTAGGTTTTGCATTTAACTTTTATTTATTATTACCGTAGACTGCAAACAGATAGTGTCGACCTGGATTTGTCGGTGCATTAGTGAAGTGGAAGTGTTTGGTACAATTGTGGTGTTTTCTACAATCACTGGCATGAACTAGCTTGACTTTCTTTGGTCACATGATGCGACTCCGCAGAAGTCACCTGATTTGTTGTGCTGCTAGTAAGGAAAAAATGGCTGCTCACTTGTCGTACGGTAGAGTGAATTTAAACATATTGAGAGAAGCAGCACGAAAAGAGCTTCGAGAGTTTTTGGACAAATGCGCAGGAAGCAAGGTGACAAACCCGCATACGCCTGTGAAATGTGGTCCAAACACTGGTAGTGGTACTCAATGTGGTCTCTGAGCCTCAGCGTTACCATGAGACTGTCAGTTAACATTATAGTCATAGTTTTATTTTGAATGTGTAAAACAGTACAGATAACGCAGACATATATCTGTATAGGTGCGTCGTATTATAAAGTATTCGAGCTAATAGCTAAGTAAAAGTTAGCAAGTATCGCCTGACAGAACATCTTTAGTTCTGCTTACTCACGATTCAAAGCTTTGTTTGTTCTTACTCTCTTACTTTAGGCCATTGTTTGGGACGAATATCTGACGGGACCGTTTGGACTAATAGCTCAGTACTCTCTGTTGAAGGTAAGTGCTTTCTGTTTACAAACCCATTTCTAAAAATGTTAAGAAGCTGTGCTTTGTGGGAATGCAATAATTTGCAAATCTCCTAAACCAATACATAAATAGAAAACGTCAGAGCTTTATATTGTTTAATGAAAAAATATTAGGCCCTTTTGAATGTGATGGCAACAAGACAACTGAAAACGTTGGTACACGAAGAACAGTCTGGAAAAGTAATTGGTACTAAAATGAAATAGCTTGAGGAACATTTGGTAACAGGTCAGTAACATGATTTGTACATATCAGCCATAGTTGAACGTGATCCAGAAATGCTACTGTCTGCTAATGTAAAATGCAAAGTGGAAAACTATTCTGTGGTCAGATGAATTAAGACTTTAAATTATTTTTGCAAAACGTGGATGTTGTGTCCTCAGGACTAAACAGGAAAGGCAGCATCTGACTTATTATCAGCACTTTCAAAAACCTGCACCTTTGATGGAGCTGCATTCATGCCTGTGGAATTGGTAGTCTACATATCTAGCAATGCTGAAAACAGGTTTGACATATGCTCCTATCCAGACTGGATAGGACAGCAGTCTTTTTGCACATTTCAGCAAAAGACTGCTAAACCGCATTAAGCATCTATTACAACAGCATGCATTCATAGTTGAAGAGTCTACTGAACTATCCTGCCTACATTCTAGACTTTTCACCAGCTGAAAGCATTTGGCACATCGTGAAATCAAAAATACAACAAATTAGACTCGAAACTGTAGAGCAGCTAGAATTGTATATCAGACAAGAAAGGTACAGTGTTCCTCTCCTAAAAGTCCAGCCGCTAGTCTCCTCAGTTTGTGGTAAAGATACCCATGCCCTTTTTTGAGATGTACTGGTGTCGCCAAATTAAAAATAATCAAATATTTTTCTTGGTCCATTTTCTTATTTTAAATCTTTTATGTTTTCTGTTATTTTTTTAGTGTAAAAGAAATATGTGTTCATGGGATTTTCAAATCTTGGAATTCTGTATTTATTTGCACATTATTTTTTGGAAGTGTTTGCACAATTTATGTCTAAATTAACTCAGACAACAGACAAGGCCCACGTCTTATTATCTAGTTTCTTTTAACACTAATGTCATGTGTCTAATGTTGCTGAGGGTGTTGTTTTAACTTGTCGTTTATTATGGTGTGTTCAGGAACATGAAGTGGAAAAGATGTTCACCCTCAAGAATGGGAGGCTTCCCCCTGCTGATGTCAAAAATATCATCTTTTTTGTCCGGCCCAGACTGGAACTTATGGACATCATTGCAGACAATATAACTAGGTGAGTGTATGTGTCTCAACTTCAATCTGCGATAAAGACAAGGTTTTGTTTTCTTGTCCTTTCTCTCACTTTGCATAGCTATCCACACTTTGCAACATGAATTGTGCTACTCTTTAGTGAGGATAGACACCATTCATCCCGAGACTTTCATATTTTGTTCGTGCCTCGGCGGAGCATGCTGTGCGAACAGCGGCTGAAGGAGCAGGGCGTGCTGGCCTCTTTCATCAACATCGATGAGTATATCCTGGACCTGATTCCCTACGATGGGGACCTGCTGTCCATGGAGTATGAAAGTGCTTTCAGGGTGTGTTCAGGTTGCAGAGTACAAATATATATCATATACTTGCTTTGGTGGAATCTCTCATATACACATAAATTACTCCCCTTTGTCTCACTCAGGAGTGCTACCTGGAAAATGACCAAACAAGTCTGTACCACACAGCCAAAGGCCTCATGACCTTGCAGGCTCTGTATGGCACCATTCCACAGATATATGGGAAAGGAGAATGTGCACGGGTGAGCATGGTGTAACCTGCAATAATTTCTGTTTTATATGAAAGCAGAGGCTCTGCAGCAGCGAGGTGAATACAGTTTTCTGATAAACAAATGCTCTGCTTGTTATCAGCTCGTTGCCAACATGATGTTGAGGATGAAGAGGGAGTTTGCTGGCAGTCAGAATCAGATTCTGCCCGTGTTCGATACCCTTCTTCTCCTTGATCGTAACGTTGACCTGCTCACCCCTCTGGCCACACAGCTCACCTATGAGGGTCTCATTGACGAGATTTACGGAATCAGTAATGGTATGAATAAATCAATTAGAGTTCTTATTCTTATGTTTGCATGTTGAGCCTCAGTAATATTTATTGTATCTGACATCTGCATATCCCGCTGTTTCTTTTGCAACTTTATTTTTAATCAAAAAGCAAAGCAGGATTACGCTTGAACATTAAAATTAATCTTCTTTTTTTCTCCAATATTTGACATATTGTAGTGTTGAGGTGGAGGTTAGTTTCTCCAGCAGTTTGATGATGTCTGCAGTCTAGTGATCCTTGTTTGGATGCTTGCCTGCAGACATTTCTGTGTGGTAGCTTTTCATGCAAGTAGTGTTACTATCCTGAGCCATAAGTTTTTCAGGGATTATTTTATTTTTAGTATTTTTTTTTTTTTTAATTCTATGCTTTCACTCCAGGTTATGTCAAGCTGCCTCCTGAGAAGTTTGCACAGAAGAAGCAAGGTGAAGGGAGTAAAGATTTGCCGACCGAGCCCAAGAAGTTACAGCTCAACTCAGCAGAGGAGCTGTATGCGGAAATCCGGGACAAAAATTTCAATGCTGTTGGAGCAGCACTAAGCAAAAAAGCTAAAATAATATCTGCCGCCTTTGAGGTTAGCCTTGTTTTGGATACATTTTTGCTTTTTTTTCCTTCTTTGCTTACATGTATGTGGTGATCATAGTGTGAAATTTCCTTCATTCCAATCCGGGTACTTTCGGGGAGCAACATGAGATCAGTTTCAGATATTCTTGCTAGGCCAAACAACAAGTAAAGGAGTGCTATGGTCCAGTGCATTATAACTGTAGCATGTCAAAGCCTTGAATTTTATTACTGAGGTGTTTTGTGTGATAGTGGTTAAAGATTATTTGGATGCTGCATCATGCTTGTTTCATCTCTTCTTGTCTCTCAGGAGCGCCATAATGCCAAAACGGTGGGAGAAATTAAGCAGTTTGTCTCCCAGCTGCCTCACATGCAGGCAGCCCGAAGCTCACTGGCTAACCACACTTCTATTGCCGAGCTGATCAAAGACATCACAAGTGCGTATATAATCCAATGCTTTCCCATCAAATCACATTATGTTTTTTAGCATACATCTCGCTCAGTTTTTGGCTTTAAAGTCTTTAAAGACAACTATTTCCATCAATATCCATTACTATGTAGTAAATCATCTATCATCTCATGTTTCAGCATCCGAGGCCTTCTTTGATAATCTAACAGTGGAGCAGGAATTTATGACTGGTGTTGACACAGACAAGGTATTTTTCATCTAGTTACCTATTTTCCTCCCTAAGATAAGTTGTTACACGTTATCAAAAACACGTATATATTAGATAAACCTGTTCAACCATTCTCACACGGCCTGCAGCTCCATGTATTTAGGCTACGTTCACACTGCAGGCGAAAGCGCATCAAATCCGATTTTTTTGACCCTATGCGACCCATATCTGATCATGGCATGACAGTGTGAACAGCACAAATCCGATATTTTCAAATCTGATCTGGGTCACTTTCGTATGTGGTACTGAATCCGATAGATATCTGATGTTTTAGAAAGTGACTGCTGTTTGAACGGTCAGGTCGCATTTAATCCGTCTTTTACGTCACTGACACAAGACAGATGCCAATTATCAGCTCCGGAGAAGACATCGCGAACGCCTCCTGGCCATCACATGTAGATGTTAGTGAAACTGCTGGGAAGACAACGTTGGAGAAATGTGAACATGTTATTTGTACTGTATAATCTGCAGATTCTGACAGAAATCTGCAACTATCCTTTAAAGCACCGCTTCTCTCTAAAACAGCAATAAGGATAATTATTAGGTTATTTACATTATTATGTAAATAACAAAATAACTTAAAGCAAAAATCGGGAGAGGTAAAGTCCAAAACAAGTCTTTATATTAAGGGCCATCAGTCAAACAATACTGTTTGCTCTGGGTCTAAACAGAGCGCGTTGTGTGTGACGTCTTCTTTTGCAGATGCGGGCCGCTTTGAGGGTTCACACTAGAGAGCGTTTGCTGTCACATTTTATTTGTAGTGTGAACAAGCAGACAAAAAAAATTGGATTTGATCAAAAAATTGGAATTGAGCATTAAGACCTGCAGTGTGAACGTAGCCTTAGATACTAAACAAACTGAGCATCTGAATGGGAGGAAAGGTGATGTAAGTGGCTTTGAACATGACATGGTTGTTGATGCCAGATGAGCTGGTATGAGAATTTCACAACTGCTGATCTCCTGGGAGTTTCCCTACACAACCCTATTTGCATCCTTGATGTACACCCAGCAAATCTGCAGCAAGTTTGTGATGCTTTCATTTAAATACAAACTAAAATCTTTGAGGAATGTTTCTTCATGGTATAGATCCAACAGGGTTTCCAGCACCTTGTTGAATCTATACCATGAAGAATTAAGGCAGTTCTGTAGGCAAAAGGGAGTCCAATCCAGTAGTTGCAAGGTGTGTTTTTATAGGTGCTGTTTCACAGGATTTTTAGTAAAAGTTCACTAAACACCCTAAAATTATGTGACTATGCAGGTGAACACGTATATAGAAGACTGCATTGCCCAGAAGGATCCCCTGATCAAGATCCTGCGTCTGGTGTGTATGCAGTCAGTCTGCAACAATGGCCTCAAACACAAGGTGATGGACTACTACAAGAGGGAGATTCTCCAGGTAAAGACATAAAGAAGCTTTCTCTGCACCCTTGGCTGAATCAAAAAATGATTATTTGCTGTGTCATAATTAAAACTGGATGGTTTTGAACTTTTTTCCTCCCCCTGTGTGAAGACCTATGGTTATGAACACATACTCACGCTGAACAACCTAGAGAAGGCTGGTCTTTTAAAGCCACAGACAGGCTCACGGAATAACTACCCCACTATTAGAAAAACTCTTAAACTGTGGATGGAGGACGCCAATGAGCAGGTACTCAATATACAAAAAAAGGAAAGCAGTTAATGGATTAAACTCATGAAAAAGCAAGGGCTGACGTTTGTGAGTTTTTCTGTTCTTTCAGAATCCCAACGACATCTCATATGTGTACAGTGGCTATTCTCCTCTTAGCATCCGACTGACTCAGATCTTGGCACGGCCTGGGTGGCGCAGCATCGAAGAGGTGCTGAAAATGCTTCCCGGCCCACACTTTGAGGAGAGACAACAGCTTCCCTCTGGGCTCCATAAGAAACGTAAGGACTAAGAGAAGCTAGGACTGCTCTTTGCCCTGCTGCTCACAACAGAACAAAAACAGCCGCCCTCCTGCTCTGTGTAGATAAGACACAGGATTTGTTTATGTCAGATGCTGAATAGCGGCAGATTTATGGCATGTAGCCAATGGTGCCACATAGCCACTGTTAGCTTGTCGTTTTTTTGTGTGCCTTTCTTGATAGAAAGGCTGAAAAACCACTCTGTGCTTGATTTGTGAGTGACAGCCAGTGTTTTCCTTTTGTTTTCCTCCATCTTTTCATTTTGGCAGTAGTAGGTGTTGCACTGATGTGAATAATGAATTTAATTATACACTCTGTTTGAAATGTGCTAATTAGAACTGTGTTTGGGCATTAGACAGTTGACTTGTTGCTACATGCCTGCCTTGCATTAGTTTTTAAAGGTGATAATAGAGGACTCTAATCTGGGGGGAGTGTATGGCTAAATAAGGGTTTTCACATTTTTTTAAAAAATTGTGCTTTAACAGAGGGTGGATTGCTATTTGCTTTACATTGAGCTGTGTTTTATTAACATTTATATTTGGTAGTATTTAAAGGATTTACCAGGTCAGAGTGGAATTAAGGAAAAACAATAAAATATCCTTTGCTATTGTTAATATATTTAGTTTTTATGTTGCATTTTAGTGACTTGCATCTCCTCTCAATGTCCAACAGGCCAGCAGGGAGAGAATCGGACAACGCTGGTGTTCTTCCTCGGTGGTGTGACGTATGCAGAAATAGCTGCTCTCCGTTTCCTCTCTCAAGTGGAAGACAGCGGGATGGAGTATGTTATAGCCACCACAAAACTCATAAATGGCACAACTTGGATCAAATCCCTCATGGACCGCCCTGAATCCCCAACACAATGAGTCACCTGCACGTACACCTGGCCACATCAAAAAGCCCATCTACCAGAAAAGCTCAGCTACTGTTTTTTTTTATGTCCACATCACTGTCCTGCAGGTGTTTCATTGATGTCTCTTCCGGTTTAAAGAGAGACCGGCTCTTTCAAAGTTGCCCTGTGAAAATATCTTTATGTCAAAGTAACTGTTACCTACTATGGCACTGCAGCCTTAGGCATTTCCACTTTCTAATCGCCTGAGTGATGCCACCCTTTGTTTTGCAAAGTCCTGTTTGCAAAGTCGGATGTTTGTGTCGGCCGTTTTCTTTTCTTGATGTGTTTACCGTGGGTTGGTCTGACTGAGAAATGCTCATAGTACAGCAAAACGTAGCTCTGAAGCATAGCTTGCTTTATCATCTGTTTTGCCCTAATCAAGAGTTTAATTAGAATTTACAAAATTACACATTTTTCCTTTTCTAAAAGAAAAAAAAAAGGCTGAACAAGCAATGGAGACAATCTGGTGATTTTTATTTTATTTAATTTTTTTGCAGAGGACTCTTCCCCCTGCTGGACATTAGAGAAAAAGCAGGTTTAGGGCAGCCGGAGGCTACATCTGTCTTTTATATACATTCCATAATCTTTACTGTCCTCCCTTTGAGTTGCGCCCGTATCGTGCAATTTAAAGGTTTATTGATGTCTAATGAACTTTGTCCTTTGGTTGTGTTTCTGTCATTGCAGCTATTGCTTTTCTGCTACTGTATATATACTGTATATAGAATTAAAACATATTTGTGATGCCATAGAAGAGTAATGATGCATTTGATTTGCATTTTTGAAAGCTTTTGTAGTTGTCTTTTGTTTGTTTTCCTTTGCTTGGATTAAAAATGACTAAATAAAGTCTTAAACTATAATTAGTGTCACATTACTTGGTCATGTGATACGCCATTTTGATTATTGTAAATTGGGCAATTTTTTGGTAAGGAAAGCTGATTGCAAGCGGATGAAAAGCAGGGATGAGAGTGTATTCCTCAGCAGTGCTCCAGTTCTCTGAAGGAGCAATTAGCGCAGTAACAGGCCTCCTGATCATCCGATAATGGCCCTGTGCTGTCTGGAGAGCTCAGCCCACGGCAGCCCATGATTTGACAGCACAGGACACTGATTGAATTAGGAGGCCATTTGCTCCATGTTCCGGTAGAGGATAACTCTGCGGCAGGAGGGTGTTTGATCTCTGTATCAGTCAATACCTTCTCCGTGCCTGACGCTATATATATAGGGAGACCTGCTGACAGCACTCAGATATTTTGGTGACCTCTGTTTGGCTAATCTTTGTAGTTTTTCCTTCATGCTGCTTGTGTAAAAGTCTTGGAAACTACTTTGGTAAATTATTCAGAGAATACTTAAATCTGTAAATTTTGGCCTGCTGTTTCCTTGAGGAGCAGGTGCAACAACACTTTTATTGCCATTAAATAAATCCCAGGGGATTCAGATCCTTGTGATCAGTTTTTCCTTTTGGCTCCTCCTCTCCCACAAGGGCTTGAAACGCTCAAGACGGCACACATCAACTTGGACTTCAGGGCTAGAAGCACAGGAGCCCTTCTGATCAGCTCCTGTCCTGCTCCATCAACACAAAGGTGTAAGTGTTTCCTTTTTTATAAAAAAAGAAATTATGCCTTTACCTCATGTGGACTTATCTGGCATTCATGCATGTTTACATTTGTCACTTTATGCACAGTTTGTCTGTTTTTGATAGCAAGATAAAAATTTTAAGAAGATAACAGACACTCAACTTTCTTTATTTTAACGAGGAGACATAATAAAAGTATACATTTTTATAAGCAAAATTTATTGTGACTAACGCGGTTCTTGTATGGGTGTGGCTGTTGTTTAATAGTGTGGAAAAAAATGACCTTAAAAAACAGATTCACCATGCAGGAATTGTTCTTGTTTTCATATCCAAAAGCAGTAAAGGCGAATGATGTTCAGTATATTATTTGCAACTGTACGCAAACAAAGCAGATCGATACTGAACCCATTTGTGCAACTTGGGGGATAAATTATTAACGCCAGTCTTTCCTCGGCTTTTACATTGCCAGGAATAAATAACTTTGTGCTTATAATACAAGTTAATATGAAGATGCATCCTGGTGTTTTTGTCTAAATTTCCATACGTTAAATTTAAATCATTCATACTGCCGGTGTTGCTTGCAGTACATATATGTTTAATGAACTTTCAGCCACCTGTCTTGATTCTAATTCTTTTCTTTTGTACTGAAATCTAACAAATGTGTTTGTTTGAAGAATGGGGCGAGGCCAAAACATGGGACACCTAACCCAGCTTGGTCGGAGGCAAATGACACAGCAGGAGCCCCAGGATGTGGACCCCTTGTTTATCCGCTTCCTCCGGACATTCAAGGAAATCCTCAAATTTGTTCTCTTCAGTTACACTGTGCTGTTTGGCGCTTTGCTCCTTGCCAGGTGGACCACTTATTTTATGATAGGAAAATAAAGTGAAAACACCTGTTGGAGAATAAGCCAGATCTAGGACTTATTAGTGGTGTTTATCAGGCAGACCTTGGGATTTGCGGCCTATGAAGTTTCCATAAAACGATAATAAGAGCTGGATTTATCATGTTTTCTTATGTGATTCACATAGTGGAGCTTGTGGCTTCTTGACACGACATTTCTCAGTGAACAAAACAAAGTGTTTAGAGAAACCCGTCGGTGAAACTTATTTTAACGCTGTTGGAATCCAGTGTGTTTGTTTTTAAATGTATATTAATAATGTACGTGTTACAAATGAGCACAGAGAAGCTATAAAACATGTTTGTATGGTGGTGTAGTATACACTGAACTATTTTATGTATTGTAAAAATGTTTATGTAAATACTACTTATCATCGGTATTGATAATGTTCATGTGTATTGATTTTTGTGTTCCAGTGCTAATATCTACTGAGTGAAGGGAAGCAAAGCTTTCCCCTCTGATGGGTTTTCATATGTCTAAGAAAGCTGAACCAGTAGGCAGACACAGCAAGTAACTGCTCCGAAAGGGATTAAAGCCTCAAGGTTTATATGACAATAAATTTGTGGTAATTTGATGAAGACCAAATTTGGTTGGCAAGACTGTATTCACCACCAAAACACAATATAATCAGAAATGGTTTAAGTCTCAGAGATAGACAGGTAAGGACAGAGCAGTAGCCCTGCTGGTGGTTTTCCAGTATTAAAGCTGTTGTAGATGATTTGTTGGCCAATAATCTGTCAAAAAGTATCTCAAATATATCTCTCATGAGTGATACAGAGTCATTCTGAAGCAGAAAGGATATTCCTGTCACAATATAGAAGCTGTGGTCAGTTTTTGGCGAAAGGGACTTTTACATATTATTTATTTACAGCAGGTGAGAAGTCTCACTGATATTAAAAAAATCTTTTTAAAGAAAGATCTGGCTAATAGGGGAGTAAAATTTGTAATACCGTAAATATAACATCACAGTTCCATAAAGATACTTGAAGAAGCCAGAACGGACTGGATTAGTTATAATGTAGAACACAGAGCAGAAACAATAAGCCAGAGTGATAAACTTGCAAAACACATCATTTCCCCTTCATAAATTCTGTTGACTACAGCCCATTTATATTATAACCAAAAATATTAGGGTACATATAAAAACACACATAGAAAAATAACTATTTGGCACAACGTCGGAAGCAGAGCCACAGCAGAGCGATCGTTTTATAGTTATTTAAAACTATAATCTCACATTTTCATCAATTTTACAAATAACCGTGAGAGTCGTTTTAAATGTCCCAGAAAGACATGGAAGTGTGACAGTGGTGCCAACAGAGGTGAAGTCAGCTATTTAGTAATAGTCTGCAGTGACGTAAAACTGTTAGCAACAAAAAGCTGCTGTCACGTTTTAGCCAAGAGGCGCATTATGAGTTTCTGACTGAAAGTTGCAAGGCAACATTAACAAAAGTAAAACAGTGTGAATGCAGTTTTCACAGGTGTTTCCCTTTGAAAACAGTGTGGCATTCAAAATAAGTAAGACGGGGTTAAAGAAGAATCAGTATGGTTTTCTATAAAGGTGAACTCGTCTGCTTGAAGGTCCTGAGGACTGAGACAGGTGGTGTGAAGGTTTGATCCAGAGGAGAGCCACATTTTTACAAACTATTCCACCATATGAACCTGAAATCTGTGTGTAACATCTGACCTGAGAATGTGCAGAAGAACACCAAACATTATTTATCATGGTGCAAACCTTTATGTTTGACAGTAATTTCTATCTCCTCTCTATGTGCACATTGCAAAAGGCTTTGCTGACTGGGAATTGATGTTTGAAGTTAACGGCTTCAGTTGACTGTAATCACAGAGCTAAATGCTTGTCCATTTACAATAGAAATTGGTAATTCTATTAAACATTTTATTTTCTTAAAAAAAAAAATGCTGCTTAGCATTCATATTTGAACAGAGCATGGTTTCCACCAGTGTATTGCAACTCTGATAGCCCATTGGGCCTAAGATGACCCTCTGTTGGGCCTCAACATCAAGAAGTGTTTTTAATGTTTCTTTTCTTAGACGCTGTTAGACATCCTACTTGATTTATGTTAGCTAATGTGTGCTTTTAGCTATTTTTACACGCATATAAACTGCTTATAAGATTTTGCAAAGCTATAAAGAAGCTAAAAAATAACCCCAAGAATATTATGACCTTATATTGTTTTACCTGTTTAGCTGAGTTTTAATAATTTAGAATATGCAAAATCTTGTGTTGGTGTAAGAATAGGATTATTCTGGAATTCTCATGCCAGAAGTGACTTTCTTTCTCATATCAAACCAGCAGCAGTGTGTCTGTAGAAGGCCTCACAATCACAACCCCTCTGTATGGTTTATGTCATGCAGTATGTTTATTTTTTTATTCATCAAGCTAAAAGCTCAGGGAGATTGAAAATCGCTTTCAAGAGTTATGAGGCCAAAATGGTAGCAGAGATCGTAAAAATTTAAAAATAAGCCAGCGCACAAACACAAATCTCAAACAGTTGCAGTACAATTATGAGTTAACAGGTTCAAATCATACAAAAATAACAACACAACAAAACAATGAAGTTTCAGATGAATTTCAAACTAATTTCAAGAGCGACCTCAATGACCAGCTATTTGATCCTCTAAATGGACTTCAACTCCTCCATATTAACCAGTTCTGATCCTTTCAGGTCTCGGTCTGTTTTTCATTCTGGAAACAAATAGTTTGTCTGATAACCGATGGATAGCACTAATTTTGACTAAGTGCAACTTGCAACTTCTTTTTTGTTATTTGCAAACGCATGTTGGCATCAATGTTGGCATCAACAATGAAATTAATTTCATTGTTGATGCCAACATTGAAATTAGATTGTAATCTATTGTTTATATTCACATTCACATAATGTGAATGTTTGATTAAATGGTTTTATGCAGTCTGATTTCACTGCGAATAAATATACAGATGAAACAAAATCAAACTGTAATTTTTTACAGTAGAGTGTGTATGTGTATCATTACTGCATAAAATTTTTCTTTTAAAATTGCATCTTAAATAAAAAATACATTTGTAATTAGTAAAATTTGTAACATTTTGTGATTATTAAAAGTCTTAAAAGGGAAAACTGCCTATAAGAGTAAATAACGTGCAAAATTGGAACCAAACTTTATGACTCTACTGACTGATCATAAACAATATCTACCAAGTCATCTATCCATTTTCTGGACAGCTTAGCTAATTCAAGGTCATGGGCGGGCTGGAGCCCATCCCAGCTGTCAGAGGTGTGGTACACCGTGGACAAGCTGTCAGGCCGTCACACTGATAACACAGAGAGGCAGACAACCATTCACAAATTGGCAGTTAACCTAACACGCATGTCTTTGGGACAAGTGGGAGGAAGCTGGATTATTTGGTGAGAATCCAAGCCCCCAGCTGCTGATTTAAACCCAAGACCCCTTTGCGTTAGGGTAACAGTGCTAACCACAGCACCACCATGCTGCATAGAAAATACTGAATATAACTTCTTTTCTTTTCTTTTTTTTACCGTGATTGAAGCCACAAAAAGTCAGAACAAAAACTAACAAAATGAAACCAAAATGAATTCAGAAATTAAAAAACAAACAAAAAACATGTCTTACCAAGTTTCAGTTCATCACAATGGTTTTCCGTTATGTTTTTGTTCTCCTTCATAGGTTTCCTGGTGATCACTGTGAGAATGTAGTTTGTATGATTTCCATAAGTCATTTGACAGTTTCCCTTTGTTTCAGTATTGTTGAAGGGGATGTCAACCCAACCTCCTGTGCAGTTCTTTCCATCTGACATCATCTCACAACCTGAAGACAAAAATTCAAATTATGTAGGTCATTTAACAAAACAAATAAGCAAATTAATCGATCAATTGGGAGCACAGTTCTTCATCCAACAGCCTTCAGATACTTTATTAGCAGAGCATGCTGTAAAACATTGCTGTTTTTATTTTTACTATATAGGTTTGATGCTGTGACCAGTTAGTATTTTTGTTATGATTCAAAGTGTCACTACTGCAAAAGCGAACTTCTGCTTCAATACATAATGTTACAATTAATTATTATCATTATTATAGTTGTTTTTCACAGTTGCTAACAAAATATGCAGTACATGTGAAAAAACATTTGGATGCTTCCAGATTTCTAAGGTTTTGTTTTGTTTGTTTGTTTTTGCATGGATTGGTTTAGTCATGTGCATACGGGCAGAAGGAAGTCCCACTGTTGTAGTTGTGCAAAATCAAACACGTAGGCATGCAGACTACAAAGGTTTGTAAAAGAATGTGTCACTGAATTCAAACGAGGCACTGTAATAGGATGCTACTGTAAGTTTATGAAATTTCATAGTTAATTAAACTTTTTCCTTCTTAGATATTCACAACAACTGTAATTGGATTGCTCATAAGGTTTTGAAGCAGAGTCACTACGTCGCTACGTCAATGAAAGTTTCCAACACTGTACTAACTCAATAAGTGAGGACTTCCAGACATCTTCTGGCATTAACATCTGCACAAAAACTGTGCACTGGGAGCTTCGTGGCATGGGTTTCCATAGCCGAGCAGCTCCTGTGGGTGTAATGTGAGGGTGGCTTTTTTTTAAATCCATATAGCTTAGGTCTTATACGCTGTCAGTCCTTATCTCTTCTAAATGACATTATTAATCCCTGTGTCACTTTTTAGACCCGTTTCATGGTCACTGATGTCATGGTGGAAAATATGACATGGCATTTGATTTAATTCTACCATAAACACATTAGTGAAACTTTAAAGTAATGTGAATAATCATGATCATCTGTCATAATGTAATGTTCTTAAAAAAGAAAGAAAAGTCATGGGTAACATTGTAGTAACATTCAACATTAGAAGAGTGAAAATGGCTCTTGGCTTTTAAAATCTGGGAGAATTCAGTAACAGCAAAGATGTGGCAGAGGTACAATTTTAAGAAGAAAGAAGCAAAATACATAGTGCAATACCTATTTTAATCATATTCAACATTAATTACAGTATAATGATTAGTGAATAATATCAATTAGGAGTTGGTCATAGTCTTATTACCTGTCATCATTGAGAAGATGAGTAGTAGCAGTGATGTCATCATGTTGGTTTTAGTCGCTTCTTTAAGATCTTTAAGTCTAAATTATTAACCTGCAGTTAGTTTGCTTTTGTTAGCCTGTCTTGCCTATCTGTGGGGCTCTGGTGATTCTTGATTTTTTTTCCATCCCATCTTATGTTACTAAAAATGTACTTGCCCCGCCTTTCTGACCACAAATTCCCCCTCCCCATTTCTTTAAGGTTATTTTCTTTATCATACTTACATCATCTTATTAGTAGAGAGGAAGCAAGTGGTTTGTGTGAGTGTGAGAATGACAATAACACTGAATAGGAAGTCAGCGTCTAACAGATATATTTATTTGATAATATAATAGAAAAATACTTATAAAGAGAAGAGTCTCTTTAATCTGCACACTTCCTAAACTGCAAATTGAAACTGAACAGCTCAGCGCAAATGTTGAAATCCAAGAAAATGATCTGAATTCTTCTATGCTTGTTTTGTACATTTGATGCATTTTGGATAGAGATGGTTGTATATTTAAAAAGTTTGCTTTGGCTCACTGACTGTTGAGTGGAGATTCTTCTCTGTTTGTCCGGGTGGTTGATTGACAGTTGGTTTGGTTGGACATTCATCTGACCGCTTTTTAACTGAGGAAATAAGTCCCTAACATGGTTGCTGGGGAAGTATAAATCAGTATGCCTTATTACAGGCAGTGTATACATAAAAAATTTCACACTGGCTTCTTTGATGTGCTTTGCTGCAGTGTCAGCTCCTGTGTTGTTTGAACATCAAAATTCTGACAAAAGGGAGAGAGCTAACAAGCATGTTAGCATTCAGTAGCATTTGTGTGATTGGTAGTTTGGTTTTATTTGATTTCATTTAATAGATATTTACCAGATATGACACAGATTTAACAAATGTGACCGGGAAATCTGAAAAACATTTATATTCATATGCATCATGCACTATATCTGTGACACTTTAGATATCAGTAAGACTGAAGAATGATACTTTGGTACAACAGTATCAGACAATCTTTGACACTGAGTGGGCATGTGTTCTTACAGCATTTATTCCTTTTGGATTACTCAAATGTACTAAGGTGTCACTGTGGCTTAAGGTTTGTGATTTCGACCATAAGCTATGACCTAAATCTTTGCCTTAGATCTATATACATTCAAAAGAGTGTTGAGAGAATATCATACAAGTTGCAGCAGGCCTCTTTTTAGGAAGTATTCTTCGATATGTCATACACACACACAGAAAAGAGCACAGGTGTAACTGGTAATTTAGATGGCTGCCTTCCATCTGGGTGAACTGGTTTGAATAAAAGTCATTGCAGTAAACACGCTGAATCACCTTCATTGCATAGCCAGTTGATAGAGCTGAGTCATTGTTAATGAAAATCTTTTTTAACTTTGTTTTTCTGGATATGACAAATCACTTTTTTTCTGGTATAAACACTCTCAACTGTTCATGTGCCTTAAAGTACCAGGAAACGAAGGGAGGCATTGATAACATCATACACCTGAGCTTTTCCTTTGACAATAATTGTAAAACTAACTTTCTCACAGGGCCCTAGTAGATGTGATTAATTTTACTTGGAAGAAACGTTTTTTCCAGTTACGCTTACATTGACGAATAAGGTTCTGAACTGTCAGAGACATCCTGCTGAACAAATGTCTGTCAGATGCATCTATTGCAATTATTACTCAGTTTATTTCCCATTCAGTTGTAGTTTAACTCAGTGGAATCAGTGGGTCATCATGCAATGACTACATTTAATAGGCAGTAAACAAGATAGTAACTCATAAAATGCACCCAATGTGGAATAACTTTTGTAGACGTTAAAACAAATAAAAAAAAAACCTCTAAAATTTATTAAGAAATCTGAATTTCTGTTTGAAACTTGGAGCTTTCGGACTCCACTTTCTAAATTCAGCATGCGAACGAGGTTAGTTCGATTTTTTTCACTGAAACAATGCACATGGGCGGGGTCTAATAGTTATACTTGGTTTTATATTTTAAAAACCTGGTTATTACCCTTTTTATGAATTTAAAGCGCAGTAAATCAAGTGACCTCGCGGTCTCCGCAGATAGGAAGATGACCAACGTCGCTGAGGGGTAGGTTTAAAATTTCGCGGCGCACCCTCTCGCCGCTCTCTGGTGACTGCTGAACGCCGCCCGCGTTTCGCCATTTTGAAAGTGCTGTAAGGAGGCAGAGGCGAGGGAACTCTCAAAGTAGAGTGCAAAGTCTACAAGCCAATAGTGGGCATTATTAATTACTTTGTGGAAAACAGTTCCGTGCTGTATAGCAGGGCCGAAGACTTTTGCTTACGTTCTTCAGAGTACCAAACAGCACTCCCGGCTTCATTCCTGCACTGCTCCTCGCTAGAACCTCCCAGCCGACCCGGGTCAGCACTGTTCCAGTCCAGGGCCCGAGCCCGCTTAGATACCCCTCTCCGAGTCGCTCACCATGGCAGGTAAAGCCACAGGGGAAAAGACTACCACAGTGCCTGGGGTTATTAATTAACAGGTGCTGACCTGTTTGACAACGATGATCTGTTTCTCTGTAATGTCATGTTTAACCAGCGCAAGCTAGCTAGCGAGCTAGGGTAATTCAAAGATGCCAGTGTAAGTCAGTGTTAGTGTTAAAGTGAGCGAGATTCTCCACAAACACACGTCAAGTAGTTATCTGTGCCTATGAGTTTATAGCAGCAGTTGCAACGCAGTTACTGTGAATTTCCTTAAGGCCTCGTTGTCATATTGATGTTTTTAGCTAAGTTAGCTGCAGGCTAACGCGTGTAAAGTTGTCTCTCTTTAATGGTGGTGTGTCCAATCTTGGGGTCATGTTGTGTGCAGGGCCCGGTGGTGGGAGCAATGATGTGCAGTGGTGCTTCTCCCAAGTCAAAGGAGCAATAGATGACGACGTCGCTGAAGGTAAGTCCATGTGATAGTCACTGAACACTTGCTAGCCTGAGCTGCCAGGATCACCATCCTGTGCACGCTTGTTTTAGGCTTTGCTTCAAAGCGCTGCTGCCACACTTTATATTTGTGGTATTTCTAAATATGCAATGAAAAGTAATGCCTTCTTCTTTTTTTTTCTTTTCTTTTTTTTTTTTTTTTACAGTAATAATGGGTATAAGGGATCAGTGGTGTGGTATTGTAGTCCATTTGGTTTCTCACAGACTGACAACAATCTTCTATTTTTGGCATAATTGCTGCAAAATGTCAGCATTCACTATTTTCTCAGTTCACCCTGGGTATTAGTGGGGCATTACACAATGTTTACATAATTGGGAGAGAACTGCATGTTAGAATTGAAAAAGATTTTACCTCTGCCAGAGAAGAATCTTTAATAGGTGTTTCATATTTGTTAAAGAAGTAGCACTTAGGTTTGACTAATTACAGAGCTGTTTGAGTGGCCAAGTTAAAAGAAAACCTTTACCAGCTAATTATTTCCGAACTAAAGGAAAACTCAAAGCACCAAAAGTGTGTTTACAGTACATGGTGGCCGTATTTATGCATTAAGGGCTACACATTTGTTTACAGTAAGCTTTGTCTGGGAACATGTATAAATGAGAGCCTCTCCTTGTGTCAATACATAGGAGTACATGGGCTCAAAACACAACACTCCAGTAACGTTTTTATTAGTTTCCTGTAAAAAAGGATTCGCCTTCAGTCTGTCTGCTATTGTTTTATGGGGTTGCATGGAGTCGGGTCGTATCAGGCGCACACTGTCGATGTTAACGACTGCACTAACTCAGAATAGTGCCAGTGTGTAAGCGGGGATTGATTGTTGTATTGTAGGACTTTGTGAGAATGGTTCTCTTTGAAAAGTGCTAAATAGCTGAAGATGGAAACTTTTTTTCTGTTCTTTTTTCCTTTGTGTCCTAAGATTGTTGAGTGTGTGTGTATAAATATGTGTGCGTCATTGCTGTGTTGTGTTTTCACCATGGTTGACATGATTTTCACCCCTCACAGGTGGGCTGCTGAGGCATTTTGTAAATCACTTCCCATTGAAAGGCAATGAATCGTTTAGACAGCAAAAGCCTCGTAAAACACTCAGTGTTATTGCAGTAAACCTGTCTCAGATTGACAATAGCGTTCATCAGAAACTCTGGCAGAAAATGTGTGGTTATTTATATTTGACGCTAGTCTCATTTTTGCAATTTTTATTATTGACAGCCGATATCATATCCACTGTTGAATTTAACCAATCTGGAGAGCTACTTGCAACTGGGGACAAGGGGGGTCGTGTTGTCATCTTTCAGCAGGAGCAAGAGGTATGTTTTAGTGACACATAGGAACAGTAATTATTTTTAACATTTGATTCATAATACTCCAAAGCAGGTAGGTCATCAAACTCAGTTTATATAACACAAAGGTGTACAGGTACAATGTTTCTAGTGATCTTGACCCGAGACATTGAATCTTGGTTTCATAACACTTGAACTTTTGTTTGATCTGTTTTGTATTTAGAGTAAGAATAAGCTTCAGTGCCGAGGAGAGTACAATGTTTACAGCACCTTCCAGAGCCACGAGCCTGAGTTTGACTACCTGAAAAGTCTTGAGATTGAGGAGAAGATCAACAAGATTCGATGGTTGCCTCAGAAGAATGCAGCACATTTTCTTTTGTCAACAAATGGTTTGTAAATTACTTTCTTTTTGAGTAAATTCTTTTGCTGTAGTAAATGTGAACTTTTGTTACGCCATCTACTGCCTTATATGGGAGTAAATATAACTCAATGACTCTCATGATCTTTGCTCTTTCTCATTGTTAGACAAAACCATAAAGCTGTGGAAAATTAGTGAGCGTGACAAAAGACCAGAGGGCTACAATTTGAAGGAAGAAGATGGGCAATACAGAGATCCCAACACTGTCACTACACTACGGGTGTGTATAACTGGCTTTATTACAGCCCAGATCTTTTCTTTTTGTTACATTGTTAGCCAAAACTGAGATCCTTTGCTTACTTTCCATTCATTTATAATAAGTAGATCAAGAAAATTAACAACAAATTAAATATGTTGAGTCTGGTTAGTAATTTACATCTGAATTAATTGGAATAAATGTTAATCATTTCTTTTCCGTGTTTCCTTCCACTCATTACAAAACTGTCCGTTCTATTTTGATTGAGACGTTGACTTATCTTATGAGCAAGTAAACAGATGGAACTAATAAAATTACCAATCTGTTCCTGCAATTACTGCAGTGCTGCAGTTGATGTAATGTCTGCTTTATTCACCTTTAATTTTCACAGACACCCCCCCCCCCTTTTTTTTTTCTCCTTGTCCTTACTGAATGGTTTCCAAATATAGACTCAGTTCAACAGGTTTGCCTTTATACTGAGGCAAGGCCTTTTATTTGTTTGTTTAAAGAGCAGGTAACTGTCCCCATCTTAAAAATGGGAAAATCTATGTACATTTTCACCTACATCTTTGTGCCTCTTTACCAGGGTAAGAAAAATAATTTGGACACTTTTTAATGTTTTTTTTTTTTCTTTTTCTTTTTCTAGTGTGAAATTTGTTTTGTAACATGCCTGTGTGGATATATTAGAGGTAAAACAGAGGTCATAAAATCTACTGCATCTCCCATTAAAGAAATATAAAAACAGCCCCACTTTTGTTTTCAGGTACCAGTATTCAGGCCCATGGACTTGATGGTGGAAGCCAGTCCTAGACGAGTGTTCGCCAACGCGCACACATACCACATCAACTCCATCTCAGTCAACAGCGATTGTGAGACCTACTTGTCTGCTGATGACCTGCGCGTTAACCTCTGGCATCTGGAGATCACTGATCGCAGCTTTAGTATCCTTTCATTCTTTAATTCCATAAAGTACTGCAATAATATAAAATTATTTTGTCAGTGTTTTGTCTTATTTATTCCCAGTTTTATCATTTTTCAAAGGAGCGTAAGCCAGGGAGAGAACTTAAAAAAAAATGTATGTGAATGGTATGTGAAATAATGAATGATATGTTGTGGTTAGTTTTAAGCCTTTGTTTGAAGAGATGCCTGATTTATTAATCCTGTTCACCTGCTCACCCCGTGTCAGTCAAATTAGACAAAGACTATGTCTTACTTAGCAACAAATAAAACATGATTCATGTATTTTTATAGGGCATATAAACAATTCTTTGCCTGATATTTAAAAATGTACATACTGTGTTTACAGGCAGACTGGACAAGAGCAAAAAATGATATTCACTGGTGTCTATTTAATCTGTAGCACAGTGTCATTATTTATACTACCACCAGATGTCCCCAAAGCGTGGGATGTTTAACTGGGTGCCTCTAACATGGTCTAAAAAATCACCTCCTACATCCTATGTTAATAATTTCACCCCATGAGTTCTTACTGCGTTGTTCTATGTAGGACAGCGGTCCCCAACCTTTTTTGCGCCACGGACCGGTTTATGCCTGACAATATTTTCATGGACCGGCCTTTAAGGTGTCGCGGATAAATACAACAAAATAAAAGTAGTACCGGTACCGAAAAAAAGATTTATTCATAACACATGTGAAAAGACCCAGGAAAACCAAGTTAACGATAAAAACGATAACAAAATAATGCTGAAAACCGATAAAAACCCTGAAAACCATACATTTTACACCTGAGCCTCTACGCTCGTGGCCCGGTACCAAACGACTCACGTACCGGTCCGAGGCCCGGGGGTTGGGGACCGCTGATGAAGGCTGTATAAACAAAGACGAACCAGAGTTAGATACAAAGTGGAATCATGTTTTTCTTGAATTGAGATTAGTTGCTCGTTTGGGCCGCTCATATCTTCTCTTCATGCTGGAAGATTGATGCAGTGCAACCCCTGCCTTTTATTAAGGATTGCGTCAACTGATGTAAAACACTTGAACCGGAGAAAGAATTAATGCAAACTAAATTATGTTAAATGGTTTTATCACTGTTGGCTCATGAGGTCAGAGGTCATCTGTAAGATTAATGTAGCTGTTAAAAGTTGAAAACACATGAGCATGAAATGGAAAGTATTCACAAGTGAATAACATCTACATGATTTGGGGCACTTTTGTGCTAGTGAGCAGATATCTGTGGCAAAACCTTTTCCATGTGCCAGTCACTGTTTAAAAAAAAAAAAAAAAAAAAAAAAATCATAGTGAATTTGATGATCTGTGATTTCAGTGTCTCATAGTGGCAATAGCAGTTTTTATTTTCCTCTGCGCACAGACTGTTTACCTGCAAGCAGTAAAGCCTGCTTAGATGGGTTCTTCAAACTGAGAACATGACTCTGTGAATAATAATAATACTACTACCAATTAATTTTATTTCTGAAAGATTTTTAAGTTGCTGAAATGTCTGTTCAGGTTTTTTTATTTGCTTGTTGGGGTTTTTGGGTTTGTTTGTTTGTTTTTACCTTAACCTCACCTCTTCAGATATTGTTGACATTAAGCCGGCCAATATGGAGGATTTAACAGAGGTGATCACAGCGGCCGAGTTCCATCCCAACCAATGCAACACTTTTGTCTACAGCAGCAGCAAGGGCACGATCCGCCTGTGTGACATGAGGGCAGCAGCGCTATGCGACAGCCACGCCAAACGTAAGGCGGTCTCTTTTTGTGTTTCTGTAGCTCTTTGACTGTGTGTCTCCTCAAAGATTGATGGGAGGCTCTTATTGAGCCTATCAGTGTAACACTCGATTAATCAGCTGCAGTTATAAAGTTACTCTTGCTATGGACGGTGGCTGACTGGACTAGTGCAGTGTGCTTGAACAAAGCTGACGGTTTGTTGAGAAGAAGACTTGACAAGTGAAAAGTTGCACTGTTGTGAGAGCCTTTTCTTAAAATGAAACAAAGCTGACGTCTTACATGTTGTTTTCTGAAAATATTTTCTTTGATTTTATAACAAAAAAGAAATTGAACAACAAATTGCTTCTCCAATTCTATACAATTCACATGGTAACATAAAATTCACAAATTCACCTAAGAAATAGAAGATCCTTAGAAGATCCTACTTAGTTTCCCATCTATCACATTATGAAGTATCCAGGCCATGTGGGTCTTAGTGCATGACGCTATAAAAGAAGATTTACACACTCTGCTTCCTGCTCACAGCATAGAAAACATAGCGCACGTACGTATAGATTGGTACCTGCTAAGCCAAATTGTTCAGAACAGTCAGAATGGTGACCCTTATTCATAACGCATATCAAAAGATAAGCGGAAAGGCTTTGTTACTTTTATGCTTTATTTCTGTGTTTATATAACCAGATTTGAAATTCAGTATCTTTTACAAAGTTGTTGTTATGTAAAGAAAGTTTCAGGGCTTACTTTAAAACAACTCGACCACTGTAAAAATTATTGTTGTTCTTCCAGTCATTGACGCTGAAATGCATGTGTTTGTTCTTCATTTTTTAAGTGTTTGAAGAGCCTGAAGATCCAAACAATCGTTCCTTCTTTTCTGAAATCATCTCATCCATCTCTGATGTAAAGTTCAGCCATAGTGGACGCTACATGATGACCCGGGACTACCTGTCTGTCAAAATTTGGGATCTCAATATGGAGTCGCGACCAGTAGAGACATATCAGGTCTGTAAATTATGCCAACACAAAAATACTGTTCCAGTTTCTGTATTACTTTTCTTCCTGTAAGGCTAGATTGATTCTAGCAGGTTCCGTCCATCCACGTGATTAAAGTGTAAATGTTGTTTTTGCTTTTGCACAGTTGTTGATGGAAACTCTGTATATTTCCTCATTGCTTTCTTTAAATAGGTGCATGAATATCTCAGGAGCAAGTTGTGTTCACTCTATGAGAATGATTGCATCTTCGATAAGTTTGAATGCTGTTGGAATGGGAACGACAGGTAAGCACTCATTCCGTGGCTTCCTTTTTTTTTTCTTTTTTTTTTCTGCAGCTGTCCTGGACAAACAAAATACATGCGTGCATGACGCACGC
Source organism: Rhamphochromis longiceps (assembly GCF_057381845.1). Lineage (NCBI taxonomy): Eukaryota > Metazoa > Chordata > Actinopteri > Cichliformes > Cichlidae > Rhamphochromis > Rhamphochromis longiceps. Next base: position 8,781,869 of record NC_140568.1, on the reverse strand, counting down.
AGAGCGTTAGGGAATACTCCTTTTCTGACGTCACTGAACCCAGAAACGCAGGCCTTATCACTTACTGCAGTTATCTGCTCGGTGCAGACCATAATGTGGCTCATAATTTGGTTTGGGTGGGTGGTGAAGTGGTATAATTGGCTCATGACAGACGACAGGATTTAATGTCCATACTTGAAAAGGATTGTGTTTGCCAGTAACGTTAAGGCTACTCGCTGACTCACACCTTGTTTACCTACAGTGTTGTGATGACGGGTTCCTACAACAACTTCTTCAGGATGTTTGATCGAGGATACCAGCAGGACATGACCCTAGAGGCGTCGCGGGAAAACAGCAAGCCGCGATCGGTCTTGAAACCTCGCAAAGTAAGCACAGGTGGGAAGCGCAAAAAGGATGAGATCAGTGTAGACAGTCTGGACTTTAACAAGAAGATCCTCCACACTGCCTGGCATCCTCTGGACAACATCATTGCTGTGGCCACAACCAACAATCTGTACATATTCCAGGACAAGCTGAACTAGCATTTGTTGAAGCACTGAGGTCCCAGTTTCTGCTTGAGCGCCGCTGCTCTGATATACAAATATGAACAATAGCTGTCTGTTTTTGGCTAAATCCCTCTTGATGAGCTGCCCTTGGCATATGCCAAGAACTGCTATGTCAACAGTGGCATGAACACAGTACACCCAAGTAGGCCATCACAAGCCCATTTTCTATTTGTATTGCAAATATGAACATGTAGGGGTTTTTTTGTTTGGTTTTTTTTGTTTGGTTTTTTAAGATCTGAGTCATACAGTGGGATTTAGTGTCATGGGTTTTCTCTGGTTGGAGCACTCCAGTCATCAAGCTACAAATTGCAACTCCACTACATCCCAAACCAAAGGGAAATCTGTTCATACACATGTTTGGTTAGTTTGTTTGATTCTTCTTTTGTGCCATGGTTCATCTGTGTCTCATAGCCACTAGTTATTAGATTATTGTAGCTATTGTGTCTCATTAGTTTTCTGTTGCTCTCATATCATTCAGTCACCACTGGCCTGAAACACTGGTAATGCAAACTGTCGACACTCCATATTTTCACAGTATTTGTCCATTTGCCAAGTTCACTCACCACTTTCTTGCCAATATACAGTATGATTATGCAGTTAAAGGACTCGTTTAGTGTTTTAACCTTTTTTTATGGTTCTATGATTATAGCGTACAGCCTGCATTACTGCAAACATCTGTCCACAGTGTGCAAGATTTAATATTGGATCAGATTTTGACCTTTTAAGACAGCCACTAGTTTACAGTCATTAATATTAACAAAGTCTGCTTCATTTATACCTTTATAGTGAACTTGTTGCTGTTGATTAAATCAGGAAAACTGTTTTCATACTGTAACATTTACCATTTAACAATGGAGACTAAATTCTGTCTCTTTTTTTTTTTTTTTTTTTTCAAGTACAAGAAATAACAAAGAACCTGGTTTTTCAAGCTGCACTGAAACCTGAATATATATCCTGTTCCAATCTCGAGCCACTCTCTAAACAACAAGCTGACTTTCATGTTGTATTGATGTGGACAATGGTTTATAGTAATAAAAAATATAATTCCAGTTAATAGCCCACGGCTTTAGAAATGCTGGCGCAGTCGTGCAAAATGCACACACACATTTTTCAGGTATTGTGGTTTTATTATGGCTAATTATGCCAAAGTAACCAGTCCTATACTCACTCTGAAGCTACACTCAATTGAAGCCGTTTTGCAGAGAGTAAGCCCCCTTGTCTGACCTCGTCACCCTTGCAAACAATAGCTCAGGACAAAAGGACATATATAACTGTAACACACACACACACACTCACACTAGGAAGGGTGTGTGTATAATGGCATTATGTGGCCTGTGGCAACAAAACTAAGTTCTGCTGCAAGCTCTCCCGCTATTTTGTTTGCAGGTTGACCCATGGCTTTACCCTCTGTATCTACTTTCTGTTTGTACACTTTTTTTTTTAATATAATGACATTTTGTACTGTACCTGTTTAAAAATAGATTAATCACTATAGTTGATTTATTTTTGTATAAATTAAGGCAATAGGATTACAGTCTGATCACTGTAGTTTCTTTAGCTGTCTGTCTCAGATTGATTGTAGATGGAAGGTTCCTTGACAGTTGGGTAGCTGTTTTTTTGTTTTTGTTTTGTTTTTTGACATACGACTTGGGGACATTTTTTCTCATCCTGGAAGTTTGAAAACTTAAAGAAGCTTTTTCAGGTCTCAGTATCTTTTGAAGTTGTAAGCATTATAATTCTAACTTTTTGGGGGGGGGGCACACTGTGCATGTAGAGCTTATTTGGATGCCTCAGAGTTGGTTTCTAAAATAATTTGGATCTTAATATTCCACTTACGTGCCATAGTTTTTGATTTATTTTATTTTATTTGGCTGTGAAAGAATAGGCCCTTCTGGGTCTCTATTTGAAAGGCATTTTAATCAATGTTTATTGCTTAAAACTGTTTAGTCAACTTCTCTAAAGTTACTGATTTAGATTTATGAAAATGTCTCCTCTCTCCTGTGAAGCATGTGTTGCTTTGCTATACAGGCTTGTTTATTTATCAAGGAGAAATTGTGAAGCACTCAGTTTGCCGATGATTGTTATATGGCAGGGTAGTTAATGAGACATCAGGTGTAAGTGTTGTTAATATTAGCTGCACTGGGAAACCTAATGAAAGCTGAGCTGTCACTAAGTTGTTTGTCCTGTTGTTTTTCTTCTATTGAAAGTCAAATGTCATATCAGGAAGAAGATTTAATCTGTTGATGTGCAAACAACTTGATTATAGCACAATTTGTCCGCTTCATGATTTAAGCCATTAAATCAGGGAATGAAGCTTCTTGGTCCACTGGATGGTATTTGTTTCAGTTCGTGTGTTACTTTTATTTTAGAGAACGGATATCCAATCGCTAGAATGACAACAAAATAACCACCCATGTCCATACGGTGGTGTTAAACTACTGTTTTGTGTGTGTGTGTGTGTGTGTGTGTGTGTGTGTGTGTGTGTGTGTGTGTGTGTGTGTCTCTCACTCAGGGCTCTGGGTAATGTCTACTAGTGCTGAGGTATTTCACTAATCTTTCTTTTTCCCCTCACACTGTGTGAGGGTCATTTGTGTCATACAGCTCCAGTCACTTGAATAAACCTTCATAATGTGCCCATTCCCAAGTCAAGGATCCCATAAATTAACACATAATTACAGTAGCTATTTTTCATAACTGTGGTTTAAATCATGATGATATTCAAAGGAACCCTATTGCCTTTCTTAGAGCATTAAGAATAAATGAGATAATCAAGTCATGTTTCTTGAAATTTATGATGTGCCAGACAGGTGACTGCTCAGGGGAATTTACCGCTGCTCTTGATCAAAACGTACCTTCAAGAAAGCAGCTTTTCAGGACTCAAGACAAAAACTGCCTTATTTAAAGGTAGCTCATAACTTTTTCTTTTTTTAAAAAATAAAATCAAACATATGTAATGGCTTTTGAACAACACCCTGGGAAACCAAACCTTCCCTACTTGTTGTCTGGAGTTGTAAGGTTTTCTCAGTTGCAGCAGTGTATTATACATGTCTGATATATTACAGGAGTTAAAACAAATTGCACTTTTACCTTTGTGAATTTCATTAATTTGTATGTTCTGTTTCTTTAAAATGGCCTCTTGAATAAAGATTGTAAGAGTTTGGTGATCTATGGGGTGGGGGGGCTACAAAGGGTTCAGTGTACAGCTATGTCCTTGTCACATGGAATAAAGTACAATTTAGATGAAAAATAATAAAGAATTTTCAACCTGAATTCTGAATGTAATGACTGTTGTTTTTTGTTGTCGTTTTTTTTTTATTTTGGATTAGACACTGAGGGCATTTCAGGATTCTGTAAGGCTTTTAAATGCTAAACTAAGCTTTGCATGTTGTCTTAAAAAAGACTACACCTTTCCTCTTATTTTAAATAAATTATCTTTTTAATAATAATTTTTTTAAAAAGCTTTTAAGAACAAAGCTGTTACTTCAAAAAACATTTTTCAATTGGAAAGATGTGAGATGAATGTCTGCATACCTGATCTAAGGATTACATACCTCTGATGAGTTGCTATCGTATTATATATTATTTTCTCTATTGGTGTGAAGTTTAATGAAAACAGCATGAAACTGCTTTCTCTACCTCAGCGATGTCAAACTCCTTTTACATCATGGGCAACGTATACTCCACTTTACACTGACACAAAGGGAAGTTTCAAAGAACTCTAGCTACACATTTAATCCCCCAAATATCTTAATATAAGAAAAAGGCAGGTAATTTCAGCACATCCCACTTTTTCTGCAAGGTAGTATATAATAGAATTACTGTCCCGTAATTATAAACCAAAGAAAAAGGACTGAAAATGCATTTTTTTTAAAAAACAAACCCAAACATCTATATTAGTAATTACCTTTGTGTGTTATGAATGGCCATGGGTCTTTACAAATAGAAAAAGCTGTAAAACTTAAATGTGAATACAGTTAATATTTGTTCTCCTTGTTCCAAGGCCGCCCAGCGGGAGAATTAGTCTTTACCGGGCCTTATGTTTGAAAAGTATATAAAAACACGCCAATCCCAATCCTCAATGTGTCCTATAGATTCATCCCTTTCTAATTAATACCAGACCTATTTTCTGCCCACGTTAATATTCCAGACATGTAACCCAGCAGTTATTTGAAGGTTTACCAGTGGTCAGGGGCAGATCTACTGTGGTGGCATGTGCCACCCTAAAATAAACTCTTGCCACCCCTACTGCCACCCTAATTTTGCATATGGCAGTGATGTTTATTAAAATAAGCTAGCATTAAGACTTTAAGCCTAGCCGCATTTAACCTTGAATATAAATTCTAAACCTAAATATACTGCATAATATTACATCAAAACATGTAATAGCATCAATAGCTTTGTTTCTTGTTTTCAGTAGGAACAGACAGTGCAGATTTCTGACATTTTGTGTAAATTTAGTCATGTAAAATGTTATTATTTCTAATGAAAAGAGTGAATCTTAAGTTAGACTTGTATTTCAAATTCATGTTGTGTAGCTTTCTGGATTTTATATTTATTGGGCTACATGCTTATTTGTCATATATGCCACACAGTGCATAAAATGTAACTGAAATGTTTAATTATTTGACCAATAAGAAAGTTAGAGACTTTAATTACTGGATTTGATGTATTTTAACAATATTTTGTACATATTATAGAGGCACCCAAACCCGCATATGCCATATGTGCATATGTGTAAAGAAATTGCTATTTCCATGCCACCCTGTAATTGGAGGCGACAGGACCAGCCTTATCAATGTTGTTAGTCTCATCTCAAACCTTCTAATGACTCAAGTGGCCAACACAGAACAAAACAAAACAAAAACGAAAAAACACCCCAAAAACCAACACAGTGCTTTATGATTTTACATCGGTTATAAATACACCGGATGCTATCAGAGAACTGATTTCTGTGTATACAGTGGGACTTCATTTTAGTAGAAATATTTTTTTACTTTCCCTCACGCCCAAAAAAGGAAAAAAGAAACATCTCTATTTTCTTAAATCTTGCAATTGTGTACATTATTCAAATCAGCTTTTAAATAACGTAACCAAAAGGTGGGGGGAAAAGTAAAACGCCATCTCTGATCTAGAGCCAGCCTTTGTTGTCTGTTTGGACTCTGGACAGATCTAGCGCCTGCGCACTTGGAAGTTTGTCTGCGTGTCATGTTGAATGCTAAAACAGGATAGTCAACATGTCCACCGCGACGGCTCAACAAAACAATAACGAAGAGCCCGGGCTTCAGGGTACGTACCGTCCTCGGGTTTTCCCGGCTCCACGTCGTAGTCGTTACTTTACATGTTCGTAATGGACGCTTGTGTGTGTGAAAAATACCGCTACTGCGAAGGTTTTATTGTAAAAGTTATATCGAGGGTGGAATTTCCTCGTCGACTGGGAGGGGCGGGGGTATGTTGTTTGACGTCACCTCAAATGAGCCAATAGCGTCTTAGAAAAGCTTTGATGGACGCGTTACTGGCCAATCATGTACAAAGATTGAAGCTAGGTGGGCTTCAATAGCAACGAAAACAACTTTGAGGCAAAACACTGAATATTTTGGGGGATTTTTGTGACTTCCTTTTTGTTAAATTATTATTTTCCTATAATGGGCCGTATATTTTTGTGTGGGCAAGCTACTTCTTTACTCAAAAGCCCTTTGCACTTTTGATTATACATCAAATCTAACCGAAGGCAGTGGTCGCAATTTTTACCCAACTGCATGCAGGCAAACAGCTAAAAACATTTAAAACAACACTTAAGGTGTGCTCGCACTTCAAGCGACTAAAGCGCCATCATATTAGCTCTCGGGATGTTCTTCGTCATGCGTGGCAGCACCACAGCTGGAACAGCGACATGTCTGGGCAAACTGTCTCACCGTGCGCTCTGTAGTTATGCAAGACCTCGCATGGGAGCAACACTGATGGCAAATGCTTCTGTAAATGTGCAATCTATTATTTTTATGTCCATCCGCGAACCAAACAAATACACCATGCTTTGTTTTCGGGAAAGGGCGTCTCACGCTGTCACGTTGTGCGCTCACACAAACCCGCAGGCTCCGAGAGATTACGCAACACCCTTCCGTCTGCTGATTAAAAAAAAGAGTGCAGGCTGTTTATGGGGCAGTGGTACAAAGAAATGCGTGCCATCATGGATGCGGTGCACAGGCGGTTCATTTGAATTCGCAGAATCAGCGGTGCAGAAAATGTAGGTCAGCTGTTTCCATTTGAGGGTGTGTCTCTATGTGCTGTGTAATCAGCTGCGAGGTTTGTGCCTTATCACAGCAAGCTTACCTTCCTTGTGTCCTCTTGATCTTTATTTTACAAAGGGTCCTGGGTGGAGCTGGAGCTAAATGGGAATACAGGGGCCCAGGGGAGGCAGACCAACCTGCTAACACCACCTGCTGCAGACCAAATAAACGCAAATACTGGTATGAGTCAAACTCTGCAGACCTTGGAAGTGGTGCCTGAAAGTGATGAGACCCTAATTGGAGGACTAGAGCATGTGCCATCGTCCTCCTCTATCCACAACGGGGACATGGAAAAGATCCTCCTGGATGCACAACACGAATCCAGCCCAAGTAACTCCTCCTGCGATAGGTAGGAAGAAAAGTCATTTTTTGGTCTTCAAGGCCTTATATGTGTGTTTGTTATTGAGAAGTTTTTTTTCTTACTCCAAACATGTTGATTAAGCCCTCACAGGCCACCAAGTCCAGAGCAGGATGAGGGTCAGATTACATTTGATGTGGAAATGTCCAGCCCAAGAGGTAGTCAGGTAAAGCTATGTATTCAGCTCTAAAGTTTAAGACCCTTTAAAGTCTTTTTCATTGATCTAATCGCTTCATCTTTTATATTTGCAGTCAGAGGAAGATTGTGCAGAGAAGGACAGAGAGGAAGACATTTTGATGAACAAAGAAGTAGACTGGGTTGCTGACTGGTCGAGCAGACCTGAAAACATTCCACCAAAGTAACCAGGCTTTCAGAGCTACTTACTGATATGTCAGGAGACTGTCTTTAGCTGTGTTTTTCTTCTTTTCTTTTTTTTAATAACCTGTCATTTAATTTTTCCTATCAGAGAGTTCCACTTTAGGCACCCCCGACGTTCCGTTTCTCTAAGTATGAGAAAGAGTGGAGTCATGAAGAAAGGCGGCATCTTCTCTGCCGAGTTTCTCAAAGTCTTTATCCCTTCCTTACTCATCTCACACATCCTGGCTCTTGGGCTTGGGTAAGTCAAAAGTCACGCATCTCTACCATTGCTGAGCTTTTTGTTACACCAGCTGGAGTTTTCTCAAGTTGCCCTAATTATATGTTTGTCTGCAACAATCATATCTAGAAGTTATAGCCGTTCAAAGAGACAGCTTCCATGTTATGTTTATAAAGTGTATACCTTAATTTTAATCTATCACTTGTTATAAATGAGCATCATCATTTATCTAGTACTGTTGCAAAATATTATTGTTCTTTTCCTTTTTTCCAAACTGACTCAGTTTTGTTCCTTTTTTTTCCTTTTTCCTCTTTCCCAGAGTGTACATTGGGAAGAGAATTGCAACAGCCGCCACCAGCTCCTACTGAGTAGAAAATGAAGCAGTGCCTAGATGTTCTCCCTTCTCCAAGTCACTCAGCCATCCTCGTGTGGTCAAGCTCTCTCTCTGCATCTGTTGTACACCCGCACTTCCCTTCCGATCACCATTAAAAATTATATTGCATCGTAGATGTAGTCGTACACATGATGTAACCGTGGTTGCGCTCCATCAGATTTTGACCGAGGACAACACTGTACACACAGTTGTCACAAATTTGCATATATGCAGTAGGTAACAAAGTCTGTTCCACCTGAAAAGTATTCGTCGTCTGTTCGACTAAAAAATACGAGACAAGAGGATTTCAGATGAAGTTGCTTCAGGGTTTTAGTTTCTTTACTTGCCTTGTTGTTAAGTTACAAGAAATTGGACTGCGTCTGTCCTCTGTTGCCTTCGTAATTAATATCTGCAAGAAACGAATTAATCGGCTCTGGGAACAAAAGGGACTTGAATCGCCTTAACTTATTGAGCTTAACATTAGAGGTGCAGTGAAAGCGTGGTGGTAGTAGGGGGACGGGGTACTGCACTGTGGGATCAGTTTTTAAATTCCACACATTTTTAATAATAGAAGTTATATCTTTTTGACCGCAGAGGGTTTAAAAGCTTTTTTGTTCTGAAGGTTGGAAAGCGTAAACATTTATCTTGTATGTAGCTCCAGAATTTTACAGAAATAGTTGGAATATGCTATAATAGTGGCAACCTAAAGGCTGGAACGCAGTATACCAGGCCATATGCTATTTTTATTTGTTTTGTTGCCTACATATCTTCTTCTTTAACACATAATATAGCATCAGTGGCAAAGTGCCAAATTTGTATGCTTCACCACTGCACATCGGTGATTTATCTTGAGACTTTTTTTTTTTTTTTTTACATTTTCTTATATGTTTAGGTATTTAAAGATGTAGATGTGAAAAATTAATTTAAGCTGTGATCTGCCCCTTGTAATAGATACTTTCCGACATTGTATAATCTGTTTATACAGTGATACTAATGCGTATTATATCTCATGCATCGTGGCAGTGTAAGTAATGTGTTTTTGCTGTCGTTTAATTGAAGCTTCAGTGGCAGAAAGGATCGCCACGGAGGAGGAAGAAGGGGTTTCTAGGGGTTCTCGTTTAAAAGTGTTATCAGATTTTAATCTGGATTTCACTGTACAGTAATTTCATCTAGCGTACAGTGTCTGTGTACCTTTTAAAGAAATTATTTTCTGGAGAAAATGCATGCATTTCTGTATATTGATGCTGATATGCTGACTGGATTATTCTGTCAGTGTCTGTAAATGGATCAGACCATAACAATATGGAAAAATTGGCTATAACTTACAGTATTGGCTGTTGGCTGTGTTGGTTTGGAAGCACTCGTACTAATTCCTAAACTGTGCATGTGAAAACAGATTTATGTACAGTTGATAAGTGTGCAATACTTGGAATTTTTGGAATATAAAGTTTGTACTGTATACAGTGGCTGATGTGAAAAAAAAATACAAAGGACGTAAATAGAGATCCATAGAATTGAATTCATTTTTCAAGTATAAAAGGCACATATCATCATAATGGGCTTTCTGCACAGCTGAATAGTGAGCAGTGTGTTAAAACTTGAATGGACTTTGTACTGAATACAGAGGCTGAAACAAATGCAGCTGCTGTCTTTGGAAGTCATTTACATTTCATCACCATTAAACAAAGCACTCAGCGTAATAAGGATGAAAGTGAATGTGTGTGAATCCAAAATAAAATGTCTGTTGCTTCCTCATTTGTTGTTAGTAGTTCATTTAAAGAGGTTTCAGATGATCTTCATGAATGTGGACGTTTTAATTTTTATAAAAGATAGGGTTATAGTTGTGCTTTTTATTAGCATTTCTACTCTTTAGTGCACTGTTAATAACAGCGGTGAAGAAACACACTGTCAGATAGTTTGGAAGATGTCATACAGTATAAGGTCTGTAGATTTACTGTAAAGATGATAATTATTTTAATCCTTCCTGAATTTGTAAGTTTGCTCACTTACATAGAAATGGAAGGAACAAGGTAGTCGTCCAAGACGGTATGGTACATGGCCCCAGTGGCCCGTCAATGAGATGAAGTAATCCTGTACTGTCAGCAGAAACACAGCCCCAAACCATAATGTTCCCACCCCTGTACTTGACTGTGGGGTTGGTGTTCATTGGATCATACTCTGCTTCCTCAACCATGCCAAAATGCTGAATTTTGGTTTCATCTGACCACAGCGCTTTCTCCCAAATTTTCGCTGACAAACTGGAGAACTTCAGACGAGTCTGTACATGAGCCATGGGACATAAGGAGGGGGACATAAAAATGAGATACTCTTCATATTTGTTGCAAGTAAACAAACTTACAAACATAGCAAGGGATCAAATAATTATTTCCCCCACTGTAGCTCTACTGGTTATAGTTATCAAAAGTTTATCCATACAACAATCAATGCATGGTATGTCACAAACTGTAAATCCAGTGCCAAAATGCTGTTGTGAGAAGAGTAGCCTTTCATATGAGCAGTTGTATAAACTGTTCAACTTCTAGATCAGGAGATTAATCTTTTTGTTAAAGTACTCCTTTTATCCCCTGACGTGTCCGTCTGATCTAACAGGTTGTGCAAAACATATTTCGCCTCCAAACTGCATGTATCACATCAGGACAGAAACATGGAGCTAAAGCAGAGCAGGGCGGGGCAGTGCGCATGCGCCGTTCCTCATTGTGGCCCTCCTCTCCTTCGAGCTCGTCTGGGTTTCAGGGACCCGTTATAGGAGTGAATCAAGGTCTACGAGTGCGAGACAGAGGTACAACTTGTCGTTTTAGGCTGCTGTTTTTAGGCCGCACGCTGCGAACTTGACTTCATATATAGAGACATTTTCAGACAGAGGCATTGTTCTCTCAGGGCGTCGACTGGCCAACAAGCGGAGCATCCATTCATCCTTTCATTGGCAGCTGAGGTTTTCCAGTCTCGCTAGCTAGCGTTAGCCAAGAGGCAGGGGGCACCCGTGTCGGAGAGAGCTTCAAAATGTCGGGGTACCAAGGAAAGAAGAACATCCCACGAATTACAGTGAGTTTTGTTTTATTTTATCATATCTGTCCTGCAGTGGAGGTGTATAAAGGGTGTATAAAGGGTACGGTGAGCTTCACAGTTTAGACCAAAAGCTAGCCAGCGCTTATCCAACCACTGACGCTGTCAACAGCAGCAGCAGCCCAGCTCCACATACCGACAGCCTGGGATGGTAACCAGCTAGTGTGCAAGCCTTTTAACAATTCCTCATTTGAAATCTGGGTCTTACAATTTTTTCTCTGTAATGAATACTCAGATCAGGTCATTTAGCTGCCATTATTAGCCCTTATTCTCTCAGAGCATCCTCAGCCTGAAGGGTGTAGTTAACAGGTTTAGACACAGATTCCCTCACTGTGTCGTTTTTCATCTTCCACCTTCTATCCTCCAGCATCCACCATGCCTGCCCTCTTCAGTGGACTATGTGTTTTTTTGTTGTCTTTCTTTCTTGTTTATGGATTAAAAAAAATCCTGATTCATATTCAGTCAAATATTGCTACAGATCCTGATTTGCTAATATACATTAATTTTGCTTTGATTTATGGTGCAGCTCTTCACCCAGACCACACATAATCATTAGGGGGAATGCAGCAGGCTTGCTGTGATAGTTAAAAGAAGTAAAACCTCACTCGCAAAGTAGGTCATTGCACAGCTCCCATCCAAACCCTATGCTTTCATCATGCAGCAAGAGGGCTGATTCTGCAGCATATAGACTCAGCAGCTTTATGTTTGATCACTTAATCACATCAAAATCTTTTATGTACTGGCTGTGTTTCATACAGATGGTTGTCAGGTCCTTCGCAGGTCGATCCAGGGTCATAAACACACGAGTCTGACATCCCAGACACGCCATGCAGACAGCAGCAACTCTACAGCCAGCCTTTCCCAGGCTTTCACACTCAGTACAACACCACCTATTAGTCTGGAGTGAATGAACTAGATAGTTTCACTCTGCAAAGCTTTAAACAAAATGCCAAGGTTAGTCTGAAAAGCACTAGCTGAATTTGTTCAAAGCACACTAAAGCAGGAATAATAGCAGTCCTTTGAAGAATGTGCCTTAAGAGTTTCACAGCAACTTAACCTCTGCTAGCACCATATTGAGGTGCAGTTGTTTGTCGCACAGCTTGATTTTGATTGAGGCTGTGTGTTCTTTTATAGAGTTTGGCTCTTGTATAGGTCTTTTTTAATTTTTCTTTGTAATCTCTAACTGTGTCATATCCATCAATATCCAGAATTTGTCTGTTAATAGTTGATTCATGGTTATTACACAGTAATATTAAAAGAGACATGCCAACGGCTTTTGTCTTTAATTAAAAAACAAAACACAAAACTAAGATTAGGGTCAAACAAATGCTTTTTATTTAAAACAATGACTTAAAGTTATGGTATATCCTCTGATATAGTTTTCCTTTCAGACACACCAAGGTGAAACAGAGTACCCTTTTTGTGCATTTTAAGGATGCGTTGCCAGGAGGGAAGTTCCTTAGCGCCATCTGTTGGACAAACTATGCAAACAAATAATTGAAGGGTGTTTCTTTCATCTTCTCTTTGCTTTTTAACTTTAACATATCCGTGATTCTAAATGCTGAAACGATGGATCAGCAAATAGCTAATATTTCCGATAGTTTCGATTCTGGCTACCCAATATATTTGTGTGGTAATTGTCTGATAATTGATGCATAAAAGATGAAGATGTTGCTTTTTCTTATTTTGGAGTTTATGGTAATGATCAGCATCTGATATATGATTTAGATGTTGGCACATTCATTTTGGAAGTTGAGGACTACATTTGATATTGTATGTGTATACCGCAAGCTCAGTACACTAGCTGCTGACCACTCGGGCACAGAAAGGACACAGGTTAAATGACCCACTTATGTCAGCGCAGTGGTTTGTGAGATCATGTCAGCCATGCCCTGTACACTTAATGCTTCCTGCAGTCTGTAAAGCTGGACACACTGAGTGTTTCCTGCTGTGAGTTTTGCTGCAAAACGTTTTTTTATATCTTCGGAGACCCCAGAAAGCCTTTAGGAGAAGTAGGCCAGCCTGTTATGCTTTCCTTTTATCTCATTCAGGTGGAGGTAATTGTGTCACTCAAGAGCCTGCGCTAAGAATCTTTCCCTCTCTTCAAATGATGTGTCTGTTATGCATGAATAAGTCTACTAAATTAATCCTAGTCATCATGTAGACAGGTTGAGGATTGGTATGGATCAAGCCATGTTTTGCATGAGACTTTGAGCAATCTGGGAAATATTCACAGCTTTAGCTTCGGTCACTCTTCTTTTCTAAAACTGTGTTTGTGGGTAAAAGATTTTCTGTTGAGTCATGGATCAAACTGCTGGCTGCTGGAAGTTAAAATAAAATATTTATTGCTTGGTTTAGCTAATGCTGAGAAAATGCTGTCTCATCCTTTCAGAGTGACCGCCTTCTGATCAAAGGGGCGAAGATAGTGAACGATGATCAGTCGTTTTTGGCTGATATCTACATGGAAGATGGAGTCATCAAGTAAGTCCTTCTTTTTCTGCTTTTGCTTTTTGTAACTTCATTCACTTCTTTATGCCTGATTTTTTTCTTTTTGTTTGTCTCATTGAGGCAAATTGGAGACAACCTTATTGTTCCTGGTGGAGTTAAAATCATTGAGGCTCATGGAAGAATGGTGATGCCCGGGGGTATTGACGTGCACACCCGATTCCAGATGCCTGACCGAGGCATGGTGGCTGCGGATGATTTCTACCAGGGTACCAGGGCGGCCCTGGCTGGGGGGACAACCATGATCAGTATGTGACACATCAGACAGACTTGCTCGTGTATTTTCAGCCAGTTTACACATACAGCGATGTTGTTTTGGGGATTATGACATTGCAGATGTGAATGCCATCAAGCGTATGATTTAATTTAACAGTTTGCTTGTGCACATGAAATCAGACCTGCTTGTTTGTATTCTATAGTTGACCATGTGGTGCCGGAGCCTGGCGTCAGCCTGGTTGCTGCCTTCACACAGTGGAGAGAGTGGGCTGACAGCAAGTCTTGCTGTGACTATTCTCTGCATGTGGACATCACAGAGTGGAACAAAGGCAACCAGGAAGAGATGGAGACTTTAGTGAAGGACCATGGTATGTAGTCGGAGTTGTACTCAGCTCATGTCTCCCACGTACGGCTCAAAATCTTAGACTTATCTGACTTTTTACTGGGGTGGTGAAATGTTGCCATTTCCCTGTTGTAAAAAGTGGTTCTCTGACTGCGTAGGAAAGAAAATCAACCTGCAATAACCTAAAATTTTTGCTGTGCAATTTTTTTTTTATCCTTTTGGTTTTTTTACTTCCTCCCTTCGCTTTGGGTTTTTCCCTCTTTTGCTCTCTTTATTCCACCTTTTGGCTGTTTTCTCTCATAAGTTTTCTTCCTTCAGGTGTCAACTCTTTCCTGGTCTATTTGGCTTATAAGGATGTTTTCCAACTTTCTGACTCTCAGGTATGCTTGGCTGCTGGGATCTCTGCTGAGTCGTCTGTCACAGCACATGTTTTGTAGGCTTTTAGATGTCTTTGGTATAAATGACCCCCACCCCCCCCAATGAGCTCGACCACTTTTCTCCATGTTCTTGTAGATCTACGAGGTGTTCAGTGTCATCAGAGATCTCGGAGCCATCGCCCAGGTTCATGCTGAGAATGGAGACATCATTGCAGAGGTAACGTAGCCCCTTATAAAGTCAGTGATGTCAAACCAGATACTTCAGTATTTGATAATAATGTTTTTGTGGATGTTTTAGGAGCAGAGACGTATTCTAGAGCTGGGGATCACAGGACCTGAAGGTCACGTGCTCAGCCGCCCCGAGGAGGTAAGACTGATGATGTCTAAGAGTGACAAGCGACAGCCTGGATATAGTGTGGAACAGAAGAATCACCTGTGTCTCACCTCATTATCCGCAGGTAGAGGCCGAGGCGGTCAATCGTGCTGTCACCATCGCCAATCAGACCAACTGTCCCCTCTACATCACCAAGGTGATGAGCAAGAGTGCTGCTGATGTCATTGCTCTGGCTAGAAAAAGGGGTAAGAAGAGAAACTTATAAAAATACTTTCTCTTTTTTTACTCTGCTTGTATTCCTGACACGTAGCATTGACATCATCCTGTCTGCTCCTGCAGGTGCTGTGGTTTACGGAGAGCCCATCTCTGCCAGCTTGGGCACAGATGGTACTCATTACTGGAGTAAGAACTGGGCCAAGGCAGCAGCCTTTGTCACTTCTCCACCACTTAGTCCTGATCCAACCACCCCCGACTACCTCAACTCCCTGCTGTCATGGTAGGTGCTTTAAGCTAGGACATAAACAGCTGTAACGCAGTGATTTGACAGATGTTACAGCTGTGTGCTGCATTTGAATTTTCAGCTGTATCTGTAATCACATTTATTATCGAACACCTGATGACAGCAGATAATCATAACATTTCCATGAGCAGCCTTAATAAAAATGTTACATTTCAAACATTTTCGGATGAATTAATCTAAAATGGCACATTACACATCACACACATGAAGGATATCTCGCTTTGTTTCTTATGTAGCGGGGACTTGCAGGTGACCGGAAGTGCTCACTGTACTTTCCAAACTTCTCAGCGTGCGGTAGGCAAAGATAACTTCTCCCTCATCCCAGAGGGAACCAACGGCACCGAGGAGAGGATGTCCCTAATCTGGGACAAATGTGTGGTGAGCTTAATGTGACCCACTTTTCACGCATTCCAGAAAATTTGGAACATAAAGCAAAATCCCCGGCAAACCTCGCCGCATGTTTACACTCACTGAAATTAAGCGATCTGTTGTCGTGTCACTAAAGGTGACCGGAAAGATGGATGAAAACCAGTTTGTGGCAGTGACCAGCACTAACGCGGCCAAGATCTTCAACCTGTACCCCCGCAAAGGCCGCATCGCCGTGGGGTCCGATGCCGACCTTGTGTTGTGGGACCCAGACGTCACTAAGATCATCTCAGCTAAGAGCCACAACCTGGTCAGATATTTACATAGCTTGTTACGACTCTTGATTCCCAATATATTTAGTCATTTGTGTGTCTTATACATAATGTGACCTAATTCTTAAGCTCAAATGCTCTTTGCATGCTGAGCCTGGTCTGCGTTAGCAAGTGAGGTACTAATATGGTATTAACAGGCAGGAGTGACAAAAGATAGAGAATAACAAGGAATCTGAGTGAAAAATAAGCTTCAAATATATCCTCTGTTTTATTATGCAAATTTTAAATTTAAAAAATGACTTGTTGCACTGTTCACTATACTAAATGGCATCTTGTTAACTGTTTACCCCTTGAAGCCAACTTGACTTAAAGCTCTCAGCTGAGGGGTTTCTGTCATATTTCAGTTGTGCTTATAGACTGGGTGTACATCAGAAGTAACTCTTGGAAAAACCCGGAAACCACATTTTTATTGATATATACTAAAACTGTGGCAAGGACTCCAGACCATTACAGACTACAGGACCACCAAACCCTCCCCCGCATCCTCTGATGTCTCCTTCCTCAACGAGCTCAACAACTTTTATGCTCGTTTTGAGCAAGGGAACCCCACAACCACAACCAAAGCAGACGTGACGCCAGACCACCAACCTCTGACTCTCTCCCCCACCGATGTAGGAGCGGTGCTGAGCAGGATCAATGTCCACAAGGCTGCAGGTCCCGATGGCATCCCCGGGCGTGTTCTCAGAGCGTGTTCTGAGGAGCTTGCAGGAGTGCTGACAGACATATTCAACCTGTCCTTGGCCCACGCTGTGGTACCGGCCTGCTTCAAATCCACCTCCATCGTCCCGATACCCAAAAACTCCAACCCATCTTGCCTCAATGACTACCGCCCAGTAGCACTCACCCCCATCATCACTAAGTGCTTAGAGCAGCTGGTCCTAGCACACTTCAAATCCTGTCTCCCCCCCACCCTGGACCCCCACCAATTCGCATACCGCCAGAACAGGAGCACAGAGGATGCAGTCTCCATCGCACTGCACTCTGTCCTCTCACACCTGGACAACAACAACACCTACGCCAGAATGCTGTTTATAGACTTCAGTTCAGCATTCAATACAATCCACCCCTCACAACTCATCAGGAAACTGACAGACCTGGGTATCAGTTCTCTCATCTGCAAATGGTTACTGGACTTCCTGACCAACCACCCCCAACATGTCCGGCTGGATAACAGCTGCTCATCTACAATCACAATGAACACGGGTGTACCACAAGGCTGTGTGATGAGCCCTTTCCTCTACTCCCTCTTCACCCACGACTGCAGACCTGCTGATGGTTCCAACACCATCATTAAGTTTGCAGATGACACCACGGTGATTGGCCTCATCAGTGACAACGAGGAGGCCGCCTACAGGGAGGAGGTGGATCGTCTGGCTGAGTGGTGCGACACAAACAACCTGCTGCTTAACACCGAGAAGACCAAGGAGCTCATCGTGGACTACAGGAGGAATGCTGACCCACATCCACCCATCCACATTAAGGGGACGGCTGTGGAGCGTGTGAGCAGCTTCAAGTTCCTGGGAGTCCACATCTCCGAGGATCTCACCTGGACGACCAACTGCTCCAAGCTGGTCAAGAAGGCTCACCAGCGCCTCTTCTTCTTGAGGACTCTGAGGAAGAACCACCTGTCCTCAGACATCCTGGTGAACTTCTATCGCTGCACCATCGAGAGCATCCTGACCAACTGTATAACAGTCTGGTACGGGAACTGCTCTGCCTCGGACCGGAAGGCGTTGCAGAGGATCGTGAAAACTGCCCAGCGCATCGCCGGAGCACCACTTCCTGCCATAAAAGACATCTACAGGAAGCGGTGTCTGAAAAGGGCTGGGAAAATCATCAGAGACCCCAGTCACCCATCACATGGACTCTTCACCCTCCTGCCCTCTGGGAGGCGCTACAGGAGCCTCCGGACTAAGACCACCAGGTACCGGAACAGCTTCTTCCCCACAGCTGTCAGACTCCTGAACTCTGCCTCCTGACATCTGACCCACGTTAACTCATGGACTGAACATACACACACACACACAATGGACAACTGTACCCTCAAACACACAATAATAACATGGAGTGAACCACCACTCACAACCACTAGCACTTTATATAGCCTCTGTAGAAATTATCCACACCCTCACTTACCTTAACTGCACTACTGTATAGCTCTGTGTAAACAATCATTCTGTACATAGATAATTTTTAACCCTACAACTGTTTACAACTTGCATAGTTCCCATTTCTGTATAGCTGTATATCTCAGATTCCTGTAAAGTTATTTATTTCATATTCTGTATAGTTTTTCATATTTATATCCTGTCCATATCCTGTACATAGCTTGTACTCACTACAGCCTGTACATACTTATAGTTATAGAATATTCACAACATACTTCATACCGTGTACATTATAACATAATAGACCCATTTCTGTAATATACTTACATATCTATATTATTGCTAATATATATTGTAATATATCTATATCACTAAGCACTTCTGGATGGATGCAAACTGCATTTCGTTGCCCTGTACCTGTGCATGTGCAATGACAATAAAGTTGAATTCTATTCTATTCTATTCTATTCTAACTCATCATTAAGGTACAGAGGAGGTCGTCAAATGGTCGCCTTTTTGAGGGAAAGGATTAAAGCAGGCAAAAAAAAAAAAATCGATATGATGCAATATAAGATATCAGGGAAATTTACTTTTGCTTCTGTACCTCAGATATTTATTTAGGACTTTTAAGAGATTTCTGCTAATCTTGTAAAACCATAAAACTTCTTCGTGTTCCAGGCTGTGGAGTACAACATCTTCGAGGGGACAGAAGTGCGTGGAGGTCCTCTGGTGGTGATCAGCCAGGGCAAGATTGTGTTGGAGGAGGGCAGCCTTCACACCACGGAAGGCTGTGGGCGCTACATCAGCCGTAAACCCTTCCCGGACCACGTTTACAAGAGGATAAAAGCTCGCAGCAGGGTGAGTCCTGTGCGTGTATCTAAGGAGCAGCCACAGCTGCGGAGACCTCATTCTTATAATACGAATGACCGTGTTATTATGTTTAGCTCACAGAGCTGCGAGGAGTCCCGAGGGGTCTGTACGACGGGCCAGTTTGTGAGGTGACTGTGACTCCCAAGGTGATGTCCACAGTTTCCTCGGTGAAGACTTCCCCTGCCAAGCAGCAGCAGCAACAACAGCAGTTTACTCACCAGCCTGTGCGCAACCTTCACCAGTCTGGCTTCAGTCTGTCTGGTGAGTCAGAACACCTGCCAGTTTGCCTTTTTTCACAGCTGGCCATTTAGATTGTCTAATATTTTATTCGAAAATATTTTTAGGCGCCCAAATTGATGACAACGTTCCTCGTCGCACCACTCAACGCATCGTGGCTCCTCCCGGTGGAAAAGCTAACATCACCAGCCTCGGCTAAGCACTTTTTCTCCACATAGCCAGGGAGGGGGGTCGCAGGGCCACACGGGACCAGAGGCTGCTCTTACAAATGTCACATCACGTCCCTTTGCTGATCACCTCCGACTCCCCTATGCAGCCCACACCATTTATTAATATTCACACATACCACCACGTCACCTCATGCAAAGAAAAAAGAAAGCACTATTCCATTTCGCTTCACCGTCTCGAGATAGTTAAATACCGAGGAAGGATCAAGTGAATTGAAGCAGCTCTTTTTTTAATGCTGTTTTCACGGCCAGTTTGATTATTGATGAAATTAATTTGTTTACATTTTTTTGTTATTTTCAGCTGCATGTGATTGTTTATTTGCCCTCTTGGCTCAATAAGCTGACCCAAAAGTCACCCCAAGGAATATTTTAGCAACAGGAACCTTTGGCGGTTGTTCTTCTTGCGCTGTTCGTTTTCCACGTATTAGAATGTTTTGGTGGTTCTCAGACATCAGCCATCTTTAGCTGAAAGCAGAGCCTCTGTTGCCACCGTTAACAATGCTGTTTCTACTGTTATGAGACTGTTTGTTCAGAAATGAGAAATTAGATAGTAGAATATTGTTTTTCAATAACACCTCAAGTCTGCAGTATTTGAATTTATGCTTGGTTTTAAGTTTAAGCCATGTATTGAGCTGAGCAATTCACCTATGTCTTCCTTTAGTGATATAGTTGCACTCTGTTTCCATTTTTTTTTAAAATATTGTCTTTTTGATGTTTTATGTTTTAACATTTTTAAGTCATTTTGGAAAACGCTGACTGCACTGAAAGGAAAAGAAAAGGGTATTTTTAGGGTTAAACCACTCATTTAGCTTCACCCCGGGGGAGAAATTGCTAGTGTTCTGCCTGAGAAACACACTCTTCCCTCATTTCTTCCTCGCGTTTTTTCCCCTCATGTTGGTTGATAGGTTGTCTGGGCGAAAAGCTTCCAATAATAGCAACACTGGATGTGGTTAAGGATATAGTCAGTCGAAGAAGCTCGATTGGAAGGTTTGCCCACAACCTCTCTGCACCTGGTGCTATAAATATATATATAAAAATATATATGACCATTGCTGTATATGTGCAGACGATGTCACAGCAGTCGTGTAAGCTTTGTAATAACAGCAGCCGGGGTCGAGTCACCAGTTACCCAGTTTTAACAGAACACGTTTTGCACCTGTAACAATCCAAATGGTTGAAACTGTATGTGAGCTTGCAACTTTTTATTTGTAACAGATTTGTCTGTATGTTTTAGGATATGTGTTGAAATACTTGCCTGCCTGTTCTGTAAAGATATTGATAGCACACTGTATCTATGAAGGCTCTTTAAAGATGTGAAACGATGAGTTGTTTTTTGAGACCTGATGAAAAAAAGAAATGCTTCTGTATGTACATGAAACCCCCCACACAGTGTGCTGATGATGTGTCCACTGTTCTCGGTGTTAGTGTTGTGAATGAATTACCGGGTATATCGTTTTCCTTCCTCTCTATCTATCTGCCTGACGTCAACACCAGATTCACTCAAGCTAGTAACCGTATCGGTCACACAGCGTTGTGCAGCCATACTGTAAACACTGGATTTTTCCCCCCTCCTCATTGCCTTGTCAAAGTGTAGGTTTTGTATGCCAAGCTATAATGTGAAGTGATTTACATTTGGGAAACTTTCTTGATAATGGTCATTGGGTTGTAATGTTGAGCACTGTTGTTTGCCCTTCTCCACCTAGTGTGATACTACTGCTCATGTATGTTTTGTAGGATACCAGAGTTTGGGAGGAAATCATCGATCCTGTCAGCATTTGGTTGTGTTGACTTCAGTGGATTAAAATAATAAAAATAAAACCTGTGGTACTGACTTCTTTCTTTTTTCTAATAAATAAAAGATGTTTTGACACCAGGAAAATACAAAACACACTGTTGTGTAGACCAAATCCTTGGGACCCTCATGGTTCAAAAAGTGTTTTGATCATAGTTACAGTCTTGGATAATTATCCAAGAATTATTTGAGATTCTTGAGTTCAGACATTTAATTCCACTCTCCCAGTGATTTAAAGAATATGAGCTTTCAATATTCATTCAGATGTTTTCTAGAATGGGGTTAATTTTCTTCTGTCATTAGACAGTTTTTCTTATGTACATTTTCAACATGTTCAGCTAGTTTGTTCTTCTGTGTGAATTTCAGTTCTGCACTTTGGCTGTCAGGTGAATGACTCGGTGTATTTCACATCATTAAACATTGTTTTCCAAAGATTCAGTAATTATAAAAATTCAGCTCAAACCATTCAGCTATTAGCATTTACACTGCATTTTCTACAGGAAATGCATTCTCTAGTGTTATTTACCAGTTTCACTTACTGTTGTTGACATGTTAAGAGTTAAGTTGAAATTCTATTATAAATATTAACATCAGTATGTTATGTTAACAACACTTGTGAAGGTATTTAGAGAACCGTAAGAGACTCTTATAAACATCTGAAAGAAAATCATCTTTAATCATAGATGGAGACTTGTGCAAAAAATATTATTTTTAATTAATTATATTTTTTAATTTGATTTCAGTTTCTCTGTCAGTCAGTTTCTTTCGGTCTGACACAGCAACTGCACAGAATTTTTAATTTTTGGAAGAAGCCTTTTTTTGTCTTCTGTTTGATTTTAAGGTCTTCAGACTCCTCTGTCTCAGCTGTCTCAGACATGGATGCAGTTTCAGCAGAAAGTTCCTCACAGGGAACATTAGGCACTGGCAAACTTTCAGAAAGGAGTTCCTCACTGGGAAGAACATTCAACACTGGCACATTTTCAGAGGGAAGTTCATCAACTGGTGGAACATCGGGCGTTGAAGGACTGTCTGAAGGAGGTTCTTCATTTGGAAGAACATCAAACATTGGAAGACTTGAAGGGGGCTTAAAGATATTGGATACGTGATTCTTTGCTACACCAGCAATCGTCTTGAGCAGCACTGGTGCAAAGTTTGCAATGTTGTTAAGTAGAACTTCCTGGTTCTTGTCTTTAAGAATTTAAACGGAATCGTTCATCATGCTGAGGAGTTTAAGTGTTCTGTAGAATAAGGCTATTTAAATATCTTTTAAACATATTTAAAGCACCACAGAAATATTTCAAGACTGTAGCTGGACTGTTAATTGTATGTCAGATGTGACCCACTGAAATTAAGGAGGTATAGCCTCTGGAAATTTAAGGAGCATCCGGGCTATGTCCCTTATTTTATTAATATTGTTCACTGCCCATACCTGAAACAGAAAACACATTTACAGTGCAGTTTTGTTCAGAGGTTATGTAAAAAAAGAAATCTCCAAATTACTTGTGAGTGTTCTAGACTTACCAGTTTCAGAAGAGGTTTGGCGTCGTCTCCTTCAAAGTCTTTTAATTCAAACTCCCAAAGCCTTCAAAAGAAAACAAAAAAGAGGTTTTCTGTCAGCATTTACGCTTCATCGCAAACAGACTTTCAGGTTTCACAGTAACTTAATCTCCTGTTTTAATTTTTATGTTTTTTCCCGACTATAAAATTACACCATGTGTTTAAAAAAAAAGCATAAATAAAACCTGGCTGCTCGTTTGATCACCGAGGACTCCAGCTGTGTGGCTCAAGTAGTGTTTATCTTTTGGGAAAATCAGGCCGGTGTAATTTAGGTGAATTTCACAACGTCTCACACACTCATCTGTGTTTTCCAGCCGTCTTTGTCATAGTTTAACAGCATAATCAGATATGATGTTATATGGTAATAAAATAGCTCATGCAGTGAATAAGGGGTAACACCCTGATAAGCAATGCTTCACTTACTCTTAGTTAGGGTGTCGTTGATTCGAAAGCTGCACAGCACTTTGTCAACATTTCGGGCGGGAAGGAATCCACTTCCTCTCACCACCACTTGGAAGGACTCTGACAAGGCGAAGAGAAACACATTATGTCACCTCATCTATAAAATATTATTGAAAATAAATGAAGTTATTTCATCTTCTTTGGTCCAAAGTAATCCCAAGCAGCAGTTTACATACACTCGTGTTGAGCATGAATGTCGTGGCAATTTGGAGCTTTTAATAATTTCTTTCAACAGTTCTTTTTCCAGGGGAAATTAGTTTAAAACAAGAACTGGGTGTGCAAGTTGGATTTTCTCTAATCCACACAGGGTCAAGTGTGGATTCCCCTCAGATGAGAGGAAAATGGCGTTCAGGAAAATCCAACAGTTCCATGAACTAGAAACCACACGACAAAAATTCCCTTCACTGTCCCAGTAAAGGGAATTTCACATCGCTTATTATTATTTAAGATGTAATGAAAACATTGCGTCACTTACCCATTTTCCCTGGGTGATGACATCATAAAAAATGATGTCATCCCCCATTTGTCCAATGCTATTCGGCCTCTCTGCATGTCCAGACTTCTCAACCTGAGTTGTCCCTCTGAGATATTCTGTCTAATCTCGACCATCCTGGTTGCTCTGACTTTGCCTCATGTCTTTTTGTCAGTGTTACCATCTCCAATCCATACATCACTACCATCTTGTAAACCTTTCCTTTCACTCTTTCTGCTATCCTTCTGTCACAAATCTTCTGTAGTGCTCTTTCTCAGCGTGAAGCCATGCTGCTGCTCGCTAATTGTCACATTTTTCCCATATCTCCACAGTACGGCTCATCAGCTTTATCCCTCTGTAGTTACTACAGCTCTGTGGAATCCAATCCACCCACCACAATAATACTAAACACCCCAACAGTTTATCCATGCCTCAAGTATCCTGTGTTGATCTTGAAATTGTTAATTAATGACTTGCTACACTAAGAATTCTGTACATGTGTTATAATTCATCCAACTACAGCAGCCTGTATTATAACAAAATGTATTTTCATTGTTTTCATTGTCTTACATATTTGTATATATTATACAAATTATATAATATTATATTTTCCTTAAGCCTAGTAAAGACCATTTAATTTAAATACTAATGATTATAGAGCACACTATAGTTATGGGAAAACATTTGCACTGTTGCAAACAAATAGTTGCTTTGCAATTTGACGGAAAAACTGATTAAATAATAAACTCTGATTAGACTTAGCACTCAAGCTGAGGCCAAAAAACAGTGCGTGCAACGGTTCACCTGTCTCTGCTGCAGGAAATTAGATTATGAGTCACCGCTGGGTTCTGACTGACGCTATTTCGTTGTGTGGGGAATAATCGATTGAGTATTTCACATGCAAAGATGGCTGCAACTGCCTTCCTTTGCAGACGAACAGCAGGGGTCCCAACTGTGTGAGTGTTAATAAAGACTTCTAATAAAGTCAAACAGCTGGATGCAACAAAAACACCTCAGGGTAACATTTTGTCAAACTAGGATTAGGCTACAGTCACTGGTGAGTCTCATTAAACAGCCTTTCGCAGGCAGGGCTGTGCCAGCACTGGCAAATCAGGCGTCTTTAATTTAATTAATTACATTTAATTAAAAATAATTTTTTAGTTTAGTTGAGTTTTTTTTTATTATCTGGTGTCTATTGTGTCTGATGCTAAGACTAAAATATGCCTTTTGACCCAAACATTAATTCATTATGGACTGGCTTTAATCATTTATTAATATTATTTTTATTTATTTATTTATTTAACTCAGTGTGAGATTTATTTCAGCAGTGTAAGAAGACAAAAGATTGTGACACGGAGAGAGTTGGCAAACCTGCCTTACATTTGGTGTGAAAATAAACACTATCCATCTTCTGTTCATATGACTATTATTAGAATGTGACTTTGAGGGCTCTTTAATAACAGGGGTGAAATTTTCTAGATAATTAATTAATATTAATAACAATGATTTGTAATTAACGTGAATATTTCTCACTCTATTATAATTAAAAATGGTTTTTCCTTCAGCTTGTTTTTATCTTGTATACTTTTACTTAAGTAAATCTCCTGGTTAAAATATCCTGAAATAAATTAACTGTAATTGATTCACTGGGACTAGTGCTTTTATATATTGTACCATCGTTTCCGGGGACTTTTTTAAGGATGTGCAACTCTGTAACAATCCTTTGCAAAAGGATCTATGTGGACGTGCATGCAGAGAGGCAGTGAGACACTAGGTGGAGCCACAGGGTTGTGGTTCTCACTCTCCTTTTATGTTCCAGCTCCTCAGTCGCTTCTTCCCACAGGGATGCTTCCAGCAAAAATGAACCGAACATGACATCTCCGTCACACTGAATGCTCACATCAGTTAAAAACTTCTGTGATTATGTAGAGTGAAGCCCCTGGCTGTTTGACAGTTGTCCAATATATGGACAACTGTCAAATCAGTGCGCATGATGAGCGCACTGATTAAACCGGAGAGGGGAATCCTTTTATGTCAACATCTTCACCCACTGATGAAAGCTTTAGAAAGGAAGAAGAAGAAGAAAAAAACACATCAGGGAGTTTACAAAGCTAAACCCTCTTGGGGAAGTGCAACCATGAGTCATCAGCAGCACTTGCTTTGCTGTCAATCCAGTGAAACAGACAGTGCTATTATAAGACCACAATCCCTCCCAGAATTGATTTGTCATGACCACAACATCATCCACAAGTAAGTGAAGGCAGTAAGCCTTACATTTATTCCCTCTTCAGGTTCAGTGATTGTAGTGATTGTCTGCACTTTTTTTCAGTTTATCAGAGCAAACGCACAATAAAGAATAGCGAAGATGGCATACCCTGGAATTTAACCCTAAATACACGGTGTTAGGCTGCTGGATAAAAACAGTGGGTGTTTCTGGTGAAACAGAGGAGAATCGCTCTTGATCTGCTCCACTCTGCGTCTGACTCCCACAACCCCTAAGTTCTAATTATAGTATTCATTGCAGCTATTGCATTTGGAAGATGGTATAACTTTATAAAGCGCTGCACACAGGTATTTTGCTGGTTGAGATTTTTCTTTATAATCCCAGGGCTCTATGGAGAGATAACAGAGGGAGATGTGAATTAGGTCGTCTGTACCATCTGTACGTTATTGCTGGAGCTGGCAGCTCTACTCCTAATGGCATCTGCGCAGGGACGTGTGATTTACAGGTTCACAGTCAATGACAGCTCGGACACAGATGAGCACTCCGGCTGCACTGCCGGGTCCCTCCCCTGGGGTTGAAAGCTGTCGACTCCCCTTTTACGACTGAACTCCAGCGTACAGAGAGGAAGACTGGCTTAAAGATGCCGAGCGCATCTCTTCCTCCTCGCACCCACAAAGAGAGTACACCATGGTGCTACAGAGTGAGCAGCAGGAGAAAACAAATCGATAGCGCTGGCAGAGGTTGTCCTTTGCCCTTTGATGCCTCTGCGTAAACAAAGACACTTTGCAGTCTGGAACTCCCACTGAACACTCACATAAGAAGAAGTACACTAGACAGCGCACACCGAAGACCTGACGAAGGCCAAAGCAAAGATCTTCTTTCTGTGTGAAATGTGGCTAAAAAACCCCCCAACAAAAACCAAAAAAAAAGGACAGAAACACAAAGAGTAGAGACTGAGAGAAGAAAGCCTGAGACTGTGTGTGACTTATCATGACATCGCTAAATCTGGTAAATTTTTCTAAGAGGCTTGGAGTCGGTCAGGATTGAGGCCAGCAACCACAAGGTCAGTTAAAATTCCACTCAAGTATATTAAGACATCCATCTGGCACAGCTCAGAGGTACATGTAATTGTGGGAATGTGAATAGATGAACTAGAAATGCTGAGGGGCTATATATTAGGCAAATAAAACCCAGTTTGACAGAAAAAAGAACATTTTAAAAAGAAAAAGAAAACAAAGAGAATAAATAACACAAAGGTCCAAAAATGTCCTCATGAATCCCTTGCTAGGAGTATGTCTTACAAATTTATTGTATGTGACACAGAAGTATGTGAGGTCTCTCGGTTTCCACTGTGTACAGAGCAGTACACAAGCAACAATTTCACCACAGGAGCAGGAAGCAAAATCTGGAGACAACAGGAGCACCACTGATCAGCATTTCAGAAATTATTGTCGAACTCATGCAATATATAAGAGCCCCCCTCGTCACAGCTTTAGACATTTCAACTGCTTTTCTTGAATATAAAATGTGTAAACATATAGAAAATCTTTTGCTCTTTTTGGTTTTTCTTCATACGAGCACTTCCCAGATTTGATCGTTTCCCTTATTAGCTGTATCTTGCAGTGCAAAGCTAAAAATCTGCTTTCTTGTGATAACATCAAGATTAAAAAAAAAAATCACAGAAAGCTTTCAAAGCTGAGATGAAATTTGAAATTGAAATGTAAAAGCAGCCATTATTTCACCACCAGCTCATTCCATTGTGATGTTAACGGAGGAAAAGGGCATTTATTCTCATGTGCGACCTTGAAAGGCTACTCATAACAAATGGATGAAGCGATACAGTGGCTATACTGGCTCTCCTTTTTCCGATAGGGACAGCTGATGGATTTTAATGGTGGGAAGGTTTCTGGTGGAGGTGGGGTGGGCGCAGCCGGACTCCCGCGGGGGAGTCCTGGCCCTGAGGATGCAGCAGCAGGTCCGATGTAAGCTTTTATTGCAGAGTTTGGCCACTTTTGCTCTGCTCGTTTCAGCTGGTCCAGAATCGCCCGCGGGGGCTCCGGAAAAGACCTTCCATTCCCGGCTGTCCCTGGAGGAAGGAGTTCTCGAGAGGGCCATGGAGGAGGAGGGGCTGAGCCGAGAAGGAGGCCCCCTGCTGTCGAGGCCCAGGGTGAGGGGCTGGCCGTGACCCTGCATCTGACTCTGATGATGGTGGTGTGGTCTGGGAGTCGTCCTCAAACAGTGAACTCCAAGTAAACTCTGGAAAGCTTTTTTAAACTCCTGGTTGGAGCATGGGTAGATGATGGGGTTGATGCAGCTGTTGAAGTAACCGAGCCAGAAGGTGATCTTGAAGACGGTGTCTGAAGGTCTGTATGCAGGGAAGATTGAACCTGCAGGGACATCAGACACACATCAGAGACATAATAAAAGATAGAGATGACTGGGAGCTCTCGGGGATGATGTGGCCCTCAGGTATATAAATCTGTGGGAGCATTCTGTCGCACAATGTTTGTTTCGCACACCTAAACAGAATCTGCCATTCAAGACATTTTACTAGTCACCTTTCTCGGGACAAATCACTAGCGCTCATCCTCCGGATATGCAATTCATAACAGTTCATCCAGTAGTTATTGAGCTGCTTCAGTCTGGATTGAAGTGGTTAACTGACCAACGCTGCCTCGAGCTGTGCTGTTACTGTGGCTAAACCAAATTTGAGCCAGTTTTCAGAGCTCCAATTACATGCTGTGCTCTATTTGTGTTTTTTTTAAAGAACACATGATCCCTGAGCAAAAATCTGTTCCAGATCTTCCCTTACACACTTCTCTATATTCTTCAGACACTAAGACATTAAAAAAAATACAAGGAACCCTTTCTTGAAAAATACAATTATAATTTGGCATGCAGCTCATAAATATGTGGGCGATCCTCCATCGCTTTCGCAATTTACCCCTATTTGGGGAAATGAAAAGTTCACGCCTGGTAAAAGTGATGGAGGATTTAAAATATGGAAAAATAAAGGCATTAAAAAAAAATTAAAGACCTATATGCAGATGGCATGCTGCTCACATTTGATCAGTTGTGTAAAAAATATTTAATACCCCCAAAGCACTTTTTTAAATATTTACAATTGAAAAACTATTTGTCATCAAAACTGCAAAGGATTGCTGAACTTCCACCATTGACAAAAATAGAGGAGGTATGCATTAAGAATACAAAAGGGAAAGGTTTTCTCTCTATATATTATAATTTACTGATGCTTTCCTCCAAAGACTCAGCAGCAGATAAACTGGATGCTTGGAGAAGGGAGATCCAAGAGGACATAGATGAAAATGACTGGAACCAGGCTTGCTTAAAAGCACAAAAACAAACAATAAACACACGCTTTAAACTACTGCAATATAAATGGCTCATGAGAACCTATATAACACCTGTCAAGCTTCATCATATGTCCAATGATATTCCGGCCATCTGTACTAAATGTTTAGTTGAAAAAGGAACTCTTCTTCATTGTCTATGGGAGTGTCCTAAAATCCAGGACTTTTGGAAAGATGTTATCAAATATCTGTCCGAAGTGTTTAAGGTAAAAATCCCTTTAAAAGGAAAACTCTGTGTACTTGGAATATATCCAAGGGAATTTAAGCAATCGGGGAAAAAAACTAAATTACTGGACTATGGACTACTTCAAGCCAGAAGAGCCATTGCGCTATGTTGGAGGAGTATGGATGCTCCCTCCATGGGACTCTGGAAGAAGGAAATTGCAGTTTCTCTAGGCCTGGAAAGACTGACATATATTGCCAAGGGCAAACAATGGGACTTTGTGAATATGTGGAAGCCATATATGGAAATTTTAGGGAGTGGAGGTGAAGGACATTTATGAAAAAGAAGGAAAAGAAGAAGGGAAGGAAGGGAAAATCTTGTCTATCCTAACCCATTGTATTTTTGTATTACTGTGAGAACTATGCTCATTTCTACATTTGAATGTGATGTAGGCAGGTCTGATGTATGGATGGATGTGTGAATGTGAGGTTGTTCAACATTTGTTTGTATTGTACTATAAAAAATTTCAATAAAAATATATGGAAAAAAAAAAGAACACATGATCCCAAGCTGTTGGAAATCACACCACTTCACCCGTCTACGTGTCACACTTTATTTCTAATTGTTTTATCCAAGTTCCACTTGATAGAAGCTTCCTCTTTGCCGCCAAGGTTAAGGATTTTATTAAAATTGATCCCGGATACTGTGCTGCTTTTGATTAGAGCGAGCGGGGAATGTGAGTGGGATCTTTAATGAAGTGGCAAAGGTAATGGCTTAATGGACGCATTACATGCAGGCCTAGTCCTCATTGTATTCAGTGGCTGGCAGTGAAACATTAAACATTCAGAGGCAGGAGAGAAGCTGCCTTGTGAAATGTTTTATTGGCCAAGCTCCTGAGAGGGTTAAGCCTCGGGAGAAAAAAAAATGTGATTGTGATATAGAGATGGATAGAAAGGAGAGGCGGAGAGAGTTGGAGAGCAAATTATTTTGTGCCTGGCTATGCAGCTAATGCATTTTATCCCCAGCTGTGCCAAAACCCCCCAATTCTATTATTGCCCGTACCCCTTGATAGATTCATTGTTGGAATAAAAATAGAAGAGGAGTGCAACTGTTGGGTGAATGTGTTGACGCACTCAATGATGCAGCGGTGTCTGCTGCTGAATGCACACATTTTTGTTTTTTGTTTTTCTGCTGATTGAATTCATTCAGATTGAAAATTTCCAGCCAGCTGCTTGCATGGGATGTGATATTAATCCGGTTTAGCGTCTGCATCCACTGACACTTTTAATCTGAACAGTGCGACATATGTAAGAGTGATGAATATGATCACATGATCAGCGCTCCCTGAATGTGGATATACAGCACGCTGTGTGTTCAGAGCTCTAGATGTCGTGTTTTTGTTGTTCTTAATTTCTCAAAGAGTTTTAAGACTGCATTAAAGTATATCAAGAACTATAGAGAAGACGGGACCAGCATGGAAGCTGCCATCATTGGAAAGAAAATAAGCAAATGTCCCCATATATTTACATCAAGGGCCAAAAAAATAAAAATAAAATCTTCCATAAATCTCTGAAACTGTAACATTTCCAAATTTTTAATCTAATTTAGGTGCTTATGTATTATGTTTATTGTTATTTTGTTTAACCCATTTGTTTCCTGTTTTTCAAACTGATTTTAATCATATTTAAGCTCAATTTAAATATAATCAGTGCCTGTATAACTCTTATTCGTGCTATGTTGCCTTCAGCTGCAATAAGGAAACAAAGGTTGTCTATTTGTTGCTCATTTTGACAGTACTATCTGTATTAAGACTATTACTTCCATACACTCGTGGCCACTTCATTAGATACACCTGTTCAACTGCTTGTCAATGCAAAAAAAAAAAAAAAAGTCAACCAATCACATGGCAGCAACACAATGAATTTAGATATATATGCATGGTCGAGATGACAGGCTGAAGTTGACTTTTTCAGATTTTCTCTGAAAAAGGGAAAATAGAGAAGACAAGAAGAATCCTGTGCTGTAACAATCAGACAGTAGGGTTAGATTTTGACATAAACAACATGAAAGCACTGATCAGTGCTTTCATGTATCAACGTTTCAGGCTGTTTCTGCTGGTGGTGTAATGATGTAGGGGATATTGGGGCCCCTTATTACCAAATGAGCAACGTTTAAACACCACTGCATATCTGAGTATTGTCACTGACTGAGTAATGTGGTCATATAGGGATGGACATCATCCCTTTATGACCATAGTGTGCCAATGTTCTGGTGACTACTTCCAGCAGGATAACGCACCATGTCACAAAGCGCACATCATCTCAAACTGGTTTCTTGAACATGACAATGAGTTCACTGGACTCTAATGGGCTCCACAGTCATAAGATCTCAATCCAATAGAGCACCTCTGGGATGTGGCCGAACAGGAGATTCACATCTCATCTCCAGCACCTCGTTGAATCTTTGCAATGAAGAATTAAAGCAGTTGTAAAGAAAAAAGGGGACCAAGGCAATGCTAGCAAGGTGTACTGAAGAAAGTGGCCAGTGAGTCTATATTATGGAATGCTTTCAGTCTTAAAATATGCTAGAAAATTGTTTAGTAAAATTCATTTAAAGGTAGTAAGGCTTGATTGCTTGGTCACTTGGTCAAGTACCAGTCTGAGATATTATAGTTTTATTTAAATCCTTTTCATTCATTTTCTTATCATCTTCAGTTTTAGTATCATTTTTGGAATTATTGTATTCACTACAATGGTTATATTTACTTGTATAGTATTTCAGTTTTATATTCTTTTTATTATTAATATTATGTAGCACTCTGTGTGCCCTTAACTTGAAAAACTGGAAAAAAAATAAATGAATGCTGCAGATGACCTTTAAATGAAATATGAATGGATTGCCATGGTATATAATTAAACTAGCTAGCTATTTTTCTTTTGCTTTTCCCTTTTATTTATGTTGTTTTCTCAGCAGTGAGGTTTTTAAGGTTTGAGTTTAACTTGAAGCAAACCAAACTGAGCACAGAGTTCTGACACTAGGCCTCTAGCAAGGTTGGGTGAAGTGTAGGCAGGTGACTGGCTTCGGTCTCACAAGAAATTTCAGGCATTTTCCTCGTTGCTGTCTGGTTGCTGAGTGTGTTGCTCCTGGCAAGCATGTCTTATTTCTCCTAGCGGGCTAGGCTAGCAAGCCAGATGGGCTCTGCATACCCAATCACCTAACGCTGCCTATTACGCAACCTTGATAAGTCTGTACCCCTTCCTGCTGTTAATTGTCTGCAGAGGCTAAATTCATAAACAGCTTCTCTCACACAGGTTTGAAGATTTCTTTGTCCCCTGCAGCCGTTACCTTACTCTCACTCTTTTAGCTCGTACCCCGCAGCCAATCACATTACAGCCAAAACCACTTCACGTGTGATTAAAAAGCTCCATGACATCTCCCCTGCAGGGTCATCTCCATTTGTAACTCTGGACTGGTTCCTGTGCAAATGTTATTTTTTTCCATCTCTCCCTAGAAGTCCAGTTCAGACCACCTTAACTTAACCATCCGTGATACATGCTGGAGCTGAGCAGGCTGTAGGGAAAGATTGTGCTTGTGTTGCCACAACTCCTGTGTTTTAAATGTACTGTGTGCACACTGAGAGTAGACTTTTAACTTTCTGTGACTTTGTGAACAATGTGTTGGCTATTTTGCAGATTACATCATCTCCATTTTAAATTTGAGTACATATTTGAGTATGATGTATGGACAAAAAGGCCATAGCTCTTAAACTTTGAATTCATGTGTTTTCAGTCCTGTTGCCACAGATTTATCCATGCAGTCTACCTGTAAAACTACTGAAAGAATTAATGTTTTAAAGAGCATGGTGCTGTAACAGATGGTAGTATTGTAACGAGTCAGTCTGTGAAATTTCTTTCATCCTAGATATATCACAGCCACTTTCATGTGATTTTGTGCAAAGTGGAAACATTTAGGAGGCACAGCAACTCGGTCACGAAGTGGCAGACCACGTGAAGTTACGTAGCGGGGTCACCAAGTGCGTAAAAGTATCTGACGCTCTTCTGACTTCATGACTGCAGAGCTCCAAACCTCCTCTGGCATCAACATTAGCATAAAAACTGTGCGCCGTGAGCGTTGTGGCATGGTCTTCCATGGTCGAGCAGCTCCTGTAGGTGTAATGTGTAGGTGGGCCAGTACTTTTGTCCATATGCTTCAGTAATATTTTAGTGTTCAGAGTGGGCGTGTTGGTAAAAGTTCCATATTTGCAGTAAATTACAGACATTTGCTAAAATACTATCCTTGCTCTGTCACAGTTAAATTGTGCAGCTTCTGTTTTATTTACCTTCATGTTAGAAAAGCAAATCTGCGACACCACAAGTTGGTAGCTGGGTTATTAACTATCGCGCTGGTGGTCATAATCTGCTTATCTGCTTTAATCTGCTAAAAAGGGAAAGTTAATTTCAGGCTGTTTGGCTGATGTTTTTTGTACATGTTTCATTTAAGATGAGAGTAATGAATGATGACTGTATTCAACTAACATTTTTTTTCAGTTTTTAATTTGAGAATTTAAAGTTAAATTACATGTGCTTGTCCAAAGTAAAAGAGCCCCAACAATAAACTTCTCTTTTTATAACTAAAATAATAAAAAAATAAAGACCCAACACTAAGTTAATTAAGCTGAGAATATTTTGGCTGGATTAATAGGTGTGTTTATTTCACTGCAATCAAATGGAACATGTAGAATATAATCAAAATATTTTAATTAGGGAAATATTTTAACTTCAAACTGCAGGATGCATGTTTTTCCTAAAGCCTCATTTTTATCATTCTTTCACTTTTATCAGACTTCAGTCCACTGAAGTCTTTTTCTGATTTAAGTTAAGTATAGAACATGAATGGGTTGTCTACTAACCGGAAAATTTAATCAGCAGCTCCTCCAGGCTGCATGCTGAAGTGTCCCCGGGGGAAGTTACCGAACCCCAAATAGCCTCCAGTGCAACCATCAGTGTATGTGTGATAGATGAATAAAATAAGAACCACCTAACACATAGATATTTGACCCATTGTTCATTTAAAAATGTTTATCAGCATGTGTCTACAGGGCTGTGTGTAATTCCCTGCTCTTTCTCCCAAAGTTCCTGTCTTTCTTCTCAATACATCCAAAAATAACTCTTAGGGGGGAAAAAAAGGTTCATCATCTCTAGTTTAAAAAGACACTCGACACCCACTGACACTCTGAGTCAGAGGTTTTTAAGAATAAAGACTCCTGGCTGGGGCTGGAGACAGGAAACATTTCAGTTCATCTTCAGTTTCTTAACATATCACGATAACACGAGGACACCCTGTGAAGCTGTTCTTTATGTCAGCGAGGGCATGCTTCACGCTACGGTGACACTGTCGCCTCTCAGCCACCTGTTTCCTTCCAAAGAGATTGTTGTTAGCTTAACTGTTGATGCCAAATTGGCCTTGGGTGTGGTAGTGAGTGAGTGATTGTCTGTCTCTCTGTGTTATCCCCATGATGGACTGGGTACCTGTTTAGCGTGTCCTCTGCCTCTCATCCATTGTCAGCTGAGATTGGCTCTAGCCCCCACCACCTGACCCTGAACTGGCTAAATGGTAAAGAAAATAAACTGATTGATGCTTTGCACGTGTTGTAGTTCCAAAGAAGGACTCGGTACATATCAAGGACAATCCACAGATAGATACAGAGCCTTTTAACACCCATTTAAATTACTTCCATAATTAAAGTCTTGTAATTATTACATTGGATCTGCTTCCACTTCCCCCTAACCCTAGCATCCTCTTCTGTCACACTGACCCTCTGCATGCCTGGCTTCACTTCACATCTTCTCTTTGGTCTTCCTCTTTTCCTCCTGCCTGTCAGCTCCATCCTCAACATTCTTTATCCAGTGTATCCACTATCACTCCTCTGCACATGTCCAGACTATCTCAGTCTTGCCTCTCAGCCCACAGTTATTATGGATATTAATTTAAATAATATCTACTCCATAATCGAAATGATGCAATCAAGACTTATCCAGCTGTACACGTCAGAACTACACCAGTGCTTTGTGATTCATTGCTGAATCTATCATTGTCCACAGACTTATGTGGCAGCGGTATGCACTGTGACGCCAGTATTAGTAAGGGAGCATTCGTGAGCCAAGGCTTTGCCTCATTTCCCAGTCAGGAGCTACTCAGCCAAATGGTGGCAGCTATATTTACAAGCATGAGAGCATGGAATAAATACAAACCCTGCAGGATTTGTTAGGATTTTGCCGTATCTCATATCTACTTGGTTCAGATTTCCTTTTTGCATGATTGACAACAGCACTTGCAGCGCACAGGTCTACAAGTCGTTTGATTATTTCCCTTTGAGCTCATCTTCATTGAACCCGGCGCACTTGAAGACTTAAAGACCATCATATGAAGTCTGGCCTCAGTCCGAAAGGCTTTATCTGTCACTAAAGATCTGCCCCCATGATGAAGGGAGTCACAAACACGAGGGAGAAAAATGGCTCGACATGCCATTCAAGGGTCTGGTTTGAAATATATCTTGGTCTCAATTTTAGTCCTTTTGTTTACAGACGGGGAGCAGTGGAGGATGACAGTGATCTGAAAGATTTATAGAGCCTATTTATAGAACGACTACCTGGCCGAGTCCAAAGCATTTACTACAGCGCTCCAGAGGCCACAAGCTCATCTGAATGCGAGTAACCTCAATGTCATCCCACAAAGGAGGCATTCACTTAACATCATCTAACTATGAAATTAGCCAGCACTTAAAAACATGACCGTAGAATAAATTGATCAATGAGTATGTAATGGGAATAAATTCAGATGTTGAATTGCTTCCTGAAAGTGGTCTGACTCATGCGTAGGAGTAGGTAATCACATATATGGACCTATTTTTAATTTGTGAAACGTTATTGATTAAATGGTTGCAGAGGGTATCATTGACTGTCTGTGCTCCAGTGACATTTCTAAGAAATATGCTTTTTTTCCCCCATTGATACTGAGAGTTAGATGAAATGAGAGTATTTGTCCATTCAATGGGAAACCAGAGGCAGGAGTTAAGGCAGGTGACAACACCAGATCCAATGAAACCGTAATTTCCCATTTTTACACCCGGGTTCTCAAATCCATTAAACAAAAACGTTTAAAGAGTCAGTTCATAAGCTTGGAAGAGCGCTTGGCTAGCTGTCCACTTTTTTCAGTCTGTCTATATTATTCATTCATATTTGCCCCCGAGTGGTGTCAGGATTCAAATTTCACTCCTTGAAAAGACTTCATTTGATCCAAAATGCTGCAGAGAGAGAACTGACAGGGACTAGAAAGTGAGAGCACATTTTTCCCTAACTGGCTTTTCCCCCCTGGCTTCCTGTTAAATCCAGAATCAATCCTTCTCCTCACATACAAGGTTTTTTAATAATCAGGCCCCATCTTATCTTAAAGACCTCATAGTGCCGTATCACCCCAATGGAGCTCTTCACTCTCTGACTGCGGGCTTACTTGTTGTCCTAGAGTATTTAAAAGTAGAACGGTAGGCAGCGCCTTCAGCTTTTACGCCTCTCTTCTGTGAAACCAGCTCCCAGTTTGGATTGAGACAGACACCCTCTCTACTTTTAGCATTAGACTTAAAACTTTCCTTTTTGATAGAGCTGGATCAGGTGACCCTGAACCCTGACCTTAGTTACGCTGCAATAGACCTCAGCTGCTGCTGAGTGTTTCTTCTTCACTCTCTTCTTTGCAATACCTGTGTGCTTATATAGCACTCTGCATTTAATCATTAGTTATTAATTATCTCTGTCTCTCTTCCAAAGTGTGTCTTTTGCTTGGCCTTCCTCCCATCTCCCCCCAACCATTTGCAGCAGTAGTTGTCCCTCCCTGAGCCTGGTTTTGCTAGTTTTTCCTTCCCACTGTCGCCAAAGTGCTTGCTCATAGGAATTGTCTGATTGTTGGGGTTTTTTCTGTACTACTGTAGGGTCATTACCTTGTTCTATAAAGTGCCTTGAGGTGACTGTCATTGTGATTTGGTGCTATATAAATAAAATAAAATTGCACTGAAGTAAAGTAACCTTCCTTTCCAAACTGTTGAGGTATTCCCTTTCAGTCTTGTAAGTAATATATTTTCTGCTCTGGTTAAAATTTGATTTGCCCTGAGAAATCTGGCTCTTGACATTAGGAATTACATGCAAGATGAACATGATAATACTCACCAATGGGTAGCACCAGGAAGAAGGGGAGCCAGCACAACACGAAGCAGCCAACCACAATGCCCAAGGTCTTGGCAGCCTTCTTCTCACGAGAGAATTTCAGCAGCTTCAGAGCAAAATGTGTGCGATTGCGAAGGGCCTCGTCATCTGAGACAGTTGCATTGCCTCGGTGTATCCTGAGAATCACCTGCTCTGAATCGGACTTCTCTGTCTTGTGGCCCTCTTTCAGGCCCTGGCTCTCTCTGTGAGCTACCACATAGACCCGACAGTACATTACCAGTATGATGGTCAGAGGAAGGTAGAAGGAGCCCACTGCAGAGAAGATCGCGTAGCCCGGCTCCTCTGTGATCTTACAAATGGACTCGTCCTCGGGCGGCGCCTCTTTCCAGCCAAACAAAGGTCCAATAGATATGATGACAGACAGCACCCAGAGCAGCATCAGTGCCAAGAAAGCCCTGCGTTTTGTAACGATTGATGGGTAACGCAGGGGGTAGCTTACTCCAATGTAGCGGTCCACAGATATTACACAGAGGCTCATGATAGAAGCCGTGCAGCAGAGCACATCCACAGCTGCCCAAACATTACAAAAAACCCGTCCAAATACCCATCGATCCAGGATTTCCAAAATGGCAGAGAACGGCAGTACGGTGGAGCTCAGCAGCAAATCTGCCACTGCCAGATTAACTATGAAATAATGCGTGACTGTCCGCAAGTTTCGATGGCAAACCACCGAGAGGATCACCAGAATGTTTCCCACGACTCCAAACCCAATGAAGAGACCAAGCACCAGACCCAAAACCACAGCCTTGACCACATTGAGCTCTGGGACTAAAACGTGGCTGCAGTTGGAACAGTTCTGTGTCAGGGGAGCTGGGGTCATATTGTCCAGCACAGGAATCATTAGTTCCAGTACAATGCTGGTACTCAACAACTGGCCTGTGCAGAAGTGGTAGACTGAAGCGCACACCTATTTAAGTTCACTACTAGAGAGAGTAGACATCAGGCCATTCTCATAAAAGCCATTAGAGTAATGATCACATTAAGTCTGTCTTGTCAAAACATAATTTGAATGATGATGCCTCGAGCAAATGAGCCATTACGTTGGCAATGCATCAAGGAAAATAAAAGGACAAGTTGCATGCAGAACCACTGAAAGAGAAATATAATATATGCAAACGAAAACTACTGAGCTAAAATCGAGTAATCCATCTTGAAAATGTTAATGATGTTAAAACTGACTGTTTTTATGCAGCTGGTACAAACCACTGTTAAAAATGCATTACAAATACAAGAGACAGATTGGAGGTGAGCGATTTAGGAAGTCTTTGAATGTTCTCTGAACCAAAAAAATACATGAAAAAAATCACTGTTTGGACTGAAAATTAAAGTCTGTTGAAACCAGTTTTCCTGGGAGCAGCAGGTGAGAAATCAACATCCAGGCTTGTGTGTTGAACGCAGCTTCAGCTTCAGTAACGTCCAGCGCCTTTGAAAAGAGAAACAGAAGAAGACACGTCCGTCACATACAGTGAAACATGAAAGCATTCATCCTTGTTCAGCTCATTGTTTTTTTTGTATACCGCTGCTCAGCTCTATCAAGAAGGTGGGCGGGAGACAATGTCTGAGCCACAGCTGTTGTCAAATCAATGTCACCACTGTCTCGTCTTGATAATGGGATCAACCCAAAGTGAGGCTAACAAACTGAGAAACTAACAGTTCTGTGAAAACTTTTCACAGGACTATACAGGCTGGTGAAAAACACCCCATTCATTAGCTTGTGGAGCTGCTTTTAGCAGCAGTAACTAGAATAAAGTTTTTTTCTGTTCAACTTCATCCGTTTCTCACATTTTTATCAAAGACCTTTGGCCCACTCTGTTTGCGTGCATTCATTTATGTGTGCAGACAGCTCTCTTTAAGGTTCCCCCACAGCACCAGATTGGAGGAGTCTGGACTTTGACTGAATTATTGCAACAGCTTTTGCCACCATTGTGCTGTTTGGGTCACACATTTGACTCTAAAATACTTTTGCATACAGTAGTGTTCATTGCTCAATGATTACAAGGTGCCTAAGTCCTGTGTCTGCAGAACAAGCCCCAATCATCAGCCCTCCACACCGTGCTGACAGTTCTATGAGGTGTTGATAAGCTGTGTTTGGTTTTCATCAAATGTGGTCCTGTGGATTCTGGCCAAGCAGCTGCACTTTGGTCTCTTCTATCCAAAGCACATTGTTCAAGTGGTTTGTTCATATGCTACTTTGCAAACCTGAGCTATTTTCTCCTGGTAACACTTCACAACAAGCCATTCTTGTTCATTCTTTGTCTAATTGTACTGTCATGAACTTAAGTGTTGAACATGCTAACTTAGGGCCTGTAAAGGCTGAGTTGTAGCTCTTGTTTTTGTTTTTTGTTTTTCAATTTCTCCGAGCATCTGATCATCTGAGAACTTGTGGAGAATTTTTCTTGGATTGTGGCATTTTGTTAGTACACACCTGACTGCTCTTGGCCAGGAAACTGCCAAAAATATTTACTTTTATAGAGTTTCTCGTGCTTCCTGATCATGTAGTGCAGGGGTGTCCAATTCCAGGCCTCAAGGGCCAGTGTCCTGCATATTTTAGATGTCACCCTTCAAGACATGTTGAAGAGGTAATTTAGCCATTTAAATCAGCTGTGTTGGATCAAGGACACATCTAAAACCTGCAGGACACCAGCCCGTAAGGCCTGGAATTGGACACCCCTGATGTAGTGCATTGATTACCATAACCAAGATGCTACTTACCCTCACAATTAGGATAGAAGCAGTAAGGGTGTACTTAGTTTTTCACAGGACTGCACAGATACCTGTGAAAACTTTCTTTTTCCCAGTATGTGGAATACCACTTCATCATTACAATACACAGTGAGCCAAAACCACAATAGCTGAAGTTTCAACAATGCAGCAATCAGAAGGCTCGGTGTGTATTATATGTTCTTCAAGTGACCTATAATACATCAGGATATGCTTGACTTTGCTCTTGATCCCTCCTTTAAATCAATATCATACCACGACCTTTATACAGACACAGGTCAAAACAACCCACGTTATTACAGCTCCACCATTTGTTAAGGGTTGTCACAGTCTGTGCTCCTTATGTTTGTAAAGAACACATTAGTTTGACATCTTGGGAAAATATGCCAAGCTAGATCAAAATATTGATACCACTGTCATAACATGGCAGAGTCCCAAGAAAAATAAATCTGCCTACCAGGAAGTTATCAGTCCAGCACAGCTTCATCATATAATCTTATATAGCACTTTTCTACTATAGCTGAGCACTCAAAAGAGCTTTACATAACATGCCTAATTCACCCATTTATACAAGCACCTTTTACCACACCTGGTAAATATCATATCAAACAAACATGGAGTTTCAGACTCAAACATCCTAAATGTTGAGCATTGTCTGTTAGCACTAGCTCCACATGCAAGAAAAATATAACAGATGTATTTAACAAAATGAAGCACAATTTCCCGAATCGACCCCTCTGCTTTATGGGAGCTCATAACATTTGCAGTTATTTTTGGTGATTTTATCTCGCGATAAGGGCATAACTTA
This sequence comes from Rhamphochromis longiceps, assembly GCF_057381845.1. Classification (NCBI taxonomy): domain Eukaryota; kingdom Metazoa; phylum Chordata; class Actinopteri; order Cichliformes; family Cichlidae; genus Rhamphochromis; species Rhamphochromis longiceps. The sequence goes on along the minus strand of NC_140568.1, from coordinate 8,740,352 downwards.
TCCCATTATTCTGAGATAAAACAGTGCTTGTTTTGTCATGATAGGAAGTTCATTTTCTTTAGAAATCACACAAAAACAAAAGCTTGTTTTCTTGTCATTTATCGGGGATTACGAGTGCAGTTCCAGCCCGGTCAAACTACAGGGGAGCTAGGGGGAATGTTAGTAGGGCAGGGGAGCCCCCCGAAAAGAAAAAAAAAAGCTTTTCAAAATTTATGAGGGAAGCCGAGGTCCCAAAAATATTGACAATATGCTATTTTCCCTATGCATTTCTATTTCTTTTTCATTTCATAATCACCCGTCATGCATAAAATTAGTATATTCCTAATGCGTGATTCATGCATGAGGGTGATTCATCACTAACTTTAATAACGACACTAGCGTAGGTTCTATTCTTGTCGAGCTTGGCTTCCCTTCCCACCTTTGTAAAGCAGAAAATAAATTGAACCGTAACACTCAGGAAAGCCAAGGCGCACTTAATTTCACACAGGAAGGTAGATTGGTAAACGCTCCCCCTCTCTCTTTATCAGCAATAAAGTAAACTTATTACTGAAATGAACGGCTTCTTTTTCCTCGCCGCTCTCCACGCGGCGGCTATTTTTAGATGCTTTGGTCAGTCGTTATTATTCTTATTCACAGAATGATAAATAAAGCTAAGCAAAGTGGTTTATAAATTGTTTAAGGCTATGAAGAAAAAACAAAGTTAACTCTCCTGAAGCTAATATCTCCTCAACATGGTGGATCAACACTATTAAAAACACATCACACTGTACTTCAATCAGCGTCTAACATGGCAGTAGATTCAAATAACGTTCAAATGGGTCCTTATTTAAGGAGAAGACTAGACCATCTATAACTCCACAGTTGAGCACACTTCCTCCTCAGTAATCAGATGAGGGGATCGGTCATCTCCAAGGCTGCCAAGTTACTTTGTGATTGAGAAAACAAAGTCAGGTTTGTATGATATATATTGAGAGTATAAAAGAAGCAATCTGTTATCAGAAGAGAGCAAGTTTATATAAATAATTCATAATCTTGAGATAACGGCTTAAACAAAGTAATTCCCAGAAGAGCCATTTTTTGGCTTCTGCATATTTTTGGTCAGGAAAGGTAATTACAATCTCTTTTCCCCCCCATTGTGGCAATGTGTTTGTATAAGATAAGAAAAAAGAGGAATTTAGTTGCAAAGTTAAATTTACACGGATTGTTATTTGGAATTTATCCTCACACAGTTCAAATTTAAACTGCTCCCTCTGACTTTGATGCACTGGATTAATTAGGATTTGTGGGCTTTAGCACTGCAGTGTGAAAGCCCACTTGAATCTTGATAGATCATTCATCTTCTTTTTCTTCTCTTTGTTTCAAATTCATCTCATTTTTAAGGGGGGTAGTTCTCAAAAAACTTGTGAATATTGTAAAACATATGCATCAGAACTGGGGAAGCAGTCTCTGCTGAACACAGTCTGGGCGTTTCTCAGTCAAGGAGGCCTTTTCTTCACTGTTAGACCACAGTCTCTGTTGTTTCTGATCCTGCAGTAGTTGAGACCAAGCAGCAACATCCTGGGCTGAAGATGAAGGCAACACTGAAGTGCCAAAAAATACACTTCCTGATGTGTCCACTTGAAGCTAACTCCCTGAGAAAACTCAGTTCCTATAGACTTGCATGTAAAAATGAGCAGCTTTTTAGTAGAAATAAGCCTTTTTAGAGAAATCTTCACACAGACACACTGATCAGTAAGCATTTTGAACCAGTTTTACTTCCTGACTCCAAATCTGAAACTGTTTTTGTCTCGCAGATGTGTTTATTTATTTATTTGTCTTAGTTATGATGTTCCAAGTATTTTACAACTAGGATGACCGAACAGAAATCTGAAGCGTTTCAGGATTTAAGACCTAATTTGGATCTCAAGAAAAGGAAAATCTAAATTAAGGAAGGTGTTTTTGTCCTGAAGTCCGTGAACTGATGCTTGACGATGAGTGCAAAAGGAAACTGAAGCCAGCTCAATCAGCAAAATGGGAATCACTGGTACGGGTTATCAAGAAATTTCTTGGAAATCACGGAGCAGAGAATTATGCTGAGGTTGTGGAAACATGCTGAAAGCATATCAGCTCCTGAGTGCTAGAATATCACTGAAGATGCACTTTTTACATTCTCATGTCAACTGTTTTCCCACCAAACCTGCACAATGTCAGTGAGAAGTATGGGGAGAGATTTCACTGAGATATAGAAGTGACGGAAAACCAATATCAGGGAAAATTTCTCCAGAGCATTATGGGGGACTACTGTTGGTTCGTGCAAAGAGAGATGTGCACATTTTGACCTGCTTTAATTTGAGCTAAATTGACAGAAATACACTTTCATGCATCTCTGGCATTGTTTTCTGGTTTGGTTTCAGATTAAATACATTATTGTTGGGAAATAGCTAGAATTCCAGACGTTGCATCATTACATCAGTGACGTCACTGATGTAATGATGCAACCTTAAATCAAATTTTATGTCTGAGAACAGAGTAAAAAATAGATACAGAGCTGGTTGTAAGTTCCCAGTTCAAACTAAAAATATTTTGTGATCTGGTATCTCTATCTGTCTCATGCACAAATAATCTGTGGAAACATTTTGCTAATAACTTAGCACCTGGACCTCTTATCTACATATAGTCATTTGATAGCAGTGGATATAAAGCTAAACCTAAGGCTTCAGGTCAGGACTACACAATGCTGTACTACTGCCACTGGTCCTGAACACAGCTTATAGTGGTGAAGAATATTTTTCTTTAAGTTTCATCCGAATGTATAGAATCCATGTGGATATGATACATGTGGATGAAAACTTTTACAATCCATTCCCTAAACCCAACAGGAAGTTGGATATTTTGAATTTATTGTCAAATTGTTTATTTATTACTCAACTACTTTGGTATAGTATGAATGGGTATGGACTATGTCTTTATCAGCAGGAAAAGTGGTAAAACTTATAGTGGTAAAAATACAGTTAAGTCCAAAAATGTATGCCCTCCTTGAATCTGGGCCATCCAGAGACTGAGATAGGAGTCTTTGCTGGGCCGATTCTGACCCCCGAGCCTTATGTTTGACACTGCTGGAATAAAGGAAGCCAGCCACATGAGACAATAAAGTTCAATGACTCCACTACAGCATGCCCAACGTGCATGGAGGTACGAGGGCCTGATTGATGCGTGCACAACTTAATTTGGAATGTTTGAATGTCTTCTGACTTTTAAACAATGTCTTAGTGCCGCATGAACTCCTCCACTTTGACAGATGTGAAATTAATCTCGTCAGTGCAGATTATATAAATGTAGATTAGATAAGACTAGTAAAAGTAGAGTGGCCATGTTGACGAATTTTGGATTTTGTTAAGCTGCTTTATTTCAAACCAAATTAAAAGTTCATCTGAGTTGTCCTCTTTTCCACTGACATTGTCTCTATCTATCTATCTATCTATCTATCTATCTATCTATCTATCTATCTATCTATCTATCTATCTATCTATCTATCTATCTATCTATCTATCTATCTATCTATCTATCTATCTATCTATCTATCTATCTATCTGTGCCCCACAGGTTTCAAAACAATGCGAACAGTCAGTCAGTGGCTGGCCTTGTCCTCTGGGCCCCACAACCAACTGATCCACACTGCATGTTCAAATGTTTATTATGTTTGTCTTAAAGTTTTATATCTCAGCTGAGCTCTGATGCTGGCATGATGCAGTACGCCATTACAGCGTCATGCGGCAGCACCTGAGAGCTTCTCCCTCCCATGTGGGAAATAATGCTAATACAGTAATTATGAATAAAAGGCCTACATGTGTATTCATAGGAGAGATGCGGGAGTTCATTACACCATCATCATTTCGCACTGTAGAAAAGATTAAGTTACCTCGGCTTAAAATATTAACCGCTGCATTAATACTGTCACTGTATTATAAATATGCTGTGTTACAATTGAGAGAACAAGTTGAATGATTTACTGTGTCACACCTTCAGCTATATATATCCACTCTGTCAGGATCTGCTCCTTCTATCCGTTTATGTTCTCAACATTGACTCCCAGTTTAATCCAGTATCAAATTCTAAATTCTCTGCCTCACACACAAAGTCTTGAATAATCAGAACCATTTAAAAGAACTTAAAGTACCATATAACCTCAATAGATCACTTTGCTCTCAGAGTTGTTGTTCCTTGAGTATTTAAATAAAGAATGGGAGGCAGAGCCTTCAGACCCCTCTTCTGTGGAACCAGCTCCCAGTTTGGATTCAGGGGACAGTGTGTTTTTTAACACTTCTCTGCATTTAGTTAATTCATTATCATTAATCGCTGCCTGTCTTATAGAGTGTGTCTTTTGTCCTATCTCACTCCTCTCACCGCCAACTGATCGTGGCAGATAGTTGCCCCTCCCTGCGCCTGGTTCTGCTGGAAGTTTCTTTCTGTCAGAAGGTAGTTTTTCCTTCCCACAGTCGCCAAATGCTTACTCTATACTATATAAATAAAACAGATGTATCGGTATCTGCTCAGTGTGTCTCACATTAAGGATTTAGAGGCTACCAATCACTGTGCATTTATATCAAAGAAAATCTGTTCCAACGAGAAGAAAAACCTTTTTCTTGACAGCTGACCAAATTGCATGGAAAGGATTGCCAAACTCCCTAACAAACCTAATTTGATTAATCCACCCGGCTCGTACATTACAATCACAAGACTTAAACTCATGATTAAAACTCCTTCTAAGATAAATTAAAAGTGACATGCTTACTTCTAGATTCTGTTAAAAAAAACCTGTTGATTTCACTACGCCATGGGATTTCGTTTGGCTCTGTAGACCCAGCAGAGAGGTTTTCTTCCAGCACTGATTGGTTTAATATTCATTATAATGCCTCTGTACGGAGGGAGTTGCAAAGTGAAAGAGGACATATGCTGCAGGGTGGCTGAAAACAGTGTGCAGCTCCATACTGAAGTAGCTGGAAGTTACCTGTCTTGCTCGGTTACATTTTGTTAGCTGCCTTTTTCAGAAGGTCCCTCCTGATACAAGCATCTTTCTCCTCTGCAGAATAGGCTCCAAATATAGGCTTTGTCTTCTTGGCGTCCATAGAACAATGGCTGATGTGCAGCTGCTTCTGAGGTATCCGCAATATTGTTGAGGAAAGCTTGAGCAACCCTGGCTTCTCTGTGTCTGCTGTTACTTTAATTGGCCAGGAGTAAACAGCGATTGTGACTCAGATGCAATCTCAACCTCTTCACCGGTGTGCGGAGTAATTCCCAGCTCTATAAGATGAGGCCACTGTGCAGGACTACACCTGACATAAAGTCACATCCACCTCAGTAAACTGACAGAGACATGCCTGAGACGCATGGGAGCTGGCTGGCTTTTTCTTCCGAAACCTTATAGCTACATTTAAAACAGTTCTTCATATTCAAATGATCTGTTCGCAGTTTTCCTTCAGATTTGAGGTTTTAAAAAACGGGAGGGTGTAAAAACAACAAAAAACAGCATTACATAAATCAAGCATAACAGCGCGATCGTGCCTTATGGCTGTTCGGAGGGATACAGTTGTCTTAAATCATGTGTATTTTAACCACTTCACCAGTTTGCTCCAGACATTTAGCCCCATTAAACACAAAGAATAAATCAACGCTATTTGGCTACTTATGCACACTTATGCATCAGCGCTTTCAGCAAATTCAATTAAGAAAAAATAGTTTTTTATCAATAAAATAAACTATCAATTCAAAAATGCTTCTGTTAAATACTTCAAATGAATTGTTCTGGGACTCACCCAACTTTGATTTTTCACATCCCGATGCTTGGACAGAGCCACATTTGGGCACGGCAGTGATTGCCGAGACGCGCTAGGAGGCGGCGAAGGGAGAGCCAAGTGCGCTCGCCGTGGAGAGCCCTCATATCTGCCGGAGCAGACACCCGAAGCTTCAGGTGCTCCAAGTCTCTTCAGATGATGACGAGTAGCCAACCAAATCTCTCACTGCTTTCTTTTCGAAACCACTGTCGCCCGTATCTACCCCCCCCCCCCCCCCCCCCCCCTCAACCCAACCCTCCCAGCCCCACCCCCTCCTTACCACCACCCAGCCATCCATCCTCACATCACCTCACTATGGCTCAGCATCACTCTTTGTGCGTCATCACAACCGGTCTGTGTCATTCAGAAATCTTTCATTAACCGGTGTCACCCACCTTTCCAGCTGTTAAACTGTACGAGAATACAGTGTGTGTGGAAATGCTCAAAGACTTTTACTATTTACTATTTTTGTAAGGTTATGTAAGTGTACTTTCAGTCTTCAGGAGTCCGTACCAAACTTTTACTCCCCCCCCCAGTGAAGGAATGTTCGTGTGTTGCAGATGTTTAAAGTGTTTTTGATCCCAGAGATAAAAGTAAAGGTGATGTCTAGTTTTATTTAAAAATCTGTGTAACACTTTTGATTACAGCCAAGAAATAACTCTATAGCCTAAAATACACATGTTCATGTTTCTGACCAGAAACAGTTGTGTTCTTAATGAAAAGGCGTCTTCTTTTACACATCTCCACATCTCCAAGACTTGCACCATCATAAATGAGTTTTTTTTTACACACATTTTAAACACACTTGTATCAAGCTCCTTCTTAAACTCACATTTGTTATTATCACATCTGGAATGACACTCTCTTTTTAAGTCCAACTTCCTTTTATATTTATTTGTAATTTGATATAACCAAACATACATTCTCTTATGACTCCATCCATCCATACATTCGCTTCTGCTTATCCAGTTTAGGGTTGCGGGGAACCTCGGGCTATTATAGGGCACAAGGGTACACCCTGGACAGGTCACCAGTCTCTTGCAGAGCATGATTTAAAATATAAATTACATTTTATGGGTGGTAAACAAGGTACACAATTATTCACGGGCTTTGCCTGATAACACTTTGTTCCCCATCAGCAAAATGAAAGCAGCTGCCTTCTATATTTAAAAACTTTGGTGCAGGAATCACACCCTAACATCCAGTAACAGTACATCTGCAGCAATAACACAGTAGCCTGTAGTTACTAAGTAAGTACTTTATTTACACTGTGAGTTATTTCTAAATATCTGCTATTACCCACCCTGCTCCAGCTTTCTTTTTTCTTCTTCTTTGCTGCTCATTAACTACACACTAATTTTACGGATACCCCCTAAAAAATAATTAGACTGTAATTGCTCCAAGCTGTGGCTTCAAATATTAACACCATTACCACTAACAGGACTAATCCTCCTGCGCGTTTAAACACAACACACTGCATTATGAAAGCGTGATGAGCAACAAACGCACCTATAGCTGACATTTGCGGCATACAGTATAGTCTATAAGACCCTCGGTCCATCTGTTGCACACTCAGTCGATACTCATTTGTTAATGTCTGAGCAGCGAGAGATGATTGTAATTTATAAAGCATTGCCATTTCAGCAGGGATTGTGATTATTCAGTGGCTGTGCATTTTTCCCTTTTTTCAATTAAGCTATGAGGAAGAGATGAGACAGAAACAAGCACACACATACACACATTTAGCTACACATGGATAAACACGGTACATTGATTTTTTTGTTGGGGTGGGGGATTGATTCTTTTCTTCCCACTGTGGACAAATCCAGGTTTAGCCAGTTGGAGTATTTGTTGTTTTTCAAACTGGTTTCAGATATGAAGGCTTTACCCGAGGCTGCTGCCTGTTTTAAGTGAGAGATTTTAAGCCGAAGTAAACATTTGGGCAGTTAAAGTCAGCTTGTGTGTTCAATCAATGATGAGACTTTCAGCTCACAATGCCTCATCTTTTCTTTTTCCTTTTTTTTTTTACCTGCCGGTATATCCGGCGAGCACGTCTACTTCATCTTGCCAAAAGCAAAAATCGCAACCAGACCTCTGAACTCCCCAAGAGTGCATTCAAATCAGCGAAAGGTACGGCGTGACATAAATAGGCATATCTATTTTGCTTGCACAATAAATTGAAAAGCAAAGGTCACAGATGGATTTTCTTTAAAATTGAAAAACAATTTTCACCGCAATTTTAGCAAAAATCACGACATTTAGGCAGATTATGTGTCATTACTGCGTATGCATGACTGTCTGGCGCTGACAAACCACTTTGTAATAAGCATTTAACGCAACAATAGCTTTGTAATTATGTTATGCATTAAAAACTAGCCTGCAAGACACCCGTGCTGTTGATTTGTGTGTATTTGCATCCTGTTAGGCCCTATCGTGCTATCTGCTGGAAAAGTAATTACCTGTCTGTGCCGCCCATGCAGTGAGGTGGGCTGCTGAGTTTGAAAGAAACTGAAATCAATATCTCTGCACTGGAAGACACATTTCCTGTCATGGAGGCAAGAAACCTGACTCTAGCATTCATACTAATGTTGGCATTTACAGTGACATTCGCCTTAATTGCATATCAAGAGATTTTCTCTCCTGTGCTTATGACTTTGACAAAACCAGCTCCAGGATTTCAATCATCGAAGCTGTTAAATGCACACTGCTGACATTACTCTGTGACTAATGTGAAATGCTTGGCATGCAAAGCAGGCAAATTTGAAGATCGAAGCTGCTACTTTGCGTGTCGTGTGTCATGTTCTCGAGGCAACTGTTCTTTTTTTTGTTATAAGCTGAAGGGGGGAAAAAGGGGAGATGGCAATGTGAAATAAAGGTGATAGATTCTGTCATCAGGCTGATGAAGCTCCTTATACCAAGTGTGCTGCAGTAGTCTGCTGTCCTCCCACACACACAACTAACCTCAGGCTCACACCTGAAATGCAGATTGAAGAGCAAAAAAGGAGGAAAAAAACCCATCAGTGGCTGTGGTCAGAAATACAAGAGTCATCACTGCGTCCTCCTGCAACCATCCTGTGTGACATACAGCACCTGCGATGATGTGAGCAAGGAAGCATCCATCACTTCATTACCGCTTGGCATAAATTTTACATAAGCTCCTAGTGTTCAGCGCCAAGTGACAATTCTGTGATTCACTCAAAGCTGACAGATCCTTTTGTATTTAATTGTGCCCAATCAGTTCCATGAAACCGATACAGTAATGCATTCACAGCCGTCAGAATAAGGCAGTATCTTTCCTCGGTGACGCACAAAAGAAAGTAATTAAAAAGTGATTTTTTAGTGTTATTCTAATTAGGACGATGAAGTGTGGCTGCAGGAATTTTAAATGACTTCGGGGTGTCTGTTTAAAGAAGGCTTTTACTCAATCCACACAAGGAGCATTAAAAAAAGACAGGTTTAAAGCCATGCCTGCTGTTCACTATACTTTGATTGAAATGCTGAAGCTGTCTAGCAGAAGCAAGCCGCTATAGGCACTGCAATGTTAAGTTCAATATTTAACATAGTCACCACCTTCATGACTTGCTTTGTTGTTGTGACAGGTCTTAGAAGTTAACCACATCATTGGGCAAACTCTTAAAAAGGTCAGGAGTTACTAAAGTTTGTACAGTTTATGGCTTTTCAGTAACGTCGTGGTGGCACTGAAGGAAAAGTCAAGGGCTCACAAGAGGCGTTCCTCTTCTCGAGAGATTCCTCCAGATAAGTGAAGACTGCAACCTGGTGGAGGGAAAAAAGGAGAATCAGGGCAAAAACAGCTGGATTAAAGAGATGGGGGTGGGGGTGGGGGGCAATGAATGTTTCTATGGTAATCCAGCTCCTATTTGCTCAAATATTTCAGCCTGGACCAAAAACGGCCCAGACAGTATCATCCTTTAGCCGTACTTTAATGTGATACATATTTCTTTTCATCCAATGTTCAATATTTGAGCAGGCACACACACACACACACACACACACACACACACACACACACACACACACACACACACACACACACACACACACACACACTCACTCTCACTCTCACACAAAAGAACAAACCCACAGATCAAAAACATGGAAAGTATATTACATGTCGCAGAACTTATTTTAAATTTTGAAAAGCTTGTTGCTCAGCAGCACCTGTGCACCACCTACATGGCGCATTTGATCATTTCTGAAACCCGGTGGGTTTAAAAGTAATAAGGCAAAGCCACAGGCAGATTGCATGATGCTCAAGTGGTATAATGGTCGAGGCTTTTATTGGGCTCCATTCGTGGTTCTATCTGCAATTGCTGTAATGAAGACAGACCTAATTATCTCAGCAGACAGAACTCCACTATGAACAGGACTCTAATTATGGCCTAAATGCTGTTCTCTTATACTGTTCAGAGTCGTACTCGGGGGGTTATAAGAGAGTTGGCTGTGGCCGTCTTCACACACACACACACACACACACACACACACACACACACCTTGGGGGCTCAGTGTGCTCAGCTGTTCTGATGTGCTTCTGTGCAGGCATCATGGTGTAGTGGCAGGGATTATCTAACATGACAACGCACTCTCTTCCCGTCTTTGACTGGTGACAGCTTACCCAGTCATCTGATTAATTAATTACAACTCCACGTGTCATTAGACCAGAATTCTTATTTATGGTCTCAAACACTTTGGTAAATGGTAAATGGCCTGTATTTATATAGCGCTTTACTAGTCCCTAAGGACCCCAAAGCGCTTTACATATCCAGTCATCCACCCATTCACGCACACATTCACACACTGGTGATGGCAAGCTACATTGTAGCCACAGCCACCAATAGTTTACAAGAAGATCCTATTGAAATTCTAAACCCCCATGGGATGAAAAAAAAAGACAATAGATGAAGTAATGTCTGAACACAAATGTTAGGGGCAGCAGAGTTACTTACAGATAGATTATTCCATCAGTGGTACCATTTGGAGCCCATTTATTTTGAATTTATGAATGTAAAATAACTGCAGATTTATCTGGTCTTGTAGATTGTCTCAAGGCTGCAGAGCAGATAAATTGAATGCCGTGTTTCTAAATTCACACTGAGGGGGAGGCTAAGCGGCTTGTGCAGTGACCTTGATTGTAGCTATTGAACCTCCAAATAAGGAGACCGAACAGATAAGAGCGGCGTTATTTGGCACACAAAGGAAGACAATCCAGTGACGCAGCCGTGGCGTCAGCTGATGAGCAGAGTCAACATGCAATCACAGAGCCCAGTGAGGTATGAGTTAGGAAACTGGAATGAGTGATAAAGCAAAGGGCAAAGTTTGCCCTCAGTAACAGGTATAGTAAAGAACGTCTGCACAATCTGTTATTTCCGAAGGCCGCTTATATGACTCTGCATTCGCCCACTGCAATTTGGAATAGTAATGCAATTTTAAAGTGGTTTCCAGAGGACAGAATACATTTTGCTAAATCCCACTAAAACGAAGATGAAATGCAGGCGGGGTGGATTTGAAAAGATCATTTCTCGCTGAAACTCTGAGAAATCTGTAAATATCAATGACAAACTTAAGACAAGAGAACGCACTGTGCTCTGTGATGTAGAAGAATTTGTGTTGTGTGCAATGGAAAGAAAAGGAAAAAATCCAAATGATTTTAGGGCTTCAATCACCCCCAGAGATCAACATTATGGCCTTAACGATGAGACAGTCAAGGTCACTCAGCATACTAATGATCACCAGAAACTCATCCTCTGCCAAAGTGTAGGCTTACTTTAAAGAGTATTACTGATGCTGCGAGCGATAAGAATATGCATTTGATTTACTGCTCATGATAAAAGAGCTTTATTTATTTATTTATTTATTTGTCATCCTGCAGACATTTAATAACTGACTGTAGAGCCCATGACTCTAGCAAGACCTCCGATGAGTCAGGTAGCATCTCAGTTCCGCCTAAATCTGCATGGCACTTCCGTCTCATACAAGGAGCTAGTATGAAAAACACAAATTAAAATAAAAATACAGTACACAACCACAGAAGCTTTAATTAGTCATTTCAGATGGATTGAGGGTTTTTGCTTATTACATGGTCAGTCACTCACAGACTGGATTATTGATGTGCGTAACCAGGGAGGTGGCAATAAACTGGCAGAGGTGACTTTGTATACAAACACCTGGAGTTCATCCACATCTGAAGCAGACAAAAATGTGCCAATTATCACTTCAGGATTAAGAGACTCGTTAATGTGTCCTTTTTGAAGAGAAGCTGTTGATCTGGTTAATTGTTTTTAGACATCATGTAACTGTCAATTTATTTCCTGTTTTAATGTACATTTATGAAAATAAATACAGGAGATTGTATTTCAGTGATTAAAACGGCCTTCAGAGGGAGTGGGTTAGTCTTAGCTTCTTCTGTTACGTGAAATGGTATCAAAATCTGCAGTCTCGCCAGAAACGTTATCTTCTATAAGCACAGTGTGATTACAAAGACAGAACAGAACATCCCAGGAAATGAACATCCGCACAAAGAGATGAATCTCGACACCGCAGGGTCATGTCTGTGACTCGCAGTGACCCGGTCATTTTAATAAGACTCAACAGCGCCCTCTGGTGGCAGACATGGCGTGGTGCAAATCTTCCTTTTTATTGTAAAACAGTTAATTGCGCTAAAGCACATCTGAAAACTTTTCTTTTTTGTGATTTAGCTTAACGTTATTTTTTCATCTCGCACAGCACATGCAACGTTTAAGTTAAAATTACGCGTTAAATCGAAGTTTCTGGAAGTTAATAATGACGCTTCAGATTGCGCAGGCGCAGAGTGTATACGTACTGAAAACACGGAAGGTCCAACACCATATTCCCAAACAGAGGCTTCTACGCTGTAAACTCTTTATAAAACGTCGTCGGAGCGGCCCTAGAATAAGCCAAGTGCGGTATTGTTTTATTTTGGCAGTTGCGGTTTAAGAGTGATGCCTGTCGAGTAGTTGGGCCTTTTCTGCTTTTCTGCTTCATCTGAAAGCAAACCGCTGAAGAAGATGCCCGCTCGTAATGTTGTGTCCAACGGGATCCCTAACAGCAAAGTTAGGTATTCCAGGTTAGCCACTGACGACGACGGCTACATTGATTTACAGGTAAAACAGAAGGTGTAACGCTAGGATACGTTACCATTGCTTTTATTTTTAGATAATAGACTAAAGTTGGTGCACTGGTTTCGACCACTACAGTATGAATATAAAGGGGTACTGCAGCAATAGATGGCCGCTGTCATTTCCGAGCTAAGGTAGCCCTGTTGACGTCATCGGGGTTGTTGGGGGGGGGGGGGTCCTGTGATATTAATTCTTATAACCTCTTGATGTTCTCATCAAAGTTTGGTGAATGTTCACAAGAAGTACTGCATAACCAACACTTTTAAAGGACTGTGCAAATGTCTTGAGCCACCCTACTTTGAAGGAGTCAGACTTGGCATTTTTTAAGTGGTCCTAAGCAATACATAGACTGAAACAAAAAGACTGCTGGCTTATTTGCTTTTGCTGTTTAAAAGTAGAATGGGAGGCAGAGCCTTGCAGTTTCAGGCCCCTCTTCTATGGAACAAGCTCCCAGTTTGGAAGTATTTCTTGTTCTCTCACCTGTGTTACGACCCCCTCTTTTCACTCAGTATGTGTTTAGTACACCACTCTATTCAATCGTGAATTATTATTAATGTCCGGATCTCTTCCACAGTTTATTGTATCTTTTGTCCTGGCTTCCTCCCCTCAATCCCAACCAGTCATAGGAGATGGCTACCCCTCCCTGACCCTGATTCTTTCAACGTTTCTTCCTGTTAATAGGGAGATTTTCCTTCCCATTTTTGCCAAGTGCTTGCTCATAGGGGGTCGTTTAATTGTTGGGGTATTCTCTGTATTATTCTAGGGTCTTTACCTTAAAATATAAAGCCCCTTGAGGCGTCTGTTGCTTTAATTTGACACTATAAGAATTTCACTCTCAGAAAGTTGAGTTGAATCAAACAGTAGTTCTCCAGGCTTTCTGAAGGTCTTTCAAAACCATTCTTTGGAAACTGGCTGCGTTTTTACTCATTTAAGGTCCAGTCCTTGTACCGGAACATTTTGTGAGAAATGTCTTTTTGTTTTTTCAGCTACTTTCAGCTGTGAATAAAGGAAGCATTAAAAATGGCACCTAACTCAGTGTTGTGTCTACACATAACAGGCAACTTAGCATATTTTAAATCTTGTATTTGGGTACTTTGTTATGAGCAGGCTGTCACAAAAAGCACCTAACTTTATGTGTCTTTAGTTGGATCTGTGAAAATGCCAAAGATAACACAGTTTGACAGACACTAAATAGTTTTTTAGGGCCTGCATTTCAGCCAATGGTGTTTGGAATCTTGTCACAATTAAATCATGAACACAGAAAAATATGATCAGATTTTGATCCACCGTGCGATGCCCTCTAGTAGGGGTAGGTGACAGCTTCAAAATTACCAGCACAATATTGCAAGAACATTTACTGTAATGTAAATGCATGCTTTTGCTACACTAGTGATATTGCATTTTGACATTTTTATATCATGTAAAAAATTATAGACGTATTATTGCAGACAACACGATATGGTACAGCCCTACCTTCTGGAAATCGTTGGCAACAGCTTCATTTTTCAGTCGGGCAGAGATCCCAAACACACTGCCAGTGCAGTCAAAGCATACCTGGATAAAAAACACACACAATAGAACACTGTCAGTCATGGATTGGCCTCCTCAGAGAAGGAAAATAAACATTATTGAAGCAGTGTGGGATATACTGTATTTCCATGTGTTTTTGAATCTGTCAATAAATTGCTGCACCTATTTGCCATTTTCCTAGCAAAATACTAAAAGAAAAATTAGGGTTAGCTTGAGATGTTTGCACAGTACTATACATCCATGTTTTTATGAGAATAGGGCAATTTATTTAAAGCTGATTCGATGGAAAACATCTCTCTAGTCTGATGATTTTGACACAGAAGAGGAAAAACGGACACTTCCAAGAAACCTTGTGTTTCACAGAAATGTTTTTGAAATGAAATATTTCCCCTCTACAGTTCAAGAAGAGCCCACCCAAGGTCCCATATAAAGCCATCGCACTAGCCACGATCCTTTTCCTAATCGGCTCGCTGTTGATCATCATCGGTGCTCTTCTCTTGGCTGGCTACTTTGGCGTCACTGTAAGTAATTTTCTAGGTCACACTTTTTCTTGTTACATCCTTTTACTGGCCATACAATGTCATCATGTTAAGAGAATAAATGTTTTCTTTCTTTTAGCACACAGACCGGACCGTGCCTGTCCTCATCATCGGGATCCTTGTCTTCCTGCCTGGATTTTACCACCTACGGATAGCTTACTATGCATCAAAGGGCTACCCGGGGTACTCTTATGATGACATCCCAGACTTTGATGACTGACAATTGCTAAAGCCCCAGTCCTGCTGTGCTTACATGTAGTGAATTTAAGGTCGTGATATATTTAAAGAAAATGAGATCCCTTTTTTTGTTTTTCATAATTGTTTTTAAATTACAATATTGTTCCTATAGATTTTTCTACCTAGGTTCTTAATGCCAGGTTGCTAATAGCAACTGTTTTTTTTAATCTTTGTATTTGTTTTATAGCTTGATAAATGAATAAAAAAGATTTGTATTATTTCTTTTGATTTATATAAAACCATTTCAGTTTGTTTATAGAATATTTTACCTTATGTAGTACAACCAATGTGGCCACATATAGTGAGTCTTTTAACTGCTTCACTACAACCAGTTTTTATTTTGTGTATTCTTTAGGTAGATCCATCAGGTCAGTGGCAGAGAGAATAAATAATTTAAAACTAAAGTAGCTGCAACCAACATAACAAATACCTGGTATACCTATTATATACACAATATCACCTCTGTGGCATAATAATGATATTTAATAAAAGGCTAGCGTTGTGTCTTCACATCCCGTGTAGTGAAGATTGCCTCGCCCTAGTTAATGCTTCCTCACTGCTCTGAGTTGTTCTTTCCCCGAGGATTTTGTGTGATTAATTCCAATCCTTCGATCTCCATATGGTGCACCTGGCCTGTGAGAGTAAACACTGTCAAACAGTACACAAGCAATTAAGGCCTGACATTCTGCTGACATTTGCCCCTCTAATCTGCGCCATCAACTCATCACTCTCAGCATAATTTGAAAGTGTGCTGGTGAAAGCCAAGACTGCCACCTCGAGTCCTCCACCCCCCCCCCCTCCCCCCAGATAATGTCATATGTAAAACACATTGCTAGTAAAGGTTGGACGTCTATATAATCCTTTCAGAAGCCTAGTAACCCGCTGTTTGCCAAAGGGATAATTCGAGGGTAGCTGCTTGTGTTCTCGTTGTTTCTCTTTCCTTGCTATCGAATGAGCCCACCCAACTGTACACTGATCACAAACTGCCGGGCCTTAGATCAGATTATGCACTTTAAATCAGCTCAGATTCTTTGTTTTTTAAGTGCTTCCTGTGGTTCCAGGAGGCATTCGCACACAAAACGTCTTACAGAGGACTGAGATTTACTGTGTTTGTCCCGGAAACAAACATTTTTTATACTCTCAATGCTTTCTATCATATTGTTTTTTATGCTCTCTGAGGTGAGTCTTTTAAAATTACTGCTTTTACGTGAAACCCGTCAAACCTAGTATGGTGATATCATAAGTTGAGCGTTACGAGACAATAGAGTTGTTGAGCAGACACATAATAACAGACACAAAGTAAGTGTACAGTAATATTGCAGGGATATTCAGTAATTTTAACTGTTTATATGGACAGATGAGTCCGTGTTACTCTTGAGTCTTGTCAAAGCAACATCACTGCAAAATAGTAATAAAAAGCTAAGTTTTCTCAACTATATTGGCTTGTTGATTTTTACTCAGAATCATTACACAAGTGTTTAACTGGGTCAGGTGTACTGTCTGGCCCAGCTGATCCACTGTTGCATCACCCAAAAACAAGGACCTGGCATTAACCTTTATTACTGAAAGGTGATTTCAGTGACTTTAAGTTTAACATGGTTGTTAATGCCAGACAGCCTTGTCTGAGTATTTCAGAAGCTGCTGATCGGCTAGGAATTTTCCCACACAGCCATCTCTAAGGTTTATAGAGGATAATCATAAAAAGATCAATTATTTAGTGAGCAGCAGTTCTCTGTGTGAAAATCCCTTGTTGATGCCAGGAGGCAGAGATGAATGGCCAGACACTAGCTCAATCAACTGCTCTTTACAAGCATGTGATACAGAAGAGCACATCTGAATACTTTACACAGTGAACCTAGAAGCAATTGGGCTGTAGAAAAGACCACAACAGGAGTCACTCCTGTCAGGGTAGAACAGGAAGCTGGGCTACAATTCCTGGCACACTTTGGGGCCCTTAGTACAAACTCAGCATTATTTAAATGCCACAGCCTAACTTAGTATTGCTGCTGATCATGTCTATCCCTTTTTGAGCGCAGTGTATTGTCTGATGGCTGCTTGCAGCAGAATAACGTACCACGTCATAAAGCTCAGATCATCCCAAACTGGTTTCTTGGACATGACAATGAGTTCATTGTACACAAATGACCTCCACAGTCAGCAGTTCTCAATCCATTAGGGCTCCTTTGGGATATGGTAGAACAGGACTTTCGCATCATGAGTGCAGTCGTCTGCAGGAATTGTGTGACGTTATCATGTTAATGTGGACCAAAATCTCTGAGGAACCGTTTTGAATGTTGAATCTATTCCTTCAAGAATTAAGACAGTACTGAAAGTAGCCAAAAGTGATTTCCAATGTTCCTATGTGTTTTTTAATGTCTAAAACGTTTACTTATATTATTTAAAAATGTAGTGAACAGAATTTATGAAGGGGTTTTATATAAAATAAGGAAATGACCTGTTTTGCAGGCATCTTTTGCTTTTTTTTCCTGCTTTACATCTCTGCCTTCTGGCATCATTTATTGCAATTTCTTCTCTCCTTTTAGTCTGATCTCTTATAAAAATAATATTAATGACAATCAGAGTTTTTCATTCATAAAAATGACATATAACGATTATAATCCAACAAGTCATTTTTAGCAGTTTAAATTCCTGCAATCATATTTTGGCAGACAATGGTACTAAAATGGTGTGCCTAATAAAGTGACTGGTGAGTGGATGAACCCAGGAACAGTACAGAAGTGATTTTGGTAAATTAGATAAGCTCGTCCGTCTGACCAAACTGATCCACTGTAGCATTACTATTAACCAAGGACACACTAAATACTATACTATAAACTATACATATATAATACATGAACGTACATGCAGTAGATTCTATATTTGGACACAATCATAAACCTTAGACGGTTAATACAGCCATCCGGTGACACCACGTGATCTGGCACTGGATTGGCTATTTTAAAAAGTAATATAAAGCATACCCAATAATCTTTAACCAGCTGCAGTCACTGTCAGTCACACAGCAGGTTTGAGTATTCGGCTCATTTTAGGAGGCAGGATCACAGGAAGCGTTTTTGAGGTAAGATAATTTGGCAGGAAACTTACTCAAAGCCTTCACTCGAAACTTAAAAGAAGTAACAGTCGTCTCATACTTAAATAGAAACGTTTTAGCCTTTTCTTTTAGCAAGAAAAATCAAAATAAATAGTTTTAAGAACACTAAATGACTTTGTGGTTCATTAGCCGGACTAAAGCGCAGCAAACTGTTTAGCTAATGCTAAGTTGGTTTAACTGTAGATACAGATCTTGTTCCCTGCTAATACACTTTTTATTTTATTTTACACACTGTAGTTTTGAGGTTTTTTTTTTAGTGTGTTGCCTTTTAGGAAAATTAATGTGAGATTTATGGTGAAAATAATAACTGGTTCTTGCTACTATGACGTTTAGCGGAAAGCTAATTCGTGTTCTTTATTGGAGGTTAAATTAGCATTTTTAAAAAAGAAATGTATGTTTATCGATTTCTAAAACATAGTTTTTACTGGCATTCAGATTATCAAACGATTGCAGCTTTTTTTTTAAATCCCACTGTTAAGAAATTTCTTTCTGGTAAAAAAAAAAAAAAGTCAGCAGGCTTGTAACAAGCTATTATAAGATGGCTATAAATTATGTGTAACACTGATAAATTTTAGGTGATCTTACTGAAAAGGTTAGTGTGCTTGTATTATAAAGAAATCACAGCTAATCCCGAACATGAAATGGTGAATATTGTTACAAACATGTCCGTTTAGGTTAGTTTTGCAGATAGTTGGAGCTACTTCCTCGCAGCATGTTTTTTTTAATGTTAAGTGATTTAACAGCCGACTAAAATGTGTCTTTAAGGTTTGCGTTTGCCTTTTGTTAAGACCATCACCCGTTTTTCCCACGGAAAGGCGCTTTTGTCTGGGGCGCTAAAGGACCAATTTCATAAACTAACACAGACACAGGCAGTAAAGTGACGGAAGTGTATTATTTCACCTTCAAAATTAAAGATACGTTAAGCGATAGCCTCCTAAACTGGAGTTAAACACTTCTATTATTACTTGATCCGGTATGCCTTTGTAGGAACTGTTTAGTGCTGGCATTATTGTTGTTGTTGTTATTTATAGATTTGTAATTGATTGTAGCTGTGAATAGTAGGTCAAAACTGCTAATACCTTATGAATCATGTTCAATGTTTTTCACGCATTCATTGAGCTGGCTTGTTAAATGCTAGATTTGTTATAAGTGTAAACATAAACAGTATAAAATACTGTTTTACAGACGCTGAGTGTGACAGGGAAACACATGCACAGTAGTGCTTGGATGCTGAAAAGAAAGAAACTCAATGGACTTAAGCATTTTGGCATTTACACAGTGACATTAGCAAGTTGACATCTTTTATCTTTAAATTCCTGTTCTGATTGTTTTTTTTCGTTATCAATTAAAAAAAAATTAAAACGTAAAAGATTTAATTTGAAAGTTCTACCAGGAAGCTTCATCGTTGTGCTCTGTGTGAGTTGACAGCCGTTCAAACGTCGCTGTGGTGGGAGGAGGAGGGAACGATAATAACGGGAGGAGGGCCACCGCGGGGAGAGTATCAACAGCAGGGCTCAAACTAAACGTGTAGTATGCTCTCTTTCTGATGGATCTTGCACCTGTTTGAGGATCAATGTGCTCCAAATCGACCGAGAGCCTTTCAACTTCTTTCTGAACTCTGTTATAAACTCTCCCGCACGATTAAAGGCACTTTGAGGGAGTTTGGACTGAGAAGATTGCGCACATTTAAAAAGAAAAAGAAAGCCAGTGCTTGGAGTGTTTAAATGGACTTTAAATGGACTGATGTCGGAGTCATGAGGGTGGCATGGGTTAATGGATTTTATTGAAGCTGCGAAGAGTTTTTTTTAGAAAGTCTGAGCACCATGGATGTCGAGGAATAACAAGACTTTCTTTTGATCCACGCTCGGACTGAAAGAGGGAAAAAAAATGTGACCACCTGCCTTCTTCTCCCAGCACCTTCTTATTTTTCTTTTAAGTCGTGTATGTGTGTGTGCGTTTGTGGTGTTTGATCTCTCTGAAGAGAAAGGAATAGACGGATAAACTGGGTCTGTAGTAGGAGTCTAAAAGAAGAGCATCAATGGACTGAAACACTGCACTTTCTGCTTCAAGTGAAAAGTGCCTCAAGCAAAGGTAAGGAGCTAGGCGGGCAGAGCTAAAACATCCTCCGCAGGCTAGTCAACACCAAACATCCTGTAGAAGTTTCTTTGTACTAAATCAGCACAGCTTGAATAAGAATATCTGTGAGATTTCTGTCGTCTTAAGGCCATATAACAGGAGCCTTTTGGTTGGTGTTTAAAGTACTCCATTTGGTTCCTTTTGTTATGATTATTGTAAATTTTTTTTAAACTAGTAATTTTGCCATGGTTAATGCCTAGTTTCCAGTTAAAAAATACTTTTGCGATAACACTGTGCACAGAGTCATCTTTGTGCAGGATTTGTTTATGTTTTGGGTAGCACATGCAGCACTTGTAATCCCCGAATGAGTGTTTCCTTCATGTTAAAGCATTATGAATAGGTTTCACACGTTGTAATGACCCTTAAATCAGCACTGTTCCAGTCAAAATACGTTTTTTTGGTTTGTTCTTTATTTAGGCCCCCTCGTCTTAGGTGGCATCGGCTCTTCTGAGTCAAACAAAAGGTGTACCTGTTTTGTTTCATATAGCAAGATGGGTGTTGACATAAAGGGCTGTGCATCAAAATTTACTGTAGGGTGCAGCAGTACAGTGGCTTATGGCTTGGTGTTTGCCGTTTTATTTTTGGACTAGTTTATCAGGGTGATGCATGTTATGGGACAGAACCTAGTAGTTCTGTCTAAAGAACCTCGTCGTTTTGTGCTAAAGAGTGCAGCAGCCCTGTGCTTTATACATAATATACAGTGTGTGCTTTGTTGTTTCCCTTCCTTTGTTTTTGTTGTGCTTGCTGATTGGTAAAAAGGGAGGTGCATAGGGGTACAGATCACTACTGATGCCTTGTAGTCCCCTCTGTTAGAAAATCACTTTAAAGATTATGCTTGCTTTCAAATTGGAAAGAAATATATGTGCTATTTCCCCCCAAAAAGCACACTACTCTACACTACTCTGCTATTTTCACATGCACTAGTGTTTGCAACAGCGAGGTTTTTTTTGTTTTGTTTTTAAATTGCTTTTGCATTATTTACACTGAGGGAGCACTAAAAGCAGTTTTGCATTTTACTGCTAGAATCCTTAAAGTCTATGTTCAGCAGTCTCAGCTTAACAAAGTCTGTGTGTGTCAGATCCCAGCCCGGGTGTCATTTTACACACGGATATCCCCCCATAATTCAGCAAGCCTTGACATTTTACTGGAATATTGCATTGTTCAAAACACTATGTGGCAAACTGTCCCCTGTAGGCAGATTGTCAGGCTGCAGGAAATTGATTGCACCGAGGAGCAAATTATTCATGAGTCGAAAGTGGTTACTGAAAATGATTCTGTTATTGTGTGTAAGATGGAGCGTCTGCTCCTCCATGGTGAATTTAAGCCTGTGACAGTACTGAGGGATATACAGGAAAGTACATGTAGTAAAGCATAAAGATTAAAGAGAGGGTCTAATAAACTATTTCAAGCTTTGCAGTGTTTCATATTTGGATGCTGTTGCATGTAATAGATCTCAATTTTGACAGCTTTTCCTCTAAGCAGAGAAATGAGCAGCATGCCATTAACATACTGAAAAAGGCCAGTTCTGTGGACGTCCTTTGAGTCTCATTGATCTCCAAGTTAGGCGTGTGCTTCATGGCTGGACCCCAGAGTTTGTGACCTTTGCTTTTAGACCATTGATTTCTTTCACTGTCTTGTTTTGAAAGAAACTTTATGGGACTGACCTGGTCATGAAAGTTTGTTGGGGGGCAGGGAGACTTACAAGAGTGATGTTAGATGCCTTGCTTTACTCAGCACTTACCGTTCCCCTGGAATGTCTGAGTGAGTATTATCCTAGGATAAAACAAAACATGAAATTAAACCACTCATGCATGAAGCAGTAATCTGCAGCAGTATTTGGCTGCTGAAAAAGTGCAGAGTAAAGGTAATACTGTTTTGATGTGCGACTGAAAACGTTCAACCACGGCAAGCAAAGTTTTTCCTGGCTCGGAACGGACCTTTGGGAGAAGAGTAAGCATGTAAGCACGAACGAGCTTGTGTTACCTTATTTGACAGAAATCTAAGAATTTTCTTGGTATTTTCCAGCGTTTGATAAACACAGATGTCCTGTTTAGCAAAGGAAACCCTTATTTAAACAAAGTAGTGAAAAAAAATATTACAGTGTTGGGAGTGGGGGTTTCCTTTGGATTTGGATAAAACTTGTGGATAAAAACAACAAAAAGCTCCCTGTGCAGGAAAAACCCTGGTTCAGTTATCAGTGTTTTTGTGCTAGGTGTTAGGTTACTAACGATTACTATGTTAATCCATATAAACTAGGCTTTCCCCGAGAGCACAGGACTCTACTCTCGTGCCCAATGTGTGCTAAGCTCATTTCCTTTAGTTAAAGTTAATGTCAATACCATTTCTGAGCTTGGTTACAGTGCCAGGGACAAAATCCATGAATCGATCGCTACGCCGTGCGTGCTTGTCCAACCAGTCTGCTTTGGATTACTGATTTTTCAAACCCATTCCTGCGTTAATGATGGTTCACATCTTTGTTCTGGATGGCTGCGTGTTATTTTTACATCTGTATCAGAGTCTTGTGCGTACCTGTTAAAGTTTCTCCTTGAGCAACACTTGTAGTTCCTGCTACAGGCTGGTTTGTGCTGATGCCACGACCTGTCAGGATTAACAAGGATTACTAAGAGAGTAATGCTGCTGCTTATCAGGCCTGTATCTGTCACTGGCATCACTGATGGATCTGCTTAGGTACCGGTGGATAACGCTCTCACACCCATTAGGTCAGGAGTTCACTTTTTGTGACAAGTTTTAACACGAGCGTCACAGAAAACATCAGAGAATATGATAATTTACTCGTCATTTATAGGCCGAAAAAAGACAGCTGAAAAGATCACTTCATTACTCATGGTTACTCCTGCGTGTTTAAAAGTGCACCTTTCTTTTTGTGCATTATTCAGCTCATGTCTGAATAACATAATAGTGTGACACAGATGACAGCCATTGGAAGAGCTCACGCCCACCAGCTGTTACAGTTGACAGGTTGACATCAGCTTGCATTTACTGTTGATGTCATGTCAGATTTCAGACATGTTCGTTCATCCGTGAGAAATGGCACCCTTTTAATGCTTCTTATATTATTAAATATGAATTTGGAGGGTGTGAGGGTCTTTGATTTTACTTTTTGAGTCAAGTACCGGCGCTGTAGTTGTTACTACAGGTTTTGCAAAATTTTGAAAGTTAGTGGAGATCAGAAAGACCTTGAGCAAAACCCCTTGAATAAACCCCAGGTTACCTGGGTTTGTCAAAGCATCACGCGCCTACTTTTTCTCCACCAGAAGAAATTATAGAATCCCAGACGGCAGACTTGTGTGACTTGGCTTACCAGTGATTGATCACTGAACAGCTAGATGACAGACTGTCCTTGATTTGCCTCACGAATTTGATCTCTAATTCAATTACACTATTAACACTCAAAGCAGCAGGGCGGGATTAGACTGGGTGTTACAAATGGCCTGTCCAGAAGGCTAAGTCATGACTAGATCCAAAGCAATCTGTGTCAGTGAAATCCAGCATACACGCATACACGTTACAGAGCCGACAGTCTTATGCTGAAGCTTGGTTTTTTTATTTTTATTCTTGTTTTGTCTTCTCTGTTTTCTTTTTCTAAACACACAAAGGTTGTATTTTTCTTTAGTCAAGCTGGCTTTTCATCCCCCGAGAGGTCACTACTCTCATGATGAGTTAGCGTGTAAGACGTTTTACATGCAAGTATACTAATGTCTGTGCTTTTACTGTAGAACAGGAGCTGTTTTCTTCACACGTTAGTTATATACGTGAATCATGGTTGCTTAAAGGTAGTAATTGGCTTAGTCCAATGAGATAAATAGAAAAAGTTCCTGTGGTTAAATGTTTAGTGGCTTGTTTCAGTTTAAGTGTACTCATTTTAACATCTGGGCTCCCTTTGAAGCCCTCTCTGTTCACATGCCAATTAAATGGCCTTCCTCTGCTCCACTGCCTGAGGAAATAATCTGGTGTCCTCCTGCACCTGCAGACAAAGCCCCCACCCATCTGCCCCACAGGCTTCCCCTGTATGTGGTTGTTTCCACATGAAAGTCCTATATCCCGGTCTAGGAGCACATGCAAGTTAGGACGTATTTATTAGTTTTTTATTTTGTCAAAGTAACTGTGGAGCTGGTAGATAAGACAGTCGAGTGGTGCACAAACACTTCCCACATTTGTTGGCTGTCAGAAGTGACACAAAAAGAACAAAATCAGTGTCTTTATTTCTTTAATCCATTGTAAGAGTGCTGTTTATCCGTCACCCCTACTGACCAGCATTATTCCCACAGTCAGAGTAATCCGCCCTTATTTTTAGTGCACTGAAATTATTTTGTCATCCAAAAACTAATGACTATTTCCCAGACTTGCCCCTGACCACCCTCCTCTTCTTTGCTTGTGCAACCACATTCTTGCCTCTCTGTTTGCTTTAGAAAGGTGCAGCATAAAAGTTATTACTACTACCGCATCTCTCCCCCGGCTCAGCAGAAACGTTGTTGGTGTTGGTCAAGTGCGAGGAGATAAAAGCATCTTTGTGCTGTTCTATTCTGGGCTGTTTGTTTGCTCATGTGCCGCCAAGAGACTAAAGGTCTCAGTCAAATGAGTCAGACGCCCTGTGTTTCTGCAGTGAATCTCTGGTTGTAGCAGCGGCCAATATCCAACACCTCGCTGCTTTCTAAAAATACTCTCCGCCTTATATTACCTAAATGAACTTAAAGTAATAAGCTGGTATTAGGAGTACTGAATGACTTAAGGGAAGTGTGCGAAGGCTTCCGTTATGTTTGAAGGTCAGCAACTTAAACTTGTGCCTGCAATCCAATTTGAAGTAGAGGGCCTTGTGGTTCGCTCCAGCTGTTCTCTTTGTTCACTGGGAAGGAGGTCGGCAAGTCGTGAAAAAGTCCGGTCTGTGAGGCTTGTGAAAATGAAACAGTGTTAACAATATAACATCTGGAGCTGGGCGGTGCACCTTTCAATATTGCTCGTCTAACCTGTCAATTGCTGTTGGCCTATTTAGCATTTGACGAGACCTTCTGGATGAGCTGGACCAATCACAAGGACCAGGTTAATCTGTACGTACACCTAGAGTCTTGTAAAGTCCTTCTCTGTGGCCACACATAAACACACACATACACACACTTTGGCCTGTGCAATAAAACATCTACAAGATTCAGACTCCAAGCAATTGCCCTGTCTATTTGTAGCACTTGTTGAAGTAGCTTATTTACCTTAATCCAACCACAGCGCACACGTACAATTTTCCCCAGGACGATGTGTTTTGAAAGAATATGGTTATTTATAAACCAAGAAGCATCTGGAATGCAGTGCAGTTGTTGGCTAATGAGTTGATGTTAACTCGAGGGGTGGGGGGATTACATTTATCTGAGGGGGGATGTGAGGAATGTACTTGTGCAGCGGGGGGATCTGTGAACAGTACAGAAGTATTCTGATGAGGAGTAATCGGTATGTGTGGTCTTCCTTTTCAGGTTGGGAGATGTGTGAAGGAGTGTGACGGACGGCCATGGGACTGGAGAGACAGTGGCTTCAGGCTGTCACCACTGCTGTAGCCATTTGTCTGCTAAGTAAGTATGCCAATGCAAATACTGAGCCATTGCATATATTAACAGTGCATTTGTGTATTTTATTTCTCCTTGTTGAGCTTTCAGAGATTTTTTGCCTTTGGATTTCTTAGAATAACCCCCCAATACACCTGAACTGTCGTGTCATGAATTGAGCAATTTTTCAGCACACACACAGGAAAAGCAAACAATTGTAGATCTTTTTTCTGCTAACGTGATAAAACTGATTCCAAAATATGAGGCCCGATTATGCAACAATGACATTGAAACATTATTTAACATGTCCACATAGAGCTTATGTAGTATTACTGTACAGATTAACAGTGATAACAGTCTTCTTTATTGGATCACGCTTCTTCATCGTGCTTCACCGTTTTGCTCCTTATCGCCAATCTTTAGCGACTGAAATCTCTTTCACGACACTCTTAATAACACTTTTACCTTCAACTTTAAATTTCAGCTTCAATTTTAATTTGTTGAAAGTGGTAAAATGTTTGAATATTTACTCTGTGGCAGGGCAATGGAAATAACAGCTGGTTGTCAGAGAAAATGAGATTGGAGAGGTGATCATAAGATGTTTAAATATGCATATGCTGCACATTGCTTTGGACAGTTGTGTCCTGTCTTGGAACAAATGTAACTTTTCCTAACATTTGCTAATGTGAAGCTTAGTTTGATAATACATTTTCAGTCAATACTGCCTCCTTTGTTAAAAAATAGGCCACTTTATGTTAACTTCTTCATTCAGACCCACCCACAACACTGATGGATTGAGTCTTGGCATGTGCACGTACAGGGCTTGTTGCACACGAGGTACTGAAGTGAAGTGTTGCCACACTTTTGTCTTGTAGTAAGAGGAGTGCATGTCTGTGTGTGGTTCACAATACTACAGCAAGTAGTAGCTATCACTGCCCTTTGCTCTCAGGCTCAGAGAGAGAGCTTGTATGTATTTATTGAATGTATTTATTGAAGTGTAGACCATTTACCAAACACTTTTTTTGCGAGCTGAGTAATGGACAGAAGCGATATGCAAAGGCATAATCTTGATGCTGAAAGTGATACTTAAATGTTACTCAGTCTGATCTTGTGAGATTGCTGCTGTGGCTTATATGGGAAGCGACCAGGGTGCACACTCAAACATAAAGCTGATACATTCATATGCCAGCAGATTAATGGAAAGGAGTGCTTGTCTGAAAGGGGATTAAGCCAACCAGTTGTTTTGCTCCATTTTGCAGTTTGTTTACATATTTTCACCAAAGTTGTTGCCAAATCTTTTACCTGCACTAACAAAGCTCGGATGCTTTGCAAAGCAGCTGGCATATGCTCCTGTTTTGTTTCTGCACGCAGTTTGAATGACACCATGATGACTATGGCACTGATCCAATTCCCTTGTGCTAGAGAGAGTGAAGAGGAGGGGTTACAGCTCAGACATGAGTGGACGAGAGAGAATGGGGACAAAATCCAACTTAAATAATATCTCTGGGTGTGGATTTAGATCAATCCTGGATTTATGCTACCCCCCAACCCTCAGCACGCTTCTGTGTGTGCGTGCTTGTGTTTGCAAGGGGGAGTGATGGTGGTGGGATTGATTGTGCTGGCCCATAGACCATGTGTGGACCCCAGGGGGTAGTGGGAGGTCGACTGGAGCGGCCACAGAGCGTCCTGCTGCCCTGCATCAGAGTATCGCCACCAACCCCCACCCTCTGAGATTAAAGTAATCACCAGGCCAGATGAGTAGCAGAGCAAACACTGGCACCCAGTCGCTCACACACCCACATGAGCACATGGCAGCAAAGGGAGATGGGATAGAGACAGGAGAGACTGCTCCAGGTGTCACTAATGGGATTGCTTTGTGTTTGCAGGCTTTGCAGCAATACGATCTTGTCACCAAATGGCACATGGATGTTTTACATGCCCTCAGATGGCCCGGCTTTTAACAGTCTGGGAAAGTCATATGCAATGTCCACTTCAGAAGAGCATTCATGACACTGTTATGACTCTTTCCACCAGGTTTTCTCTGTCAGGGCCTCTCGCTGCCTGTGTGGTCACAAACTCTTGTCTTCTCGTCCCTCAAGTTCCCCTCAACTTCTTATCATAGCAAACAATTTTCACAGAAACCAATGACCAGAAGATTTCAAGGAATGTTAATTTAGCTACTTTGGTAGCCATTACTCACTTCAACAGGCCTTGAGCTGCATGATTTATGTGTTTACTCAGATGTGCGCTGTTTTATGGACTTTGCACTGTCAGAAAATGTCTGCAGGGAAACGAGTGCTTTATCCCGCTGATATGCTGTTGTCTTTACAGGTGTGTCTCAAGGTGCAGCATCGTTGGTTCGTGCCCGAGAGGGGAGCTCCGCAGAGTTAAGCTGTAGCCTTGCTCCTACATCCAGTGAAGCCACCACCCCAAGCCTCTTTCCACTACATGTGGTGGAGTGGGTGCGCCTTGGTTACAGCGTTCCTGTCCTCATCAAATTTGGAGTGTATGCTCCTCGTGTTCATCCCAACTACAAGGGTAAGCTTTATTCGGATCTGCTCAGTCATGCACTCCTTTCAGGAAACTGATGAAAGACTTATTACTTGGTTGACAGCGCAACCCCCTGAAGTAGAGGTAGATTCCCTTGAAGACCTCACGTCGTGTAAATCTTTCTTCGCCTGCTTTTTGTGGTTCCACTCCCATAAGTGAGCTTTAAAAGCAAGTAGGAAATAGAGAAAAA
Source organism: Rhamphochromis longiceps (assembly GCF_057381845.1). Classification (NCBI taxonomy): domain Eukaryota; kingdom Metazoa; phylum Chordata; class Actinopteri; order Cichliformes; family Cichlidae; genus Rhamphochromis; species Rhamphochromis longiceps. Next base: position 8,711,545 of record NC_140568.1, on the reverse strand, counting down.
GCCAACAACGTAAAAGTCTCTGATCAGCGGACAGATTGCTCAGGTCGTGTTTCAGAAGACTTTTTTTGTGAGGGGAGGGGGTAAAACTTCCTTAGCTCATTTGTCTTGTGTGGGCAAAGATAGACATAAGGAGGTTACAGTGGTATTTTTGAACTACTGGGGAGGGGAAGTTTGGATCAAACAATACCCTAAAAAGATAATCCGTCCAGAGCACGGTCCCTGTAATTACAGCTGGTGTTCAGTCTGTGTGTTTCCAGAGTGCAGTTATACTGCAGAGGAAAGGGGAAGGATGAGAATGGATGTGTTTTAGTGGAGGCAGTAAAGGGTGGGGGGGTGGGGCAGCTGAGCAATAACAAGGGGGGTACCAGTAACGCTGCTCACAAGGGGATTAGGAGTGTAGGTGGGGGCTTGGTGGTCTGATGACAGTGTTTTATTAGTATGCTGAGAGGTGACCCAGTAAGGGGAGATTGTTGTGCTGGAAGGAGGATGGATGAAGCAATCGGAATAATGGGAGTTTTCTTGCTGGAGCCCTATAATCCTGTCATTGTCTACCAGGGGACAAAAGACAAAAAAGGGGTATCACAACCTCCCATTGCTTTGCCAAAGCCAACAGGACTAGTAGGACACCCCAAATCCCATGCAGTCCCAACTAGGTCACAGAAATGTACAGAGAACCTCGCTGGATTTGTTATGTGAGGACATACAGGAGGTGCTCAGAGAATCAAGCTGCTGATTTAGAAACATGTTTTCAGCTTTGGACGACTCTAGAACCCCACTGAACATTTACAGCGGTCGAAGCACAAATCATGCTCCCACCCCCCAACCCCCAAAACATGCAATTGGACTAAATATGTTTAGCGGTCTTGTAGGCCGTTAACCATATTATTGTTTAGGAGCAGCCATCTGATACACATGCAGCCATAATGAAGTAAAGAATGCAGCAGAGACGTAGCTCAGAGTTCAAGAATGTTTAGGGGGTGTCTCCGTGTTTCTGGCAAATTCACCCGTTGCGTGTACTTGTCTGGTGCGGGCTTTTCCCCCACTGCATTAGATCCTCATACCTCCCCTCCCACTGAAGGCAGATGGCAGCATGTGAAGCGTGTCAGTGTTGTGGGTCTAATGTATTCTACTCTCAAATTAAAAATGTTGTGGGATTTCAGCTTTAACCACAAGACGGTGAAGTCGGCCACCATTTCCTGGTCTTTGTCTTGGCTTGTTTGAGGACAGGAACAGGAGAATGAGGATGATTTAATTTTAAGGCTTAAGATCAAGAAACGGTTAAGAGATCAAGATAATGAATTATGGGGAAAGAATTACATTGTTGTTCAGTATTTGCAGCATAATGGCCACTTCCATTAGAGCTAAGTAAGGTATCAGACTTGAATTTGTAATACTAAATAAGTATTTAGTGAAGAAAAAGCACTACCAATGGGCTGTCTGCCCTTTGTCTGCTGCTTTGTGTCAAGCTCACTGAGGCTATTAACAATTTTAATCTGGGCAAGTTGTATCTCCATTTCCTTTTTCATCTCATTAAACCACCATCTTTTTGATAATGATATCAGGTGTCTCTAAGATTGCACTCTGCATTTGAGGAGTGTCCCAACTAGACACCAGCCTGTCCAGGTCTCAGAGACCATCTCTCGTGTCCTCTCGAGAGAATATCCAGTTCGTGCCGCTCACTCCTCTGCCTCTCTGTTTCACACACAGCATGCCATGGAGATCTGAACATTAGTCAGCTCAGAACAAAGAGCAAACAGCCAAATAAACTCTGACTGACACGCTGCTGTTATATTTGTTGAGACAATATGTTGGAGTCTTGTGGTGTCAGGATGGTTTACCGTTGCAAGTCTAGATCAAATACGTCCTGTGTGCTGAAGTAAATGAGTGGCGATTGTGAGCGTGGGGGGGGACTCTGACCTGAGGTTAGAAGGATAATAGGCAAACCCCGAGATCTCAGCAGGCCTCCATCACACTCTCAGTGTGACCTCGAACAGTGGAGAAGTTAAAGCCTGCATTTGTCACACACACACACGAGACAAGTTTTTATACCCGAGTATGTACAGACAGTCTTTCCCCTGATAAACTTATATGGAATTTCATATTAACTCACTGAGCTTTAGCAAACAACGCTCTGTTTGAGAACTCCAAAAGCAGAAAATAGATCACTGAAATGTGAAACTGAGGGCTCCATGATCTTCAACCAGTTTTTCTGCTATAACTAGACCAGCGTGATGAACAGCAAACAATGGCACAATAGAAGAAGAATACATAGCTGCAACTTGGGGATTTCATGTTCACGAGCTTAGAGCAGCAGGCCACCACAGAGGCCCTGTTACCTCATACCTTAGGTTAGGCAGCTAGGCACATATTAAATCTGTGAGATACAGTCCAAGGGCTTCAAACAGCTTCCATAAAGACTTGTAGGGGAATAGCTCAAGTAACCAATGCTCACTATAAGGAAAAACTTCAGCAAAATCTGGTTTTCTACCTGCAACTTTGCCTACAACAAGTTTGATATTCACAAATTATGGCATGTCTAACTGAACAACTTTAAAATTTAACAACTGGCAATTATTAACATCAGCGTTATCTCTTCCTGAACCGAAAACAGCTCAAGATCAACTTCTGCACTGGAAAACAGCCCAAATACATCTCACAGCACCGACCTACGGATTTTAATTTCAGAGATTTTAATATTAAAACTAATACTTTTTCTTTGCGATCATGTGTAAGAGCTAATGCCTGTGATAAGTTGAGTTCCCATTGTAGTGAAATTCAGCACGTGAGCCGTGTGTGCTCGCTCGGCCAGAGTTGGGCAGAACAAGAGGGACAGAGTTAACTGTAATCTATCTCACGACAAAGAGCTATTCATAAGAGGGTTTAACTGATTAGGGGGACAGGAGGATTGAAGAGAGAAATTTGGGGGAACGGGAGGGGTGAGCTGTCAGAGGCAGGGGGTCGGTCTCAGACTTATGATTGTATTCAAATCAAAACACGTCCCACAATGCACTTCTGCCCGGCTCTCTTATGCACATACGAGTAGACAAAGAAAAGCAGCGCTGGTGCTTCTCCAAACAGAATAATCTTTCTTCCTCACTCGCTATTGTCTGGCATAAAATTCACAGTACTCCATGCATTACTTTGTCAGTAACTTCCAGTGGGAACTCAAAAGGCTAAAAATCACATGTTGGTTCATTCTGCCGGAACAATTAAAACCTTGTGCCGAGGCTACGGTAGTCACAACAATAGGCAAAGAAAGTGCTGTGCATCATAAATGTAAGTGTGAAATATGATGTGTTGCACTGCAGAGGTTTCACTTGCAGAAAAAGATGCATTAATCTAAACAGGAGATCAGATCAGTGAGGTGAAGCCAGCTACCGGCCAGTGGCATGGCTATAAAAGAACAGTTGCGCCTAACCTGCCACCCACTAGGCGAGAACCTGACAGGCTAATATGAGCAGGGTGCGTTTCGGAGCTTCAAACAGCGCTGCTGGATTAGCGTTTCCATTTTCTTCCCATTGGCTGCACTGCAGAGCAGCTCAACCTGTTGGAAACAAGTGCTCATTTTAAGATAGACTGTAGCTGTCATGCGATTGCTGCTGGAGCAAAAACAGTGAGGAGGAAGAGGAAGAGGAGGAGGAGGGTTGAGATGAGATGGAGGAGCAGTTATGGTTTCAGCAATCCTCTCCCTGAGTGCCATAGAGCCTAATCATGTTTGTCTCTCGAGGACTCGCGGACTTTGCGCTGATGTAGGACCAGGGAGAGTGATGAATGGCGTCTGTTGGAGCACAGAGGTCAGGAAGGTCAACCTCTCATTGGTTGCCTGTGGATTATTGATGAACCAAATTCGACTAACCTCTCTGTAACCTCTTGCTCAGTTCCTCTGGATTTAATAACAGGAAGTGTTTTTCACTGGTGTGGTTTATAATTTTCCCAGGTTTTGTATTCAGCTGTTGCAGAATATGTGCATTGTGTCTGAGAGAGAAAATCAGCCTTTCAGTGAACATCCTTAGGGTAGAGCACCTGCCGAGTGCCATCTGAGATTTCAGTTCACGTCCGAAGATGCAACATTCATATTTAAATAAAGCAACATTTGTCACGCAGCCTCCGTGTGTGCTCGGCCTCTTTTTGTGCTTCTCATTCATTTCTCTCACTCTTCCTTCTGCTCTTGGATGTGACACAAGATCCCCCGCCCCCTTCCAATTGTAATTTCTCAAATCTGTGACAGTACAATCCCCCCTCCCTCCGCTCGCATGATCGACCCGTGTTTGGCCGTGGCGTGTTTCTGCAGCAACTGAATTCAAATCTAAACCTACAGCCCATGCTTTTCTTGGTCTAGTCTCTATGGTAACCTGAGAGAATGGGGGGGGCTTCCATGTCTTTGTGGTGACGGATAAGAGGGAGGCTACGGGAAAGGGTTAAGTGTTCAGCAGTGAAACCCAAATTTCCCTGTGTAGACTCAGGGGGCAGGGCACTCAGATTTTGAAAATCAACATGTGTACACACCCACGTGTTTCTGCAAGATCAGTGCCCGGGGCAGACGGACACGTTATAGCACCAAATCAGATGGATTTTTTTAAGTATCCCATAAGGTGGAAGTCAAAAAGAGGATGATGCTGCGCCTTCTCTTGTCCTGCAGTTGCTGATTAATTGCAGGTCTAATTAGAAAAAGTGGAAAAGGAAACAAGAAGCTCGGGAGAGGATCCTAAGGATCAGGATAGGAGAAAAAATACCCAAAGTTATCCTGTAGCTGTTATCATCTAGCCCTGCCCAGTTGTTTGAAAGATGCTGAGCTGAAATCAGAGGTATTCATTTTATGGAGCCTCTAAGTAACACTTGCCTGTCTTCTGGGAGGTCAGTCAATCATTAAACCTAGCTATTTAGCACAGCAACTGCCCCAGTCAGGAATGCAGGGTTAATTGTTAGCCATTGTTGCCTGTCTTTACTCTCAGTGTGTGTTTCACCTAGTCTTTAGGCCATATACAGAGTTAAATGACTTTCATAGCTGCCAGGCTCTCTCCAGACGCTGCTGTCTGGAGAGAGCTGGTGTGAATAGTGACGATATTGTATTTCTTGCGATATTGTTGCTTCAGGGTTGCAGGGCATTCAACGATTCTGTCCTGTTGAGCTGGAGAAGATGATATCTATGCTGGCTGCTACTTTTCTTTTTTTTTTTGCAATGCTTTACTATTATTACTTTGCAGAGATGATTGATTATGACACTTTATCTAAGCAACGTGTTAGGAGCAAGCAAGAATTACAGGACGCTGGACACTGATGGGTCACTGTTTACTTTCAAACTGCTTTGGCAGGGCCTGGTATGAGCAACGTGTGTGTTTCCTTCCTGCACGCATCCTCCTGTCTTTTAAAACTCTGTGATTGAAGGGCAAGAAAAGAGTTCATTGAGAGACTGAATAAAAGGAGGGGGTGTACCCTGAAACCAGGCTGCAGTCACCAGGCAACCAGCAGATCAAGTTTCAAAGCTTGACAAGGAGTTGTAAGAAGTACAGAGAAGAGGAGAGGGAGCAGAGCAGGGGCTGTGTGTGACAGGAAAATGTGTGTGCGTGCTTGTGCGTGGATCCATCTGCCTTTTAATGGCGTTCACACACGAGTTCAGAGCGTGCATCTGCCAGGCCCTTACATTGTTTACTACTGTCCATTGCCCCCGCCTAACAAAAAACGGCTTATTTTTATCACACACTGCGGTGGGTTTCTCCTTTAAGCTTAAACTGCATTCAAGTATTCCTGGCATACTCATCTTAGCTCTCCACTTCACCAACCAAACCCTAAATGACAGGACAAAATCTGTCATCTTGCACATCGTTATAATCATCACTGTAGTGATTAGTGTCTTTCAACTCTGTCTCAGGGCCACTGACTTCTCATCACTTGAGCTGCAAATTTTCTTAATTATTGGTTTTGTTACTCGCTGCAAACATTCGAGCTACAGTTGCTCTTCGCACTGTTCGTGGGTGTGTCTGTGACTTTGATCGTGCCCATTGTGACACTGGGTCCTGAGCATGATAAGCCCTTTCCTGCATATGCTGACTCTGCCTGTCTGCTTGCGTGTATGTGCTGACTCTTTCTCTGTCCCCCTCACCCCTCCTCTCACAGGCCGTGTGTCTCTGACCCGGGGCGCCTCTCTGCTGATAGAACGGCTGACCCTGGAGGACGAAGGCTGGTTCGAATGCCGCATCCTGCTCCTGGAGAGCAAAACCGACGACTTTCGAAATGGCACATGGACCTTCCTCTCCATCACAGGTGCAGCACCGCAGGGTTTTGGGGACTCGAGAGCTGCTCCTTTCGTTGCTCATCACTGGCACTGTCCTTATTTAGAACAGCTACAGCATGGGGCCTGGCTTGGACTCTGAAGGCCCTGGCAAGCTGAATAGTGTTATTCCAGTGTATGAAGAGGTTCTAAGTGACATACCTTGCACTCAGTAATCACATCATGTCTGTCTGTGCCTAGCCTGCTGTGCAGTAAGGCTGGCTTTTAGAATGGCACTGTATCCTTGGTTTGTGTTTTACATGCAAAAAGCTTTTAACCCACGTACATCTCCGGCTCTCTCACCTGCACTGGTTATGTTGTGGAACACTTAGAAGTTAAAATGAAAGTGTGACGTGAGTATTAGATATGATTGTAAGCCTACATCAGGATCGACGTCAAGGCTTATTTTTGGAACACAACAGTGTTGCATTGTGCATAAATTGGAATCTGTTTAGAGTATTAGACACTGACAGTGATGATATTTTTAATGCAGAGATTGCATATATTTTTCAGCATGGCAGTGTTGTGTAGACATATGTGCCTCTGTCTGCCAGTTGGGCGCTTACTAGTTATTGTGCTACAATTACAACGTGTCTAGCTAAATATATTCACAGTAACTTATGAAAATCTCTCCTTGTCGCCACTTCATATCCATGCCTGTCTCCACACACTTGTCAGAGCCTGAAATGACTTACCACTGAGTTCTAATGTAGTTTTAGAGGAGCCACAGGTGGTACTTCTAAACCACAGCAAATCATATCTGTTCCTTTGGATTAGCTGTTGGAGTAGTTCTCCATTTTAAAGTTCCTTTATGTGTCCTTTATGAGTATGTGGATGAAAATAAGTGGTCTATTTGATCTGTCTTTGTTTCAGCTCCACCCGTGTTTATTAAGACACCGCCAACTTTTGTGGAGGTTCTGCTCGGTGACTCGCTGACTCTCAGCTGTGGAGCCCATGGCAACCCTCGACCAACTGTCGTCTGGCATAAAGACGAGAGCCTAATTGAGAAACATGAGAAAATAAAAGTGAGGGGGATTAACAGATGGCATTTTCAGTATTCTAATTAAATACTTAATAATTAGCATTTTCTGCAGGAGTTGCAGCTTTGATTTTTCTTTGAAGCAACCTGCTTTGTTGTTCTCTTCATCTCTGCCTCATAGTCTTCCTCTCCCGTTCCATCTTTGTCTTTGATCGTCTTTACCTTGGCCTCTTTTCAGGTGCTCAATGGTAGCTTGTCTTTGGCCTCTGTCACACGAAATATTTCTGGAGTTTATAAATGTCACGTGTCCAACTCAGAGGGGAACCTCACCCACTACACGCAGCTGCAGGTCAAAGGTCAGTGTTTAACAATAAGTCATTGTAGACAGGTGTAATCTCTGCCTACCTCACGATAAGCAACAGCACAAATCATGTTTAGTGAAATTGTCAATGTATATTTTTTTACAACACTTAAACATGCTGCTTAAACCATGGATAAATATAATAGTGTATAGTGCCACCTACAGTCTTTTCCTTGCATTGCAGCAATTTAACAATTAAAAAAAAAAGTTCTCCCGCCATCATCAGTTGTCCATTAATTCTGGTCATTCTCGTCTGTCTTGTGCTTTGTACAGGCCCTCCAATCATCCTCATTTCCCCAGAGGACACCACTCTCAACATGTCCCAGGATGCAGTTCTGCAGTGTCAGGCTGATGCCTACCCATCAAACCTGACATATGAATGGTTGAAGCAAGGACAGAATGTTTACCATATTGAGTGAGTCCATCATTTCAAAATATCCATTAATATTTTTAAAACAGCCCTCGGACAGATTGGCGACCTGTCTACGGTGTTCCCCGCCTCTCGCCCTATGGCAGCTGGATAGGCGCCATCCCCCTGTGACCCTAAATTGGTTAAGCAGAAGAAAACGGATGGATGGGTCTCAATGCAGAACCTTTTAAAATTAATAATATTTTAGTTGCTTCAGCAAAGTGTTTTTGTGTCAGTTATTTTGAACGCCTCTTCAAATGTTTATCTTTTTGGTTTCAGATCACTTAAGTCTCGAGTGAAGGTTTTGGTGGATGGAACACTTCTTATCCCTAATCTCATCCCGGAAGATGCTGGAAACTACACCTGTATCCCAACAAATGGGATACTGAGCCCACCCTCAGCCTCTGCCCATCTGAAAGTTAAACGTTAGTCTCTTATCCTGCTGGCATTTTTGTGGTTGCACTTCAGAATCAGAAATCAGAAACTTTATTGTCATTGTCATGAGAACAACAAAATTAAGAATGGTCCCCGATCATTGCATCATCCCTAGCAATATCAAAATATAAATAAAACAATAAAATTCAATAAATAAAATAGATAGAATACTTAAAATACTAATAAGATATAACAGTAAAACATTCACATACATTCCCACACACATGCTTCAGACCGTGCATAGATTAACACAAGAGTGGCGTGATGGACATTTTTTTGTAGTATTCAGATGTGTTATTGCAGTTGGATAACAGCTGTGTTTGAGTCTATTAGTCCTTGCTCTGATTGCCCTGTACCGTCTGCCTGAGGGCAACAGTTCGAACAGGGAGTGGCCAGGATGTGAGGTGTCTTTTATGATGTTTTGGGCCTTTTTAAAACAGTGGGCGTTGTGTAGAACTTCCAGTGTGGGGAGAGGGCAGCCAGTGATCTTTTGGGCGGTGTTAATGATCCCTTGGAGTGCTTTCCTCTGAGCCCCTGTGCAGCTAGTGTACCAGATGCATATGCAGTAAGTTAGAACACTCTCAATGGTGGCTCTGTAGAAGGACACCAGCAGTCTCTGTGTGATGTTATTCCTCCTGAGAATTCTCAGGAAGTACAGTCTCTGTTGGGCCTTTTTCAGCAGCTCGGAGGTGTTCACACTCCAGGAAAGGTTCTCCTCTATATTGACTCCCAGGAAGCGGAAGCTTGCCACCCTTTCTACACAGTCCCCATTTATGAATAGTGGTTGGATCTCTGCCTTTTTCCTTCTGAAGTCTATTATGAGTTCTTTGGTTTTTGAAGTGTTGAGGAGGAGGTTATTGGCCTTACACCATGACGTCAGCTGCTCCACCTCGTCTCTGTACATAGACTCGTCTCCCTTGGAAATGAGCCCCACCACTGTGGTGTCATCTGCAAATTTCACAAAGATGTTGCTGTGGTGGCGAGGAGTGCAGTCGTGTGTGTAGAGAGAGTAGAGCAGTGGACTGAGCACACAGCCCTGGGGTGAGCCAGTGCTGAGACTCAGGGCTGAGGATGTGTGATGGCCAACTCTGACTCTCTGTCTACGGCCCGAGAGGAAGCTATTGATCCACATGCAGGTGCTGTATGGAAGCCCCAGGTCTTGTAGCTTGGCCACCAGTTTGTGTGGAAGGATGGTGTTAAAAGCTGAGCAGTAATCCACGAAGAGCATCCGCACATAGCTACCATGCTCTTCCAGGTGAGTTAATGCAGCATGGAGTGCTGTGGCTACAGCGTCTTCCGTGGATCGGTTTGCTCTGTAGGCAAACTGGTGTGGATCCAGGCTGCGGGGCAGGGCTGCTGTGATGTGTCTGCGGACCAGCTTCTCAAAGCATTTCATTACCACTGGGGTGAGTGCCACCGGTCTGTAGTCATTCAGGCCGGTGATGTGGGGCTTCTTAGGCAAGGGGACTATGGTGGAGGACTTCAGGCAGAGTGGGACAGTCGCCTGTGCGAGGGATTACCAGCGTTCCCTGTGAAATGAGCACTGTAGTAATTTTTTGTGAGTGATTTTTCTTCTGTCATTTTAGATCCTGCGCGTGTAGGCCGAATGCTGCGGGAAACATATTTGCCCGTAGGCATGGAGGGGGTCATTGTCTGTCCTGTCCAAGCCGATCCCCCTGTGCTGTACGTCAACTGGACCAAAGACGGGAACGTTTTAAATCCTGATAATGTAAGTCATGCGCCATGAAATTGAAATGTTTCACTGAGTAGAGATTTTCACCAAAGGGAGTTTGGAATCAATCTTTGTACCTATCCAGTACCCAGGTTGGATGGTGAACTCAGAGGGCTCAGTATTTATAGCGACAGCCAATGACAATGCTGTGGGTATGTACACCTGTACGCCTTATAACAGCTATGGCACCATGGGGCAGTCTGAACCCACCCGTGTCATCTTAAAGGTAAGGCTGTTGTTCTCAACTCAAGTCTTTAGTATCAGGAAGATGATGCACACTAATTAACGGGCAAAAGTAAAAAGGCTCTTTCCGTCCTCCAGGACCCACCATCGTTCCGCGTGCCTCCTCGACCTGAGTATTTCCAGGAGGTGGGCCGGGAGTTGATCATCCCCTGTGAAGCCAGTGGAGACCCTGCTCCAAACGTGACATGGAGCAAGGTACGGGAAATTCTCACGGATGCAGCAACGCGTACGTATTAATTCCTTATTTTAACTAATCTGTGTCCTCCCTCACAGATTGGCCCTACGCCTCGCTCCCCATACACTGTGTTGGCTAACGGCTCCCTCCTGCTGCAGCCAGTTAGTAAAGATCACCACGGGGGTTGGGAGTGCCTGGCCACTAATCGTGTAGCCACTGTCAGTGCAGGCACAGTGGTCATGGTGCTGGGTGAGTGATCAACCGCATCTCTGCAATAAATATGTGACTCCTGCATTCACTGAATTCAAGTGTACTGCCAGCAGTTCAAAGTGACGTTCTCCTCCTCAGGCACCAGCCCTCACGCTGTGTCCTCAGTGTTTGTCACCACAGAGGTGAACCAGGCAAACGTGTCCTGGGTGCCAGGCTTTGATGGTGGATTCACCCAGAAATTCACTGTCTGGTCAGTGACATAAAATACATAAAATATCACACAATAGTTAGATCCATTTTTTTTTTGACTGTTTTGTTTTTCTTCCAGGGTCAAGCAGGCATCCAGGGGGAAACATGAATGGGCGTCTTTGCCAGTGCCAACATCTAAAAACTACCTGCTGGTGACTGGGCTACTTGCCGCCACTGGCTATCAGTTCAGCGTCCTACCTCAGAATAAGCTCGGCTCTGGACCTTTCAGCGAAATTATAACTGTGCGAACTCAAGGTTTGTACAACTGAACTTATGCTTTGGGTTTGATTACCTCTTACACTTTTTACTACGAGTATTTATAAGTATTAACTTATACTTTGCTTTCTTACCAGCTGTGCCAACAGAAGCTCCTACAGCTGTCACCACTCTCCCAATTCTGGATCCTCCCATATTCCTGTCAGCCAACCGGACCGAGCAAGGCGTTCTGCTGCGATGGTTTCCTCCCGAAGCTCCATTTTCTCCACTGACAGGTTATGTACTGCAGGCCCGCAGGGATCAGGGGCAGTGGGTCATCCTCACCAGCAACATCAGCGCCAATCAGAGTGACCTGCTTGTTCAGGGACTGCTGAGGGTAAGTTCTTATACTTAATTGTTTTATATGAAATTAAAGTTATACTGATTTTTTATGAAAAGCCACTCTTTAAATGAGTGCTAGTTTATGTCTATAATAAAAATCCTGATCCGTCTCTCTCAGGACTCGAATTATGATCTGAGGCTTATGTCTCGCTGCAATAAAGTGCTCAGTGAGCCCAGCGAGTCTGTCAATGTATCCACCATCGGTATGTGGCTTTGTACAAATTACTAAAAGCATTACACCCCTCAAGTTGATAACTGCTGGAATTAGTGGCCTCTGACTGGTCTGATTACAGGGATGGAGGTTTACCCCCTGCGCCCAAGTCTCTTGGAGGTTATCCCTGAGCCGCTGTTGGCTGGTGTGTTAGCTGGAGTGTGCTTCCTGTTTGTGGCCATCGTTCTGTCTTTGGTGACAGCATGCTACATGAGTCAGAGGAGACAGCGCCGGCGCAGGAAGAGAAGACAAGGTAAAGTGTGATTTAATCATACAAACACAAGTTTTAAATTTGAAAGTTTGAGCACGTATACTTTTCCCAAGTTTAAGTTAATTATATGATTTGAGAGTTTCATCCGTGCTGGTGTCTGATATTTTTTCCTTTCCTTACATTTTGGCAGATCTGCCATCTGCACTTCAGAAGAGCACATCTCAAGAGTAAGTGTAGGAATCCCCCTATTTATATTGTATTTGAAATAGACCACATGCAGTAATATTTATTTATGGTGCTGTTGTAAAGCTTATTTTCTAATTGATATATGATTATTATGTGCATGTGATAAAACGGTAAAGGCAGCTATTTTTATTCTCTGTTACCACGGAAGAAGCTGAGCACAATCTTCAGCTTTAATCAACTTTAACAGCAATTTATTTCCTGTCTGACTTTCTCAGAGTTCGCTCACCCCCTCGCAGTCCAGACAGTGTCCTGAAGCTGAAGCTGTGTCCACCACTTCCTTTCTTTCCCAACTCGTCCTGCTCACAGTCCGATCGATCCTCGTTTGACAGGGGAAGTCACGGCGAATACCACGACCAACGGAAGCAACTCTTGTCCAATTCTTCTCCGCCACCTCATTACACACTCTTTGAGAGTCACCTGGGGTCTCAGGCGCCCTCACCAAGTGCTCTGGAGTCCATTTCCAGAGGTCCGGATGGACGCTTCATTGTCCAGCCACTGCCAGAGGGTTCTAGTCCCTCGAATAGAAAACATTTAAAGAAGACTGTCCTACAAAGTAATGGTGGAGCTGGTGGGGCAAGTGGCTCAGGAAGCAGCAGGACATCCTTTAGGGACTCTGCAAAGTCGAGCATTTTAAGCTCAGAGAAAGATGAGAGGAAGGATTCTCCTCTCACGGTGGATGTCCCGGAGCTGAGCAGGCCTCCTTCCTCCCCTGGAAGAGTACGGGCCATGGCCAGAAACTTCTCCCGTCATGGCTGCTTTTATTCTGATGACGAGCAAAGCTCAGAGGCTCTTTTAGAAAGAGCCAGCTTTTATTCAGACAACAGTGAGAAGAAATCCAGTGATCCTCTGAGGAGGTATCGCATGACAGGACACACAGAAGACCTGCTGCCCTCCTTTGGAAGGAGGACAAAGCTTCTGGATAGAGACACAGACAGGCCGCAGCCTTCAAGCTATGAGCCTATGGAGAGTCAGTTGACTAATAACAGCACCTTAGTCTCACAACTTGACAGTGAGCTGGAGAGGGATAACATTAACAAGTGTGTCCAGCTGGCAAAAGAGAGGGAAGAAATGGAGAGAGAGCTAAAGAGCTATACAGCTGAGCAAAGAAGTCGAAATCGTGGGAGAGATGAACATCAGACTAATAAAACAGAAAGTCCTCAGAGGGATGAGCCTGAGTCAGAAGAAGAACCTGTATGGAAACCACAAGATGTTAGTATCAGACAGAAACATAGGCCTTTGGGTCAAACAAGTCGCGTGTCTGACTATAGGAGAGCGTGCTACTTTGGCAACACAAGCAGTCCCATGGACCGGCTCCCCATGTCTCGCATTCAGTGGGACATTAGCCCTGTAACATCTGTGACCAGCCTTATTCCTGTACAGACTCCTCAGGAGACCGCATCGCCCAGGCCACGGCGTCCTCGCCTCTGTAGAGAAACCACCGAGGACTCGCTTGCTGTTGATTCATCACGGTCTCCGGTCACCCAGAACACCTCTCTCCCCACAATCTCCCCTGATGTTACCAGTGAACCCCCTTCTATGTGTGTCGACGAACCAGATCGAGCGCGGTCACTGAGTCCTCAGGGAAATCCTGATATATACATGAAGTCCATCAATGAGCAGGACATAATGGAAAAGACACAGCATGAAGATATTGCAGGACGGAGGTCAAGGCATTCGTATGCTTATGGAGGCACTCATCTCTGGGAGACAGCTGCCAAAAGTCCTTCATTAATGAGTGAGAGGCCTGAAAGTTCAGCTTCTTCACCTTGTAATCAGCCTGAGAGACCTGCAGACACAGACTACACATCCACAAGGGATCCCAGTACCTCCAGTTACTCTACTTTGCCTTATGAGCATCACAAAGTGGGGCCAAAGGCTAAAGGGAGAGAGACTCCAGTCCAGGATGACCGACGAAGTCCAGGATTTTACTCTGACTTAGAGAAAGAAGGAATCCGAGCACGCTCCCGGAGGAGCGACAGATGCCTTTTCTCTGACAGCCCTAGCCCCATATCATCCTTAACTCTCGTGGAAGAAGCCGAGAGCGACCAGTCTCAATTTTCTGTCCCCAGAATGTCAGACTCCTTCAAGGCCAAGCCCACAGCTCAATCTCCCAAAATGTCCCCACTCCAGACAAGTGCAATTCTCGAGTATCTGAGCCTTCCTGGTTTTATTGAAATGAGTGTGGATGAGCCTGTGGAAGAAGTCACAGACAGCAAAGGGGAAAACTCAGAACTAAAGCCAGAAAAATCAGTGGTGGCTAAACCTGATGTAGTTCCTAAAAACTGGGAGGTTCATGTTCAGGAAAACCGTGAAACTGGCTCAAACCAAGAAGCGGTTTGCTTTAAACAAACTCATTCTGCAGGCGCTGCTGAGGCCAGCTTTGACACTAGTAAAAAACAAGATTATGGACGTTCCCGCCATGGGGAAGCTAGAGTAAGATTTCCTGATGACCCAAAACCATTCTCACCCGGCCCAGAAAAAACTAGCAAGCAGCTCTATGATGAGAAAACAAAGATTCATGTTGGAAATAAGAGCACATACAGGCCCGAATCCAGACTTGGGTCCAGGTCAGCTCACACCTTGTACAGTGCAGCTAAAGGCATGGCGGATATAGTGTCAAAACACTCGCAGAGTTTTGTAGACAGTAGTGAGTCTTTATCAGAGCAATCCCAAAGACAAGCTTCTCAGGGCAGCAGGACTAATAACATTGTATCGCGTATAAATCAAGCCCCTGTGCCATTTCTAAAGAAATCCTTAAGCATAGGTCCCTGCAGGACTCTTTCAGGTATGGGACAGCCTCGTCCTTTTCTAAAGAAATCTATCAGCCTGGGCCCACAGAGGTGGGAGCACTTTGAGAGCCCAAGGACTTATATTTCTGAGAGATGCTACTGGGATGAATTCCCAAACCCAGACGTCAGGGTGAAGTCCTATAGTTTGGGTCGCACACCGCCTTCCCTCCCCAGGCCAGGCCCCTCCTGGAGGGAGTATGTCCCGTTCAGGCGCCCCAGCATGGGCAGCTTAGAGAGGCCTCATCACGCACAAAGATCTTTAGCTAGTCCTTCCTACCTCACGCCTGCTGCGTATCTACCCAGACAAACCTCAGTCTCCCCACTGATGGAACCCTCCGATCCACGACGGCAAGCTACCGTTTTCCCAGAATCCTCCAGATGGTCCCCCACTTATCCTGAAGCTCTGAGGTCTGTCCAACATAAATATGTCCCCATGCCCTCCTCTATCCCCATCCCCCACTACCAGCACCAGCACTGGGCAGGATCCAGAGGGGATGGCCTGAAACCCATGGACTCAAGGAGAGGTCCTCCGAGGTCCTACCTGCCCAGGGGCATTAGCTGGCCCTCACCTTACTACGCCCCTTTCCCACCACGAGAGGGAGAGATCTACAGGCATCCTGACAGGATGATGGGGAGGGGAGGGGAGACCGAGATCCGGGAAGGCAGAGAAATCAGGGAGGGGGGCAGGGCCAGTTATGCCAGTCAGAGCAGTGGTAGAGGGAGTGCTGGACTCTTCCGGCAGTCCCTGTCCATCACTCCCACGCTGCTCAGCTCCCCAGAAACCACAGAGGAAAATGAGCGTCACAGAGCTGACATGGATTTGCCTGAGAGGAGAGCGAAAAGGTGAAACACCGTCACACCTGAAAAAGCAAAACAAACTGGAGCGTCCTCACGGCTGAAGGACTTCTTTCTGTTGCCAAAATAACATTAATATTGTCATTTTACTTGTTGGTAATTGCTTTTATTCTTACCACCTTGTTTTGTGTGTCTAGAAGGAACACATCAGTAGATGAGAGTTATGAGTGGGACTCTGCTGATGCCTGTGTGGACTCTGAGGTCCTGGAGGCCACAAAGTTTGATCAGTCACAAACAGGTTTACAGAGAGGCAGTCGGGATCAAGCCGGTGGCCTCCAGGATCAGCGGTTCAAAGGTGACTATTTCTGTTACTTTTCTTCTTTATGTTGCATGTTTCCTTATGAGTGAAATGCTTAGGCAGGATTCACACGGATGTGTTTCATGCTTCAGTGCTCTCACTTTTCATGCACTTTGATATTACCCCGACTAATTTGCTAGTTAAATTAAATCTGGTGACATCACATGTTGCCAAACTAATTATGGATCCATTGCTTTGCTTTTGAAATGCCAGTGCAGGCGTCACATCACATTTATTCCGATTTTCCAGAAATCGTGTTAGGAAAATATCCTGAGAGAGCGATGTGCCCGTTTGTGCAGTTCATCGTCAACAAAAAGAAGAAGTCCATCATTGTATTGAATAATTAACCTCACCTGCAACCACTTGTGGCAGATGACTCAGCCAGGTGGAGGTTTCTTCCTGTTAAAAGGGAGTTTTTCTTTCCCACTGTCACCAAGTAGTTTTTCACAGGGGTCATGAGATTTTTGGGGTTTCTCTCTATTATTATAGTGTTTTTATCTTACAATATAAAACGTCTTAAGGCGATTATTGTTGTGAATTGGCACTATCTAAATAAAAGTGAATAGAACAAAGTTTATAAGAGCCAGCTGGGAAACAACCACCGTCAAGCACTGAAGCAGCATATCCATGTGAATCCTGCCTTACAGTGATGGCTGCATGTGTTCATCCTGTGCCCTCGTGCTGTGATTATTGTGAGCTTGTCCCATGACATGCCCATCCATGCATTTCCTGTGCCTCACCTCACCCACCCCCCCAGGCCCGTCTCCCTCAGTCAGCCCGCCAGTTTTCAATCCACCTCGATGCCAGTTCAGCCGCTCTCTAAGTGAAGCACGTTTCAACGCTCTCCGCCTGGAGTACGAAGAGTACAGGCGTGCTCAGGAATCCATCTGTTCCCGTGAGCCCTGCGTCACCCCTGGCCACGATTCAGACTCTGACTCCAGCTCAGCACTGCTCTAGCAGCTTAACTCGGTCCGTTATTCTGCCTGCCCTCTCGCCTTCTTCCTCCTTTCTCCACCTCTCACTGGTCGCCTTGCTTGCACCATCTTCTTGCCTGCTTTCATATCATTGATGTGCAGTGAAGTTGTGCTTGATTAAAACGTTCTGATTATATTTAAATTCCTTTAACCTGGCCCTTCAAGGTTCGTGTAATGCTAAACTCCTGTGTTTTTGTCTTTCACAGGTACCTCTAAGGGAGATATCAAATAGCAGTTTTAATGAATTAACGACAGCGCTGTGGTCACCACACAGTCACACCTCACTGGAGCTTTGTTATGTGAATCCTCTTTTAAAATGGACATTGCTCATCAAATGTAAGACAGCAACTCTTCGGTTGTTTTTGGATTGCGTATTCTTTTTCTTGTCTTGTTGTTCCATTGTGCTTTGCATAATGAAGCTGAAAAGGAATTATTTATTTTTCTTACAAAGTGCGTGCAGCTGTGTTTGAGGTTTTATTTTGTAATCTTGACAATCAGGCCCAAAGGAATGAAAAGTTTAGGGAGGCTTAAAATTTTTTTTACAGTCCACAGCTCAGAAAGACCTGCTTTATAAAAGCAACAGCCTGCTACGTATTTGGACTGTTTAAGACGCTCCTTTAGTAAAAAAAAAAAAAAGGGGGAAGTTTGAGCAGTGTCTGTGTCTCTAATGTCGCCTGTGATACCAATCAAACAGCACTAAAAACAGTTTCTTCCCACTCCCACTTAATGAGACTAAGTACTTAAACAATAATAATAGTACTTGCAGTTTAAATAATGCTAAGGCTTCCTGCAATTTGTGTTACTGATCCTTTACAAGAATTTGCTCACTTCCTGCTATGACTCGCCCTTTGGTTGCCTAAAATTATGTGTCCCACATATTATCTGTCCCAGTAACATCCTCCCATTGAGCTCTTATTAATCAGTTCACCTAAAATCTTGCCCCTGTATTTGTTAAAAATGTATAAATGTTTATATATAGTTTATTGTGAATGATTGAATGTTGTATTGTGTACAGTCCTCTTCAAAGAAAAACGCTTCTTTACTCCACCTGAGTCAGTCAGACTTTACCTCTGCGATTTATGAATAACAGATACTGTAAGACTTGATAAGATACACAGGGAAATTTATTTTTGCCTTATTTTATTCACATCACCCTGAATGACAGTGGAGAGGTTTCGAGTGGCGGGATGTATTCAAACAAAAACCGGAGGATTCACACTGATCGAACACCTTCTCCTCACACAATGAGTATTTGTGTATATTTATTGAAGCGACTTACGATATGCAACGATGTTTACAATTCACATCCTCGATGTGAAGGCAGCACTGTGAATATTTCATCGACTTCTGATTCTGTATTTGAAGTCTGTTATGAATTTTGTGCCCGTTTTTTTGTTTGTTTTGGGGTTTTTTTTTTACCGAACAGAAGACGCTTTTGTACATCACCTGACAAACAGAGATCTAAAGAATATCTTTGTAGCTATAGTTTGGGATTTGTACTATATTTACTTTCCTAACCCAGATGAAAATGCATTTCTGACGATGGCTTTGGAAGCTCTGTATAAACTGGAAATTTTTATATCTTACCACCTGGCTGTTTTTTGTCATTTTTATATGTTTGTAATGAATAAATTGTTTTATTCAGAATGCATCAGACTGAAAGAGTGTTGACTGATTTTCTTTTCTAGACACTTAACACCTATCACTGTTAACACAATAGTCCCTCTCATTAAAGCTTGGGTAACCCTCTAAAATAAGGCTTCTAAAGAGTCTAATTCCCCTGTAATTAAATTGAATTTCTTTATTATTATTATTATTTTGTAATTATATTTATCTACAAGTAGTTGAAGGTAGGTACACTACGAGTTCTTTTTTTTTTTTACAGAAAAATTAGAAATAATTATAATCTAAGTAGATTTTAGATTTATATAGCAATAACAATTTTATTGATATAGCACATTACATGTGTAAAATCAATGTGCTTAATAAGACAACAGCATTAAAACCCTGTGTAGGTTTACAATGCCTTAAAGACAGTGAAAACAGCAAAAACAAAACATCAACAGGACCTATTCAGTGTAAACCCGGGTTAATAAAAAGGTTTGGAGTCTGTTTTTGAATATGTGCAGAGTTGTAGATCAGCAGGAAGTTGTTGTAAAAAACAGACTACAATAACGGAAAACACCTTCAGCAAAGAGAAAATGATTATATTGTAAGTGAATTTAAATAGTGCACAAGTGATCTAAAAGGTGTATCTAAAATTTTGGATATTTGACAGGAAAAGAGGCACAAGTTGTATTGTAAGTCATTTTAAGTACTGTGTACAAGTTTTTGGCAATTTTGCAGAAAAACTATATTTCCTCATCTATATTATAAGTACACTAGTAAAATAAGTACACAAGTAAAATAAATTCATATTCTGTTTAAATGCGGAGGAATTACACCTTTAGTCATGGGCCATGTTATAAAGTGTTACCAAAGCTTGTTTATAGCAAACCTGTAGGTATGAGGCTGCCATTGCTTTCAAAATGACACAAAGTCAAGTCAGCTTTATCTTTCATATTAAAAGTATTTCAGAGGCTCTGTTAGATTCTACTTACTTGCAGCTTGCAGAACCATCTTAAGCAGCAATGGCATGAAGTAATTGTTTTCTGCATGACTTTGTGGAGGTCTTACAGAAAGTGCCCAGGTCCTGTGGCCAAATCATTATCGCTTCCCCACCGTGCCTGACAGACGGTGTGAGGTGTTTGTGCTGATGTCTGTTTTTTTCTTTAACAAACATGGCCAGGCATCTCCACTACTTGTTCAGTTTTTTTCTAATTATACTGTTATAAGCTTTAACATTAACAACTGACTAAGATCAGCTAACTGAGGTCTCTAGAGTCTGATGTAGCTGTTGGGTTTTTCCCAGTTTTTCTCAGCATTGCGTGGTCTGACCTTGGGGTGAATTTGCTGGGATGTCACTCCTGGGAACACTGTGGGATTATTTTAACACACACCCGAATACTCCAAACCAGCAAACTGACAAAATGTCTGCATTTACAGAGAAGCTCACACTTGCTGATCAGTTAACTAAGTGCTTTGATTGACAGACACTAACTGCCACTTACCTTTGTTCCCAGTTTTTCCCAAGATTACTTTTCTTTACATGACTAACTATTGTGAGTGCAGGCAGTGTTCTGCAGAAAGCTGAATCACAGTTTGATTTAAGGACTTAAAATGTCGGGGTATTTGTGCAATATTAGACTTTGTCTACACTTTTTGGGATTAAAACCATTAAATATTTTCTCCATGTGATGTTTATCTGTTAAGTTGGTGGAAGTAGCTGTGATGGTGCTTTCTCATGCTCCCAAATCAGCAGTTAAGAGCACAAATGTACCAAAAGAGGACACTTGCTATTAAAACTCTGACTTGTTATTTTGAGGAAGCACAGTGGATTTCTCAGTCGCTGTCTTTAACCCCATCCTTAGCTCTCATATTGACCAAACAAGATTACACAACACACAGCATTTGCCGTTTTACTAAACTATTTTTTTTATTGTTTCAGGTAAGAATTCATCACAGCACACAGGTGTATATTTTGCAGTAGCACTATTTCTTCTCCAGATGTCACCTCACTTGGTTGACATGCGCATGACATGCTTTACCATATTTCCAATACCATCAAATATATAGTGATAGTGATAATCAGTCTCCCACATGAAGGATGGAGTGCTAACCACTTTGTTCTTCTCATCCACATAGGCTTCGTAAAGGAAAGGGTTAAGGTCAAATCAGAGGTTATTTCAGGATAATGACAAAGAGAATATTTTTCACTGATATTAATACTGAACAGAAACCTTGGAAAGGATATATATGGCTCACGGACGTTGTGGCGAGCACCCATGCCCTTCACAGCCTGCACCATGTTTGTGTTTGGCCAGTTTCCCCAGCGGGTGTTGTCGTCTCGCTCGTAACCCATGGTTACCTCAATGCTCGGCAGCACACGGCAGGCCAGCACAGGAGCCATGCTGGCGAGTCTGAAACAGGAGCAGGAGAGGACAGTTGTCTGAGGTCGGAGACTTACCGGTGTAAGCCAGACAGGTGGGACTGAGTCCTGAGAAAAGAAAGTCTCTCCCAGAGCAGCACTGATTTGGTGTGACACCACAAAACTGGTGGCTAGATTAGGATTAATATGATCATTTAACAGCAAATTAAATCCCCCCAAAAACAAAGTTTTAATTTGGAAAAAGGGAATAGAAGCTCAGTGGACGTTTGCCATCACTTAATCTGCAATTTATACCCATACTCTTAATCGATGACAGGCAGCTGTACCTTGTGATACTACAAATGTTGACATCCATCTGATGCCAGGAAAATACAAGGCCAGCATTGCAGACAGCAGTACTGATACTGAGAACTTATAAAGACAGCTTATGTTTGGGAGAGCAGTGTGTCATGATTTATGAGATAAAACATCATCAGTTTGCAAATTCTAAACACAGTCACAGTCATTTTTACTTTCTACAATTATTAGTCAAGACAAAAAAACTCATGTATTTTGAAACTGGGTTTGTTTCAGAGCTGGGATGTAAATGTGCCTGTCTTCGGATCAGCTTCAGTTGTTTAAATGTGCTAAAGGCTATAAATAAAATAACCATGACAACCAAAAGTTTTTTATTTTGTGTAGATTTTTTATAAACCTTTCTTTAATTTAATATATGTTTTCATTAATAATGCATCAATCCAATTCATTGGGCTACATACTAAACTTAGAGGGCAGAAATAAAGTATCGTTCCTATTACCAGACTCAGTCTGATTCCAATACCAGCATTGGTATCAATACTATCGATACTTCGATTGATCCACCCACCTCTAACAGACAGGATACGTCATTCTCTATTCTACCCACATTTTTAAATACTGTTAACAAAGCTAAATACAGACATGCATGAAGCACTGTTCAGTTATTTCTCAGGAGAAATGAGAGCAGTTTCTAATGCACTGCGCAGGTATTTGAGTTTTAAGAGTGCTGCCTGCGAGCCGCAGTCTTCACAGACATTGAACATTTCCTCGCCCCTCTTTGCACCTTTTGATCTGCCTGTCAGACATCGTGGCACTGAAAAGCTAAGGTTTTTTTTTTTTCTGCATGAAGCTGCAGCTGGAGGGTTTGTGCCATGGATGGAGATGCGCATTGCAGAGTACTCATTATGCCCCCCAGGCACTAAATTCTCGGTTTAAGAAAGGTGGCGTGATTCTAAATATAGGTTTGCTTGTTTTGTTGGCAGATCGTTTTCAGATTTAAAGACTCAATTACAGCTCTGACAAAACAGAACAATGGAGGGGGTGTTATATGGAGGCAGCAGGGCTCCCGTCTGCAATAGAAACATGTCATCACTTTGACAGTGATACTCACTCCCAAATTACACAGCTTGCAAAACATTTGAAGGCCTTTGCTCTTGATGGTAGAATGGCTACAAATGATGGCTGTTTTAGTCTTTAAATAATCTGTAATGGCTCCGACTCCTCTGTACGCATTAATGGCAGTAGGAAAGGATTAGTCCTCTTTGGGTTGGGGTCAAGAGCACTTTTTAACCCTACTCAGCCTCCAACTCCACTCTTTAATTCCTGTAATCCCGCATCTCCTTTGACCTTTGACCAGGCCTTCTGCACCCTGTTCCCTGTCTGCGCAGCCACTGCTCATCACCTCATCAGTGCCCTTGTGCCAACGCAGTCACCAAGGCCAAACCGGTCAGAAGCAGTCTGAACGGATGTTTTCAAAAGACAAAAAGGCATTCTGTAATCAGATTACATTACGTAATCTAGCCTCGTTCAAAACTTTTTAGTGCGATTGGGTTACTGATCCAAAAAAGAAAAAGAAAAAAATCTGGATTATCCTAATCCCAACAGAAGAGTGAATTTAGGGGGATTTTGTGAAGAAAATGTAATAAAAGTTTAAAATTGATCAAATAAACCAACAGTTGGAGAGATCATGTAGATGAGGTAAACATTAGGCTATGTATAGACGTTTTACTGCAGTAAAGTGGGAAAAAAGGTTTCTCTAACCAGAAAATCAGCCCTGTCATACATCAGGACTGCCTGCAATGACACAATCATCTGAGGTGCTGCAGTCAAAAAAAGTGTAAGTACACATTCATGTAGGAAAGCCAGCTTTAAAAATCTGTTCTCTCCATAAATGAGGCTCATTATGATCTTATGATTTAAAACGTGGGTTCAGAATACCCAGAAGCCACAGCCAGCACCCTGCACTGTCATAATGTATGTAGTCCCATTTAGAACAGGCGCAATCGGGATTTGGTCGTCTCATACAGTTTGAATCCGGATCAGGATGAAGTTAATCCAATGCTAATTTAAAAAATTAGCATTGGATTAAGTGAAAAAAAGCACTAAAGTAAGAGGGGTTACATGAACCTGGAGATTTTCATAGATTATTGTGATCCTGATTTTTTTTCTTTCTTTTTCCTTTTTTAAAAAAAACAAACAAACTATTTTTGATCAACACCGGAGTGTCAGTACCAAGACTGTCCTGTCTGCTTTGAACTGTAGGATTTGTGTGGTCTGCCTGCCCTCATGTTCCTCGATGTCAGCTTAGGACTCTGCTTGTCCTGCTGTCTGCTCTGATCAGTGAGAGCCAATAAGGAAACTTTTAGCACACGATTTGTAAATCTTCTCAATCACTTATTTAATTATATGCAGCTTTTCTTCTCGACTGGGTTTGTTATTTTAACACACTGACTATTCTCAGTAGTTTCACTGTTCCACAGTAGAAGTCAGATTTCCATGTGCAAATCTTTACTCGCAGGAAATGAAATGACTAACAAATTTTAAGGATGCGATGTGATCATTTTTACCTAATAACATCATATTAGTAACTACTAACAGAATCACACTATAAATATGAAGTCTCTCAGTCAGCAGCTCAGCATTCACTGCCTGACTGTTTTCCTTTTTACAGCCTCTCCATTGTCCCAATTCCATTACGGGGATTGTTTAAATCTTTAAATAGTTTAAAGTAATCTAACATAATCGGATTTAAAGCGTGCCAGTACTCACTGGCGGTCTTTAAAGTGGCCTCATGATTTATCAAATTCTCCATCAGTACTGCAGTAGTGAATATTGCTCGGATCATACGCACCCGATAGGCTTGCGTGAACGATGGAAATCCTTAAGCACCCTTTCCACGTCGCCGTGCAGCTTGCAGTCTTTGCCGTCCTTCATAAAAGATGATCTGAAGAGTAAAAACTAATAATTAGTGGTTCATTTTTAATGTAATACAAACTTGTGTTGTATCTAATCCTAACTCTGTTTTACAGCAGCCGGTCTCAGAGTGATTTCTTCACATGTCAGCACTCCTCACAGATTCTTGATGATTCCATGGCCTCCTGGAAAGATGACGGCATCGAAGCTGTTGACGTCCAGCTTGGACAGGTCCTGCATTTGTGTCATTCCCTGTCCGTGACTGAAGCGGGCTGCCTCCATCATCATGTTCCTGCGGGGATGGACAGAATTCATCACAAAGTGCACCCACGTAACCATAGACAAAGTCAAAACGTCCACTGCGCCCATCTTCGAGGCCCACCGGTTCTCTCCAGAGGCAGGTTGCTTTCTCATGTGGTCAATCACGTGCATCTGCTGTTGATTTGGAGCAAACATCTGGAAGCGGGCGCCGTTACGGCTCAGGTGGTACATGGTGCTGAAGACGAGAGGGGTGCATTACCATCTGCCTGTGTTAATTCAGTCATGTGCATTTCCTGACCTCAGCAGGAGTGATACTCACTAAACCCCTTCATGGACATCAGTACCGTCCCACCATCCACATCCTGAGAAAACCTGAAACACATGGACTCACCAAATCACAACTACACCCACACTGGATCTGCTCCTTTCTCCCAGACTGATCTGC
Organism: Rhamphochromis longiceps; assembly: GCF_057381845.1. NCBI lineage: Eukaryota > Metazoa > Chordata > Actinopteri > Cichliformes > Cichlidae > Rhamphochromis > Rhamphochromis longiceps. Next base: position 8,686,399 of record NC_140568.1, on the reverse strand, counting down.
ATCACTTACCACTGCAACGTTAGTATTTCCCCAGTTGCCGTAGTCACCCTGGTGCACAAAGCAGGCAGGCTGGCGAGAAAGAACAGCCAGCGTTTGTTTTGACAGCAAAGCCCTGGTTGCCAGCATGATTTAGCTTCAATCTCACTGTTGTAGAAGAAAAATAAAAAAGACTTCACAGTTTTACCACCGAGCCACGTAGAGACTTTTAATGGTCGTGGTGTTGATGTCAACGAGGTTGTCCGTATATATACCTGTAGAGTGGGGCTAAGTGACGTTGCCACGTAAGCTCTGTCTTCTGAGAAGAGTCGTCTCTTGTTCGCCTTGACTGACTTACTCTCCTCCTCATGAACACTCTTTCTTATTAATACCTTGTTTATTTATCTGATTAAGTCATTTGGCCACAGAGTGACACTTCAGCTTTGAAGAGCAATGTAAACATGTAGTGCTTCAACCCAAACGGTATCTTGACCTTTTAATAGTTTAACTCTTGGTGACAGATGCAGACGAGCGAACTTGCAGAACAGACGCTAAAAATGTTAGAGTAGCTAACATATACTTTGGCAGAACAGTCACAGTGTCTTTTATATAAGGCAACAATCGAAGTGATGCCTGAGTGAGCCCTTTTTTCCTGCTTTCTATAGTTACTCCTTTGTCCCAATTCAATTACAGGGATTGTTTAAATCTTTTGCGTTTAGCTAGTTCAAAGTAATCTAAGGTAATCTGATTTATGAAGTGTGGCAGAACTTGACAGTCTGTAATTTAACCTCATGACATACGTTATTCTACACTAGCTCATTATTTAAAGACTGTTTATTGATCACATTGTGCATCCAGGAAAAGCCTTGCAGTCTTTGCCAGTAAGACTTTTTTTCTTTTTGCAGCAAAAAGATCCTGGGTTCAAGTCCCCCGGTCGGATTGGGCTTTTCTATGGGGTTTCTCTGTTCTTGGTAGGGTGAATGGTGATTCAGAATCACTCATTTGTGTGAATGTGATTGGCTTTCTGTCTTTTTGTGTTAGCCCTACAACAGACTTGCGACACGTCTTAGACGTACCCTGCCTCTCTCTGCTAGGCTCCAGTCTCACTGCGACCCTCAAATGGATAAGTGGTTAAGAAAACGGATGGATCAAGCTTTTAAACTGCTTCATACTTCTGAACTCTTCACAGTAAAAGGCGTACCATACGCCCTCTAAAGTCCATTAGACCTTAAGACTCTTACTCTCTTTAATGCCATGTTGTGTCTACAGTCTCTAGACTACGAGACCAGAAATACCCCAGGCAGACGTGAACGTTAAAGTCACAACACTGTTAGATCAATGCAGATCCTTCAGACTGCATTTGCTGAAATCCCATTAAAACAATGTTAATTCACAGATGACGAGCGAGAGGCAAAAGTATGAGGTTTCCTTTATTATGATCACTTCTTTTTTAAATGTATAAATGATCATTATTTACAAATTGAGGAAGGGAGGGGGGTTATAGTGACAGTTTGAGGGACAAATGCAGAAAATTATGGAATCAACAGAACAATACACAACCAACAAGAATCACAACATCAGTCACAAGTCCAAGCCTCTGTCTGTGGGAGATGTTCTTGTTGAGATTGTGACTCAAAGTTTAAAGTCTTCACACAAATGAACTCATGCACTGGAAATGCATACTGAAACGGTCACATGTGGGAATCACAAAGTGCAAATAAATTTTTTTTTTTTTTTCAAAAGCAAACACAAGAAATATAATGAACAACTTCTGATGCTGTGAGGTGTTTTTTAAACTAAATGTCACCCTTACTGTGAAATAATACAAACATGTTTCTCACTTTCTCTCAATTGCCACACACACTCACTCACTCTCTCTTACACGCGGCGCGAAGACACACACACACACACACACACACACACACACACACACACACACACACACACACACACCATGATTCGTTTTAAAACACCAAAGACCTGGCTCACAATTTCTGACAGTTTTCTTATGTCAAGTACAGAAGGGAACAACGAAGACTTAACTAGTGAAAAGAAGAACAAAGCAAAAACTACAAAAAGACAGCACAGACAATAAATGAGGTCCAATTTGATATCTTATATAAAATAAAGATGTTCAAAGAATCTCGTCAGTGTATTTCTGCATCTGTAAGGTGTCGGTAAAATGAAATTCACACAAATGGCAAGCACGTCAAACTAAAACCATAACGCAAACAAAGCTCCACTCACATCCGGTCAAAAGCAAAACAACTGCCGACAGCGCTCATTCAACTAAATCCTACAAAAACAATCCAGCTCTGGTTGTTCCATCAATTAATTGTCATGAGCCGTGTTGAGCACTTCCAGCAAGTTTAGTTTTCTTTACATGTAAGAACCAAATCCCTAAAAGCCATTTACATGCAATTCACCAACAACTCCAGTGGTGAAAGTAAGAATTAGCTTCTACATTTCTGTCACCACTAAAGAAAGCTTTCATGCACCCAAGCACCGTCATTCAAGGAACCTGCGCACTGACACGCTGTGTTCACTCAGTATTTTTGCAAAGATATCCATTTGATAAAGAGCGGGGCTTTGCCCATCAAGCTAAGTAGCTGTGCTGAGAGAGAAAGGTGTTAGCAAGGCGAGTCTGGTGGCATTAGGGTGTGTATGCGGGTGGCGGTTGAAATTGATTGGCAATGTCATAATCGGCAGGAAATGTTTCACTGCTGTCCTCCATCTCCGAGAGCAGCTCTAAAGCCTGCTCTTCCTCCTCAGTGGGGTAGTGACGAAGGAGATTTGCAGCTGTGGCGAGGATGGATGCTCCGCCCGCGCCCGCCACCAGGTAGAAGCTGATAGCAAAAGTGACGTATATGAGAGAGCCGTGGTACTTTTTGTGCTGCTGCTGTAGGGACAAGATCAGCTCTGAGGCCCAGTAGCAAAAACCTATGACTGTGGCACACTGCAGCACTGGTGGGAGACAGAAAGAAACGGTTACAAACCATTGAATTTACACATTGTCTGTCTTTTTCTAGACAGCATGAGGGGAAAAAAGATTATTACCTGTGAGAATATGTGCAAAAGCATATCTGCGGGTTATTTTCAGGGCAGGGTGCTTGGGACCAAACACATCCAAGAGAAAAGCAGTCAGACTGCAGAGGATTCCCAGGAAACAAAAGCCAGCGATTACTCTCAGCAGCAAGATGGTCTGCGGGTTCACGCAGTAATCTGATGGGAACAGACGGCCACATCACAGAACATTACACGTGAGCTCTGGGATTAATTGCTACTGTGGGTTTTTAACGGAGCTTGTGTGTGGGCCTCACCATCCAGAAGCTTGGGGTCGATGTATCCCAGGACATCTGACACCCCCAGCTCTTGTCTCGGACAGGTTCCTCCGTGGACGCGGAGCCAAGCCGGCTCAGCCAGAGCTGTACAAAGCGCTGTAATGGACAGAGCTCCGGGAAGAGCCGACACAAGGCTCCGCTCCGGCTGCTTGGGCAACGAGGTGCCCCCTCTCCTCCTTCGGCCTCCAGGGACAGTAGAACCCGGCGGGGCATACATCCTAATCCGATTTCCTCGTCCTCTATTGTATAGTGTTGCTTTCCCTTTATTGTCAGTGTACCTGACAGCACTGCGCTAGTAACGAGCAAGTAAGCCACAAAACCGACAACCGGTAAAGCTAATTCTGGACTGATGACAGCGGCTCGGCTCCTTTGTTCACTCAGTTTCCAAATTAAAATAGACCATAAAACTAGCTGTTTAATCAAAAGCAGTGCAGGTGTCTGACTGACGGCAACACAATGGACAGATGGCGTTCAGGCCTGCTAGCTCTGTTGTTAGCCTGAAAAGCTAACTTCTCGTAAACGTAAAATTTCGTCAAGTTTTTCTTTGTTACAAAAAATAACTTTAACAGCGACCGACACGACAGTCATACGTCTATAAAGTAATATAGCTAACAACACTAATAAATTAACGATCGATTTGGTACACAAAAAACAAAGACAAAACAAAAGGAAACGTCCGCTGGCTTCCTCGAAAACACTTGACTTCCTTGTTCATACCATTCTTCTTCTTCGCGGTCTCGATAGCTGTGAAAGTCAGTACTCCCACCTACTGGCGACTCCTTCTATGGGAGTGAAAGTCATCATACAATAACAAAATTCTCGTCTTTATTTTATTAAACTCACTCATTGTACATTAACAAAATAAACGTGCTCGCGTGAATAGTTCATAGGAAATCATAAAAAGAGATGACAAAAAATGTATAGCACAATTAAAAGAAACAAGTCTGACCAAAGTGCTTTGCAAGCTAGGTAAGAACAAACAAGATAAAACCTCAGATCAATAGAATACATACAATAAAATACAACATAAAATAAAGCACCGTAAATTTCACGTAATTGTTTTTTACGTGAAATTTGCCGACGGTAAAAAAAAAAAAAAAAAAAAAAAGACCACGAAACTGCAACCCACAATGCAGCGCGGGGACTATATAAGCAAAGATGGCGGCATTTTGGTCACCGCTGATGTTGTGAACTTATGCACTTTGTTGTTTGGTGCTAGTTACAGGCTGTGTTTAGCGCAGATACGGCAATTCTTTGTATCCGTGCCCTGGGTGTTGACTGTGGTTTAGGGTTTACGTAGTGCTGCTGCTGCTCTCTGTCTGCTTTTGGTGTTTCGGGCCATTTCCTGTCTCGTTTCTCGGCTAAGTGTCAGTGACAACGACTCGGAAGTATTTCCCCAATTCGACCATGAAGGAGGCTCTGTCCCTGGTTCAGAGGTTGAGCGCACACCCGGACTCCCGCTGCTGGTTCGTCAGCTGGAGCCCCAACGGGACGCTTCTGGCCTCATGTGGGGGCGACAAGACCATCCGGATATGGGGGAAAGAAGGTGAGCTCTCCGTGAACTGAACCACAGACACCCCCAGCCTCAGTCGCATAAGCATTATAGTACAGTAGTTGACATCCTTCACCCCTCTACCTGGCTCTCATTTTTCAGGTGACTCCTGGATATGTAAGAACGTGTTGCAGGATGGACACCAGCGCACTGTGAGGAAAGTGGCTTGGTCTCCATGTGGGAATTATCTGGCCTCTGCCAGCTTTGATGCTACCACTTGCATCTGGAAAAAGAAGAACGATGACTTTGAGGTCAGATGACAGGTCTCCTGTTCAGTGTGTTAAATGGCATGCCTTAGAAATGCTGCATCTCTGCAGATTGTTACCCACGCTTTGTCTCCTAGAGTTTGACTGTGCTGGAAGGACACGAAAACGAGGTCAAGTGCGTGGCGTGGGCCCCTTCAGGGAATCTTCTAGCCACATGTAGCCGAGACAAGAGCGTCTGGGTTTGGGAAGGTTTGTGTTAAAGAGCGCCTAAATTGCACATACTGATCTGCACCATTGCCTGTTTCTAAACTTGACCATGTCTCTTCCTGCTCTGCAGTGGATGAAGAAGACGAGTATGAATGTGTTACAGTTGTGAACTCTCACACGCAAGATGTCAAGCACGTTGTCTGGCACCCGACCCAGGAGGTAGGTCTCATTCGGATCTGTCCACATGAATGTTTTTTTTTCCATCTCCTGTTGTAACACCACGTGACCCTGCACTCACCGTGTGATTGTACAGCTCCTGGCCTCAGCCAGCTATGACAACAACATTTGCCTTTACAAAGAAGAGGATGATGACTGGGAGTGCCGGGCCACCTTACAGGGACACACGTCCACAGTGTGGAGTTTGTGTTTTGATGCAGATGGTCAGAGGCTGGCTTCGTGCAGCGATGACCGCACTGTGAAGATCTGGAGAGAGTATCCAGCTGAAAGTGGACAGGGTGAGTCAGCATTAGTTTTATCATAAATCAATGTGGTAATAAAAATATCGACAGTAATGTGTATGTTTTTTCTGGTCTCCTGTTTAAGATTTGTCGTGGAAGTGTGTTTGCACTCTGTCTGGGTACCATGGACGAGCGGTGTATGATGTCTCCTGGTAAGACAAATTTGTAATAGACTCTTGTAGGAATGCTTCAGTCAATCATTAAAGGTGCAATCAGTCATTGTTTGAAGTCATTTAATGGAAAAAAAAATCCCCATTGTGCTGATAAATATACATTTATTAGTGTGTAATTACATCTTCCAACGAATTGATGCATTCTCATAAACTTCTAAACTAGATATATAGTATGCTAAAGGACGGGGCATTCATGTGGTGTGGAGGCAATTTGTGTTTTCACCTTCAGACTAAAGATATAAAGGATCATACATGTTTTATAACCTTTCACAAACGCGGGCTACCAGCAGACGGGTGCAATAAGACAAAAATTAGCACACATCTCACCTGACAATCAGCAGCATACCCAGATAAGAAAAAGACTTGGATGGATCCAACTTTTGCTATCTGTGTACAGTAGCTACAGATTAATGGCAGTTTTTGAGGCAAAAACTGTAGTTAGGATTATGCACTTGAATTGGTGGGTGTAAGAAAACAGAATTCAGCTGAATGTGTTCTTGAATTTACTGACCTTTAGTCTGGTCGTCACATTTAAGATCAACTTGCGATAGCAACGGGGTAATTGTTCCACAACTTGTAATTTCTCCATAACAATGCAGTATGGTTACATTTGAGGAATATATGTTGCTCTGTGTCCAGAAATTATGCGCAAACATAAAGTGGAGGTTAATTGATCACCAGAAATCCCAAAGATGTGGTCTCCATGTGCATTTGTCATTGTTAGACGTCACAGTGAACCCAAATCTTTCTGCAGGTGTCGGCTGACTGGCGCTTTAGCAACTGCCTCTGGTGATGACGCAGTGCGAGTTTTCAAGGAGGATGAGACGGCCAATCCCGAGGAGCCGGTATTCTCACTGGCTGCTCAGGTGGCCAGAGCTCACAACCAAGATGTTAACTGTGTGTCCTGGAACCCAAAGGAGGCGGGATTCCTGGCTTCGTGCAGCGATAACGGAGAAATCGCCATTTGGAAGTTCCAAGAAGAGGAATGAACATCCCTGGAGTGCATAGTTGTGTGTTAAATTGGGAACTTTCTGCGGCATTCACCACAGATCATTATTTTATAGCTCATCAGGATTCTGCTTGACATCAGCGCTCATCTGTGTCCATGCTGAGAATACTGCTTCATGTGCTTTGAGTAGCAGCGCCACTGAGAATTAATAGAAATAACATGTTTAACTATAAAATAAAGTGAAAAATGTTTCCTCTCCTTTTTATTGCAAAAGCATTTCAGACAGCACATCATAGTAAAACACTTCAACCAGTCCAAGGATTAAATTTCATAATAAAATGATTTCAATCCAAAATATAACCGGACAGTTGTTTTTAAACACCCTACCTGGTTTAAGGATGCACCATCCCCAGGATTTATGTGTTTCTTTAATCCACAATGGCCAATAAAATTTTTGTCAGATCCCAAAACTGACACAAAAGTACAAAGTGTTAAACTTCTTATACTGAAAACAGACTGGGGCTTGGGTAGCCATGTATCTGTACTACATGTGGACAAACAGATCCTGTACACTATATTCTTGGACTGGCATCATTTAGAGGACTTAACTAAGAAGCAACTGAAAACAAACATTTTCACAAGAGCAGAGATGGTAATGGCAGAGTCAAAGTAAAGAAATGTCAATCAGGTTGGATATCTACAGCAAAAAAAGAAAACTACTGATCCCAATCTATCAGAGAACCGCTGAAGAAAATAATCAAGTCTCTGATTAGTCCGAGTCGCTGTCTCCATCACTGTCAGCCTCCTTTACATCTATGCTGAACTTGTACTCCTGGTCACAGCCCATATATGCGTCACTCATGAAGTACAAGGTGTAGTTGTGGATGCCCATCGCTGGGGCAACAAAGTCCAGCTTGACCTGCGGTGGAGGGACATAAACTAAGTGAGGCCTCTGGTGGTTAAAACATAATTTCTGGCTATTACAAGATGACTCACTGACCTTTGCTTTCTGCTGAAGAGTCAGCCTCTTGATAGAGATCAGGCTGTTAGACTTGGGGTCTCCGATCACCACCCACCAGCCCTCCTCACGTTTCTATAACAATGACAAGTATTTCCACAAGAGTTGGTCATTAAGGTGAAAATTAAAGAAATATATACGTCATGAAGATGTTTGAAAAGTACTAACCTGGGGAAAGAGCGGTGCAATGACTGGACCCGTTACCTCCTCCTCTCTCTCCAGCTGAACCTGAACCAGAACTGGACTGCCACTGTGAATAAATATGGAAAGAGATCAATTTCCCACCCATCTGTGCAATTTTGTAATGTAATTTTTCATTTCCAGGAAACGCAGCGAAAAGTGCTGCTGCCAGACTGTACACGTACCTCTTGACACTGTCCTTCTCTGCCACTTCGTACGACAGCTCGATGTTGGGGTAGCGGTTACAGAAGCGAGCCACGTCGGCCATCTGGGCATCCGAGAGCTGCAGCAACGCGCTTCTGTCTTCATCCTCCATTTCCATTATGTCAAAGATGCTCTCCACTCCCTTATGAGCAAAGGAAACGGAAGCACGTTCAATCAGCATGAGATTCATCTACACTAAAGTGAGAGTCAGACTTTCCTAGGATCATTTTACCTTTTCTGTGCAGCGCTTGATGTGCTCTGAGGTGAAGAATGGCAGCTGTTTGAGGTACGAGTCCTTGGACCACATGGCCTGAGTGACCATCTGAGCCAGCTCCATAGCAGCCAGTGCAGGACTCAGCCAACCGTTGCTGGACAGCACATCAACGCACGCCTGAATCAGTCGGACAGCCTACAAAAAAGACAACACACACACACATATTCTTTAAGTGTACAAATATACCTTCCAATATAAAGCATCTTGAGGCGACTGCTGTTGTGATTTGGCGTTTATGTAAGTAAAATTGAAATGAATTAAAACTGAATTTCACTCACGGCACTCACTTTGGGAATCACTGATTTACAGTGATCTCATGATCTAACCCACTCCCTATGGGATCATTCTAAAGTCTTTTTGGGCCTTTGTCATATATTTCAGTCAAATCCAAAATTAACAAATTTACCTGTCTAATTTTTAAATGCTTTCTAAAATCTATTACAGCAATGTTTTGGTGTAAGCCCTTGAAATGTGAATCTGAACAGGGTACAAGCCGTCTTTTGTTCATGTGATAAGAAGGCTCATCCTACAGTAAGAGGACTCCTCACCTCCATCACATGTACAGTGGATTTAGGACATCATGTATGTTTTACAACTGTTTTACTAAAACATCAGCCTAACTGTTTTTTGAAACCTGGCAGCAATTTCTTTCCTATGTATCAAATATGGAAGCTTGCTCATTTCCTTGTTTGTTTGTTGTCTTTTTGGATGTGTGTAACTGGTCTGGCGATTTTGTTCATTCTTTTTAAGACACATTTTGTTTATATGTGTGCTTTTTGTGCAAGTAATAGCTTGTTCAAAAACATATAGATGGATAAAAATCCAGAAACATAACTGTTAGGCTTTACAGAGAAAAAACTGGACCTTGCTGAGGATCTCCTCGGTGTCTGACTGGAGCTCAGCGCTCAGCTGCATCCTGGAGAGATGGGCTTGCAGCAGCAGGTTAGTCTTCACGTGGGGGTCATTGAACTTCGGGTTGTTCAGCTTGTGGGGCACTTTCTGTGCAAGCTGAAATGCAAAGAGCACATAAAAGTGTGTTATTTCATCTTGGTGTCTTTTTGCAGATGTGTTAATGCTGCTCTCTTTGAGTCTCGTCACTTTCTTTACCTGTCGGAGAAGTGCATCCTCGTGGTGTCTGATGGGAATGTTCTTATACTCGGCAGCATTGGAGATGATCTCAATTAAGCCGCGGATCTTTGTCTTGGCGTTCAGTGACATGCTGAAGAGCTCTGTACGACACAAGAGCAAAGCACCACAGTTAGGCTTGAGTTGAACACATACGTGAAGGAATGATGACACAAATACAAAAAATCCAGGAAGTGCAAGCACAAACCGATGGTGGTGTAGTTGATGTAATAGTAGGCAGCAATCATGCCCAAATTGAGTGGTGCTACATCCAGCTCATCCTCGATGCTGATGCACTTGGACTGCTCCAGGTCGTGTAATGTGTTCTCCACCAGCTCAGACAGGTGGTCAGACAGGTGGCGATGTGACATGCCTGTCAGGAGGACAGAAGCCACAGCTCAACATGGTCCCAACATCCGAAGTATAAGTCGGTTATTCCCTTTGAAGGACGGGACTCACCTTGCAGGTTGTAGTAGTTGGGGTTCTGGGTCATACGGCGGTAAAGGAATGTCCATGTCAGGTAGTCGACAGCATCCTGCTTGTTCTCTATTGTCTTGGTGACGATCTCAGCATTGAAATGGTCGTGGAGACAATGATCCAAGTGAGACTCCACCGGCAGCGGCTCGTACAGGAACTTCTTGAAGAAATCCTATCAAGAAAAAACAAAGTGGTTTGTTCTGTTGTACAGTCATTGTTTCAAAGCCAGAAGTGACTGAGGTCTGTCTACCTTCTTAGAGCCTTGACACATGATTACACAGCGCCCCTCATCATCCAGCATTGGCCTGTTTGCCTTGCCCACCATCTGGAGGACATCATATATGGGATAATCCACATATCTGATAGAAGAAAGCAAAAAGTCAATATCACCAGCAGAGTACATACTAACCTTCATTAAATATGTTTCATATAACAAAAAAAAAGCCAGTATAAACAGAAGATGCCTTACGCGTGAATTTTGCCATTGTAGTACTGGGTGTCCATGACGATGACAAGGTGTGCTGAGATGTTGATGCCCCAGCACAGTGAACGAGAGGACACGACGACCTGAACAGCACCTGTCAAAGCAGAAGAAGAGAAGGAAAAAATGAATAAAAAATTAGTCTCAATTTTGTTTTTTCCCCTTTTCTAAAAACCACCTACCTGTCCAGCACAAAGTGCAGCAGAAGTGAGTCATACCTGAGTTGAAGAGCTGCTCCACTATTCTGCGTTCAGTTGCAGAGAGGCCCTCGTGCAAGTATCCCACGCCGTTGGCCAGAGTCTCTTTCAGAGTAGAATCATTTATTTTCTCCAGGAATGGAGCCAGGTCTTTCTCAGCACAATGCAGGAACCTGCAGAGACAGACATTTACTCTTTGACCACAGTGTGAAGATGTGATGCTGGCATCATTTCCATGAATTTGTCTAAGGTGAAAATCTTGACGTGCTGACTGACCTCTGAGGAACCACATCAGCAGCACAGAAAGTGAGAATGTCAATCGCTGTGAGGCGAGTCTGCCTGCGGGATGGGACGAAAACCACGGCTGGCTTCGAGGGAGAGTGCTTCATGATGGCGTGATAGACCGGCTTCGCCATGGACAGCAGGCGAGTCTGAGTATGACTCACATTGAAACCCTAGAAAAACAGTAAAAGATTGACAGCCAATCAGAAACCTGACAGGTACTTTCTTGGCTGTGAGCACTGATCAATTTAAGAAATACATTTCTCTTTTTGTTGACTAACATGCTGTTTACAGACCTGGATGTGCAGCTCCAGAGGCACGGGTCTGACATTGGGATGGAAGTTGAATGTGGCTGTGGTGCTGCAGCCCAGCCAGTGGGCCACATCTTTGGCGTTGGACAAAGATGAGCTGAGGGCCACGATACGGATGGGACGCTCAATCTGGGAAGAGATGTATCTCATCCTGGAGCAGATGACCTCCAACACAGGCTGATGACAAGAAACAAAATCCATTAACACAACACACACACACACACACACACACACAAGCGCAGCAGCAAGTAGTATTCTGTTCTTACTCCATTTTCGCCTCCGATAAGGTGCGTCTCATCCACAATGAAAAGGCTGACGTTCTGGACGTTCTTCCTCTGCTTCCAACGACGAGACAGGATGTCCCATTTATCAGGGGTACTGATAATAATGTCACCTTTTCCCAGGAGCTTCAGATCAGTACTAGTCTCTCCTGTCAGCAACACAACTTTCTTGTCCAGGATGTCCTGGAACTTCTGGTGCCAGTCAATAAACACCTGAGACAAGGATAACCACACTCATGTCAGTTTTAGATCTAACAGAATCAAGCTGGAAGAAAAACAGTTTGCCAGTTTTCATAGGTGCGCTCCAAAATCTAATTTAATTCAGACCTGTTCAGCCAGTGCTTCCATTGGGGTGATGTAGACACAGCGACCTTCTGCATTGTGCAGCAGCATTCTCAGAATGGCAAACTCTGCACAGATGGTCTTTCCACTGCCGGTGGGAGCTCCCACAAACACGTTATCATCACTGTTGTACACAGCATTGAAGACTGCGGGAGTAAAAGTAAAAAAAACGAGTGAAGAAAATTTTGTGAAAACAGACCACTGTTCCTAACGGGGAAGCAACTTTTAAATGACGATGAAATTGGATTAAGGAGAACAGCATGTAGTCTCTACCTTGTGTCTGAATGGGGTTGAAGAAGGGGAACTTGTTCTGGTAGAGCGCCTCAAAGGCAGAGTTCCTGAGGGCAGTGACAGGAAGAGGCTGCAGGTCCAGCAGCTCAGTGGGTGGGGGGTACTTCTCTGGTAGGATAAGGTGACGGAAAGATACTGGGAGTTGAGTCTCGCAGGCTTGGGGAAAAACAAAAGAAACAAACATGAATTAAAATGCTGACATGATTGTGATGTGAAGCTATGACACTTTTTAATCAAAGCACTTACACAGCCAGCGGTCTGAGACCACACGGATGAAGTACTGCGGTGGAAGAGGCTCGAACACCGGGACAAAGAAAGTCACAAGATGCTCGTCCTGGGCGTACTTGGCTTTGAGGAGGAAATACTCATGGTGGAGGATGACCTCACTGTCCACGTCCTCAACAAGGATCCAGAAAGCCTCAGACGACCCGTGAATCTAAACAGGAAAACGAAAGTAAGTCAGGAGTATAGAAAAAAGAGAGTTCAGTGTGTTCTCTGGGCTGATCATTTTTTTCAGGGATTAAGGGTGCAGTCAACATACTGGGACCAATACCCTGATTTTGCCCCCCCCCCTCGGAGTACAACAGTATTGGAAAAACTGTCTGATTAGCATCCCATTATAGATCTAAGTCCTGACCTTGTCATCCCACTGGAAGTCGGGTGTGACTGTAAGCTCCACTTTGAGTGTGGAGCGAGTGATGGGCTGCACATGAACGGCCAAGTCCAGCTTGGGGAACTGGTGGACATATTTGTGAATAGTCTTCCCCATCTTTGGCATTCGGATCAGTTCACCTAGAAACCAAACATCCAGGAGGTTTTTAATTACTCTCCAGGCTGAGGAAAAAATTCAGAAACCGTAACACAGAGGAAGGAAACTCACCAATCTCGTTGTGGTTCAGGTCGTAGAGTCGCTCAAATGGGAAGTTTTTCTTCTCAATCTTCTTGATCACTTCCTCTGGCAGCTTCTTGAACTGACGCAGAGGAGACATGGACTGCCACCTGCACAGAGGACAGAGTATCAGATGCCTGTAGCTTTGACCAAGCAAAGGCAGTGTTAATCTAGGAGTGAAGAAAGAGCTTACATTCTCTTATCGATCATCTTGCAGAGATTCAAGGTCTTGTCTGTGAGCTGAGCCCAGCCTCTGCTTAGCACAATCTCAAATATGGCCCGCATCAATCGCCCAGCACTCTGCAGGAAGAATATACAAGGAAATTTCTATGAATTATATCAAGCCTGGGACTTTTCCTTCAAGCTAAAATGAAATAAAAATTTTAAATAAGCATATAGGGAAACATGGAAAAGTAAATCAATAACGGAAGTACGCCGGTTCTGTACCTGTGTTACATACACCATATCAGCCATGAGAGCAAAGCCTTCGAGCTTCAGCTGAGAGATGTATGCCTGGAGCAGCACGTTGATCTGAAATGAGAACACAAAGCACACGAAATATTATTTACTGCAATTTGCAAACCACTCCAAATGTTAAGTAATGTTTCTCTTTATAAAAGCACAGTGTGCATTTTCTGGAAACCAAGCAGATCATATTTTGCGTTTCATAAACACCATCACTGGTTGTCTTTACCTTCGCACTGGGCTCCTCAATGCTTTCCTTCACAGGGATAGGAACTCTTTCCAGTAACTTTTGAAGCTCCAGTTTTTCTTCCTACAAGATAAAGCTGTATGTTGCTTTTCTTCATTTTAGATCTAATATTTAAACCATCGTTGCTGTGTGGGGGGTCAGCATACCTCTCTCACTGTGATGTTCCTGAACTCTGAGGACAGTGAGAACACTCGGAAGAGTTCGATCTCGCTGAGCGTCGGTTTCAGCAGCTGGTTGTAGGTTTGGATTGAGTCGTGGGTGATGTAGAAGTGACTGGCAATGCGGCCCAGGTCTGTAACCTTTGGGTGAAGAGACAAAAAAGTGAAGCTTCTAATCAGTATATCTACAACCAAGAATAAAACGACCAACACTCAGCTGAGATGTGCATACCTGGAAGCTGCCGGTCCTCTTGTCATATTTGATGAGACTGTTCTTGTCCAGGATGTTGGCTGCTGTGTGCACCAAGTCCATCCTGCGCCTCTCCAGCAGGGGGTCTGTACTCCGGTCGTCGTGAGAAACACCATACAGGGTGGGGTTGCGAAGCATGCGCACATAGAGATACGTGTAGCCAAGCCAGTTCACAGCATCCTAATAACAAATTTGAGAAATTGAAACTTAAAGCAATGAGGAAAATTAGATCCTTCTGTCTTAAATAGCTACATGTACATTTCAGGACACTCACCTTTACATTCTGCACATTTCCCAGTACTATCTCTGCATTGAGCATGTCAGCCAGCTTGCCCACCATCTGACTCTCAATGGGCAGCTGCTGGTTCAGCAGGGACAGATAATACTGCAGCTCTCCGTGAGACGTGATCAGGATTCCCTCTCCTTTGGTGTCATACTGAGGACGGCCAGCTCGACCAAGCATCTGGAATCAAACACATTTTCGATAAATAGAGTTAGTGAAGCTGCAAACTAAAGCAGCCGTTACTATGTTTGATAACAAGAAAGGATGGGCTGACCTGTAAAATGTCCAGGGCACCCAGTTCAGTCCATCTGCCTTTCTCTGGGCTGTACACTTGGGTCCCTTTGATGATGACAGTATGTGCAGGCAGATTGACACCCCAAGCCAAAGTAGCTGTAGACACCAGAACCTGGATATGTCGATCGGCAAACAAATCCTCCACCAGCGTACGGTCAACTCTGGTCATACCAGCGTGGTGGATTGCAAAGCCGTATGGGAGCAAATCCTTCAGCTCTAGGTTCTGCATAAGAAGGTTAAATTTAGCACTCAGTTCTGGTATTAAAAGCATTTACCACACAAGAGTTTTAAAAAAACGTTTCCAGTTAATGACATTTGCTCACCTTGCACTGCTCCGCCTCAGTTCTCAACACTTCAGTAGATGCAGAACCCTCTCGGAGGAAAAGACCCAGAGTGTCCTTCTCCAGGCACATGTCCCTTATGGCCCTGGCAGTTTTCCCTGTCTCCTTCCTGGAATGGACAAACACTAGAACCTGATGGGAGGAAAAAAGTAAGGCTTTCAGATTTGGTAACGCAGTGCTGTAGATTTTTTAGAGAAACAACACTGAAGTAAGAAGTTGCATTCAAAACCTGTGAGTTCCCTGTGTGTAAACACACAAGAGCACCTACACACTGGAAAGGTCTGTGTGGACACAGGGCTGAAAGGAGGCCCGGGTTTAGAGGGACCTCGACCCTCCACCTCTGGGAGCCAGAGAGGAGAGTTACAGAGAGAAGTAACCTGCAGGTTTATCTATGGAAATCTACTTCCTCTTGATATTTTGTTGGGCTTCACCTCTTTCCTTTATCTTGATATACTGATCACTTAACAGTGAGTGAACTGTCGCTTTTTAGGGCAGATGTAAAATGCATGGATATGGAAACATGAGTGTGGGATCAATTTATAACATAAGCCACATAGTAACAACAATGAAAGCAGCACAATGTCAAATGTCTTGTTTTTCACTGGAGGGCAAAAATGATAAAAAACAAAAACAGGAGTTGTGGTTTTCTTGCAGAAGAGGTTTATACGATAGAGGCGAAGTGCAGACTGTGACTGAGAAGACAGTGTTAGGAGTCCCCGGTTTCAAAAATCTAAGTTTGTGCTTATCCAGCAAAAATAAATAAATGAATAGGAAAAAAATAAAGAGGTGTCTAATTAAAATGAGGTCAGTAGCATTTACAAAGCTCAGTTGGCAGTAAAACATATTTTAGCAGACACATCTGAGATGACGCTTGGCTAATTCAGGTCACCGAATTATATCACTTTGGAAGAACAAGTCAAACAGGACTCACTTGGTTCTTTCCAGCATGCTCCATTATCTTTTCATAGACAATCTCATTCATGATCTGGAAACGCTTGATGGCCTTCTTCTCGGTGATACCAACATAAGTCTGCTCCAGGGGCACGGGACGGAAACTACAGAGAAAAGCGGTACAGTAATAAGCAATAAGGAAGAGAAAACAAACAGCTGTTCATAGAAATCATCATAAAAACTTTTTTTTTGCTTAAGCACCACACCTGTTGTCAAAGTAGAAGAGCCCTTTGGCAGGATCGACACGCAGGCAGGTAGCCACGTCTTCATAGTTTGGCAGTGTGGCGCTGAGGCCCAGCAGACGCACATCCTCCTGGGTCAGCTCCACGTTGCGGATGGTCCTCGCCACCAAAGATTCCAGCACAGGTCCACGGTCATCGTGCAGCAGATGGATTTCATCCTGAACACCCACATTAAATTGTTCATCATTAAAAGTCAAGTCAACTAGCACATTTGCTCTTTTTAGTGACAAAACTGTTCACTTACTATGATAATGAGGCGCACTAGCTGGGTGTAGGTACGTTCACCACCTTTACGAGTGATGATGTCCCATTTCTCTGGAGTGCAGACAATGATCTGAGTGGCATTAATCTCCTCTTTACAGAGCTGGTGGTCTCCCGTCAGCTCGGACACTATGATGCCATAACTTGCCAAACGCTGGGAAAAGGATGGAAAAGGTTTTCAGATTTGTGCTCCCTGATGATGGTCAAGTATGCAAAGAAAGCCGCACAGGACAGACAAGGCTCACCTTACTAAAACTTCCCACCATCTCCTGTACTAGAGAGCGCATGGGGGCTATGTAGATGATTTTGAAGTCGTCCACATTAATTGTTCCATCAATGTTGATGTGCTTTCCAATTTCTCTCAGCATTGCCATCAGGGCGACATTGGTCTTACCGGCTCCCTGTGTGCACAACACAAACTCATTAGACAAAATCCAGCTGGGGCAAAGTACTGACACACTTTTGGCTTTAACAAAGCGTGCTCACCGTTGGAGCACAGACTAGCAGGTTCTCATCTGTCTCCATGGTGGTCTTGAACAGCTTGCTCTGAATGCGATTCAGGGTTTTAAAGCCTTCAAATCCAGCCTGGGCATACTTGGGCAACTTCTCAATGGGAACAAGTACCTGATGACACAAAAACAGTGCTGACTGTAGGATCCTAACACAGTTATATGCTACTTATTACTATTATTTTTCCTCAGCTGCTGTTCAGTTGGACAATTAAAATGCTCCCATGAAGAAACATAACTGACAAACCTCATCTTCAGCAAAGGGTTTAGGTTTGAGGGCAGGTACGTGGACTTCTTCATAGCCCTTGCGCTGTTTACGAAAAGAGCCATCTGGCAGCTGGCAACGCTTGTTGGCCATGAAATGGCTCCCCTGACTGAAAGTCAGGTCGTCAAGGTCTAGCAGCTGTCGAGGGGCCACTGACTGTAGGACAGAAAGGACAATTTTCCTATGCCGTTTAGAAATGTCTAAAAGAAAACTGACAACAAGTAATGTTCCTGACAGGATGATTTGTACTTAATATACTGAAAGTGTTATATACCTCTCCATGGTCTATGTCCATTGCTTCCAAGTCATCAACACGGGACTTCCTCACTCTCTCTCTGCGAGACCGCTCTTCCTAAAGGACACAAAAATAAATAATGTGACAAACTGAGACTCACAAAGAGTTCACATAATCTCACAATCAAGCCTCCTTACTCGAATAATATCCTCCTTCTCCGTCTCTTGCAGCTGGTAGAGAATCTTTGACAGCTCCTGATCAGACTCCATCTTTCCTATGATGCGCTCCTTTTCTGCCTCACTCTGAGCACTTGCCAGCATGGTACAGTACTGGACTGTGTGTCAAGGGGGAAGAGAAAGAAATCAGTACATTTTCAAAGACATTAGCTCTGTAACAGTTTCACTCAACAAAGCAGACTTACTCATGCGACGATGCTGACGCAGGATTTTAATGAAATCAAAGGTGTTGAAGCCGAGCAGCAACACCAGCTGGTTTTCACATTCTCTGTCATCACTGGCGGTCTGTAAAATAAGAGACGAAAGAATGATGTTGACAAATACAAACTTACCTGCTCTAAACAAACAAAAGCACAGGGAACGTCACAAACCTACCTTGAGGATTTCTAAGACCTCATCTGCCTTTTTTTGTGAGACAATGGCGTCATCGTAGAACCGGCTGAGCTGACGCTGGAGCCAAAAGGCGTCGATGTCTCGAGGATGTAAATCTTTCTTCTTCACTGTCATCACGTCACCCGCACCACCGAGCTAAGTGAAAGGTAATTTATTAGTTACTGTGCAGCATAGTTGCAATATCTCACAAAGACTAAATACAAACATGGGCTTAATACAGTAATGCCATTAATGGAAACTTACATTAGCTGAGAGAGTGGAATCCACAGCTGCCTCCACTCCTTCACTGTCTTCATCTGAGTGTTCATCTCGTACCTCGCCATACTGGTCTTCATCAACTTCCTGTATGTTAAGACAGGAAAAGTCAGTGACACAAACTCATCAATGTGCTCAGCTGTAAATCTTAAGAGCCGCAAGCCTCACCTCCTCATCAGATTCAAACTGAACATTGACACCATATGTCTCGTCAATGTTGTCATCTGTGGATAGAAAATACCGCACATAATGAATATTTTTAGGGAAAACTGATGGATCTTGTACAGTTTTCATTTCACAGTTACTTTGAACGTGCTTACCCATATTCTGCAAGTCTTTGTCCCCCCCGTAGTCTGTGATCTTTTTGCCCAGATTGACTAAGACGTGGTAGCGCGTGTCATCAGCAGGTCCGAGAAGCTGCTCTACTTCCCGTCGCCTCTCTTTGTCCCTCATTTTGTCATTCTTGAGCACAGCCAGAACTTCATCAGCTGCTCCACAGAGAATATCACGCGGCTGTAAAAATGTAATGAGATAGTGAGTAAAACACGCAAGATGTAACAGAAACAGAATATTTCAAGAAAGCAGTTGTGGCGTTCGCTGACCTGATCTCCCAAAGCAGCATGGATGAAGCTCAGTAACACTTCATATGTTTCTCTGGTCTCTTTGGTTTTTGGTTTGTACACAATGCCCACCATCTCATCAATGCCTTCAGATAGAAGGGTAAAGCCCTTCATTTTGTTAATGTCGTGTCTGTCTTCATCTCTTTTTCTTCTCCTGGATAAAAATAATAATAATTTTAAAAAAAGATTAACAAAAAAAAAAAAAGATCATATGTTAACAGCAGAGCCATGTTTGGCCATTTGAGTGGCAAACATCTTCCAAGGCATGTCACATATGTTCACTTTTTCTCTTTTTTCTTGAGAATGGCCTTGAAGACACATCAAACTTGACAGCTATTCTTCCCCATGCTTTTATTTTCAGTTTTTCAAAATTAAGTTGTCACGTGGAACTAATGAAGTGATTTTTAATACCGGATTGTTTTGTTTTGTTTTAAATCAACCAGTTTTGCCTTCAAACTATAGATTCAACAAGTTAAAGCCAATATTTCTCAGAGAGTTGGGGCCACACTGACATGACAGCATCGCACAGTAGCTGCAGATTGGACAACTATACATCATCCATTATGCAAATCTCCTGTTCCTCCACATCCCAGAGGTGCTCTATTGGACTGACATGTTTAAGAAACCAGTTTAAGACTATTTGAGCTTTGTGACATAGTGCGTTATCCTGCTATAAACAGCTGTCAGATTAAGGTACACTGCAATTATAATGGGATACTTAAACAAAAAGATTCCCTACACTATTAGACCATCAGCAGTCTTGCTTTCATGTTGTTTATCCCAAATAATACCATCCATATATGTTGCGCATTCAGAGATGCTTTTCTGCATACTCAGACATGTTCAAAGTCACCCCACCTTTCTTCTTCATTCTGATATGCAGGTTGACTATGCCTTATTGCTTAAATGCTGGCATGTAATTAGCTATTGCACATTTGCATTAATGACAATGGGAAAAGGAACTTCAAAGTGGCCGGTAGTGTATATAAATTATGTATTGCTTTAACTTCACATGAACAATATATGTAGCTGTATGCACTGACTTTTCTCGTCTCTCCTCCAGCCTCTGAGGTTTGGTCCTCTGGGCCTTGTCACCCATCTTGGTCCCCTCCAGCTTCCCGACCAAGGACAGCACCTCACCGGTGGGCTCATCTCTCCGGGTGCGGTCGATCAGAGAGCGATCGGCTTGAAGCACCAAGTTAGAGTTCTAAGAGTTCGGCATAAAAACAGTGTGATTATGAGACACATCAGTCTGCGCTGCAACAGGCTAAAGTAAGTGCTAGTTAGCACTACGGCTAGCTAAACAAGGAGAAATATCAATTAAAAACTGTACAATCCAAACACCTTTCCTGATAACTTTACAGAATATCGACCGCTGCCTGTGATTTTGTTTTTATTTTTTTGTCTCACTCTAAATACACTCACCGCTTTGTACTCGTACTGCAAGCTTCGAGCAGTAACATCCGCCATGGTGCTGGTTTTCCCTCAGGTTTTAGCGCACTTTGTGAAACGGCTAACTGACTGTTATTATCCACAGAGTCGACCTCACTCTGCCTGCTTAAAGAGACGCTGTGAACATGAGTGCACTGATTAAACTTGTAGCATTAGCCAGTTTTTGAAAAGTCCGAGTTTCATACAACAAAATGCGTTTCCCATACGTCACAATAGCACCGCTAACACGAGCGCACAACAAGCCGCGCTCTTCCTCTTCCGCTGTCAAAGGTCAGCGCAGGATCAGCGAGGCAAAGGAGCAGCGCCCCCTGCAGGCTAAGTTTATTTCGTTTCGATGTCCTATTGTTTGGTGTATTCATAGGTATATAAACTTATGTAAACTTGCCAAATCTCCTCTGCTAACAGCTTTCTTTCTTTCTTTCTTTCTTTCTTTCTTTCTTTCTTTCTTTCTTTCTTTCTTTAGCTTTTTTAGCTTTAGCATCTGGTACCCCAGAATCAGGTGTTGACAGTCAGACGCTGATTAGCACCACCTGTGAGCATGGACCCTGTTACAGCAGTCAGTTTCAGTTGGTGTCTGCTCCAAGCATGGCACATTTGACTGATCTGGATAGGGCCTGTGCCATAGGGCAACTTTAAGCTGGTGTCCTAGTTGTAGCATTATCTGGAGTGAGTTCTTGTACTATCTCCAAATTGAAGGCCAAGTTCCATATAATGGAGGATGTCAGAAACAGGCAAAGAAGTGGGCATCTGAAGAAGACGACGGCACAAGACAATTTTGTTGTAGCACTTAGGAACTGTTGGCGCTATTCTTTAGATTTACCGTCATGGTTTGCAGGAGAATATGGCCGACAGCACTTTACTCAGAAAATCAGAAGACAGGCAATCTCTGGTCTCATAGTGCTGCCGGGAGGATCCCATGACTGCCCTTCACCATTAGGCCTGTTTGCGCTGATGTCAGCGACACGTGCAGGAATGTTCTGTTCAGCGATGAGTCCAGATTCTGCCAGTGCCACTTCATAGATTTAAAGTCACTGCTATGCTCATTTCTGCAGGATAGCGTAACAGACCTATCATCATAAAGGCAATCATCATAGAGATATTAAGATGAGATTCCGTAACCAGTATATCTCCACAGTCTGGGATCAAACTCCAAGATGACAACCCTTGCCATTATCAGAGATTGCCTCGAGAATTTGGGAGTGGAAAGGATGGAATGGCCTGCCTGCAGTCCTGAGATCAGCCCCATTGAACACTTGTGGGATCAGCTTTGGGTGCTCTCTTCATGCCAAAATGACCAACACAACCACAAATGCCTAACTTGCAACAAATGCTGGTTGAAGAATGAGACACCATCCCACAACAGAGTACATTGTTTGGCACTGGCGGAGATGATTTGGCAAGTTTTTCATGGGTGGAACCCACATGCTCAACTCTGATCCTCAACCCACAAATACATTTTCCTTGCAAATGTGACACCATTTAAGGAGAAATAAACAGGCCTTCTATTGATATAAGACTTATTGCTAAGACTCATTTTAACAACAAAGAGACAAACACACTTTTTGCGCTAACTTCATTATATTGTCTATCATGCTTACATCCTGTAAAACTGGAATCATTTCATAAGAGTCATGTAGTGTTAATACAACTAAAATAATGTCCTTCTCACTATCACTACTAAAACTACTAGTAATTATTATTATTATTACTGCTATTGTGTATCAGATACTGATTTACTATAGTAGACATCTGTACCACCACTTGCACAGTATAGTACTACTTAATGTGATAGCCCATTGATAAATACCATACTACTGTACAGGGAGTGCAGAATTATTAGGCAAATGAGTATTTTGTCTACATCATCCTCTTCATGCATGTTGTCTTACTCCAAGCTGTATTGGCTCGAAAGCCTACTACCAATTAAGCATATTAGGTGATGTGCATCTCTGTAATGAGAAGGGGTGTGGTCTAATGACATCAACACCCTATATCAGGTGTGCATAATTATTAGGCAACGTCCTTTCCTTTGGCAAAATGGGTCAAAAGAAGGACTTGACAGGCTCAGAAAAGTCAAAAATAGTGAGATATCTTGCAGAGGGATGCAGCAGTCTCAAAATTGCAAAGCTTCTGAAGCGTGATCACTGAACAATCAAGCGTTTCATTCAAAATAGTCAACAGGGTCGCAAGAAACGTGTGGAAAAACCAAGGCGCAAAATAACTGCCCATGAACTGAGAAAAGTAAAGCGTGCAGCTGCCAAGATGCCACTTGCCACCAGTTTGGCTATATTTCAGAGCTGCAACATCACTGGAGTGCCCAAAAGCACAAGGTGTGCAATACTCAGAGACATGGCCAAGGTAAGAAAGGCTGAAAGACGACCACCACTGAACAAGACACACAAGCTGAAACGTCAAGACTGTGCCAAGAAATATCTCAAGACTGGTTTTTCTAAGGTTTTATGGACTGATGAAATGAGAGTGAGTCTTGATGGGCCAGATGGATGGGCCCATGGCTGGATTGGTAAAGGGCAGAGAGCTCCAGTCCGACTCAGACGCCAGCAAGGTGGAGGTGGAGTACTGGTTTGGGCTGGTATCATCAAAGATGAGCTTGTGGGGCCTTTTCGGGTTGAGGATGGAGTCAAGCTCAACTCCCAGTCCTACTGCCAGTTTCTGGAAGACACCTTCTTCAAGCAGTGGTACAGGAAGAAGTCTGCATCCTTCAAGAAAAACATGATTTTCATGCAGGACAATGCTCCATCACACGCGTCCAAGTACTCCACAGCGTGGCTGGCAAGAAAGGGTATAAAAGAAGAAAAACTAATGACATGGCCACCTTGTTCACCTGATCTGGACCCCATTGAGAACCTGTGGTCCATCATCAAATGTGAGATTTACAAGGAGGGAAAACAGTACACCTCTCTGAACAGTGTCTGGGAGGCTGTGGTTGCTGCTGCACGCAATGTTGATGGTGAACAGATCCAAACACTGACAGAATCCATGGATGGCAGGCTTTTGAGTGTCCTTGCAAAGAAAGGTGGCTATATTGGTCGCTGATTTGTTTTTGTTTTGTTTTTGAATGTCAGAAATGTATATTTGTGAATGTGGAGATGTTATATTGGTTTCACTGGTAAAAATAAATAATTGAAATGGGTATATGTTTTTTTTGTTGAGTTGCCTAATAATTATGCACAGTAATAGTCACCTGCACACACAGATATCCCCCTAAAATAGCTAAAACTAAAAACTATTTCCAAAAACATTCAGCTTTGATATTACTAAGTTTTTTGGGTTCATTGAGAACATGGTTGTTGTTCAATAATAACATTATTCCTCAAAAATACAACTTGCCTAATAATTCTGCACTCCCTTTTCATGCTGAATCTCTGCATAAAGTTATCTGTGGAATCACTATACCAGCCAAACTTAGCTGTAGACCAATCTGCAGATGAGACACTTTCCTGTGGCACTGGCTGATGTTTATTTGTTTGGTCACATCAGTTTGGCAGTGGCTAAGTGTTCAGTGACAGCGTGACAAGGAACCGACAGACTTTTAAATAGACCAGGCAGTTTTATTAAATGAAAACTTCTTTGTATCCCTGGCACAAAATAGGGAAAAAGAAATTATTAAAAAATGTGATTCATATCAGTCTTTGCTTTCACTAAAATGTTTCTTTAAACATTATAGATTACATACATTATAGATCCAGGATTGGGACATCTCTAGTCCTGTGTGTTAGCGGGTAGCTCCACAAATAGGGGGCAGGTGAGGGTGGCTGTGGTTCAGGAATTAGAGCAGGTCAACTGCAGGATCGATTCCCTGGCTCCTCCAGTCTGCATGTCAAAGCATCCTTGGGCAAGATACTGAACCCTGACTTGCCCCTTATGCATCCATCAGAGAGCAAGTTTGTGAACAATTTCACAATGGATAAGTCCATGTTTGATTTGGGATTTGTGTCTATACTTCTCATCTAAAAAAATTGAAAACGGAGCTACAATAAAAATTAGAGACTGTTCATATGAGCAAACTTACAATTTCAAGTGAGGATCAAATAATTATTTCCCCCATGTACATTATCTTCTAAGCTGCATGACGAGCTGATGCAAGATAAAGCTTTGAGCCCCACACAGGAGAGTCCACTGTAAAGAGTGGAGTTAAAGTGTGGATGTCCTTTCGGTTCACTCCACTCTAAAGAGTAATTGTTCAGCACCTTCAACAGTGTGAGGTCAAGATCCAAAACGTTTTCTTGGTGTAAATAAACGTCAGATTTATGAAGTGCAAAAAGAAGCATGTACAAGAACTGATCTTCAGGAACTCATCTGTTAGTCTTTGACTGTCATTTTGATCTAAATTAAAATTGCTAAATGAGAAAGATGAGCCTCATTGTGGACAATATAATTACAAGTACAGCTGCACTGTGAACTCTATGATTAGCGGCGTGGGCCACAGTCTGTGAGCTACAACATCCAAAATGTAATATTTCAAAATATAAAAAAAATTACAATTCTGTGTAGGTATGACAATGATTAATGAAGAGCTGTCCAGGTTGGATTTTCAGGTACCTCTGAGGTTGTTATCATCCCACATAACATTTCTTTCCATCAACCACCAATATTCTTCTAAAATGACATACATACATTTTAACTGTACAGCCACATATTTGTAAAGCTTTTAGTGCCCTAATACAATTTTTTTAAACACACTGTTGAGTTTTTGATGAAAAGATATGCTGGTTTTCAAAAGATTCCCTCTCTCTCTTTTTTTGCTTATTTCACTACTTTTCCCTGAAGCACTTGACTCATTTGCCGATAAAGGCATTTATTCAACTGTTATGTACATGTTAGTCATAAACATGTGTTTTGGTATGATGTAATGATGCTGTGTGATTCATATTGGATACACAAGTGCTTTGAAAATGTGTGGTAAGTGGGTTGCACTTATACAGCTCTCACATCCAGGTGGCAGCACTGAGAGCAGTTGTCTTTCTCCGGGACACTGACTTGTCAGACAACTCTATCATAGTCCCCTCAAACTCCTAAGTTCCCAATATATGTATATCATTTTGCTGTGGATGGATGTAAAACGGATAGTGAGTGCATGTTTAATGTAGGTTATCTTGACCCAACTATGAGCTGCAAGAATCAGTCAGGATTTAATGTAGAAAGTGTGTGAAAAGAAAAGGAATAAGATGAACTTAACCTAAGTTTCACTGTTGTTTTTTTTCCCGGAAAGTACTTTGGTCAACCATGTTGTTTTTAAAGTGCTCTATAAGGTTGGATTGTTGTCTTTAAAGAGGAGAGTACTGTATGTTCCTGTTTGTGGCCCCATATAACTTCCATCGCCTTTGCACATCTGGCTACAGCATCTGTCACTTTCCACTAGTCGGAGTCTCTGAGGCCACCGAGGCCTCGGTCACACCCAATGACAGACAAATAGGGAGAGGATGACACAGATAAGGTTCTGCATCCATCAGTGAAACAAATTATAGGTTAAGTCTGTGTGATAGTGGAAAGAGACCGTTAGCAATGTAGTGTGATTCCACTGCATCAGTTACATGGTGTACTCACTCTTCTGTCATATCGGGTTCAGAAGATGTGGTCAGTGATTAATAATGCTTTGTCACTGGCATAAGATTCAGGTTGGAAATCCATCGCATTTTAGCTGTGTGTCCAGACAATGTGATCTTTGTGGTCCTCTGTCACAGCAACACCACATGAGGACACCTCAGCTGTCTGAGCAGCTGCTCCCGTTAACGCCATCTGCGAACTGCCTTCGCCCTGGGGCTCCAAACAGGAGTGTGAGAAGTGTCCCTGAAACACGCTCATAAGCATCCTACCTACACGGTGTTCCGCAATCTGGGGATTAATACTTCCTGTGTGACCCAGACCTCGGCCTGAGGTCAGGTTAGCCTGGTTTAGGAATTAATGACGGGGGAAATGGTGCTCCTACTCTAGTCTTGTCCTGACTGAAAATAATCCAGCCACGTTCAGTCAAGTTGTCCTGTGCACAGTCATCCAAAACCTGCTTGTTTTGGCCACATTTTCTATCTTAACGTTTAATCAAACCGGCAATAAAAAAACCCCCAAAAACAATAAGCAAAATGGGACACTGAATCAGCACACACTCAGCCTTTTGTAATGTCTCTCTGTACAGTTTTATTTACATGATACTATTCTGTTGTAATGCTGGATAGCAAGATTATATGTAATACATAAATATCAACACAGTTTTGTTTTTTCTTTTTTGTACAAATTTGCATATAACTAAGAATCAGAAAGGAAAAACTCAAACGGATACATACAGTTAACTTTAAATGAAAAAACAAAACAAAAAACACATCCATACGGGGGAGAAACAAGTCACAAACATACATCGGTTTCAATGTGTCAGGCAGCCATGAAAACACACTGTCGCACAGGTATGTGCACGTGCACTCACACAAAAACACACGCACACTTTTTTCCCCTCCCTTTTTTCCCCCTTACAGTGCTCTATAGCAGAGACACAGAGACCAATAGCTGTTAGACAGATGAGAAGTTACATCTAATCTTGGTATCTATTATTTTTCATAAATCTAGCTCTGGCATGCTCCTGTAGTTCTGTAAACATGTGCTGATAAACTGGGTAGCTCTACAGTCAAAAGGGATAAGGAAGAGGTGAGGACAGAACACATGCACACAGCCCAACACACACACACACACACACTGTGCTCACACGAATGTTTTGTTAGCGCATTTAAAAAAAAGAAATCATGGTTCACATACCCTAACTCCATCAATGCACTGAATACATGTGCTAACATCAGTACAATGGAAGAGAAAAATAAGCTAATAAAACATAACAGATAATTGTCTTTCAGCAAATAAAACATCTGAAACCCTAAGTTGAATGATATTTGTGAAACACTAAACACAGATGAAGAGTGACTCATGCATTTATCCCATTCATTCATGCCCCTACAATATTGACGCCTACATTGACCCTACCAGACCCATGGGGGAAGGGTGCCATCCTTCCCCTCAGGCCACACGTCGGCTCACACACACACACACACACACACACACACACACACACACACACACACACACACACACACACACACAGACAGTCCGGCAACAGTTGGTGGAACTCCTTCAGCGAGTAATTTGTGTGTCCCCGTCTAGCATGATACCTCCAAACAGCCTCAATCAAAACCCATCAAAGTGAAAGCAAGGTGTGCCGATTGGAGGGGTTAGGGGAATTCACCGACGCCGACTGTCACGATGATCAACTGCTCTGATGGGGTCGAAGCTGACGAAAAAAGTAAAAGGGAAGACAACGTAGCTTAACGCGGCAGCCGTGAGGTAGGTAAAGCTAGGAAAAGACATCGCAACAAATCCCCCCCTCCTCGTGCGAGGCAGGAGACGCTGACCGACTCCAGCGCCGACGGAGCACAGAGCGAGAAGTTCAAAGGTTGAGGGACACAACTTGTATGGACTGTTTCTGTGTAGTCTGAATGCTTTTGAGAGACCAGCCAGTGTCTTGACACGTGGCGGCGCGTGTTAAATGGCCGTCTACGGTTTGGCACAATAATGGCGCCTGGTATGGGTGAGAGGAGCACAGCTTATCCTGGACATGTAGCCTGGTCTGCTCTTAGTAAGACAATACATATTCTTAGAAAAAACAAAACAAAACGTCGGACTGAACGGCGGCAAAAAACGAGAAAAACAAAACAAAAAACCACACCACAGAAAACAGGATAAAAACTAATGAGTTAATCAAAAAAAAAAAAAAAGAGGGAGAAAAGTGATCATTCATGCATCTTCCTCAGACAGGATCTTTTATGTTTTTCTTTTTTTCCTCTCCATGATCTTCTTGAGGTTGTAATTTTGTAAATCAAGTCTGTTCCATTCTCATTTATGCTCATTTCAAAGGTTCGCACTCATACTCCAGTCTTTTGTCAATGGTGTTTCATTGTTGCTGCCACTGCTGCTCTGTCTCATCTATTATATTCTCTGGATCTTGTCAGCCACCACCACGGGGTTCTCTTTGCGGATCTTGGCGGCAGCCTCGGCCTTGTAATCATAGGGACAGTTGTGCTTGTCAGAGTACCGGTGGATGCCGCAGAACAGGTTGCCACAGCGACAGTCGAAACCTGGAGGCGCAAAAATCAAGGGTTAAAAGCTGGAATGGGAGCGTTTCACAAGTGCACTGACAGAAATTCATGCTGAACTGCGACCTGCTCACTCACCTGTGAGGCCCACTCTCTTGCGGCACATGAAGCACCTGTTCTTCTTAGGTTTGGGGGTGTCACTCTTACTTTCCTCACTGCTAGAAGAGGCTACAGGAGTAGGGCTAGAAGCAGCAGGCTGGCTTACAACTATGCAGAAAGAAAGACAATGGGAGGGAAAAAAAAAAAAAGTCATAAGTCACGGAAGCCTTTAATGTGTCATTATCCCTTTAATTCCCAGAGCAGCAAACAAGGCTGTTTGTCATACTTTTACAAGACAATGAAAGCCAGTGGCCTCTAAAATGTTGCATTGTTGTCCAAGATAATAGTAATTAGTATTTTCCTTATCTCTAAATTGCCCCTCTTGTTGTTGGCAGCAAAGAATACACTATTCTGAGCAAGCCTCTGGCAGGCAACGTTAAATCTGAGTGTCCTGAGAGTGGAGGTATTTTTAAACAGGTTTATTTTTAGACAGCCTCTCTTTCTTGGAGGCTGTAAGTGAAAACCAACAGCGGAGCTTAAGGTATGCAGCGAAGCATCAAAAATAAAACGGAGGCTACAGAAAGAACTATGTAGCAGTGTTTGCCTCGAGAAGTGTGTTTTTAAGCTGTCAACTAGGTATGTGTAAAATGCCTGCAATGTTGCCAGCAACCAATAGGAATGAAAGCATGTTTTTACCAGGCTCTAGGGGTTCAGGTTTGTCCTCTCTGGAGATGCTCATCTCGGTCATTTGCTGAGTCACAGGAAGAGATCCTTGAATGGTTCTGCAGGTTTAACCAGCGGGGAGCGAGGTGAGTCAGTCATCACATTGCTCATTCAATTTCAAGAAAAGTAACCAGCAAACATCACGAGAGCTAATGGCAGCGGATACTGACCTAGACATGTCTGGTGAAGGGGCAGGGGAGGCATCAACCTTTGCTAGACTGGCTTCTAGTCTCTGGATGGCAGAAGCCTCTGAGGTAGGACTAGCAGTTGAGCCTGTATGATGACAATGATAATAAATTTAAAAATCCAAATAAATATAATCCAAGTGATGTGGGTTTGCATGCCAACAAGTGAGCTGAATAATAGAAACTGTTTTCAGCAGTTTCAGGCCTATCTAAAAATGTATTCAACGTCACTTCTCTTTTGGGACATATTCTCCCTTGTTCCTTGTTTCAAAGTACTGATAGTGTTTTGCATCAAGAAAAACTTTAATGTTGGATCACAGAAGTGCTTAAAGGAGCACCCCATCACCCTGACCCTGTCTGTTATTATCCACAGTGGAGTAAAAGCTTTAAATATACTGATTAAAGTTCATGTATTTGTTTACATAGAAACTGATGTAATCAGTCTGAGCTGCAGTAACTCTGAAGGAGAAGACAAATCAAATCTGTGTGTGCGGTCTTACCCATTGGGCCGAGGGGGCTCATGCGGTCGCTGCTCTGCTGCCGTGTCAGGTGTTCCTTGTAGCATACGGAGCACATACCATTGGTTCTTGGGTTGCCATAGAAACCGCAACCTGTGGCACAAAGCATGGGCACTGGACTCTGGTTCGTCTCTTGAGCCATTGCTGAAAGAACGAGGGAGACAGAGTGAGAATGCTTCTTAGACCGACGTGCAGTTTGCAACACCAACACCTCGATCTGACACGTGCATGGAAGAAAGAAAAAAAAAAAAAAAAGAACTGAAATGTTTTCCTGGACGCATTTCCACCCCTACCGCTCTTCCTGTTAGTCTGGTTCCAGAGAAACTGGTTGCAGTATCAACATAGCTGACTGATAACACGGCTGTCATTTTATGTAAATTCAGCTTTCTGCTTTGACTTGCCCTTTAGCCTGAATACAGTAATGAATGTGTCTCCGCAGGAATCCCACAGAACAAACAACACTCACTGTTCTCTGTTCAACACCTTTGGCAAAGGCTCGTATGTGCTCTGTTCTACAGCTTTGTTCACTGCAGTGTCACCTCTTCCCTCCTGCCGGCTCTTTTGGTGGTTCTGAGAAAAACTGAGAGGTATTCCCATTATCCCCCCCATCCTCTGCTTTTTGTAGGCTTTAGTGTCAGCTGTTCTTCTTCCTCATACCAAATTCAGGCCCTTACTTCCTCCATCTAATTAAAAACAAAAGCTCTGACTCACTCGCGGTATCATGATCGCAAAAGAACACACAAAACACTTCAGATTAAATAAGATTCTGTTTTTGCTAAATGGCACAAGGCTATAAGCGATAAACAAAGTAGGTCAGCTGTTTCACAAAGTGT
The DNA here is from genome assembly GCF_057381845.1 of Rhamphochromis longiceps. Lineage (NCBI taxonomy): Eukaryota > Metazoa > Chordata > Actinopteri > Cichliformes > Cichlidae > Rhamphochromis > Rhamphochromis longiceps. The sequence goes on along the minus strand of NC_140568.1, from coordinate 8,655,220 downwards.
TCCCCTCCCTACCCTTGGCTCTTGCCTTACAAGGCATTTCAAAACCTCCCTAGTCATTTCTCACCACGCATACGCCCAGAAAATGAGCGTGCATGTGCGTAACTTGGCAAAACAAGTAGTCCTGTGACGTTTGCTACCCGTCTTTGTGCAACAGCGCAGGAAGTTGTGTAATGGGAGACGGTGACTTTGAGGTGATTGATCAAAAACAGCCACATGAAAGGACAGATACACATGGAAGGCCTGGATTAGATAGGAAAGAAGAGCTGTGCCTGCCAGCCCTGTCCGGGCCATTTTACAACTCAGCCGATCACCTATGATTCTTCTCCCCGCCCCCCACACACAGAAAATAAATAAAAATAAAATATAAAATCCACACACAGCAACGGGCTCATATTTCCTCTGTGGACAACCTTTGCCCTGTTCTGGTGCAACACAGCAGCTGCTTGCATTGGTGTGAAGCTCGTCTATATTCTGGTCACGGACACAAACAGGGCAGGCGAGCTCAATGTTCTGGCAGTTGGTTTAGAACGTCCTGTCAGTCCACCCGAGGTGTCCTAAATAACAAGCACCATTAGCTATCAGACCCCCACCCAAACCTGTCTTCCTACCACTTCCTCGTTTCTCTTCACCTGGATGTTTTCACCAGTATGTCAATAAAGGGTCTCCTTGGAAAAGCCCACAAAGACCTTTTTTTCCCTTTCATTTGTGTCACGTGTCCAACTGCTGACTGCTGAAAAATACCAGACAGGGGGACTCAGCTAAAAGCTAGTAACTAATGCGTAGCTCAAAATGCTTTTCATTTCAACCCCCTTTATATGGATCATCAGTAATTTCCTTTTAAAGCTGACTGACTTATCAGTTTATCGTGTTGACTAGATGTAGACTGGACGATTTTAGCTCCACGTTACGCAGAAACACTTCAATAAAAGAAAAGGTATTGATTTAAATTGCGACTAAATCACATCTGACGATGCAAAAACATATTACAAAAGAGGCCCATAGCAGTTAACACATTAACTTTATGACACAAAGGAACAATGGGTCCAGGTGTTTGATAAACAGCAGGCATGGTAACCTAATATTTACCAAGACCTTATAAGCACAGCGATAAGGTAAAAAAGACATGGCCACGCTGAATACTTCAAAAGACTTGCATGTTTTTCGAAACAAAGGGGGATCTTCCAGAGATACATAAAGCATACTGAGGGTCATTACACATTCACCTCAATCAGTCCCTACCTATAACAAAACATGCACTTGTGAATTATTCCAGACAATCCTATGAAACACTACAGATGTGAAATTGTAAAATACCCCAAACAAAAGGAAGTCGGGGGCTTTCCAGCACAGAGCAGATCATCAGTCACGACCAATAAACCCAACTTCCTTTCACAAAGGATCCAAACCCTTCACTATAACCAAATGTGAAAACTGGTCTGACTAGAAACTATGCCATTTGATTTCTGCGGACAACAAAAACTACTGCGGAAACAAAAAAACGTACGTGTGATAATCTCCAGCAAACAAAAGGGGGAAACTGTGCTTCTTTATCAGGCGCAAGCCAAGCTCATATTTCAGGCCCTGCTGGGCTTAAAAAGTCCTGAGTCACACTGAAGGGCAGGGGAGAGAAGAAAAAAAACAAAACATTTGGGCTTGTCACATGCTGTAAAATTTGCTCTTTAAAAATGGACAGTGTTGAAAACAAACCACGAGAAGCCTACGGGAAGATAACGGCACTAATGTTTTCTGAAAACCCACTGTCTAGACAGTGAGGTATCGGCTCCCTTTGTTTCTTCTTTCTTCCTTTGTCTGCAATCTCCCTGCTTCCTGTTTAGACATCGTTTTGTAGTTCGCTTTAATCACTTTATTTGTACTGAAATGCGGTGTTCTGCGTGATTTAAGCGAAGCTATGCGGACAACCACGGTTATATAATCACACTAAGGCACTTAGAAAGAGACTTGGTGATGCCACATAGTTCTACACATCGAGCAAAGCTCGTCTGAGCCAAAGCTGAAACTACTTCCTCCATCGGCCGAAGCCGTGCGAGAACTTATATTCAAGAAAATGTTCTGTAGCAATTTCGAAAGCAACTCTCTCGCCCTGCTTGCCTATTCAGCTTATGAATTTTCTATTTCTAGACAGGAATTAGCTGGCTTTGGTGCCCCATCCCCCAGCTCTCGGGACAAACAGAAAAATAGGCACAGCAACCAACTAGCTCGCTCCCTCCCTTGTTATTTTCACCTCCTTGAAAGAGACGGAATCACGTTCGAGGGCTTTTGACATTTCTACTCAGGAGGAGGAGATGGTGGTGATGGCAACTTTAACAAGCTAAAGAAATGGGGGGTGGAAAAAGCTTGTTTATCACACTCAGCCATCACGCAACGCACCGCCTGACCTTTCAATCCACCGTTAAAGGTCGCCATCACCGACCGCCACCTCTGCAAACACCCATCGTTTGGCTGATTACCTCGATAAGCCGAGCTCACTTCCAAAATCATCCATATTCAGAAAAAAATCCCAAAAAACAATAATCCAAGATCATCACCTGCTAAAAATCGATGAAGTTTCTCGCGAGACGACGGGGAAAAGTGGCCGTTAGTGTGGGCAGCTGGAAAATGTCGATTGATTTCAGGTCCCGGTGAGGTCCTTTTCTCTTTCTTGCTTCGGTTATGTGCCGTCGTCCTCGGTGCCAGACAGGTTTAGAGGGGTTTTAAGTCTCCCTTCCTCGGCCTCCTACCTTCCTTCCTCTCTCTCTTCCTCTCCCGTTCCTTCTGTATGGATGTTTGTTTCCCTCTTTAGTCAGAGGAGTGGCGGTGATGTCACGGGTAAAACAACGTGTCCCCATTGGCTACCCGCGGAGCCCTCGAGCTCTGTGTACAGCTCTGCCAGAAAGGGAGGGCGCTGAAACTCAGTCTGCGCTTGCGCCACTTCGTGATTGCGTTATTACACATCTATTCGTCATCCTCCTACAAGGACGACCATATTGAGTAATCCACCTAAATGATAGGATGAATGAATAATGGTGCTGACAATGAGTGAATTAAAACAAGAAGAATGCAGGTCCGTGATCCGTGATGCCTCTTTGTAGAAGATTCTACACACTTATCTGTGAGATGGCACTATTAATGTGACAGCCTCGCCCCTCCTGCTACTCACATGGCTTATGATTATTTCTGTCAGAAGAACAAAGCAAGTACAGGTTGTAAACATGTTTTCCAGGAGACAAGCCAAGCGGACTCATTTCACAACATTTGGCTACAAACTGCTAATGTCCCAGTTACTGATACTAAATAGTGACCTTGACATTATCAATACTGTTAGGCCCAGTGAGGGCCCAGTCAGTCGTTAGGCCCTGATTTTAACCCTATTTCAAATCAAAACTGCTAACATCAAACAGCTCTTACAAATTGTGGATGAAGTTAAAAATGTTCAGACATTGTAACTATTTTGTCGAGTCAAACTAGTCTTCACAAAGATAGCTGTATAAGAGAAAAACACCCGAGCACCTGTGTTGATGTTGGGGAAGTTTTCAAGAAAAACACGTGAGCAGCACCATAAGATTGGAATTTTTTTAAAGGTGTACATCTGTTAGAATAATGCCTTGAGGAAATAATAAAGGCTGGCGCTAGTTACTGGACTGTGACCACTGAAAGAGCTTAGTGGGATTTCTGGGAATTTATAAAAGAAACTGAAAAGAGATTTTAGTCACAAAACATTACTCAAAGTGAGCTTTTAGAACAGCAAAATATCTTATTCTGCACAAATACAAGTAGTAGTCCAAATTGTGCCATTATGGGTAAGGCTATATTACCAAAGTAGCTGTGTTAAATATTCCAGTTAAATTAATTTACTAAAAGTAGAAAACATCTTATAAATTATTTTTGGTGGCTTGTCAAATGTCAAATTGGCAGCAAAGGCACTTTGGCCCTCAGTATTTCTAAAGTAAAGTCTTTCCTTGTGGTAAAAAATGTTTATAGTGAAACAAAATAGTTGACACAAAGTTTGAGGGGTCGCTTTAATTGACTTAACCCATTGTTTTTACATCAACAGCCACCAGAGCATTACATCCACTGGATTTGTTTTTATGATACAAAATACACCTGTACTCTCCACTCACTTGCAAATGCGTCATACTACATAATTAAGTACATACATAGGGTACTGTGCCTTAAGGTCTAACAAGTCTCTACATATCCCCTCCCACCTTGTCAGCATAACATCACACAAATCCCCAGGCACTACAGGTCAGAGCTGAAAAAAACAAAAAAGTGTTGAAGTCGGGTGGTGTGAGCTTGTGTTTGGGGCGGGGGGATGTTGTCATCTCTCTGTGTGTCGATTCGTGGAAATCTAGAAGCTTACAGAAGTCTGGAAATCACTGAGATTTCTCAGTGTGTTTGATCCGGTTCAAACTAGCTTTATATGGAAACTGAAAAATGGTGGTAGCTAAGTGAAAGCAAAAGTGACTGCTGATCTTCAGCTGACTTTTTCAAGGGGAAGTCCTTCTCTTTCCTTCTTATACACACACACACACACACACACACACACACACACACACACACACACACACACACACACACACACACACACACACACACACACACACACACACATGCGGAAACATTGCTGCTAAAACTGGTTTCATCATACACAGATGAACAGAGGACAGCTTGTGGTCTGACCTACTTGTCTTTTATTAGCTTCCTGTGCTGTGTCCATTTGGACAGGTTTACTTGATTGCATATTTACTCGTTATTTTTATGGTATATTTTAAGAGTAAAGTATTTTAAAAGAAGAAAGGTAAAAATCATGAAACGACTGAAATGCTTTGTGTTTGACTGGGTGATTTGGAGAGTTAATAAAGCAACTGATCTCCAATAAGCAACATAACTAAAGGAACATAGTGCATGCATGGCAACAAACCCTAAGGAAAACAAACCCTAAGGAAGACTCCTTACATTATCATAAAACAGCGTGTTTTTTGTACAAGTTAATATCACGTGGCTTTTGAGATTTTCAGAAAGACAAGCTTTGATGACCATGACTTCTTTTATATAGCCTTTATAACCCGGTCTTTCTTCTCTAATCAAACCTCAGTAAAAAGATTCCAGTTATAGTTTAACTCACAGCTCACATATTACAACACAGGCTCAAAACAGTGCTTGTGGCAACCCACCACGCTGCAGTTTCATGCTAATGGTCTTCTGTGTGTACATACATGCGTGTAGCACTATCCCTCTGTTGACATTAGCCCGAAAGCTTTTCATATGTGAATGAAGAAGGGTGGATGGAAGACTGGGATTACACTGAGGTCTTTGTGCGCATGTGTTGTGTTAATACACAGCCCTGCAGGGAGCAGACGAGAAGGAGCATGTGTTGAAACATATATCTGTTCAGTATGTGAAGGTTCACGGTTTTCAGTGAGAGGAGGGGGCAGCCGAGGAGAGAGTGGGAGGTGTTGAGTATCGTTACCCATCCCCCTCGCTGTCATAGCTAGGCTTTTGTATCTGTTTGTTGAAGCAGTATGTCCCTTTTTTATACATTAACATGTCATACACGTGAGGGGCTGAGTAACAATGCTGCCGTGGCAACAGATGCCTACAATTTCTTTTGTTTTCTTTTGTTGTGTGTTTTCTTGTGCGTGTGTGTGTTTGTGTAAGGGTGTGAGGATTACTTATGTGAATCTGGAGCAGTCTGTCTGTAGTTACTAGGCAGATATTGGTCGACCCAACACAAACACACACACACACATGCATGTGCAAACACACACAGAGGCACAGCTTGCCTGTGTCTGGCGTCGGTGTGGTGAGACACTGTCGATAAAGGGGCTAGTGGTGGAGATGGCAGCTTATCCATTTACATAAGCTGTGTGTGGGGCTTGATAAGCTCTGACTAAAACCATCGGTTCTAAACTTGATCTCCCTACCCTGCTCTGTCTACGCTCGGCTTCATGCGCAGCCCCCATAAAGAAGGGGGTGGTACTGTTTGTGTGTAGATGTTTGTGTGGTCTACAGTAAAAAAAAAAGAGAAGCATTTTTCATGAACAGACTGTGTCTATCTGATGTGGTGGGAGATCAGGGAGAGATTTGCTGAAAATTCCTGTTGCTGAAAATGTTCAGGAAACATTCAGTGAAGCACTTTGGAATTAGAGAATGCTTCCAAGAGATAGGCAGACAGAAAATTAAAGAGACTCAAACCATTAAAGGGGAAGAATGAGCAGCACAACAGGCTCAAATTAAGGACCACTGAGTCTGTTGCTTGTTCTGGTACTGCACACCTCCCCTGAACCTCTCGTGAATGTGCTTCTTGTTATTTGTGAGCAGGGAGGAGTTCCCCAAAAGTTTCCCACCACAGTCTCTATCTAAAGTCCCTCATCCTCCTTCTTTCCTCTTCACACACAGGCCTCACTGTACACGGGTATCTGGGTAATTGTTGGATTAATATGGAGTGTGTGTATAGACTTGTGCACACATGGTTCATGTAAAAGGCCAATGAAGAGGTGATGCATATGCATTTAAAAAAAAAATCAGTTTCCATTTACAGGCTCTGTGTGGGTTTGCCCTTCACAGCTGATATAAGACACTCTATGTATGACCTGACCACATGTCTGCATGTGGTGATCAAATGTGAACCCCTGCATGTGTGCGTGTGTGTGTGTTGGTGTGCAGCAGATGTCCTGTGGCCCAGACTGGCTGGTCTTTGTTGCTGCTCCCTCGTGCAGACGGGCCTAGCCACGTGCTCCTCTGACTGCAAGGGCAAGCCACGCCTCCACCACTGTAATCTGTCAATTGCAGCAGCCAAGTCCCACCCATAAAAACACCCACAGTCTGCCAAGGCCTGCTTGCCTGCTCGATGACGCTGCTTTACTCACGCATACTTACCATGCTCTCTGTTTGTCTCTCGCTCACACCTACACACATCTGTTGCTGGCCCGTGAACATGGTGTGCAAATTTGAGCAGCTCACTTTCTCTTCATCCATGTAAACCGTTTATTTTCCCCTTTCCCCCTCTGCCTGCTTTTGATATATTGCAGTGTGAAGGTATTTTTTTAAGCATTTATTTCCATGTTGGAGAAATAGTCAAATCCCCTCCTCAGAAACACCCAGAAACAGGAAGAAGGAATTTCTTGAGGGAAAAAAACACAAGACAGGGAAACATCTAGATGGGCAAGTAGTAAAGACTTGCTATTAATCCTGGCAAAATGCCAACAGCAACACTTAAAGACGCCTGTTTTTCTACAGTCTGTACTATTGATAAATGGGTCTAATCTTTGCTCAGGTGCAGTCACTCATCCCAGATAGTCTTTGGGGTAAATAATCTATTGAAAGTGCACATCAAACATTGTGCCTTAGACATCCTTATATGCCAGGTCTCTGTTTACAATGATTACGTCATTTTTAGTCCCCCCTGGCAAATGTCTATAGTCTGAGTCACACCTGGATTAGCTTGCACTGTCCTCTCAGCTCTCTTCTTTCTCCCTGACAAAAACAGCCAAGTTTTACCCTTAGGGCCAAAACCTCCTGCTGCTTTACATTTAGTGTCAACAGTCGTGCAACTCAGGCAAAATAAATGCTATACAAAGTTCACTGGTAGATTGTTGTTATCAGGGAAACACAGGCAGGCTTTCTGCAGAAAGTGTTTACGAATTTGTGTTTATTACCCAGTACAGCTGGAAAAGAACTGGTTTTGGTGATGCTTCTCTAAAGTAGACCCCCCCCCCCCACACACACACACACACACACGCACAAACACAAAAACTCCACATATTTATTTTGGCATAGTACAGTACAGTGCCTGTAACCCTCACTAGACATCCTTCCTCTAAGTCTATGCTGCTTTTCTCTGGCCTGCATTAGGGGACAGGGGGCTTGGCTACAGACATATTCTGTTACAGAAATGCTATTTGACTCATACAGTACATGCAGGCAGTTTGCAGGTCTCAGTAGTCTTTTATCAAATGATGAATCACTGTCTAACGCCTGCACACTGATATCTACATTGGCTGTTTAACTAAAGAGCAACAGAAATGCACAGATAAACTCTGCGTTGCATGCACTTCAACATGCTCCTATCATTTCATGCTCACTCGCTCAGTCTCTTAGACATGTATGAGTTTATGTATATTTCTGTATAATTTCTATTATTATTATTATTCCCAGTAAATACGCCTCTTTTGGGTTTTGTTTTGTATACTTTTACAAATATTTTTTATATATATAATATTTTCCAGCAACCAACCATTTTTTTTATTCTTAAATGTCATCTATACTATATTTTAGACAGTGTGAAGCTAAAAAAAGATGAAAGGTGGGCTTGTTTGTACAGGCTTCTGAACCGTTAAGGCTTGTTGCTCCCACATGCTAAGAAAGCATGGTGGTGCAGCGGTAAACAATGCCAACTCATAGCAAGAAAGGCGTGGGTTGTCTGAGGAATTTGCAGTAGTGCTGAGGACGAAAAGTGTGCTTTCACCTTTCCCCCAAACAAAGTGGGCATGTTTTTCTGTTTTTCCGAGTCTTTTTTCTTTTTCATCGACCTGAAACATTTCATCTTTTATTTTTAACAAAATCTTAACTGCATTTGGCCATTTGGCAAAATTGTCTTTTAAGCAGCTTCTCAAGTTTTGCTGGATGAGTAAAATCTAAGAGAAAATGACCGGTCATCAGCTCACTTGTGTCTTACAAATTCCAAGTTTTTAATAAGTTTCATTTTGGTCTCTATTGGTTGCATTCAGTAGCAACTGCTGCTCTCAGAGTCCTTTAAATTGTTTAAATTTTGTTTCACAATCATTTTTGTACTGGAATAAATGTGAATGTGTTGCTTTTGAATATGCTTTAAATCTACAAGTAATGAGTAACAAGCAGTTTCATAGCAAGGTAACTTTATTCCCTGATTATTCCATAACAAACTTTGCAGTCAGTGATTCCCAGTGAGTGTTGAACTTGCATTTGGGAGCAAGTTCAATTCTTGGAATGCTCATATGAGGCTCAAAGAGATGTTGACGCAAATGATGGAATCTGTATTTAGACTGAGTAATCCAAACGAATATACAGCAAAATTTTAGGACACAAGTAAGATCAGTTAGACCAAAAGTCCTGGAAGAAAAAGGAAGACAACTAAAGTGAATGATTGCCAAATTCGTTCTTTAAGAAAACCACTTTACAATATCCAACAAGTTGAGGACAGTCTCATTGAACTATTATTGTCAAAGTCTACAATGAAGAGAGACCTTCATTAATTGAAATACAAGTTTATAGAATATTTGGTTTACAACAAGGTCCAAACCAATGGTTGAATTCAAGTACAGAAAGACCAGATTAGACTTTGCCAGAACAAATCTAAACGAAGCTGCACTGGTTCTTCTTTGGACAGAAGAAAGATTAACCACATTATCAAACATGTTTTAGGAAGCGTTACACCATTGGTATGTGCGGCTGCCAGTAGAACAGGATCTCAGGTATTTACTATTTTTATGTGACTGCTAATAGAAATAGAAAGATACAATTCTGAAGTGTACAGGGTTATACTCTCTGCTCAGATTTAGCTAAATGCTCCAAAAACTGATTAGCTAACACTTCACTGGGCAAATCAATAATGAGCCAAAGCAAACTCCAAAAGCAACCGATGAGTTTCTCAAGGTAAAGAAATTGGATATTATTCAATGGTCAACACAGTCACCTGACTGCAACCCAACAGAGCATGCTTTGCAATTACTGAAGACAAAAATTAAAGGTGGGCGGTAGAGACCCACAAGCGAGCAGCAACTGATGGTTGCTGTAGTAAAGACCTAGCCGAACATATTTGGTGAAGTGCGCAGATTCTAGACTTCAGGCAGTCATTGACCGAGTATTAAAAGCAATCCTCATATCTGAAAATTGAATCCACTGTGGTTACAAAATTGGAAAAATTGTGCCATTCTCCAAGTACTTACAACCTAATATGTATACCTGTATGTTGGCTGTGAGGTTCAGGCAGGGAAGTATCTCTAGAACAGCTTTTGTATCTGTCAGACAGGACTTTCTTGCTTACCGTATCACACCTTCGTAACTGAATCTCTGTCTTGTGATCTGTCATGTGCCTCTGGCTGTATGCATTGTGCTTCCTTTTGTGCAAAAAATAGATATTCTTAACAGGTATCTCCTACCTTTGTTATGCAGAAAATATTTAATTGCACACCTCAGACACGCCTCTGATGATCTGTATTAACTCTATATAAGATGATACATACTTTTCTTACACCTAAAAATTTTCAAGACATTGTTTTAAACGTGACGTAAACTACTATCTCTTTATCTTCTTTCATTAAACTTATCCTGCTTAATGTAGGTATCTCAACACACCAGGCTTTGAAGTTCAACAATCTTGTGAATTGCTTATTCCCTTATGTTTCTGCCAATTCAATTCAATTCAATTCAATTTTATTTATATAGCGCCAAATCACAACATAAGTCGCCTCAAGGCGCTTCATAGATACAGAGAAAAAAAACCAACAATCATATGACCCCCTATGAGCAAGCACTTTGGCAACAGTGGGAAGGAAAAACTCCCTTTTAACAGGAAGAAACCTCCGGCAGAACCAGGCTCAGGGAGGGGCGGCCATCTGCTGCGACCGGTTGGGGTGAGAGAAGGAAGACAGGATAAAAGACATGCTGTGGAAGAGAGACAGAGATTAATAACAGATATGATTCAATGCAGAGAGGTCTATTAACACATAGTGAGTGAGAAAGGTGACTGGAAAGGAAAAACTCAATGCATCATGGGAATCCCCCGGCAGCCTACGTCTATTGCAGCATAACTAAGGGAGGATTCACAGTCACCTGGTCCAGCCCTAACTATATGCTTTAGCAAAAAGGAAAGTTTTAAGCCTAATCTTAAAAGTAGAGATAGTGTCTGTCTCCCGAATCCAAACTGGAAGCTGGTTCCACAGAAGAGGGGCCTGAAAACTGAAGGCTCTCCCTCCCATTCTACTTTTAAATACTCTAGGAACAACAAGTAGGCCTGCAGAGCGAAGTGCTCTTTTTTTTTTTTTTGCCTGTCCCGTTTGGCTCTTTTGCCATCAGAATTATTGTCTAAAGGCAAACAAAGATGCCCAACGGATTTACTTTACCAAATTGACCATCCCAGCCTTGCCGTAATGGTCCATTTGATTCACCTTTTATTGTTTATTTTATTTTCACTTACTGAATACGGGACAGACTTGACTGGGGGAAAGAAGGGGAGAAAGAAAGAGGGAAAGAGAAACAGCTGAGAAGAGGGACGGGGGAGAAGGGCAAAAAACAAAAACCAACAGAACGGGCAGAGAGAAAAAAAAATGCATATATCGATCACCTGGATCACCTGCTGAGAAAGAAAAAAGAAAACAAGCAGAAGAGAACAAGAGTAATAGAATAAACAACATCACAATGATATATGGGAATATGACAGTAAATACTAAATATTAAACATTATTGTGCAGCACATAAGATCAACAGAACACAGTGTGCTTTGAGGTAGGAGCCAAAAAGGGTGTAGTTTGTGGGTGTGATCACCCGTGTGTACACCTGTGAGCATGGACGCGCTTGTTTTTTGTTTTTTAAAAGGTTCCTTCATGTAATGATCTGCTAGAGGGTGTGGGGGGGCCACAGCCCCGTCCTCCAGGGCATGAAGCAGGTATGGAGGAGATCAAAACTCCAGACATCCAGAGGCCCCCAGAACACAAGAGACCAAGGAAGACCAACAGAGGGGCAGCCGCGCCACTGTCCCAGAGAGAGCTGAGGAGAGTCCCAGATGAGGGCTCACTCAGCAGCCGCGGAGCAGAAGCCAGGGGGAGTTGCAGTGACGCGCCCGTGAGCTCCGCCGGCAGCCAGCCGCGCCTGAGTGACCAAGCCCCAGGCCGAGAGGCCGGGGGCACCCCACCTCCGAAGTGGCCCGAGCGAGCCCCAGGCTCCAGGCCCCGATAAGCGGCCGCCAAGGAGTGAGCCGGTGTGTACCTGGACGCCCATCCCCGGACACAAAGAACCACCAACGCACCGATGTCTGAGGGAGTCCGCCACTGGCAGGGGAGGTAGTGGTAGGGGGAGATAGGCCTCCAAGCCTTGGAGGGCCTGAGATGTCCCCAGAGAGGTGGCGTCTGATACCCAACCTGACATATAGACACAGAAATACAGGCACACACAGATACAAACATCCATTCCCACCCTCATGCTCTCATATGCACTCACTCCACACTCAACCAACGTGGAGACAGACATAAAGAGACACTGTACACACGATCACACTCCCCAAGCGTACTCTACAAACCGGGTCTAGGTACCCTTGCCCCTGGAGGGGGGAACTGCACCCAGACCCAGGTGGTGTTACCCTTTTCCCTGCGGTGGGGGGAGGCAGACCGCCCCGACTCCGCAGCAGCAGGAAGGCCCCACACTCCAGACCGCAGTCGGACGGCCAACTCCTCCTCCTAGCCCCCCCGCTCCAGCAGGTCGCAGAGAATGGGGGTGAGAGAAGACTCCAAACCTCCCTCCACCCGCTCATTGTAGTGTTGATGCATGTGTGTTTTAAGGTGCATTTAAAACCCAGGAGGGCATGGAGCTACCTGCCAGAGAGCAGCAGGTAAGCGCATGGTCCCTCCTGCTAGCCCTCAATGTCTACGTGTATTTAAAATTGAGAGGTGGGCAACGACGCCAGGGGTGGGGTGTACACCCTGATGGTACTTTGGATTCCGTGTATCGTGCCCACCCCCAAGATCCTATATGTATGTGTAATGAGAGTGTGAGTAATGTGAATGTCTAAGTTGTGGGATAAAATTGAGGCAGAGGCAGCCAGAAGGGGACGGGGGGGGTGGGGGTGGGGGGGGGGGGGGGTGGGTAGCCTCCTCTGCACCCTGGTGACATACCCCTACTCCAAGGTCCTGCATGTGTGGGTGGTTGTGGTGGAGCGGGAAGAGGGAGGCAGCTGGAGATGGGGAGGGAAGGAAGGGAGGGGCAAGTGACCCCTCCCTGGGGCCAGCTCCCCCGCTGACCCCAGTAGGCACCCCCATACTCCGCGACCCGCCAGGGAAAGGGGGCCCAGGCCCATCCAGACCGGGGCCCAGTGCAGCAGCGCCTCCCGGCCCCACAGAGCCCGGGACAGTCCACCCAACCGCACCACAGAGAAAACTGCACCCACCCCACCATCCACTCATCTTCCAGACTACATAAGACAATAAACACCCAGGCTGAGATCTTCCTCCACCTCTCCTGTATCTCCCCCTCCTGCAGAGGGAGCTCCTGAGGAGAGGAAAGCTCCTGCAAGATGTGACAATCTCCCCCACCAGTTGAAGAGCCCCCCAGGTGGCTCGATGCACCGGCGGCACCCTGCTCCAGGGCTGGGCCCCCATGCACCCACCCGCCCACAACCCCGGCAACACACCAACCAGGACCCAAGCCCCCGAGGCCCGGTCCGGGTCCCAGCCCAGAGACGGAGCGCCCCCAGAACCTCACGCCCATCCCGGACCCACCCAGGGGCAGCCAGGCTACCAGGTCAGTAACCCACGTCCGTCAGCACAGACCCTCCCCTAGCCCCGCTGCACGCAGCTGCGAGGAAACAGTCACCTGAGAGCCAACAGAGCCCCTAACCGGACATGACCGCTACCCCGGGTTGAGCCCCCCAAGGAAGATGCCTCCGGGGAACCCCCCGACGCCCTAAGCCTGTCCCTACCCCCACACCAATCACAACAGTGAAGGCGGGACCAAACTATGACCCCCCACCCCCACTAGGTGATGGAGCTGATCAAAGGAGCCCAGAGCAATTGATCTGATGTGGTGGCAGAGGCTGTATCAAGACTAATGTAATCTAATAGATAATTTCTATATTGGTTAGAATTAAGATTATTTTTATTTTTCCAGTTCATGAGGACTGTTTTCTTGGCTATGCATAGGGCAGTGAAAACCATATGGGCGATATTCTTTTCTGAAGTGACATTATCTAAGCTGCCCAACAAGCACACTAAGGGGGAAGTTGGAATGTTACATTTCAGACACTTCGATAAGTCTTCACATATCTCGCGCCAAAACTTCTGAACTGGTGGACAGAACCAAAGAGCGTGGATATAATTGTCCGGTGAATTGGTTTGGCAGTGTGAGCAGTTGTTGGTAGACGTAAAGCCCATCTTGAACATCCGATGACCTGTATAGTGCACTCTATGTAATATTTTGTATTGAATTAATTGAAGACTGGGATTTCTAATTAGATGAAAGGTTTTTAAGCAAATCTGAGACCAGAAGTTTAGGTCTAAGTTAACTGATAAATCCGCTTCCCATTTTGCAATAGGAAGTGATATTGATTCATCTGTTTTAGAAAGCATTCTGTATATTTTGGATAGTAATTTGGGGGTTTTAAGAGTAAGAAATTGAACCACACTTGGTGGTGTTTGTAGTTCAACTTGATCCGGTTTAAATTTCTTTTTTACTATGGATTTAATTTGTTGATATTCTAAAAATCTTTTCTTGTTGATCCCATATTGTGTAACTAGTCCATCAAATGAAATAAATTCTGTTCCTTCTAGTATATGTTCTAAATATTTGATTCCTTTACCACTCCAATCTGAAAAGTTTATCATATTATTGTTTTGTAATATGTCAGGGTTGTTCCAGATAGGTGTACGTTTGCATGGGATTAATGAAGACGCCGTCAATTTTAGAAACTCCCACCATGCTGTCAGAGAAGAGCTGATGTTGATGCTTTTAAAGCATTCATGTCGTTGGATGTTTGAACTGATAAATGGTAGGTCTGAGCGAAGTGCTCTAATAGGGCGATATGGTACTACAAGGTCATTGAGATAAGATGGGGCCTGATTATTTAAGACCTTGTATGTGAGGAGCAGGATTTTGAATTCAATTCTGGATTTAACAGGAAGCCAATGAAGGGAAGCCAAAACAGGAGAAATCTGCTCTCTCTTTCTAGTCCCTGTCAGTACTCTTGCTGCAGCATTTTGGATTAGCTGAAGGCTTTTCAGTGAGTTTTTGGACATCCTGATAATAATGAATTACATTAGTCCAGCCTGGAAGTAATAAATGCATGAACTAGTTTTTCAGCGTCACTCTGAGACATGATATTTCTAATTTTAGAGATGTTGCACAAATGGAAGAACGCAGTCTTACATATTTGTTTAATATGTGCATTGAAGGACATGTCCTGGTCAAAAATGACTCCAAGGTTCCTCACAGTGTTACTGGAGGCCAAGGTAATGCCATCCAGAGTAAGAATCTGGTTAGATACCATATTTCTAGGCTTTTCAGGGCCGAGTACAATAACCTCAGTTTTATCTGAATTAAGAAGCAGAAAGTTAGCGGCCATCCAGGTCTTTATGTCTTTAAGATTGCCAGGAAAGGGATATTGCTATATTCACACTCAGGTGAGATAACTTTGTTTTTATTGTATTGTTTAACCTATTCTTATACAGGCAATTCCATTGAGACTCAATGTCTCATTTACAATAGAGGCCTGTTTTAGACAAGTTTTACTCCAAATTTGCAATACCCTGTCCTCTGCCTTGGCAATGCTTTGTCCAAATTCTGCTGCCAAGCTTTTGGCCACATCATCCAAGAGGTCTCATGTAACACAGGTTTAGACTGTCGGTTCATTTGTTTGGAGCCTTGTGTGGCAAAAACCTCTGGCTACAAAGCAGCAGAATACAAATTTTGCTTTTTTTTTTTTTTAAAAAAAAAACGTCACTCTCTGCTCTAGTAGCCTTGTCAACCTTCCTCATCTTGCCACTTCACTGACACTCTCATAGCTGCATCTCACTTTAGCTTTAGAAAGCCGATACCCTTCCCATTTTTTTCTTGTACACATGCACACAAACATGGTGTCATGTCTCTGAAACTCTGGGCTTTCCTGCACAAGGTTACAGACAGTCATGCAGAAAACAAGTCACGTGACTATAAAACATAACTTTAAGAAGGTTGATGTGTCATCCTGTCTCTTCCTGTTGTTTGGAATCCACTTTGGACTCAGTGTAGAGCAACACCACCCTCTACAGGTTCTTTAACCTTGATTTCATCTCTCCGTATCTAAGAGTTACATTTTTATGAGCTATAAGTTCATCCAATTCTTTTAATCGTCTGAGTCTAATATCCATCATTTATTCTGTTGTTATTATATATTAATGTGATTTCTTTAACTGAAAAAAAACTCTTTCTACATCTGATTTAATGATCACATGGTTTGTTGTGTATGAGCCACTTTCTAAAATGTAAATATTTTCACCTTCTCTCTAAATCCAAAGAAGAAACTAAGGTCTAACTAACCAACCAACAAAAAAAAGGATATTTAAGCTCAAATGTAAGTTTTAAAAACATTCATACTTTTGTGTAGCCACAGAGCAGACTCAAAACAGACTTAATGGCTCTGAATTAGGCTCAAAACCAGACATACTGGAGTCAGACAAGACCACTTTTACAGTATGTTCTTCAACAGTTTGCATCAAAACACAATTAAATCCAAATTTATTTATTTCAAACACATACTACGTGGCACATATTACTATTTATTCAGAAATGACGGGGATATATGTTGAAGAAAGTGTGTGGGAAAACAGTTTCATTGAACTGCTGGGTATGTAAATAAAGAAAATCGGAACCCTTTACCCTCCTTGAATCAAGGGTCCAGTTTACTTCTCGGGTGGGCAAGGATCCGGAGCTGGTGCATGAGGTTGAGAAATAGTGGCTAAATATAACTGTCCTCACCTCAGTGTAAAGCTTGGGCTCTGGAACCAGTTTCCTGTAGAGGGGCTGAATTCTGTTCCACTCTGGAGTTGGTTTAGGTAGTGGCGGTAATCCCACAACCAGACTGCGGACATCGGAGGTGAAGGGAGCTGTCAGGCTTATTGGGCTTATTGAACCCCAGGGGCAGCTGACAGGTACTGGCACCACCAGTGGAGTGCACCTTTAGTCGTAGCTGGGGTGAAAATTCAGGTGCATGAGGAATTCAGTAAGACAAAGGAACAAGACTTGCAAGACAAGACTCACGTCTCTGCAACATTGCCTGATGAACTGAGGTGGTGATTCTGGATTGGGAGAATGGGGTGATTGTTGCCCTGGGGGACCAGAGTGGGACCCCCAAATATAGGGGGCTCACACTCATCATTTTTTCCAAGGAAGTCGATACCAAGGTACCCAAGGTACTGCAGGGGAGACTCAGGAGGAGCAATTCGGTTTGCGCCCTGGATGAGGAACACTGGACCAGGTCTTTATCGTCTTGAGGATATTTAAAGGTGCTTTGAAGTTTGCCCATCCAGTCTACAGTGACAGAAATTGAAATCACCAATTGAGTATGTCTGGGTATTGTCCATGAGTGAGGGGAGAGTGGAGCGTGAAAAGAGAGACATGCACTTCAAAGTGCTGCTAAAAGTGGTTGAAATTAGTTTCCTTCAATAGGTGGCTTGGTTCTTCTTTAGAGATAGAATTAGGAGCTCAGTTATCTGACAGGGACTTGGAGTAGAGAGTAGGTGGTTCAGGCATCTGGCTAGGATACCTCCTGGGCAAGGTTTTTTGTCGTACTGGGAAGATGTCCTGGGGCAGCCCTCGGACTCACTTGAGAAATTTTATCTCTCAGCTGGCTTGAGAATGACTCATCGTCCTCCCAGATGAGGTGAAAAAGGTGGCTGGGGTGAGGCAAGTCTGGGCTTCTCTGCTGAAGCTGCCTCCACGACATAAACACAGGTAAGTGGTAGAAAATGGATGGATGGATTGAATGCTTTCAGGACACTGATAGATATTGGTATTGGTAGTATTTTTAGGTATTTCAGGTATTGTAAGGTGAATGCAACTTTTTAAACGTCACTTTTCCATTTCTCACTGAACCCCAGCAACTCAATCACAATGAAATTACACAAAGCCATATGTCAAACAGTACTGACCTTCACTTTGGCTGGCTGCTCAATTAACCCCCTCTGCTTTGGTCTTTCCACCTGCATAGTTACAAGTACACACTCGCTCATAAACATTCACACACAGCCACATAAAGAAAGTCATAACTGTTTTGAATAATTGATTGCTAGTGAAATTGTGTGGCTCTAGGGTTTCCAGGCTATCAATGTCCCTGTTTCGGGTCAGTGGGTGGCGAGGAAAAAGTAAACTTCTCATGCGAATTACTCATCATGTACCAGCCCTAAACACTCACCCCCACCCCCACACACATTTGGATAAGTTGCATCCTCACCTGAGATGCAGAAGATGTAAAAGGAGGGAGACCAGCGTAAGACCACTGAAACACTGTAGCTTTACTCTTTTTCTAGCTTACATGACCTCTGGATGGTGGAGAAATTCTTCCAGGACCATGAGAGGAAGATGCCTCGGGACAGTCTGATCACCTCTGAGAATGACAGTAAGCCCATTAGCATGCTTTTACATATTCTTCAGAGTTTTTATGACGGCAACACATTAATTCTTTGTGGCTGGGATGATACAAGTCGATTAGATTTACAGGCCTTTACTGGAAAAAAAAATCTAATTTCTACACAAATATCAACATGTTTATTAGGGAAAATGTTGATATTGGTAAATACTCATTAGTTAAATAGAGGAAGAGCTTTTGGTCTTTGTGGTAGTTGTAGCTATGATAACTGATTTGAGTGTATTTTTCTGACAAAACATCCTAATTTATTGAGGTTAATGTTCAGTAAGATGAAGTACAGTTACTTGATGTCTGCCTCTAATTAATAAAATCATTAAAACGCCAGCTATTGCCCAGCACAAAGATGTTTAATCACCCAGTTCTTGCCTCCTGTTCACTTTGCTGCATATTTGGGAGCTGGCCTCTTGCCCTTGGCTGTCTCCCCCATCCTTGTGGGCTTAGTCATCCCGTCTCCCTTCATTAAGCCATTGTTTGCCTCTTTTGTGCCCTTCTGCTGCACCCAGCCATAATGACCCATGTGATGGCCACTCCGGTTACACTAAGGACACACATCAAAAGGCCGACTACATAAATATCTGTTCAGTCTGTCAGTGGTCCTCTTTGTTTTCCTCTTCATCCCCCTTTAGTGCACAATAGTTCGAGGTGCATAATGAGGTAGGTTAAGCTCCACCAGTGAAAGGGTTCACTGTGGTATTGGAGATGTGAAAAAAAAAACAAAAACAGAAGGGCTGGATTTATAAAGAGGTTATCTAAAAGGTTTAGTTATGTTGTAGAGAAGTCAGATGTATTTATCTTAAAAATAACAAATGTAAAGTTGCAGGAAAAACACAGCACGATAATGTTAAAAATGTTTTATATCATGGAATACAATATTCAGAAAGAGAAAGAATTAATACTACTCATCTCGCTGCAAACCTAAAAAAGCTCTTAAAACAACATCTGGTCTGTGAAATAGCAGGAAGCCTACATGTCTTGCTTTCAGCAAATCTTTCCTTTCTTATTATTTTTGTAGTTTCTGTGTTTGCAATATGTACTTTATACTAAATCTGCACTTTAAAACATCATTATACTGTATCAATTAGGACTTAACATGATCAATAATGACACACATTTGTCAGTTTTTAACCAGGAGATCTTAAACTTTCCAGTAATCTAATTATGATCATCACTCATGCTGAGTAACTTAAAAAAGTTGTCTAAGACCTAAGTTTGTCTTTTCTGTGGACCCTTAAATTAAAGGCATCACTTTAAAAGGCACATTCTTTGCTACAAATATGCTCCCATACAACTAAACTACAGTCTTAATTTTTAAATTCATATATACTCAATGGACATTTTATGGAAACTTATCCTACTGGAATCAGAAATTTTGACTCTACAATCCAAACATCACAGCAGAAATCACCCGGAGAAAAAGCCTTGAGAACTGCTGCTCACTGGACATTTTCAAACCATTCTCTGTAAACACTAAAGCATCTCTGAAACACTCAGACCATCTGGCACCAATGACGATGACACATTCAAAGTCACTTAGAGCAGCTTTCTTCCCCATTCTGATGCTCAGTTTAAGCTTCAGCAGGTCATCTTGACCTCGTCTATGCGTCTAAATGCATTGAGTTGGTGCCATATGATTTGCTGATTAAATATTGATTTTAAAAGACAGCTGAACAAGTGTAACTAATGAAGTAGCCACTGACTGTATTAAGCTGGGACTCTGGTAACAGAAAATAGAGGGGAGCCTCAAGGTCATGAAAATTGCAAAGACTTAATGGGTTCCAATGTGATGAACACTCATCTATTTGTAGTGTGCTCATATCAAACTTGCCCTGATGATTAAAACAAAGTTTAGTTTGTGTGAGAACATAATTTTTAAAAGACATGATACCACAGATTATCGAATTTAAAAATGAAGCATAAGATAAAACGATTATGAGGCAAATGCAGTTATTATGGCTAAGATGAAAAAAACAAGGTATACTCAATTCTTTAATTAATTTTCATTGATAAAATATCTGTCTCCCATTGTTCACACTGGACTGGATTTTGCAGGTACTTATGCAGATGAAGGTTAGTCTTCAGCTTGTTTATTAAAAATACTTTAAATAAGCAAAATTACTAGAAAAAACAAAACAAAACAAAAAAACTTTATTAGACTTTATTTATGTTTGACTTTTGGCAGAAAAATAATTCCATGCTCGTGTTTCGTTTCTTCACACAGATGCTCCACTACTGTTGCCACCAACACACTTTGAAAATCATTTGAAGTTCTTTTGATTTTCCTCAGTCATCACAGTACTATCATGCCTTAAAACATGTGATAGCATGAGAGAGGAAAGGAAACTATTTAATTTAGCACGAGCCAACTTCACAGTATCAAAAGATAACTTTCTGTGAGCATCGCAGTGAAAAGAAAGCAACAGTACTGACAGATTGACAGTGTTATGTGAGTATAAATAGTAAGAAGTTAACAAAAAGTAATGTTTAAATGTCAACTGCAGGTGAACAAGATGCAGATTTGTCCTTGCAAGAGGAACATGAGAGTAAAACACACAGAACAAAAAGAAGAGATGGTGACAGGCAGAAAAAGAAGAGGAGAAATGAGAGAAGAAAAGGAGGAACAAGAGCGGGAGAAGGGGAAGAGGATTTACAGGCCGTATCTGAGAAAAGAGAAAGAAGCAAGCGAAAAAGAGCTAAGAGTAAACAAGAAACAAGCAGAAGAGAGAACAACGAAGAGGAAGAAGCTCAACTGACAGGTGGCAAGGGAACAAAAGCAAGAAAGGATATCAGAAATGAAAAAACACGCAGAATGGAGAAGGAGGAAGTGCGAGAAGTTGATGAAAATGTTGATAAGGGAAAAAAGAAACAGGGAAGTACCAAAAAGGGAGAGAAGAAAGAAGATGGAGGTAAACAGCTGGTAAAGGAAAAAGCCCGGGACATAAAAAAAAAAAAAAAGCACAAGAAGGCTGAAACAAGGTAGTGTATCATCTTATAATTTCACCTTATCTATGGAAAACTCTGTCAGTTAGACAAAAAAAGGGCCCTAAAAGACATTAATGCTTCAGTTCAGAGCCAGAGACAAGCGAAGAGGATGATGATGAAGAAGAGGACAATGACACGGATGTGGTGAGGCCGGAGTGTCTCTCTCCAGAGGAGCTGGAGAAGCTGAAGGAGGCAGTGGATGAGAGGAAGAAACTGATCCAAAGTCTAAGGGGAAAACCCTGGCCAATGAAAAAGAAACTTGTCACTTTAAGGTACTTCATATGGATAAATCATTCTGATTTGTTCTGCTGTAATTCAAAATACCAGAAGTATTTTGAACTCTAATATTTGCTTTTTTATTTCAGGGAGTCTCAGGAGTTTGTGGAAAAATATGAAGGTGCCTTGGGAAAGGGAAAAGGCAGGAAGCTCTATGCATACAAAGTCCTGATGACCAAGGTGAGGACTTACTTTTACTTCTTTATGTAATCATTAAATAACATAAACAAATACACGATTCATTAAAAAAATTATTCATATCATTAGAAATGGATGAAATTCCAACGGGACTTTGAAAACTTCAAAACTGCATGCATCCCATGGGAGATGAAAATAAAGGAGATTGAAAGTAGGTGTGCTTTTATTTTTTAAATACAAAGGGCTGCTCAATAGTCGCATATATCATTTCTAATTTCCAAGGCCTTATCTTTTCTGTGAGAAGCAGGATAGCTTACATTGTGGTTTTATAGCAGATGCACATATTCATTTGTTCATATGTTATTTTGTACTCTGCTCTGCAGGTCATTTTGGCTCCTCAGTTGCCTCATACTTTATCTTTCTGAGGTGGATGTATGGCATCAATATGATCTTGTTTGGTCTGACCTTTGGCCTGGTTATGGTACCGGAGGTATGCTGTCTTTTTTTTCATGCACCGCACCTGAATTATGTCTTTTGCATTTCCCCCCAAAAACGATGTAATCCTTCTCTGTGCATTTTGCTTACAGGCATTAATGGGGCGACCTTATGGGAGCATGCCAAGAAAGACTGTCCCCAGAGCTGAGGAGGCCAGTGCGATGGACTTTGCTGTTCTTTGGGACTTTGGGGTCAGTGGGTATTATTTTATTTGTCTTTGTTGGCAATTTCTCCTCTGATGTAGTAATAAATAGTCACCCCCAATTAAAGTATTGTATCCACAGGGTTACGCACAGTACTCAGTCCTCTTCTATGGCTACTACAACAATCAACGTACGGTGGGCTGGCTCAAGTTTCGCATGCCTCTGTCTTACTTCCTGGTTGGTGTCTGTACAGTGGCCTATAGCTACATGGTGGTCATCAGAACGTATGTTTGCTATGTCTATATACAAAAGACAAATCTATTCTATCCACAGTGTTTTAGTGAATCATGTACTTACTTTTAAATTAAAGGATGGCACGTAATGCAAATGAATCAGGGGTCGGCGATGATAACAGCTTCAATTTCAGCTGGAAAATGTTCACCAGCTGGGACTACCTGATAGGAAATGCTGAAACAGCAGACAATAAGTTTGCTTCCATCACCACCAGCTTCAAGGTTAGTGCAGCTCACTGTCTGCTTTCCAGTATGCTGATTAATGCAAGCCAAGTATCATACAGTACATTACACTCTACCACTTCTTCTACCACTATAGGAGGCAATCTTAGAGGAGCAAGAGAGCCACAAGGATGACAACATCCATCTGACTCGATTCTTGCGTGTGCTGGCCAACTTCCTGGTCTTGTGCTGCTTAGCAGGAAGTGGATACCTCATCTACTTTGTAGTGCGGCGTTCTCAGAAATTTGCCTTAGATGGACTGGAGAATCACACGTGGTGGGAAAGGAATGAGGTAGACATGAGAGAAAGAGAGAGGGGGAATTAATGAGAAATAACATTTACAAAAGGAAGTTTATGAATAATTTTGGCTGCAAGCAAAACTTGCTGAGGTTTAATTAAATAATATTTAGAATTTGTCCTGCAGTTCTTGTCCAAGGCCAAAATAGTGACAATAAAAAGTGCAATCCAAACCCAAAGAAAGGAGTTTTATAGTTTAACATAGTCACTAAGGAGCATTTTGGGAAAGTGATCAGGTCATTTGGAGAGGGGGTGTGGTGGGTGAGTCCAGATAAGATTCTTTACACAAGGTGAGAGCAGGTGAGAGTGCTGTGAGTATTTCTGGAGGAATGGACCAGTTTGACTGTGACGGGTAAGTAAATCTGAGAAGTGAACTTCTCTATGGGAACTGGGGGACACTGGAAAGCATCGAAATAAAGGCGTTAGACTTTAAAGTTTACAGGAGAGCATAAAGAAGCCTGCTTAGCAGTCAGGAGAAACGCGTAATCTGACTGGATGTTGGAGATGTTTCTTAAATATTGGCTGATGATGAAGCAGATAAGTAACAAGTTCCATACCTGAGCAAACTCACCTAGACCCAGATCTAAATGTTGAAGTTCGTTAGCTGTAGCACATACCACGTGTTCTACATAAAGCTGTTTGAGGTGAGTTGTTAAAATATTCTCAGTTTGCTCTGTGAATTACACTGAGGAAGAAATTTTAAACTGACATTTTGAGTCATGTGAAAAATAAAGTTTTCACAAGACTTTATGTAGACCATGTTGAAGACAGCAACACAGTTTACGTTTGTAAATTTCACCTGAAAAAACCACAAGACATCTGGACCAATGTCCTCTGAACTGACAAGACCAAAGTGGAGATGTTTCGCCATTAGCACCATGTTTGTGAAAAACACAGTAAAACCCAAACACAGAATATCAGCAAAACTGCCTCATACCAACTATTAAGCATGGTAGTGGAGGGCTGATGATTTAGGGTTATTTCACAGCCACAGGAACTAGGACCTTGCAGATATTGAACTGAATAAATGCATACTAAAGTATTCTAGAGTCAAATGTTCATCAAAGGACATCTGTCTGAAAATCTCCTCCTGCGCGTCCAATCTCATTGTTAAGTTTGCAGATGACACTACAGTGCTCGGACTTATATCCAACAATGATGAGACAAACTATAGGACAGAGGTGCAACAACTAGAGTCATGGTGCCACGACAATAACTTGGTCTTAAACACCAAAAAGACCAAGGAGATCATTGTAGATTTCCGGAAGAGGGGCCATAACAACCATCTGCCTCTCTTCATTGGCAGTGAGGCGGTGGAGAGGGTGAGCAGTTTTAAATTCTTGGGGGTAACTGTGACCGAGGACCTGTCCTGGGGCAACCATATCACCTCAGTTGTACGGAAGGCCCAACAGCGCCTCTACTACCTGAGGAGACTGCGGAGCGCACACATTCCCAGATCTCTGATGTTGAACTTCTACAACTGTGCCATCAGCAGCGTTCTGACGTATGGATTTCTAGTGTGGTTCCCCAGCTGCACCAAGGCCGATCAGCAAGCACTCCAGCGGGTGGTGAAAGAAGCTGGCAGAATTATTGGAACAAGTCTGCCAGAGATCAGTAATATCTTCCCCACTCGCTGTCTGAGGAGGGTGCACAGTATCCTGCGGGACCAACATCACCCTGCGCGCCACCTTTTCCATCTGCTGCCCTCAGGGAGAAGGTACAGGTCTATACAGGCCAGAACATCCAGACTGGCCAACAGCCTGTATCCACAGGCTGTGAGGCTCCTGAACTCTCTGCCCCCCTCTCACGGACAATAACCATATCCAACTTCTTAATAGCAATGAACTGGTCTGCATTGGTGCATCATATCTTTATTCTCTTCCCCCTCCTGCCCCCCACCCCTCTTTCTTAAATAGATAACTATCATATCTGATATCATATCTCACAGTACAATAATATTGAATGGGTTGCATTGTTGTATTTTGTCATGTTTCTCAGGTCTTTGTCTGAATTTCTACGAACATTATTGCTAAGGATTGTCTTATTGCATTGGAGTCACACTGGGTTAAATATGTACACTTGGGTTTTAAGGGGTATTTATTTATTATTTTCTTCTTTTTTTGGGGTTGTATGGAAGCCCCAAACGCAATTTCATTGTTCTTGACAATGACAATAAATAAATAAATACTGAAAATAAATACTGAATAAATACTGAAAGCTAAAGACCTGCCTATGAGCTACAACTCTGCAATCATGGCATGTACTTAGTTTTCACAGGAGTGCACACCGTTCATGTCAATGGTAATATTCTGCCCAGATTTACAGCGATCACAGCCACCAGCTATTCAGTTGCATCAAATGTCATTTTTGTAAGGCGTTATACAAAGTTACACACTAAATAAAAAACCCATGCACTCCCAAGTTGTCCTCAGAGTAATTACATTAGTTTTCTGATGTATTTCTCAGGTGAACATGGTCATGTCATTACTGGGGATGTTCTGTCCGATGCTGTTTGATGTAATCAGCACCCTGGAGAACTACCACCCGCGGGTTGCCCTGCAGTGGCAGCTCGGTCGCATCTTTGCCCTCTTCTTGGGAAATCTCTACACCTTCATTATTGCACTCATGGATGAGATCAACCTTAAAGTGAGAAGTCATTGTGTATCGATTTATGAGATTGTAATTTTATAGGATGATTAATCCAAAGTGTTTGTCTCAGAGGAAAGAGGAAAAGGTAGTGAAGTTTAATATAACCATGTGGGAGGCCAGTCTTTACAATGGCACCGTTTTAGAAAACAGTACTGCTCCACCCGTCACAATCCACCCTGCTGATGTGCCCAGAGGGCCTTGCTGGGAGACAATGGTAGGCCAGGTCAGTGTGCATGTGTGCGTCTGTACTATTATGTAACTAAGTGATGTAATTGTTGTTATGGCATTAGGCTGTGGATACCAATAAATAAGGAAATGATAAAATTAATGACAATATGAAACAATCACATGAATATAGTGGGTAAAATAATTTAACTGCAATGAGGGGCCACTGGACGAGGCCATGAAGTATTTAGCCATGTTTTGTTTGGAGGTCAAATCATTATTTCACTCAATGACATGCAAATAAATTAATACTTCTGAGCTGCAATGAACTAACTTACAAATTCAAATAATTATTTCCCCCATTATTATAATGCTTTAGTTGAAAATCAAAGTAAACATTGTAGTTGCAGTTTGTACTTTAGTTAACTTTGTATTAATGGATTTCTGTTGCATTAACTAAGGAAACATACTCTGATCTTATTGTTAAAAGCGATAAACATTACAAATGTTCAGGGGCTTTTATGTTGAAATAAAACTGTTGTTTTCAGAGTGGGTGATGATGTTAATTTTGATGTTGACAAGAAATTAATGCTAAATGATTTCTTAATTTGTAGGAGTTTGTTCGCTTGATCATATCTGACACAATGACAACTTACATCACACTGCTGATTGGTGATTTCCTGAGAGCAGTTCTTGTTCGTTTTCTCAACTACTGCTGGTGTTGGGACCTAGAGGCTGGCTTTGTGAGTCATCTTTTCTATCACTTATTTGTTACTCGAATTTAAAAATGTCACTCTTTGGAGAAAAAAAAAGTGTGGCAAAAGTAATAGTTGCCTTTAATTTCTCATTTGTAAAAGCCATCCTACTCTGAGTTTGACGTCAGTGGGAACGTTTTGGGCCTGATCTTCAATCAAGGAATGATATGGTAGGAAAGCAGCAATTGTTTCACTCAGAAGATTCTTATTTCAGGATGGTGTTTTACTTTCAGCTAGGTTCATCATGGTTTTCATATTGATAAAAGCCTCTTACTAGCTCAGCATCTGTCCTGCTTTTTCTAATCTTTGCTTTCAGGATGGGTTCCTTCTATGCGCCCTGTCTGCCTGCCTTAAACGTCATCCGGCTCCATGTCTCCATGTACCTGCAGTGCTGGGCTGTTATGTGCTGTAATGTGCCACAAGAAAGGGTCTTCAAAGCCTCTGGTTCCAACAACTTCTACATGGCCATGTTGCTGGTCATCCTCTTTCTGTCCACACTGCCTGCCATCTACACCATTGTCTCCATTCCCCCTTCATTTGACTGTGGACCTTTCAGGTAATGACACTAGTTCAGGGTATCTAGCTTTAAAATAAAAATGACTTGGGTTTTTATAACCACTACCATCTTTTTGACAGTGGTAAGAACCGCATGTTTGATGTGATCCACGAGACTCTGGAGTCTGACTTTCCTCCATGGTTTAGCAAAGTTTTCAGCTATGCCTCTAACCCTGGATTGGTGCTACCCTTCATACTTCTTATGGTGTGAGTTAACAGCAGACTATGTAAATCCATAAATAAGTATATTTCACAATGCTGTCATCATTTTCTTTCAGTGTTAAAGTGGTAAGAACTTTGGTGGTAATCATGTGTTATTTTATCTTTCAGACTGGCCATTTATTACTTGCAATCTACATCCAAAAGCTACAGAGAAGCAAATGTGGAGCTGAAGAAAAAGCTACAAATGGTAATTTCAGTTTTGCTTTTCCTCTAATGTAGCACGTACTGCTGTAGCTGTTTTGTGGTTTCTCTGACCAGAAATTGCACCTGAATAGCATTCAGAATCAAGTGACGAGTTTTGAGAGTAAAAAATATCCCAAGAAATTTCATGTATCTAAGTTGGATGTTCTCTAGGTTTGTTTTCATAGTTAATTTTAGCAGTTGGTATGCTTTCAAACAGCACTGAAGTTCACAAAGAGACCGCCCGAGGCCACTGTGATGCATGACTGCTGTCACGCAATTGTATTAGTGTTATCTCTCCAGCAGAGAGCAGCAAAGCCTGACAGTTCAGATCTATCCAAAAACCCACTACAGGTTCCACCAATAACAAATCTGCAGAAGAGATGCTGGGTAAATGTACGTGCTTGCTCTGAGTGATCTGAAAAATAACACGTGTGGGTATCTTTTGTTTTTGTTTTGTTTTTGTCTCTTGGTGATTTTTTTTAAGCAAAATGAGGAGAACAAGAGGAAGAACAAACGAGCAGCACTGAAAGCTCAAATGGATTTGGAGGAGGCCAGAAAGACTGCACAAGAGCAACAAAGGAACAACAATGCTTCAGTACAGGATCAAGAAGGTGAGTCTTTTGATTTCAAATATTAATAAAGAAGGTAAACCTGAAGATTTAAGATGATTTAAGATAATTCACAACTTCAAGATTCATCTTATTGTTTTAGGAAATTTGACTTTGTTGTGAAATTAACAAACATAAAAGTAAAAGTTGGGATGCTGTAAAATGAAAGAGAAATATTAACAGCACCATCAGTGTTATATTAATATCAAATACTGGATTTAAAAAAAAATGTATTTATTTACTTTTTACCATTTGAGAAAAATATCAGCTTATTTTGAATTTGATGACAGCAACACATCTCAAAAACCTTGGGGCAGGGGCACGTCCCCTCTTCTTTTATGCTGTTTACAACCCTTTTCACCTTTTCAACCCCAAGTTACCCAATTAGTTGGATGATCTATTGTAGTGTTTCAGAATAATTCAGAGTTAATAATCAGAGATTTCAGTCTAATCCACCCATTTTAAAATGGAGCCTTAAAGTGATCAAACCTGCGGCAAAGGCTCAGTTATTAAAGGAGTTTAAGAAGTAAGATGAAAAACATGCACAACATTATGTCAGTCTCTAATTACATAGAGGCAGTCCACCAAATCATCAAGCACTTAAAGTAGCATTATTCAGTATAGACACTGGAAAATCACCCTGCCACTCCATAGACTTGTACATGAAGCAAACTGTAATAGTTGTTTTATATTAAAGTTTTTGAATTCATATAAATACTCCCTTTGTTATGCAACCTCAGCACAGAGCAACATGTACCCCAATTTCACGAGTGGATAACATATTTGTATTCCATCACATCAATGTAGTGGGAGTCATCCTGCCATGTTTAGAGTGGAGTTAATCCTGTAAAATGCTGCCATTCATACCAATATACTCTTTTTAGAATCTCTGTCTTGTCTCTCGCTCTTTCCACCCTCTACACTTAACTAGAAAATACCAAAAATATAATCTCATAATAATTATTATAAGAGCAAGTAAGGGATCCACAATGGACAACAGTACAACACACAGCTGTGAAATTATCATTATTGACTATGGGTAAAACAGAAGTTGCGCCTTTATCATTTTTGATAAATTTGACCACATGTTCTCTTTGACCTGCCTCTTTTTGCTCTCTCTCTCTCTCTCTTTGCTGTCATCAGCCCTCTCTATCCTCTTCTCTCAGTCTTTGTGCCGTCACCGAAAAGTTAAATGTGAATGAAAGACATAAACTGATCCACATCAGTTTATACCAATATTAAGACTTATTTAGTGTATTGATGACAAGCCACACTGCTGAAGCATCAACACCTCTGTAGGAGCGCGCTGTAACATCATGACATCAACAACACTGGATATTAAACCTGTTTTCATTCTATCCTGTACTTCTGTCAATAGAAAACTTAGGAAAATATAACATCTGAAGATAATGAGGATGAATGAAGAGTACTAAGATATGCTGTCGTCACAATTATTATTTTAGTTACTTTTAGGGGTGCTCTGAATTTCCAGTGCTCTAAATTTGGGGGTGCTGGAGAACCCTCAAAGGTCTAAACTTGCCTTTGCAGAGGCTATAGCATCCATGTTTTCCAAAAAGAGTTTGAAATTTCAATTCATCTAAGCATAATGCTGTTTTCCACTTTGGCTCAGTTGGTTTTGAATGAGTGTTGACCCAGAGAAGACAGCATGTCTTCTTTGCATGTGCTTTAATGTCCATTTGTAGGTGCTCAGGAGTGTTGGCAAAAGTACAGACATTCTGTGCTTAAGTAGAAGTACAAATACTACTGTTAAAAATACTCCAGAAAAACTGAAGTACTAATTCAACTAATTTATTCAAGTAAAAGTAAAAAAGTACTGGCTCTGAAATATAGTCAAACCAAGAAAGTGAAAAGCAGCTCTTTGGAGGAGGTTTCTATTTTTTTGTGCAAAGCTAACTGAACCTTGTGTTATATTAAAATAATGATAAAAATAATGTCAGTAGATGTGAATACAAACTATAACTCTATTTATATAGTATATATAACATATAGATATATCTACATTTATCCTATTTTCTGTTGCATACATAATAGAGGTTGACGTTGCTTCTAAACAGTAAAAGATACACATGAAAAGTGCTTGCAGTTTCATGCGACAAATTTGGAAACACAAGTTTTTTGCAGATGGATGAGCCTCTGCTTATCTTTGCTTCTGAGAAACTCTACCTCTCCAAGACACTCTTAGAAAGAACCCAATCAATGTTACTGACCTATTGCATGTTAACCTTCTGAGATATTTTCCTATCATAAATTCAAAATAAGTCAGTATTTTTCTTAAAATTGTACATCTTCTCAGTTTAAACATATGATATATTTTCTTTCTTCTATTGTGAATAAAATATGATTTGTAAAGTTGAGTGAGCTTGCAAATCATTGCAGTCTGTTTTTATTTAGATTTTACATAGCATGACAACTTTTGCTGAATTAGCTAATGAGATTTTTTTTTTCAAGAATAGAGATTAATCTGGAACACAGAAGCAGTATTAGTCTTCGTAATATTAGCAGTAAAGGTTTACAGTGTGAACTGTCAAATGTTATTTTCCCCACTGGATTATACTCTGTGTTGATGGCGGTTAGCAGTGTCATTGTTTTGTCCCCACACCTGAAATCATAGATTCCTCTTATTTTGATTGCAGATGATACAGATATCCACGTCAGCGGTCAGAACCCTCCTCCTGTTGGCGGCAGAGGAAGCCAGATGCCGTCCAGCAGAGACTCAGGCTCAAGGACCCACGACCGTGGCAACCACGGGCCTTCTGGATACCTGCCTGGTTTTGCTCGGCAAACTGAGCCCAGGATGTACAGGGTGCCGAGCCTGCAGAGACACTGACACAACAACACAAAACAAATATGGGAAAATAAAGCACTTTACTGAGAAATTCATGCTGGACTGATAGTAGTTAGTGCACATTAATCGCTTCTTATGAATACGTTTTTTTTCTCCTTTACAGTCTGTGTATATGATGAAAAGATAGATGAACTGTACTGTCACTCCTTTGTTTACTAAATATATGTTAACAAAATCAGTGCTTTGTTTTCTTTTTAATTTTACATTAAAGTTCTCATGTAGTCCTTGTCTTAAAGCTATTAACCAACTAAAAGCACCCTCTGGATCTGCAGACTTCCAACAAGGTTAACAGTCCACTTCTCTATGATGTGTAGAACCATGTTTTTAGCCTGGAAATTTCAAATACCGCAAATATCTGTATTTCATCTGTATTTCTAAGAATATAAATATCTGTATTTCCTAAGAATGGCTCCAGAGTCCAGTAACCTAGCTTTTTTTTTTTTGATCGGTCAAGATAAAACCGTACTTTCTGTGTTGCAGGTTAAGCCAAATTTGACTGTATTCCTCTGGATTGATTATATTGAATGTGGGGAAAAACTAGATTGTGAAAAAAACCCTCTTAAGCCTTTTTTAAAAAAATACAATTTCAGATGTCTTGCTTTGAAATGATCTTGAACTGTGGAATCCAGCAATGCCTCATTTGGACATATATGAATAAAACTCAACCCTTTACTGGTGCTATGACACCAAAATATAATGGGGTCTTCCTTCACTTCTTCAGCCTTCAAAGTAACCAGCCTGGTAGTTTCTTAGAACTGTGACCGGGCCAAAGTATTAAACAATTCATTAGACACGGAGGCCATTTAACCTAACTACCAAGGTTTAAATGAATCATTCACCTCTTGCTGGACTAGATGCTCAGCTTGACTCTAATTTTTTATCTACATGTGGTAAATATGATACAATCCATGAGTTTTAAGTGCCACATCAGAAGCCAGGTTATTAATTTTTGCCAAAGCAAAATGAACAAAACTGTGCCAAAAATTCAGATTTGACCCGCATCATGTAGGAGAGATATCTGACTCGTATCATCTGATAAATGAGCGGCCTTATCAAGTGTCCCTACAGCTAATTGCACTCTGCACTTGCTGGACACTGAACAGTCCTGTCAGTCAACCTGACATTTAAATCAATGACGTAACACCGTTAGCCAAAACTAACATTAATTGAACTTTAGTAACATGACAGTCTATATTTACACTTCTTTCATCTCAGTTTTGTGCAGATTTGATTTGATGAAGTTTTAGATCTGTACAATTTCCAGGTGGCTGCTGAGGAATAACTGTTGTTTCTACATTATTTATGACAACAGGCTAGCAAGCTCATAATGCGACAGACCTTCAGTGTCAGTCAAATCCACTTCTACTGATGCTCATGATCAATTCATGGCGAGTAAGCATTAAGTATTAATTCTGCAGTTATTTGAGATCCTGAGAATTGAGTAAGTCTCTATGCTTTGTTCTTTCACCGGCAGCCAAGGGGCTGTCAATCACAATATTTAGTGAAAGCTGACGCAACTTTGATAAGCAATAAAGAATCTGCATCCTCTCTGTACACCAAGACTCAGTCATAATCTGCCCCACACTCTATTTGTCCAGGTAATTTCAGTCCTCTGATGACCCCTGTTTCACCCTCCTTCTGGAGTTGTGTTTTGGCTCTGTCCCCCAGTGTCCCTCTCTTCTGGTGTCCCTCTCTTCAATGTGGCAGAAAACTGAGCCATGACAGGTTGCACATTACCGGATATCTCAACGTCAGGTGATTGCAATGGGCATCTTTTATTCACTAATAACAGAGAAGGAAGAAGTGAGGCATTGTGGTAGTATAAGCACTGATTTGATTCCTTGGAGGGTGTCCAGTTTTGGGTTTGAGAGCAAAGGTCAGTACGGTTGTCTCTCTAGCCCTGCCTGAGTTTTCACAGAAGACTCAACATGCTTCACAGAAACATGTGAAATTGTTGAGACCAAGCACAGGCAATGCTCAAGTGCCAAAAACTGCACTTCTTAAAGGAGCTACTTGAGACCAGCCTTTTAAACAAAGTCGGGCCCTGATAATGAGCAGCATTTCACTAGAAATAAGCATATGTACAGAAATGTTTACACAGGAAGTGGAAGCTCACTTCAGCTTCACTAAATGGACCTGCTGACTGTGTTTTTGGTATCAGTGCCTTTTGGAGCATTTAATTAAATGATCTATTCTATGATTGCTTTGGGTGATAGCCTGGACTTTGAGCTTGGGCAGTTCTTTACTTGTAGATGCTGCCGCAGAACCTGAACCCGGTTACATATACCTGTAATTGTGGAGAATTGTGCTTTGCAGAGACCTTTACAAAATGGTGAAACATTTCTTGATTTAAGTTTTATCCATATGTATCAAATCTAGGCTATCTATCTCTATCTGTCTGTCCGTCCAGTGGACAACCTCATGTTTAGCAGCATTCAGCTGTGTTAGTTTGAGGAATTCTTCCAGGCAGTTTTATCACAAACAACTTGTCAAAACACTGAATGAATTTGACCAATCAAAAATTGCTGCTTCCTGTTAATTTAAACTGAATTTATTTGCAGTTTTGTTTCACTTTAACAGAAGAAATGACAGCAGCTATCACCTTCTCTTATTATTCTACAGGGTGAACCATTTATATGGATACACCGTAATAAAATGTGAATGGTTGGTGATATTAAAGTCCTGTTTGTGGCACATTAGTATATGTGAGGGGGCAAACTCCTCACGATGGGTGGTGACCATGATGGCCATTTAGAAGTCGGCCATTTTGGATGCAACTTTTGTTTTTTCAATAGGAAGAGGACCATGTGACACATCAAACTTATTGGTAATATCACAAGAAAAACAATGCTGTGCTTGGTTTCAATGTAACTTTATTCTTTCATGAGTTATTTACAAGTTTCTCTTTGTTCACAGCCATTGACATGTCAAAGAGGTTAACACGTGAGGAGTGAATCGAAATCGTGTTGATATCTAGTGAACGCAGTAACCGGGTCATTGCAGCAGATTTCAATGCAAGACACCCTACGAGACCACCCATCTCCCATGCTACAGTTAGCAAACTTCTTGCTAAGTTTCGTGAAACTGGTTTAGTGTTGGATTTGCCAAAATGTGGATGCAAGAAAACTGTCACTAATGAAGAAACATCAGTGGCTGTCCTAGCTTCTTTCAGCAAGAGCCCACAGCATAGCACTCGCTAACCCACATTGGATCGATCCCTCCAAGACTGTTGGAATAACAGAAGTGATGGTTTGGTGTGGTATATGGGGTACAACGATAGTGGGTCCATTCTTCATCAATGGAAACCTCATGGCCACTGGATACTTGAAATTGCTACATGATGATGTGTTTCCCTCTTTATTCACTGAAGCTGGCACGTTCCCTGAGTTTTTCCAGCAAGATGGTGCAACCTGTCACGGCTGCCGAGGCGAGCCGTGTGGAGTTAGAAGAAGGACCCAAGATGCATGCAGTGGATGAGATGCCGTTGAGTTTATTAACAGAGGTGTAGTGGCAAACAGACAGTGGGGCATAACAAATAACTGAAAACACCTAAACTGGGAGAACTAAAAAATAACAGCCCTAGGAGCATACGACAAAGGGCAGAGAGGCAGACGACGAGCAGGACACCGAGTAACACAGACTGGCACGGAGGAACACAGACGAACCGGCAACAGGCAGAAGAACACACTGGGCTTAAATACACACACCAGTAATCAGGGGATGAGAGACAGGAGGGCAACACAGCTGGGAGGAATCTGAGCTGACGGGACAGGGGAAACGTAAACTGAGCACACTCACATATGACACAGACCTTCACAATAAAACATCACACGCAGGCTCGACATCGAGAGACAGACAGGAAATGACATAAGAAACTAAACCCGCATCTTAAACCCAGATAAACAGAAACATGGAACTCTAATAATAAACATCATAATCATCATCATAAACACAACAAGAGAACAAGAAAACAATCCCCGATGCAAACTAAAACCCAAACATAATAAAACTCAAAATACTGACCCAGAACCGTGACAGCACCACCTCATTATGGGTGCCAGGTCCGAGCATTCCTAGATGAACAGTTTCCTGGAAAGTGGATTGGTCGTCGTGGGCCAGTTGAATGGCCCCCAAGGTCTCCCGATCTGACCCCCTTAGACTTTTATCTTTGGGGTCATCTGAAGGCAATTGTCTATGGTGTGAATATATGAGATGTGCAGCACCTGAAACTACGGATACTGGATGCCTGTGATGGCATTTCTCCTGCGGTGTTGCTATCAGTGTGTGAAGAGTGGGAGAAGAGGGTTGCATTGACAATCCAACACAATGGGCAGCACATTGAACACATTTTATAAGTGGCCAGAAACTTGTAAATAACCCATGAAAGAATGAAGTTACATTGAAACCAAGCACACCATTGTTTTTCTTGTGACATTACCAATAAGTTTGATGTGTCACGTGGCCCTCTTCCTATTGAAAAAACAAAAGTTGCATCCAAGATGGCCGACTTCTAAATGGCCATCATGGTCACCACCCATCGTGAGGAGTTTGCCCCCTCACATATACTGATGTGCTACAAACAGGACTTTAATATCGCCAACCATTCCCATTTTATTACGGTGTATCCATATAAATGGTCCACCCTGTACTTTAACCTAAAAATCAGGACCCATTATTGAATCAACAGCTTGTGTCTTGCCTTTAAAGTAACATAACTGATTTTTACTCCACTAGTTTGCTCGTTCTACACCCTAGAAGACGTTGTGTATAGTATTTAAATACAGCGACTTGTTTCACTCAGGATTACTTAAGCTTTCATCCAACTTTAATGTGGCCCAACCTTTATTTCTGCATTTGCTTGGGTGTCTCCTAACGGGGTGGCAAGTAAGTGAAGGCGACCATCAGTTTTCCTTTTCAAAACGGTTTTGTTGCATTGCTAGATGTTGTATATGACAGTGACTCAAGATATTGGTCATTATCCAATTCAAATAAACTTGAGTGTTAAATCACCAAAAATTTATATCTTCTTATATCTCTCCCCTGTATAATATCAGTTAACATTTTGATAGACAAGTCCATTGTCTCTCAGATTCTCTCTGGCTCCTGATTATCATCTAAGGGCTGGGTTTCTTTGGCTGTTGTCATGGAGCCCAGCCTTTGAGCAGCACAAACAGAGGTGTGTGTGTGCGTGTGTGTGTGGTGTGTGTGTGTGCTTATGTGGTTATGTATACTGACTTACTTTCTGTACCTTCACAGTGTACTGTGTCAGTGAACTGAGTGACTCATGGATGAAGGTGAGACTGAGTCGGAAGTGAGTAGGGGACAAAAAGAATATATAAATAACTAAAAGATCAGAAGGATGCCTCCAAAAAGGAAAAACGATGCTATAATTCAGGCTGAAGATGGTGAGAAGATGTTTTAATGCTATTATAGGGAAAACTGACTCATTCATTCATTGCTATATTTATTTAAACATTTGAATCTAAATGGTTGTATTCATGCATCTGTTCAGTTGGGATGGAGGTGGATGCTACGTTGGACAGTGGGAGTGAAGGTAAGTCATATGGGACAATTTTTCTGTCTTTAGTTTAATTTAATAAAAAACGTTTTGAAAATGTTTATAGCTTTTAAGGCATTTTCGGCCCTTTTTGTCAGTTCTTATTGTTGATGGTTGTATTTGTTCAGGGACATGTTATTGCATTTTCAATATCAAACCTTGTGTAAAAAAATAATATATATTTGTATGTGTGTGTGTGTGTGTGTCTTAGATGAGACCAGAAGGAGAAGCAAAAACAGAAGAGCCAAAGCACAGCGTAAAACCAAACAGGTCAGTGATGATGAGGATGATGAAGAAGATGAAGATGAGGCACCGAGGAAAAGGGGACGAAGGAAGAGGACCAAGCCCCAAGACAGTGACCAAGACGATGAGGAAGACAAACGAAGGGTGAGACAGAAAGGAGCCAAAGCTCCCAGGAGGAAAGCTGCAAATGAGGAGCGTGATGAGGAGAGCGAAGAAGATCAGGGTAAAAGGAAGAAAGGAGGAAGAGCGCCTTCCAAACAGGAGAAAGAGGATCAGAATAAGGAGAAGAAGGGAAATGTTAAAGGCAAAGACGAGACAAATAAAGGCAGTGAGAAGGACAAGAAAAAGAAGAATGGAAAGCAGAGCAGGTGCAGTATTCTCTGAGAGCTGTATTTCACCTACGGTTTCGTCCATAAATATTTACAGATATAGGTGTTTTTTTTTTCTTGGCTCTGTAAATTACCACTATGAAATTTAATTCAAACAACTCAGATGCAGTTGAAGTGCAGACTTTCAGCCTTAATTCAGTGGGTTGTCCAAAATAAATTGCATAAAAATTTGAGGGACTAAAGCAATTTCTTTAAACACAATCCCTTCATTTCAGGGGCTCAAAAGTAATTGGACAAATTAAATAACTGAAAATAAAATGTTCATTTCTAATACTTGGTTGAAAACCTTTTGCTGACAATGATGGCATGAAGTCTTGAGCTCATGGACATCACCAGATGCTGTTTTATTTCCTTTTAAATGCTCTGTCAGGCCTTTAATGCAGCGGCTGTATGTTTTGGGTTATTGTCCATCTGTACTATCAAATGCCAATCAATTTGACCGCATTGCTGGGACGGGATTGCTGTTATCAAATTCAAAACGTGCTTCAAAATGGTACATCTTCACATTTACACATCTGTTGTCTTTGTTCCATTGTGAATAAAATATGTGTTTATGAGATTTGCTACTCAATGCATTGTGTTTTTATTTACATTTTACACAGAATCCCAGCTTTTTTGGAACTGGGGTTAAGTGAACACTGCACCGTGTGCAGTTAGATATAAATCTACTAATTAAAACCACCAGGAAAGCTTTTCTTGAGGTGATGAATCGTGTGAGAATTATGCCTTCTCAAAGTCATTGCGAGTGACGGTTGCTTCCCTTTGGCAGCTCTCCAGCTTCTTCCTCTGAAGACGAGTCTGAAGACGAGTCTGATGAAGAGTCGATGTCAGAGAGAGAGATCGCTGCCCTGAAAGAACAAGTAGAAGAAAAGAAGAAGCTGATTGCTACATTAAGGAACAAACCTTGGCGGATGAAGAGGAGGCTCGTACTGCTAAAGTAAAAATGAAAACAAAAAACTGTGGCCAACTCTTAATCCTCTTCTTTGGCCTGCTTTTTGTTACAACCGTAACTTCTGTTCATTAAAGATGTTGTTCATTTTGAGTGCCTTTTTAAAATTGCTTATTACTCCATTTTTGCTGGTGCACATTTTCTTTTAATACCATGTGAAGTTGGACATTTATTATTAAATCTTGCTCACTGCTACTTTACCTCTTTGGTACTTCCACTCATCAATGCTCAACTATACAAACAGACAAAACTACTTTAAAAAAATGTGTTTTTAGACAGGGCAAAGCATGTTTCTTCTTTTGAGTCCTGCAACCTATGCAAATGTTTAGATCTAGGCTTTTATTCATCTACAGTGCATCTGGAAAGTATTCACAGCACTTCACTTGTTCCACATTGTTTTACAGCCTTATTCCAATATTCCAACATAATCTGTAAATGGAAGAAGTTTGGGACCACCAGGACTCTTCCTAGAGCTGACCGCATGGCCAATCTGAGTGATCGGGTAGAAGGGCCTTAGACAGGGAGGTGACTGAGAACCTGATGGTCATTTTGACAGAGTTCCAGTATTGTTCTGTGGAGAAAGGAGAACCTTTCACAAGGACATCCATTTCTGCAGCACACCACCAATCAGGCCCATGTGGCAGAATGGCCAGACAGAAGCCACCTGAATGCCAACTCGTTGGCCCGTCATGTCTGCATCATCATGCAGACACCTCTCATCACCTGGCCAATACCATTCCTACAGTGAAGCATGGTGGTGGCATCATCATGCTGTGGCGATGTTTTTCAGCAGCAGGAACTAGATGCTTTATGGACCTCAGACTGGTCTGGTTTATGTTCCAGCAAGACTGCGACCCTAAACGCACAGCCAGGATGACAAGAGTGGCTTTGTGACCGCTCTGTGAATGTCCTTGAGTGGCCAACTCTGAGCCCAGACTTGAAGCACAGTCATCTGAATATGGCTGTGCTCTCCATCCAATCTGATGGAAGGGTTCTGAAAAGAAGAATGGGAGAAACTGCCCAGAAATAGGTGTTTCAAGCTTGTAGCATCATAATCATAAAGACTTGAGGCTACAATCATTGCTAAAGTATTGAGCAAAGTGTGAGAATACTTACAGTACATGTATGTGATTTTTGCAAGAATTTCGAGGAAAATTTTGTTTATTCAACATCACAATGGACATATTGAATGCAGAACAAAATGAACTTAATCCATTTTGGAACAAGGCTGTAACATGACAAAATGTGAAACAAGTGAAGTGGTCTGAACACTTTCTGGATGCACTGTATGGAAATTCTGCCCTTTGTGGAATTTGTATACATGACAACAGGGTCCTATAAAATCTCAGCACAAGCCAAGCTGGCTGTATCTCAGCCTGTTAGATATGTTAGAAGACAGCAAACTGTTCTGGCTTCCTAGCCAGGGGTAAGGCTTGTGTAAGTCAGTGTGTGTTTGTGAGGTAAGTATGTATGTTTGTTATGTATGTAGGCAAGTTTCTGGAAAGGGAACATGATAGCCGAGTTGCCTTAACTTTTCATGAGCTTGACACTGTTTAATGCATGTTGTTGTGGTGAGCTGACCTCCTGCTTGCCGTGTCTTCCTGCCAGTGCTCTTAACATATGCAGCGTGTCATCAATCAGTAAATCATTCCAAACCTGTTGTTTGTACATCCTGTTCACTAACTAAATAATTAATTCACTGAGTAGATCATGATTTTCAGTTGGATGTGGGCATGGATGGTATTTCATTGCTGAACATTTGTGTACTGCCTGAAACAGGGAGGCCCAGGAGTTTGTTGAAAAATTCGAAGGTGCTCTCGGGAAAGGAAGAGGCAAGAAGTTGTATGCGTTTAAAGTCATGATGACCAAGGTAATGTCCTCACTGTGCAAAATGCATTGATTTATAATTTGAGTAATATTGTTTAAGTTTGCTTCTCTGCACTCTCCCCTAGAAACTTATCAAGTTTAATCGGGACTTTGAGAACTTCAAAACAGCTTGTATACCCTGGGAGAGGAAGATAAAGGAAGTAGAAAGTTGGTACCACAAAACCAAATAATCACTAAGCTATAATCTTACATTTGCTAATAAGCTGTCCTCACAATTATGTATTTTCACCCCACCCCCTTCCCCCCAGGTCATTTTGGATCATCGGTGGCATCTTACTTCATTTTTCTGAGGTGGATGTATGGCCTGAACCTGATCCTGTTCGGGTTCATGTTTGGTCTGGTGGTGCTGCCAGAGGTAGGCTTTGTCTATATGTATGCTAGCAGCCAATAGCTAATGTGGCAAATGCTGAGCTCTCTCCATCCATCTCTCCATCCCTCTTCTCTGCATTTAGGTTCTCATGGGTCTCCCCTATGGCTCCATTCCCCGGAAAACTGTGCCACGATCTGAACAGGACACAGCCATGGACTTCTCAGTGCTCTTTGACTTTGGTGTGAGGATCCTAGCTTCATGCATCCCTTAATTCATTTTTTCCTCACACACGAGCTCTCTTTTTTCCCCAGACTGGCTAACAGTAGTTTTTGCCCTTATACCAAAGAAAAGAAAAATACATTTTTTTTTAAATTTCTAATACTTGTTTTTTTTTTTTTTTTTTTTAACTTTTGATAATGTTTTGGTAAGATCTGGTGACTGTGGATGCCATAAGAGTTCAGTTAACTCAGTGTCAAGTTCAAGTAGCCAGCCTGAGTTTCTTGTTCTTAGATGAGGGGAGCATCACCTGCTGTTGTAGCTCACCTGCTTCAAGGTTTAAGATGTTTAGAGAGGCTTTCTGCATATCTTGGTTTTAGTTCCCTTTCTATCAGCTTAAAGGCTTCTTGCCATTCTCCTCTGACCTCTGGCATTGAAACAGCATTTTATCCCAGAAAATTACAGCTCACTGGATATTTTCTCTTTTTTGGACCATTCTCTATAAACTCTAGAGATGGTTGTGTAGGAAGGCACAAGTTGATCAGCAGTTTCTGAACTACTCAGACCGGCCTGCTGGCACCAACAAGAATTCCTGGATCACTTAAATCACTTTCTTCTGAATTCTGGTACTCAATTTGAACTTCATGGCAGCACAATGGTGGTTATGAGGATCAGCACCTCCAAATCTGAGGCCATGGTTCTCAGCCGGAAAAGGGTGGAGTGCCCACTCCGGGTCGGGGATGAGTTCCTGCCCCAAGTGGAGGAGTTCAAGTATCTCGGGGTCTTGTTCGCAAGTGATGGGAGAAGGGAGCCGGAGATCGACAGACGGATTGGGGCTGCAGCTGCAGTAATGCGGACGCCGCACCGGTCCGTCGTGGTGAAGAGGGAGCTGAGTGTAAAAGCGAAGCTCTCAATTTACCGGTCAATCTACGTCCCTACCCTCACCTATGGCCACGAGCTGTGGGTAGTGACCGAAAGAACGAGATCGCGGATACAGGCGGCAGAAATGAGCTTCCTCCGAAGGGTGGCTGGCCTCTCCCTTAGAGATAGGGTAAGAAGTTCGGCCATCCGGGAGGGGCTCAGAGTAGAGCCGCTGCTGCTCCACATCGAAAGGAGCCAGCTGAGGTGGTTCGGGCATCTGACAAGGATGCCCCCTGGGCGCCTCCTGGGTGAGGTGTTCCAGGCATGTCCCACCGGGAGGAGGCCCCGGGGCAGACCCAGGACACGCTGGAGAGATTATATCTCTCGGCTGGCCTGGGAACGCCTTGGTATTCCCCCGGATAAACTGGAGGAGGTGGCTGGGGAGAGGAAGGTCTGGGCCTCTTTGCTTAGGCTGCTGCCCCCGCGACCCAGCCTCGGATAAAGCAGATGAAAATGGATGGATGGATGGACAATGGTGCTTAGCACTGATACCTCAAGGCAAGAACAGTCATGAGTTTGACTACATCATCTGGGTGGGGTTGGGTTAATTAGTGCTTCTTAATTGCCCAAATGTGTAAGTCTGAATGGTTGTCTGTCGCTCTGTGTTAGCCCTGTGTCAGGGTGGCAGCTTGCTCAGGGTGTACCCTGCCTGTTGCCCTATTTTAGCTGGGATAGGCTCCAGCCCCCTGTGACCCTGATAAGCAGAAGAGAATGAACATTCGCATGTTAGCAATATAGATAGCAGCCTTTACACCCTCAGAGATGATAGCATGGCTGTTTCAGTCACCATTTTGATATTTTCTAATGTTATTTATACATTGGTGTGGTGAGAAACTTACCTTGAGTACAGACTGTATTTGCATGTATGCGTGACTATACCTTTCTGTTTCTCATCAACAGGGATACTGCAAGTACTCTATTTTGTTTTATGGCTACTACAACAACGAACGAAACATTGGCGTGCTGAAGTTCAGACTCCCTCTGTCATACCTGCTCACTGGTGTTGGAATATTTGGATACAGCCTAATGGTTGTCATTAGAATGTAGGCAAGACATATGCGGGCATTCAGATGAAAATCATGTAGAAGTTTTTTTTTTTTTTTTAGGGTTTCTTTATCATTTCTTTTTGTTTGTCTCTTCAGGATGGCTCGTAATGCAAATGAGGGAGGAGATGGGGGTGATGAAGGAGAGTTCACCTTCAGCTGGAAGATGTTCACCAGCTGGGACTACCTCATAGGAAACCCCGAAACTGCAGATAATAAGTACGCCTCCATAACCACCAGCTTTAAGGTTAGCGTGTGTGTGTGCATGTTGGAGGATTTTCAGAAGGAAGTTTTCATATGTGGTGTAAATAAAATAGGTCCATGTTGGGCATGTCATTCCTGCTGCCAGCAAACACATCCCACTTGTTAATTTGCCACTGATTTCTCCATCCCCTATAGTGTTACAGCGAAGAGAGAGGTGCGAGCATAATGTACTCCACGTCAACATTTTCATATGCTGAGCCCCAATTTAAGATGGTTAATCATAAAAATCTACTTAATAAGGAAAGTGGGGAAAACTGTCCTGGCGCCATTTGCAGGGAGATTTAAACTTCTGAAATGTGAAGGTGCTAAATTGTGTAACTTGAAACTGAAAGAGATCTTAAGTGCTTCTTTATTTGTAATGCAGGAGTCCATTGTAGATGAAAAGGAGAACCAGAAGGATGAAAACATCCATCTCCAACGTTTCCTCAGGATTCTGGCAAATATTATGATCCTGTGCTGTCTCGGTGGCAGTGGTTATCTCATCTACTTTGTGGTGAAACGTTCTCAGGATTTTGCTAAGATGGATCCAGCGTCTCTCACGTGGTTTCAAAACAACGAGGCAG
Source organism: Rhamphochromis longiceps (assembly GCF_057381845.1). Lineage (NCBI taxonomy): Eukaryota > Metazoa > Chordata > Actinopteri > Cichliformes > Cichlidae > Rhamphochromis > Rhamphochromis longiceps. Next base: position 8,611,665 of record NC_140568.1, on the reverse strand, counting down.
GTTTACACTGAGCACATGGTGTTCTTTTCCGACACAAGGAGCGATGAAAAGTTGGGATAGTTGAGGCTTGAAAAAATAAATGTTTACATTCTCTCTTGTCTTTTGTATCAGGTGGAGTTTGTGATGTCTCTATTGGGACTAGTGTGTCCTCCACTGTTTGAAACCATTGCAGAGTTGGAAGATTATCATCCCCGTATTGCCCTTAAGTGGCAGCTGGGGAGAATTTTTGCCCTCTTCCTGGGAAATCTTTACACCTTCCTCTTTGCTCTCTTTGATGAAGTTAATGACAAGGTATGGCTGATGTGCCTTCATGCATTAGTTACAGTTGCATTTATACACTGATGTGAAAAGTAATGTACACTGCAGAAGTCTTGGTTTTTTTGCATATTTGTCACACATGTTTAGACACATTTATGAGGACAGAAAATTGACATGCCACTATACGTGTGTTGACCAACAGTCACTTGGGGACAAAATGTGCGTCCCCACAACGTTGAAGGCACTTTTGATGCTCGAAATGTGGTTTTAGTGTCAGGGTTACAATTAGGTCATGGTTAGGTTTAGGCTGAGGATTAAGGTTAGGCATTCATTTATTGATGATGACGGTTAGGGTAAGCGGCTAGGGAAAGCATTATGTCAATTAGATATCCTTGCTAAGATATGAAAATGAGTGTGTGTGTTTGTGTGTATGTGTGTGAAATATTGCCCCCTAAACCTCATAGCCGGTTATGCAGGTTTTGTTTTCCTCAGTCAGATCCTGGCTACTGTTCCTGTGTTTGTGCTAAATTAAGCGACAGTGGTATCGGACCTTTAACTCACATCTTAAGCAGAAAATAAACAGTCCTTCCCAAATTCCCAATAATCAGTTATTTTTAAAAACCTGGAAACTACATTTATGTGTGTATGAAATATGCTACATGAACACTGACACCTTAATTTTTCTTTGATGCATTAAATGTTTTTCAGCTGGAAACGGAGCAGGAGCTCAAGAATGCCACTGAATGGGCTATACATGAGTACAATGCCAACTACAGCTCCTACTACAACACGACGGATGTGCCTCCACTGGTCGTGAATCCTGCAGATGCTGTCAGAGGACCTTGTTGGGAGACTGCAGTGGGAATAGTTAGTAGAAGCTTTATGTATAACAGTGCTGAGGGAAACACATTACAAAGTACTGCATTACTGTAATTACACTAAATTGTCTGTAACACAATAATCACATCACAGTTACTCATAGAATCACCGGTCACAATTTGTGTTGCACAAGTTCATTAATAACCTGCATAGTTAAAAAAATAAATCTCCAAACTGGTCTATTTATCTATGCTAGTGCAGTGATCAGTGCAACATTGTTTCAATTTGGTAGGGGTCATAGACTCTACATATGTTCTGCCCATGATGCTGACTAATTTCATTACATGTAAATGTTCCATGTAATCTTGTTACATAGGTACATTATAAAATGTGAATTTTCTGATCAAACAAAACTTATTTGATTGGTATATATTTAGTTCATACCAAGCATATTCCCTTAAAAATTAAGTATTTGAATAAATAAACATTTGATTTTAAGTATTTGGGGACAACATCACAATTCTTTCTTTTCTTTATGTCTTTACTTTTACCTTGCAGGAATTTGTGAAACTTATCGTATCAGACATGCAGGTAACCTTTTTGACTATCTTGATCGGTGACTTTGCGCGAGCTATCATTGTTCGCTTCCTCAACTACTGCTGGTGCTGGGACCTGGAGGCCGGATTCGTGAGTACTCCTAATTGTGTGTCAGTGGGTCACAGTGTCCCGTGCCCTTAACATATGTCCATCTTAGTTTGTTTGACTGAAATAATGTCGTGCTCATCAGCAATGTTTGCAGGGAACAGGCCTCAGCAGGCCTCAAAACTGATTGTTGCTCAATTGCCGTTAACACAATTAAAATAAATAAATAAATAAAACGTTTAAGTCTGCACTTGCACCACTTGTCTCAAGTCCTGCATGGGAATTTAAGGTGATTGTGTCAGTTTAAGTAGTGGTTATGTCATTATCATTCAGGTATTACTGAACACATGAACAGAGGAGGAGGTGCAGAGTTTCTGCTTTAATTCAAGGGTTTACCACCGCAGTTCGTAATGCATCTACATCAACCTGATACTTTGCAATGACATCTGGCAAGACAGGTGATCCTGAACATAGAATGAAACAGGACACTACAATGAGAACTTAATTACAGAGTGAAAGAGAGAGAGAGCAACAAATGCAAAGTGTATTGACCTGCTGTTTATTAATTCAGGAGTACATGCAAATCATGTTGTTTGTGTGTTTATTCCAGCCATCATATGCAGAGTTTGACATCAGTGGGAATGTGCTGGGGCTTATCTTCAATCAAGGAATGATATGGTGAATTACTCCATCGATGATTTTATTTTCTGACTCCTTTCTGCTTCACTGGAGATTCTCTAATGAGATGAATAGCTCACTAATAAGCTTCCCTCTGCTGAAACACAGCTCACGTTTCTTTGATCCGCCTATCATTAATGCAGCAATCACAAAATCTCTAATAACACTAATTACACTATTCAGTGGCTGATTAGTTTGAAATTGCATCGTGATCTTTTTCCTTTTTGAACAGTGTTGCTTAATATGTTGTTTTTCTTAGGATGGGAGCATTTTACGCTCCAGGTCTGGTGGGTCTGAATGTGCTGCGTCTCCTGACGTCGATGTACTTCCAGTGCTGGGCAGTGATGGCCTGTAATGTTCCTCACAAGCGAGTTTTCAAGGCATCGAGGTCCAACAACTTCTACATGGGCCTGCTGCTCCTCGTGCTCTTCCTTAGCTTGCTTCCTGTCGTTTACACGATAATGACCCTGCCCCCGTCCTTCGACTGTGGTCCATTCAGGTCAGTATGAGGTTAAAATAAGAGATCTAAGGTGGTGCATGAATATCTTTTTTCTTTTTCTGCAGATTTACATTTTTTATTCGGTTAATAATCTGCATGAACAAGCTTATTCAGATTCACTAGATGATCATTAACATAATTATTAGAGTCAACTTAAAGAATGAACATAATAAAATTTTTTAATCTGCAGCGTCTTGGCAGGTTTCTCAAGCATACTTCTGCATGCACATGTTTTTTTTTGTTTTTGTGTTTTTTTAAATCCAAGGGTTAGTAACAATAATGATAACAGCAACAATATCCCCCCAGTGGTCAGGACAGGATGTACGATGTGGTTATGGAGACTATAACACAGGATTTACCAGCTTTCATAGGGACCATTTTTACATATGCCACCAATCCTGGACTCATCATGCCTGTCGTCCTCCTCATGGTGTAAGTATAATTTAAATAATAAGTCAAACATGGCTTCTGTACCTGCTAAATGAAGATACATTTTTACATTTTGTGTGTTTTTAAGCGTGCATGATAAATGTAAGAAAACAAATGAAACCTTTTGTGCACTGCTAATATATTTAAGGTTGCCTACACAATCTTATTATTTATTTAGAAAAACAAATTGTGTGCATTTCAGTTGTCTCTATCTTAGTGAATACTGATAATGTGGTGATGTTACCCTTACACTGTCTTTTTTGACACTACCACACAGTGGCAGCAAAAGTCAGCCTTTCTTGGAGGAGTACAGTGAAAATGTGGGCCGTGATAATCGGAGGGTAGTCTTGGTTGGTCTCTATGGAATGTGTTTGTCAGATACTCACCCAGATGAGGATCTGAAGAATTCAGAGAGTAGAGAGATTTTAAGGTGTCCATCTGTTCCTGATTTTGTGGTGTGGCGGATCACATTGTCCTAACTGAGTGGCACTGATTTTGAGGAATTCACTTTAGCCCCACATCACAACAAGAGTCCCCTCAAGGTGCTTTATATTGGAAGGTAAAAACCCTACGATAATACAGAGAAAATCCCAACAATCAGATGACCCCTTATGAACAGGCAATGGACAGGAAAAACTCCCTTATAACAGGAAGAAACCTTGGGCAGAACCAGACTTAATGAGGGGCGGCCATCTGCCGCAACCGACTGGGGATGAGGGCAGGGAAAGAGGACAAAAGCAGTACCAGTGGCATCTATAGTTGTGGTGAAGATGTGGTCAAGTAAGCAAACACATTTTACAGTTAACAAACAATCTCTTTTCTTAATAAATTTAATTACTGTGGTCAGCTGGCAGGTCTAGTTTCTGTACAGGTGCTCCTAAAGAAAGGACCAGCTTTAATCCTCCATTTAAATTTAAATCCACAAATAAAACATGTGTGCTGTCCTGTGGATTTTTTTTGTTAGTCTTTATCCTTGTTATGGCTCTTAATGGGGAAAACGCATGCTTGTGAATATTTTTGTGGTAGTTGCCGTACAAACATCTCTGTCATCTCTTCTCACAAGCAACAAGTTTCCCTGCAGACAAACCCAACCTAGCTTTCTTGCTTTTTACACCTGGCTCAGTATTTTGAATTTTCCATTCTTCCATTTGTTTTTGTGGCCTACCCCGTGGCAGGTGGCTACAGTGGATACTTTTTGTGCTGTCTTTCTCATATGCATGTAGCTGGCCTGAGCCCTGGAGTGGTATATCTAAGCAGGCAGCTTAAGTTTCAGGAGGCTATTCATTAGCTGCTTTTCAGTGTAGTGGCATTTTATTTGCTCACCCTAAGCTTTCTGGCAAGAAAACCAGTGTTTGCGAACAGTGTTTTGTTTCCACTCTGACATTATCACATTACGTTTGGGTAGATAACAAAGAGCAGATAAGCTACCTGTGCAGCTTATGAATTTAACAACAGTTCTTTTAAACTTGTAACTGATGAGGCGAAGTAACACACGTCATGGCACCCAGACAAAATATAAATTTGCCTAAAATTTCCATGATCAGTGCATGTACATAAACACAGAACAAAATGACAGAACAATATGATCTAGCACTGTGTGCAAAGCCTGACTGTAATCTAATCCATCTGCAGTGGCACAGTAAAAGACTTATACTGTGTAACAGGTTGGCCATCTACTACCTTAACACAGTGTCAAAGGGATACCAACAGGCAAACCTGGACCTTAAAAAGAAGATGAAAATGGTCAGTATGAATTTCTCTTAATTTCCTATATTTAAGCAAAAGTTCAAGATTAGATTCAAATCAAATGACTGTCGGGTTTGTTGGTCATCACTTCAGGCCCGAGACGAGGAGAAGAACCGCAGGAACAACAAGGACAGCACTAATCAAGTAATGAAAGACTTGGAGGACCTTCTGCCAAATAAATCTCTAATACCGCCTCCCACTGAGGAAGAGCCGCCTCATGGTACACTCATATACAGGCTTCAGCTGCATATACTGTAGGATAATTAACACCCCACTGACCTGACCACGTTTTCCAACTCTCAATCTGTCTTTTTAGATATTGTAATTGAGAAGGGAAGCAAGTCTACCAAAATGAAGCCAGGATCAGCGGGGAAAGGGGTCAACCTGCAAAAGGAGGTGTCACTGGCTGCCACAAACCCCAGAGGGCCAGTAGCCCATCCTCCTCGGGCACGGGGAGGGCCTCCTGGACATCTCAGGGGCCCTCTACCTGGGCCTGGCAGAGGGAGAGGTCGGGGCGCTCCTCCGAGGACATAAGAAGCATGATTCACAGTTACAGATATCTGCTAGGATGGCTCCAGCTGCATATGGAGGAGGAATCAATTTGGGGTTTACTGCAATGATGCAAATGAACACAAATTTCATAACATCATTTCTTATTGGAATTTTATTATATGAATGAAAAGCATTCAATTAGTATTTTCAACATGGTAGATGAGACATCAGTCATACCTAACACTGGAAAAAGTCTGTAGTTAATGCAGCGACTCAGTTAAAAGATACAGAAATGGTGTGTTATCTGTGTCAGTAGTATTACAACTGCAAAAATGTCAACAAACTCTATGTCTCAGCAACTTCTACCAAGGACTCGGCTTTTTTTCCTGTTTACTACAGTGGAATCAGTCTACAGTTTACTGCTTATCTATACAGACGACTGATTTCATGTGGAAATCCCTGTACATAGTTTTTAAAGTGACTTTCTAATTTTTTGCATGACATCTATTAAAATGTTCTATTTATGAAAAATTGCCATTTACGGTGTAACTAAACTATCAAACACACGAGAAGCAAAACTTCAAAGAACAATCTGTTTACAAACCTGTACACTAGAGGACCACCATAGATAAAAGTCATGTAACCCTGGCGGTATATGACAAAAATAAAGAAAGTCTGTGCAGAAAATGGAATAAATATTCACAAAGTGGCTACAAAACATGCAGGTGCAGCATGATCTAATGATCTGACTCTGGCTGATGGTTTAAACAGGAGAAATGTAGACTGGCAGTATCATGAGCGCTTCTGTGATATTCTGATTGTGACTGCCTTGATTTCAGTGTACTCCTGCAGTGCATATTCCCCCCTGAAATAAGAAAAACAAGCACTACTGATTAAAAAGAGAAAGAGTTTACTAGTCAAGTTGCAGCGCATTGTTACAAAGTCTCAAAGCAACGATTACGTAGTTGTTTGATGGACATTAATGCAGCAAATGTAAAGGTTAATTTCCTTAGATTTCAAAATGGCAACACTCACAGTTCTCTCCCATTCCCAGACATCTTGAAGCCACCAAATGGACACTGAATACTCATGGCATTGTAGCAGTTCACCCTAGAATTAAAGCAGCATTAGTTTCACCTTATTCCTTAAAAACAGGCATACAATAGTAGTAGCTGCACTATTCCAAAGTCTAATGGGACTTTAAGAGAGGCTTCAGTTATCATGCTCTGTGCAAAGGATGTGATCCATACCAGACCATGCCGGCTTGCAGAGCAGAGGAGACTGTAAGGGCTTTGTTGATGTCATTAGTGAAGACTCCTGCTGCCAACCCGTATTGTGTGGCATTGGCTCTCTCGATGACTTCACTTATGCTGCGGAAACACATAATCTGCTGCACCGGGCCAAATATCTGCAAGAGGATGGTAGAGAAATCTTACAAAAGCAAAAAAATGAGCAGTAGAATTAGACTACGTATTTTAATATGTGCTCCACCGTTGGGGGTGTGAGTACCTCTTCTTTAGCGATACGCATATGGTCTCTGACATTTGAGAACACGGTGGGTTGGATGAAAAGTCCCTGCTGACCCCCTGGAGAGCCACCGCACTCCAGAGTTGCACCTTCTCTCTTCCCGCTTTCTATTAGCTCCATTATCTTATTAAACTGCTTCTGGTTGATCTGAGGAAAAAATAAACAAAGCTCATATTATTCTGACCTGTCTGACTTGTTAGTTGGTGTAACAGTATTCAGGCCACAGTATACCTGTGGTCCCTGGTCCACGCCTGGCAAGAGTGGGTTTCCCAGGACTTTGGATCTGGCTTTCTCTACACTGCGGCGGACAAATTCCTCGTAGATTGGTTCCTCTACAAACACCCTGGATCCTGCCAGACAGCACTGGCCCTGATTGAAGAACAGACCACTGTGTGCCTGCTCCACTGCGTACTCTACTGCAAGACATATACACAGAAAAGCCACCTTTAACTGCTGGTAGTTGGCAGATTTCTTTTTAACAACAGATGCCCTTTGTGACACGACCCCAAAGGGATTCTTCTACTCCCAGGTTCAAACGAGGGATCATTCACTTGTTAGGGAAAACCACTACAGTAAGATAATACTACTACAAGATATATCATATAAAGATATCAAATCTAAAAGAAAGATTTATACACCACAAGTGTGACTTAATATGGTGCTGCACTTTATTTGTTCAATTCAGAAATGGTTAGACATGGTAAAGGTATAAAAGAATATGACATTTAAAGAGAGAAATGTGACGTAATCAAGTGAAAAAAGGTCCCACTCACAGTCACAGTCTGCAAAGACAATATTAGGATTTTTTCCACCAAGTTCCAGTGTGACTCTCTTCAGGTTGCTTTCACCTGCAGCCTTCTGGATGAGTTTTCCAACCTGGTAACCAGTGACAACCATGTGAGCTGCATGGTTACAGTAAAGGAGTTCATTTGTACATGAGTGAAATGCACAAAACCAGAAGAGAGCAAGCTGTTCACACAGACACACTGTGCTGAGATTTATACTAACAGCAGTAGATCCGGTAAAGGCTACTTTGTCTATATCCATGTGGTGAGAAATGGCACAGCCTGCTGTCTGACCATAACCAGGCAACACATTAACCACTCCAGGAGGAAACCCAGCCTGAACACAGAGAGTTGAAAAGAGAGCCACTCAGTCATCTTCTTTCAGTAAGAAATGGACTTGCGCCAGTTTTTGCACTTATATAATTGCATAAGATTGTTGTGGGTGATTAGTAATTTGAATCTAACTACCTCTTTGATGAGTGCAGCCATATGCAGAGCTGATAAAGGGGTCTGTTCAGCTGGCTTGATGACTACAGTGTTCCCACAGCACAGAGCAGGAGCAATCTTCCACACGAACATCATCAGTGGGAAGTTCCACTGAATGCCAAAGTGCAAACTCAATTTTCAGTTTTCGCTTCATAAGACTTTTTGGCTTAAAAGATTTATGTGATAATGAATGTGACACAATCAGAACCAATCAACAAATTATCTCAGGTTCAGCTAAAAAACAGGTTAAAATTTTTTTCACCACATTCAGGACCATTACTTTACTCACAGCTGGCTGAATGTAAACACTGAAAAAACACAAAAACTTGGTAACATAACAGTTGAATGTTTGCCATCCTTTAGTGTTTATTTCACTTACAGGAATGATCTGACCACATACTCCAATGGGCTCATGCCGTGTGTAGGTAAAATATTCTCCATCTAAAAAACAAAAAAAGAAAAAACACACACAGTTCATTTATTATAGCACTGAATGCATCCAGTTTTTGTTGTGCTGATGGTTTTAAATATGGAAACACGTGTAACCTCTGATCTAAATTAAAAAAAACGAATTTAACTCACCTACGGGGATGGTTTTTCCGTGAATCTTGTCTGCCCAGCCGCTGTAATATCTCAAGGTCTTGATTGTAGCCATCAGATCTACAAAATATGCCACGAGGAAAACTTTGCCACAGTTTAGAGCTTCTAGTGTCTGGAAAACAAGAAAAAAAGCACACACAGCGTCATTATAATCCAGTCGTGATGTTTTGTGGAGCAACATTTACTGATGATTTACTTCAGGTACGTGTATGTGTGTTTCTCACCGCTAGCAAGAGCCGGTCTCGCTCCACCAAGTCAGCAAGTCTGTTAAGTAAATGGCCTCGGTCTGAGGCATCCATGGATCTCCACGGTGATCCCATCTGGAAAGCAGCTCTGGCACTCCTCACTGCCTTGTCTACATCGTCCTGTTATTAGCACAAGTTAAGGAGGTTTCCACCACAATCACGCCAGATCAAGTTTATGTGTTTACTTGAAAAATTTGCTTTAAGGAGATTCCCAATCTACACAGCATACAACACGTTAGACGTTGTACAAAAAAGTGCTCACAATGTAAGTCATAATAATGCTCCATAAACATTCAAAAGTTTTTCTTGTAAAGCTCATCTAACTTACTAGCGACGTGTAAAATACTCACTGAGTCGGCCTCCTCCACTTCACACAGCAGCTTCTCGGTGGTGGGATTATACACAGGAATCTTTCTGCCACTGCATGACTCATGCCACTCGTTACCGATGAACACCTGATGGTGAAAGATAGAGACAAAGATTGTGTGATATATCCCCCTCACTCTTTGACTTTACAGTGATAAGCACACAGTGTGGGGTATCATCTCTGAATGCTGTTCCAGGTAATTACTGCATCCTAACTGATAAAGGACTGGTAAATATTTCCTATATTCAAATTATTTCATCTTATAAATATGCTTTGCTTCTTGGCTTGCAGCTTACCTTAGTGTAAACAATTTGGGGGTTTGCAATTGGAGTGGGCAGTGCATTTGTCTCCAATCCATCTGCATTCTGGGAATTGTGGTCCTGGTGGTTGAACCCATTTCCAGACTGATGTTCATAACCATTGGCTGGCTGGGAGCTCAGGCTGTAATTTTTTCTTTCTGAAAAAACAAAAAACAGAAATGGAACACAATGTTGTTCAAGTCTCTTTGTCTGATTAGGTGTGTGAATACACAGATACATACACACACACACACGTGATTGCGAAAGCTAACATTTGGGTCACTGAGTGAGGATAGTAACCCTGTGCACACGATGCTATCCCAACCCAGTGGAGTAAATAGAAACTGTGCCAAATTAGTTATTGGCATTGTCAGCTTTTTTAAACCGGATGGTCAAGGGTCATGACCACGCACTGACATGGTTTGCTAGCTCAGAAGAATGGACTAGACCTTAATTAAACTGAGAGAATCTGAGAACATCAAGTGCTGTGCCAGGGCAAAATATGAGCAGAGGTGCATTTCACTGTAATTGCTGAAAAACCTGATCATGCATGGGCTCATATGGAAGAAACAAGTTTAATTAAGGCATTGTGGATTTCTGTGTCAGATAAAAGACAGTTTGAATATGTTACTATATCACTTGTATAATTTTGTAGAGAAGCCAGACAATAGATTATGTATACATAACTATGTGTCAATATAGCACTTACAGACTTTTAAATCTGGCAAATTAAGCCTATTACTTTTGAACATTTATGTCTGTCACAATAATAAAATAATGATAATAATTATTTTTATTTTTATTATTATAAAAGCACTTTTATCTGGTCTTTCAACAAACATTAGAAAATGGTTGTGGAATTACATTACGTAAACATAAAAAATTGTTCTACCTGTGGGTGATGCTGATGCAGTTCCCCCCGACTGGTGTATTCCCACTCCGATCACAGGCATGTTGCAGCTGCTCTCTCCTTCCTCTCGGTGTCAGCTGACCGGAGAGTCTCCGAGCTTCTTTATATACTTTCAGCTCTCAGCGTCAGAAAGCAGAAATGCGCAGGATTGCGCGCTGTCACAGAAGGATTTCTCCTGGGTCATTTGAGGGTCTGCCTGCACGTGCAAATAACCATTAAGATGGACCCAATCCCAGTTTACCTCATGTGTCCCGGGAGGCGGCAAGCTCACTAATCATCTGACGTGACAATGGAAGTACAGTATGGTTAGACACATTTTTAATTATTAGCCATTTTTGCAATCAGCGGGAATTTATCAACTTGACAGTGTTTAAATAATTCTTCTACTTCACTATTTTTATTCCTTCACTACAATTTGAATCCTGCAGATTTACTATTACTGCTTATTAATATTTTACTCAGAAAGCTTCTAGTACACTGGCAATAAATAATAAATAAATAATTAGCACCATCTATATCAGAATACTGATTGGTGGTAATATAAAGGGACTCTGTGGATAATTTTAACACCCCTGAGTTACATTTTTCTGCTAAGCTAAGATTATTAGATGTTATCTTACCTTGTTAAATCTTTGTTAAATCTTTCTGTGCATAAATCTTCCATTTCAAAATCGCCTTAAGTTAAGCACACTTCTAAACATTTACCAAGATAATTTTACAATACAATAAACTTTTTAGATGTTGAAGAGGAAGAACCAAGCCCGAAAATCTTGAAAATCTTGAATTTGCCATCATTTTTACTTCTGTCTTCTATGAATCAGTTCAGCCCAGTTGCCTGGTTAGACCCACCTCCAAGTCAACAAGCATAATTGGGAAGATGTTTGCTTTGATAAGGGGCCTCCTGCTGCTTCACTGTCTCCCAGGAACAATGTGATCACATAATTTTGTCTGGTGTGCCCATTTTCTGTCTCGATATACACACATCCTTTTGAGAATTATCCCCTTTGACAACACAACCTGATTTAACCCTCATTAAACAAAGAGAAGATTTGTAGAGCTGCATCTAGGGAGTGTTGAAAACATAGTGAAAACCATCCTCCCATACTAATGCGTTCACCTCTTATTTGTCACACACTTGACTTGAAGCCTTTTTCTATGAAAGAGTTTGGACTGGAACTACAGCACACTGTAAATAAGTAACCTAGATTCTTTGGGTCTACTTATCTCCAAAGGGTTTGTTCCTCATTAGGGAAGCACATAGTCAATGTTGATCAACACATACTCGATCCTAGTGTCAGGTGGGGTCTGCGTAGGTTAGCTATACATTGAGCATGTACACAAACTCATTCAGACGTTTTGAATGGAGTATTAAATCTGTAACTCTGGCCTTGTTTTAATGTTCGAACATATGGAGCACAATTGCTTCATAGAAATTCTACCATCCAGAGAGTCAGTGTGTGTCTGCCAGAGTTAAGGACAAAACTGGACTGCCTCTGTCTACATAGGATGTGGACCACCAGGTCAAAGGAGCTGTCGGTCGGCCTCAGACGCCCGTGTGTCCCACAGCTGAACTTGACCTAAATTGACAGTTTGATAGAGGGCAAGAAAAAAGAAAGGGAATAAAAAATGGAAAGTAGGAGATGGTGAAAGAACTGGAGACAGTGCAGTCATGCATGGGGTGGCTGTAGCTCAGGTGGCAGAGCAGGTCAGCCACTAATCAGAAGGTCGGTGGTTTGATCCCAGGCTGCCTCCTGGCTGCATGCTAAATATCCTTGGGCAAAATACTAACTCCATGTTTGCCTACTGGTGGTGGTCATAGGGCCCGGTGGCACCAGTGTCTGGCAGCCTCGCCTCTGTCAGTGAGCCCCAGGCCACCTGTGGCTACAATGTAGCTTGCCATTGCCAGTGTGTGAATGGGGAATGACTGAATGTAGTGTAAAGTGCTTTGGGGTCCTTAGGGACTGAGTACAGCGCTATACAAATGCAGGCCATTTACATTTTTACCATGAGAATGAGAGAAAAGGTGAGTGAGCAGTGTGGGGATGAACAAAAAGTATTTGACCAGCATAATATAATCTGCAGTATGATCATTGCTTTAACCATGTAACAGATAGCTTTAAGATGGCCTTAAGATGTTATGCATACAGTTATTATGTTGACCTTGTATTCCAGGTGCAGTTATAACTATTTTATACATATTGCATATCTGTGCTTATTTGAGTTGATGTTCAGGTTCTTTAAAGGTCTTAAGCTTCACTGACGTGACTGTTCAGGTGATACATGCTGAGGGAAAACTAGAACATAGAAGGAATTGCAATACATGCTTACAAAACACTTATATCAGGTCATTTTATATTAAGGTTTTAGTAGAGGTTCTTGGTTAAAACATTTATTTAGTAGAAGACATACACATAGTCTCAGTGAGCTTCTGGTCTAGTGAAAGGTCAGAAGTGCAACAGGTGAATTGGGAAAGAGCATTTGAGGACGAGACACAGACAGTAGGAGGTGAAGAGGTGACACAAAGAGCATGTGAGGTCAACACATACACACACATTAGTTAGACTTATTTAGAGGAGAGATTAGTTATGTCTCGACAAGAAAGAGGAACAATTCACTTTGAGACAAGAACGGAAAGTACCAGCCATAAAAATAGAAGATGATTTTCTGGGTGAAAAGTCATGGTGATGTTGATCTGATCTATGTATAAAATGTATCGGTGACGCATGAAGGGGCGTCAGTAAACAAACCCTGATGCTATAAAATATCTGTTCATGCTTTGATTAAGTCGAGGACTACTGGCTGTCTGCGTACAGAGTGTCTTCCCACACGTGTGTTCATTAAAATCATTGTTGGACCAAGAGCTTCTGGACCAAGAGTGGTTTGTACTCTCCCTCCTCAATTGTGAACCTTAACATTTGGGGGCTTCGTCCGGTGGTTGAGGAGGGGTAGATGGAGAAATTTGGTCTTAGGTGGTCTGACGGGCAGACATGAATTCCAGTGGTCGAAGTGAGTGGGCATAAGCCGGCTTATCCAAAAGGTAAGGCACTACCTGTTGAATTATTTCCAAAGTGTGCCAAATTGGACATGATAAAATTTAAGTCTACTCACTGAAGTTACTGGTGGATGTCTGTTTTGATTTTGATGAAAATCTCATGAGTTGATGCAGCTAGAGTTCTGCTAAGAAGAAATGAAAGTAGTTAAGAGTCTGATAAGAAAAGTTTAAATACTGGGTTGAAGTCCCAAAGAAATTGAGTTCGAGTCTCAAGTAGTTTGGTAGGGAATTGGTTATTGTGTTGGTTAGAGTCCAAATTTGGTCATAAGAGTGGACCTGAGCGGTCATTTTGTGAGTTGGAGTCTCCATTGACCACTAGGTTGCACCTGCCTCAGTTATACACTTGTTTCGGGTGTTGATTGTTGTTTCAAAGTATTATAAATTATTTTAGAACGGAACCGTGGGGGTTCTAGGAAGCGCAGAGCCCGGAGGTTACGCTCCCTCCTTGTCGTGGACGCGCGACATTGACCTGTCGGCGAACAGGGTTAGTTCAGTTTGGCTTAACTGTGGGGTACAGGGCATCCTGGAATGAAGCTAGGAGTTAGAGTCTCCTTACCGTTTGGAACGGTACCTGCGCTTTTTTGGTCAGAAGAAGTTGGACTTCGGGCGTGTAACTTTAACTTAAAACTTCAGGGTAAGCCTTGGCTGTGAAATGCCAAAAATAGAGCTTCAGGCAAAGTTTGGGTTGGTTGACGCTTTTAAATTGTGTTAGGGACTTTAGAGATGAGGCCAGAAACTGTTGGACAGATACTGGTGAATTGGTCGCAAAAAACTCAGGGAGTTTATCCGCTGGGCGGTTATTTTAAATTTGTCGAAATTGTGTAGGCGCTAAAGCTGACAGATCTGACAGTGGTTGTAAATATAAGACGTCGTTGTAATATAGAATAAGAAAATTTGGTGTGAGAGGAGGCTGTGTGTCGAGTCAGCAATGCACTGACTGCCTGCTGCCATTTTTAGATGGAGAGTGTGTGTGCATGCAAATGAGGCAGCTGATGCAGAGCGCATGAGAGGACTATGCTTTCGGTTTTGTGTGTTATTCAGCTCTATAACTATTGTTTGCAAATGTGGATAAATGTCTGCGATTAAAATGCTGGCTTAGTATATAATAACATTGTAAATATATGAATGGTGACAGCGTTTCAAAGTAGAATATAAGAATTGTTTGTGTTTAAAACCAACGTTTAGGTAAGAAGATTTAAGGTGGATTTGAAGGCATAAACAAAAAATAAAAAGGGTTACAGTCTGCAAGGGTTGTTAATTAATGAGCTGACTGGATGCAGAGTAAGTGGAGTGGTCATCCTGAGAGGATTGAATGATGCTCTAACTCTGTGGTCAAGTCAGACATAGGCTTTAAGCAACCATGAGCCACTAATAAGCGTGACAGATTAATGAGTATGGGTAAATTGAACTTGTTAAATAGCCTTAATAGAAGTAACTCAATGAACACGCAATAAAGTGGACTTTTTAGGGGTAGTTTACCACTGATACCATAAAAAGCAACTTAATTAGTAGTTCAATAACAAATTTTAAAGATAACCTTTGTTATTTGATAAGAGAGAGAAAAATTCAGGTTACATATAGTAAATAAATAAGGAAATGTTAATCTCTGCCTCATTCCACACTGAAATTTCAATTGTAGGGGATCATTTGGAGGTGAATTGTGTAGGACACGGGGAGACAGAAGAATCTCCCCATGAGTTTTCGGTGTGCATAGAAATTGAGGAGGCTGAACTGGAAGCCTGCCTGGGTCGTTGTTTTTGTTTATTTGAGGGTCTGCTGGAAATTTGTGAGAACGACCACCTTGATATGTGGGAGCCTTCTCGGGCAGCGATTTTTTGTTAAACATGTGGCAGGCTGTGCAAAATGGAGAAAGCTTTGATATAATGACATAAAGGTGATTTCTTGGTTTTAGATTTATTAGTACGGGATAAGTTGAGGGATGCTTGAGGGTGTGTTGCTGTAAAGTATATAAGGGACGCGCAGCGCCGTTAATGGGTTTAAAATAAATGAAAAAACGGAAAAACACTAATCCGAGGAACTATTGGAGAGGTAAGTATACGGAGGTGAGCGCGTTGCGCATAAGGGTTGCTGGTGTCATATATTAACACTTTGAGGGCGAATAATTTTGATTGAGTGTCAACGCTTGAGAACGCGAGGACAGCGTCTAAAGTGCTGGGTTAAACTTTGTGTGTCACCGAGCAGGGGAAGAGGAGCCAGTGGTTGCGAGAACAGCGAGACGAAGACTGAAACCGAAAGTTAAGCGTGTCTGGGTGACCTAGACCTAGAAGGTGGAGTCGACCAACGCCATTGGAAGAGGTAAGTCTGTGTTTCAGAGAATGGCTGACAGCTCGGGTGCGACACCTAGTGGGAAAAGGGGATGCAAACCTCTGAAGGATCAGCTTGAACAGCTTAAGAAAGCTATTCGTTTGGCTTCCCCTGGAGTATTAAAATCAGCAGAGAAGGAGTGCCAAGCGATGGAGGTTGAGGTAAGCAAACTTATTACATCCCAACAGAAAGGGCTGGGTGATAAAATAGCTCTGAGCTTGGTGTTAAAAACTGAAGGAGAAGTGTATGGACAAATGCATGAGGCCCTACGTGCGTCAATAGAGGCATTAACGGCATTGGAGGTTATAAAGCAGAGAGTAATGCAGGGAGGGCCAGAAGAGGAGAATGAAGACCGTGCGACGTCATCAGAAGAAGAGGACGATGAGGAGGACGAAGATGGAGGAGCTGAACCCCAACCAAGTACAAGCCTAATTTTGAGGAAAAGAAGTGTGAAGAGAGACCAAGCACAGAGACGGCCCATATTTAAGAGCTCAAAGGGAAAAGGAAAGTTGAGGAAGAGTAGAAAAGTGAGTTTTGAACAAGGAGCTCCTGACCCTGGTTTAAATCTGCCTCTAATAGCAGGTCCAAAGAACGAACCAGTTTATCGCGCCTATAAGGTGAGAGATTTGGAAGCATTGGTTAAACAACTTCCACCAATAACCAAGGGAGAACATTGGGAAGGAGAAGAATTAGCGCTGGGCGATTTTCGCGCTTTGGCCGGACGTTGTATGCTGGGTGGTGGGTTAGCAGATGTAGAGCAGATAGCTCAAACAACCAGATATGCAAATGACCTGCCATACCATGAGGTGCAGAATGACTTAGCAGATGCAGTCCGGGAGAAGTACCCAACTCCTAACTCTGGAGCCATTCCAAAAATTATTTGGGATCCTAAAAACACACCCAGAGAGTGTTTAGCTAAAGCAAAGGAACAATGGTTGTTAGAAACAGGAATACATCCGGGGAAGGAGGGTGAAAGTAGAGCGTGGTTTCGTTCGGCAGTGCTGGCAGGGCTGCCCAACCAGGTTGCAGTTGACTTGGAAAAGAACCCAGATTTTGCCGTTGTAGACTCGGTGCAGTGGGACAGACATGTGACCCACAGACTTCAGCGGGAACAGGATTTGGCAAACAAACAAAAGAAAGAGTTGGAGGAAGCCCAGGCGTGGCTGGTCAAGTTGCAGCTGGCAGAAGCAAAAAACAAAGCAGGAGACAGAAAGAAAGAGGATAAAGAGAGCGCAAGGAAAATAATGGTGGCAAGGCCTCAGCCCGATCCTGTGCCTGACTGGCCAGATCAGGATCCGGGTCTCTACCCTGATGACCGTTGGCCCGCCAATGCACCAGGGCAGCGTCAACCAGTAGGGAATTGGGGGACCGGTGGACCGCAGAGAGGGCGTGGTGGATCCGTGAGGGGAGGACAAAGGGCTCGGAATCCAGGGAATCCTAACAATGTGTCTTGGACTGGCTGTTACAGCTGTGGAGCAGAAGGACATTGGTCCCGAGAATGCCCTGTATCGCAGCGAAATTATCAGAGGCGAGGCTATCAACCCCAGGCACGAGGAGGCCCAAGACAAAGAGCTGCTTACAGGGGAGCACATGAAGCTCCAAACCCGAATGCAGCACCAGTCGCCCAGTACCCAGTAGCTGACTGGGGCTGGGAGGGGGAGCAATACTGACGGAGCCCGGAGAGACCGAACAGCGTGGGGACGGCAGAACCCATGCTGTCAATGACCGTGGAAGGCACTGAATTGCCCTTCCTGGTGGATACTGGAGCAACATACTCAACACTGAAAGACACACCAGACAGTGCGACACTCTCCTGTCACACAGTTAATGTGGTAGGCTTTTCCGGGATTCCAATGACACTGCCATTGACAGATCCAGCATTGACAAAGCTGGGAAAACAGACTTTGAGAGACAAATATGTGGTGTCCTGACAGGTGGCTGCAAATCTGATGGGCAGGGACCTGCTTGTGAAACTGGGAGCCACAATCATGTGCTCACCAGATGGACTGATGGTTACTCTGCCTGGAGGAAAAGAATTCCCGTGCCTGGGATCACCTTCAAAGACTCAATATCTAGTCCAGAACTTATCAGACATTATCAGCTGTGGAAACCCTGGATAATGAGTCTGGCCGTCTATTCCCCCGCGAGATCCTTTCCACGTTACACTCTTTTATGATAGGGAAGATAACGATATCTATCGGGAACAGTTCCAGTCTGATCTTGAGGGACAGACGTGGAATGTGCGAACACATAACATTTATGTTGGACCAGAAGGTGTGGCCGCGGCTGTGAAATTTACTGATGAACAAGTGCCTTGGTACAATGTGGGAGAGGATTAAGCCCCTCACATTACATTGGCGGTCCACGAGGGTCATGGGCCAAGAGATCTGGGACCAATGGTCAAGCGGGCGCTGGACAACGCATGCTGGCAAAGCACCCAAATTCCAAATGTCTGGTATGCACCAAAATGTAAAATATATCGCATAACTTGTTTGTCCAACGATGCAGTGATCTTAGAACATAAAGAAATCTCCAGAATACATGGCAGGGAAAGAATGGATCATCCTGATGCAGTAGCTGAGCTCTCAAAATTGCCTGATACTTTGTGGTCCGCAGGGCCCACAGATGTAGGTTTAGCTAACTGTTCGCCTGTCCTGTTCCAGCTGAAGTCTGACATACCAATTAACAGACCACAATATAAGCACAAAACTGAAGCAGAGGAAGGTATAGCTGAAACCATTGAAGGACTGTGGAAGGCAGGAGTGCTTGAGCCCTCATGGTCATTTTGGAACACACCTATTTTGCCAGTGGAAAAACATGGGACAGGGAAGTACCGTATGGCACATGATTTGAGAGCAATAAATGCCATACTGAGGACTGACACTGTGCCTGTACCAAATCCCTACACAGCTCTGACCGAAATTACTGGGGACCAAAAGTGGTTCACATGTATTGACCTAGCGAATGCATTTTTTGTCTCCCACTGCACGAGTCACACAGAGACATTTTCTCTTTCACATACAGAGGCCGGAAATTTAGGTACACACGCCTACCACAAGGCTTTGCACTCTCACCAGGAATTTTCAATCAGGTGTTGAAAGAGGCATTGTCCCCATGTCAACTGCCAGAGGGCTGTACATTAATACAGTATGTTGATGATCTTCTTATTGCAGCCCCGTCAGCAGCGGCCTGTACGGCAGCATCGCTCGTGGTGTTGAACAGATTGGCGGAGTGTGGCTTCAAAGTGAGTAAAGAAAAACTGCAGTTGGTCCGGCCAGAGGTAACATTCCTGGGCCGGGTGATCGCACACAGATCAGTGGGGTTAATGAACACACACAGAGACCAAATTCTGACACATCCAAAACCAAGAACTGTGAAGGAGTTGCTTTCCTTTCTTGGCTTGACAGGTTACAGCAGGCAGTTCATTCCGAACTATGCGGGTAAAACTGCCCCTTTAAGGGACCTGATCAAGAAAGTTGGTGTTCGAAATCTGAAGGCTGAATTGCCTTGGCCGCCGGACACAGAGACAGCGTTCATTTAGCTAAAACAGGATTTGTCAAGAGCCACAGATCTGGCCACACCTAACTATGATGAGGCATTTTATCTTGATGTTTCAGAAACAAAGGGAGTTGTGAATGGTGTGTTGTTTCAGAAAAAAGGGGGAGGTAGGGATGTACTTATGTATGTCAGCATAAGATTAAATTCAACAGAAGCAAGGCATCCCACATGCACACAACACGCAGCAGGAGTAGCAAAGATAATTCAGAAAACAGCACACATAGTGAGGGAACACCCACTGAAAGTGCTTACCACACACAGTGTAGTGGCCTATGTGAACTCACAGGTATTCACAATGACTCCACTGACGCAACAAAGGTTGAGCAAAATTTTAGAGGCGCCAAATTTGATATTCACACATGAAGGAATAAATATGGCAGACCTAATGGGGTCAGGAGAACCACATGACTGTATTAAGAAAGCCCAAGTTGAAGGAAAAATCAGGGAAGACCTGAAGGCAGAGCCCATATATGGAGCTGAGGATTGGTTCACAGATGGATGCTGCCACAGAGATGAAGAAGGATTAAAAGCCGGCTATGCAGTAGTCTGTAGAGTAGGAACTGAGTTTCAGGTGAAAGAAGCAGGAAAAATTGAGGGACAACAGTCGGCCCAGAGAGCTGAAGTGATAGCCCTAACTCGAGCCCTGAGGTTGGCTAAAAACATGAGAGTGAACATCTACACTGACTCAGCATATGCGTTTGGAGCAGCTCATGTGGAACTGGCTCAGTGGAAGAGAGCCGGGTTCAGAACGGCCACTAATGCACCCATCTGTCACAAAAAGGCCCTAGAGGACCCAGACGAGGTAAGTATTATAAAATGCAAAGGCCACTCACAAGCAGACAGTATGGTGGCAAAGGGAAATCAGAAAGCTGATGAAGCCGCAAAGGAAGCAGCGGGCTACAAAGGACAGAGACAAATGGTGCAGGTAACCCCAGAAGAGGAGGTTAGCACTAACAGCATGGAAGAAGTTAGACAGGCTCAGGAGGAGACATCCCCAGAGGAAAAGGGGGTGTGGGAAAACAAAGGAGCCTGGCAAGATGGCGGTTTGTGGAGGGGGCCAGATGGGCGTCCCGCTTTAACGGCCAAAATGGCGGAACAGAAGGTGAATGAGGCTCATGGGCTTGGTCACGTGGGAGTGAAACAGATGGAGAGAAATTTGTGCCGATGGTGGCGTCCTGATTTGAGAAGGATGATACTGGAAAAGGCCAGAACGTGCCTAATTTGTGGGGCACACAACCCAAAGCCAGCAGTAAAACCTGAAGCTGGTAAGTTTCTCATGCCAGAAAGGCCAGGAGAAGAGGTCGTGATTGATTATACCGACATGGTTGATACAGGGCCAGGTGGGGTGAGGTATTTGTTGGTGTGTGTGGATGTTCTGACTGGATGGCCCGAAGCATGGGCGACCAAATGTGAAGACGCGAAAAGCGTGATTAAGTGCTTAATCAATCATTACATTCCAAGGCATGGGTTTCCCAAGAGAATTAGATCAGACAATGGTACTCACTTCAAGAACAAAGATTTGCAAGAGGTAGAGAGGATGAACCTAAATTTGAAAAACAAGTTGGCTAAAATCTGTGCCCAGACAGGGCTAAATTGGGTCGCAGCCCTGCCCATTGCTTTGATGACCATAAGATGTTCTGTTAACCAATCCACAGGTTTCACCCCTTATGAGCTGCTGACTGGGAGACAGTTTCCAGCACCCTGGACAGTGGTCACGGTGGAGCAGCCCAGGACAAGCAACAGGTCTCATGCAGAATATTTTAATGAGTTGAAAGCTCTTGTGTCCAGCTTTACAAAACAGGTCACTTGTGAGAGACCCACGGGGAACGGAGAGGTACCGGACGCAAAGGCTGTATGGCTAAAGGTCATTAAGCGAAAGTGGAAGGAGCCCCGCTGGACTGGTCCGTATGAGGTGACCGCCCGGACGGCTACAGCAGTCCAGCTGAAAGGGAAAGGCGACACCTGGTACCACTGGTCGCAGTGTGCACCCGCACACGAGAGCTTGGTGGAGGAAAATTCGTCTTCAAAGAACGCAGGTGTCAAGGAACAGAGGCAGAATAAACCTCTTCACCTGTGCAACGGGCCGACCAGTAGTCCACCTGGAAGGCCGAAGAAAGAAGAGCAGCCTAGGAGGAGATCGCCGCGCCTACAGAAAGGAGTGGTAACAAATTGAGAGTTTGAAAAGGGGTGGTTTAAATAAAAAGAGTAAAAAAGGGAAAGTGGAAGGGGCTTGCTCTGTCAATTATGTTGTCTCTATCTGTATTGGTGGGTATTTTGGTGACCTGTGGTTGTTGTCTCATTCCTTGTGCCCGAAGGTTGGTAGAGAAAGTGATTGTAAAGGCAGTGGACCCTGGGGCGGTGGCCCCTATGTCCATGATGCCGATGATGGATCTGGAGGTAGCCGAGTGGACTGAGGAGTGAACAACAACCTATGTATCGACCTCTGGTGTGCCAGAGGTCGAAAGGGGGATTGTGGGGATGAACAAAAAGTATTTGACCAGCATAATATAATCTGCAGTATGATCATTGCTTTAACCATGTAACAGATAGCTTTAAGATGGCCTTAAGATGTTATGCATACAGTTATTATGTTGACCTTGTATTCCAGGTGCAGTTATAACTATTTTATACATATTGCATATCTGTGCTTATTTGAGTTGATGTTCAGGTTCTTTAAAGGTCTTAAGCTTCACTGACGTGACTGTTCAGGTGATACATGCTGAGGGAAAACTAGAACATAGAAGGAATTGCAATACATGCTTACAAAACACTTATATCAGGTCATTTTATATTAAGGTTTTAGTAGAGGTTCTTGGTTAAAACATTTATTTAGTAGAAGACATACACATAGTCTCAGTGAGCTTCTGGTCTAGTGAAAGGTCAGAAGTGCAACAGGTGAATTGGGAAAGAGCATTTGAGGACGAGACACAGACAGTAGGAGGTGAAGAGGTGACACAAAGAGCATGTGAGGTCAACACATACACACACATTAGTTAGACTTATTTAGAGGAGAGATTAGTTATGTCTCGACAAGAAAGAGGAACAATTCACTTTGAGACAAGAACGGAAAGTACCAGCCATAAAAATAGAAGATGATTTTCTGGGTGAAAAGTCATGGTGATGTTGATCTGATCTATGTATAAAATGTATCGGCGACGCATGAAGGGGCGTCAGTAAACAAACCCTGATGCTATAAAATATCTGTTCATGCTTTGATTAAGTCGAGGACTACTGGCTGTCTGCGTACAGAGTGTCTTCCCACACGTGTGTTCATTAAAATCATTGTTGGACCAAGAGCTTCTGGACCAAGAGTGGTTTGTACTCTCCCTCCTCAATTGTGAACCTTAACAGCAGACACTGGAATTAGTTAGGGCTATTTATTAGTCGAATTTATTAGAAAAAGGAGTAGAAATGAAAAAAATGAGAGGTAGAGGAATGCAAAGACTTGTGTTTGTAATTTACTGCATTGTTCTGAAATTAGGTGAATATGTCATTCTCTTAGGATTAGTAAATATTCCCAACATGAAGCACTAATGATTTAATTCACAGCCTAAATATATGCAGCTACATGTAGTAAGCAGCAATGATTTGGGAATGCATGTCAGTGGACAATCAGATGAAGAGCACTCCCTTGTGACACATTACAGAAATTACATTGTTCATACCAGGGGTCCAGTACAGGCAGATCACAAGGTGTCATAATTCATTCTCAGTAAAATTCTCAGGAATTTGCACTTCAAAGGTTTTACTGCTCACGTCAGTGTATAAAAACAACACATGTCGTATGGGATATTGCAACCCCCACATGGCCTAGGTGAAGACACTTCTCACTCCTTTAATAATGCAGATGACCAGTGATGACATAAACACAGTGAAGTACATGTCCTCTTCTATTTCTATTACCTATGGCGTGCCACAAGGTTCTGTTTTAGGGCCCTTTCTGTTATATCTGATGGCTCTTCAGCACGTTTTGAACATTTTTTTAATCACTGCTACATTCAGATGACATTCAGTTATATATCTCTTTTTAGTCCCAAGATAATTCTTAGCTACAGATCCTACATACAGTGGGGCAAAAAAGTATTTAGTCAGCCACCGACTGTGCAAGTTCCCCCACTTAAAATGATGACAGAGGTCAGTAATTTGCACCAGAGGTACACTTCAACTATGAGAGACAGAATGTGAAAAAAAAAAAATCCATGAATACACATGGTAGGATTTGTAAAGAATTTATTCGTAAATTAGGGTGGAAAATAAGTATTTGGTCAATAACACAAATACAACTCAATAGGCTACTTTGTAACATAACCTTTGTTGGCAATAACAGAGGTCAAACGTTTACTATAGGTCTTTACCAGGTTTGCACACACAGTAGCTGGTATTTTGGCCCATTCCTCCATGCAGATCTTCTCGAGAGCAGTGATGTTTTGGGGCTGTCGCCGAGCAACACAGACTTTCAACTCCCGCCACAGATTTTCTATGGGGTTGAGGTCTGGAGACTGGCTAGGCCACTCCAGGATTTTCAAATGCTTCTTACGGAGCCACTCCTTTGTTGCCCGGGCGGTGTGTTTTGGATCATTGTCATGTTGGAAGACCCAGCCTCGTTTCATCTTCAAAGTTCTCACTGATGGAAGGAGGTTTTGGCTCAAAATCTCACGATACATGGCCCCATTCATTCTGTCCTTAACACGGATCAGTCGTCCTGTCCCCTTGGCAGAAAAACAGCCCCATAGCATGATGTTTCCACCCCCATGCTTCACAGTAGGTATGGTGTTCTTGGGATGCAACTCAGTATTCTTCTTCCTCCAAACACGACGAGCTGAGTTTATACCAAAAAGTTCTACTTTGGTTTCATCTGACCACATGACATTCTCCCAATCCTCTGCTGTATCATCCATGTGCTCTCTGGCAAACTTCAGACGGGCCTGGACATGCACTGGCTTCAGCAGCGGAACACGTCTGGCACTGCGGGATTTGATTCCCTGCCGTTGTAGTGTGTTACTGATGGTGACCTTTGTTACTTTGGTCCCAGCTCTCTGCAGGTCATTCACCAGGTCCCCCCGTGTGGTTCTGGGATCTTTGCTCACCGTTCTCATGATCATTTTGACCCCACGGGATGAGATCTTGCGTGGAGCCCCAGATCGAGGGAGATTATCAGTGGTCTTGTATGTCTTCCATTTTCTGATGATTGCTCCCACAGTTGATTTTTTCCACACCAAGCTGCTTGCCTATTGTAGATTCACTCTTCCCAGTCTGGTGCAGGTCTACAATACTTTTCCTGGTGTCCTTCGAAAGCTCTTTGGTCTTGGCCATGGCGGAGTTTGGAGTCTGACTGTTTGAGGCTGTGGACAGGTGTCTTTTATACAGATGATGAGTTCAAACAGGTGCCATTCATACAGGTAACGAGTGGGGGACAGAAAAGCTTCTTACAGGAGACGTTACAGGTCTGTGAGAGCCAGAGATTTTCCATGTTTGAGGTGACCAAATACTTATTTTCCACCCTAATTTACGAATAAATTCTTTACAAATCCTACCATGTGAATTCATGGATTTTTTTTCACATTCTGTCTCTCACAGTTGAAGTGTACCTCTGGTGCAAATGACTGACCTCTGTCATCATTTTAAGTGGGGGAACTTGCACAATCGGTGGCTGACTAAATACTTTTTTGCCCCACTGTAGGTGCTCTGACTTAATAAAGAAAAAGCAGAAGTCCTTATTTGTCCCCTGACAGATTTAAGTCTAAGATAATGGAAACTCGGTCCTTGTGCCACATTTGCTAAATCTTCTCTCTGGAACTTTTGTCACGGTTGCAGCGGCAGCCATGTGGAGTCGTGAACGAGAGACCCAAAAGCCAGGCACTGGCTTTGATGTGAGTGAACTTTATTTTCAAAATGGTGAGAATACAGACTGAGTGGACATGGGAACAACAGAAACTAAGATAAACCTAAACTGGGAAAAACTTACTAAACAAACCTGAAACCATGACTCGCAGAAGAAAATGCAGAAAGTCACGCAGAATGATATGCAGGATAACACACAGTGCGAAACATGGGATGACACGTGATATGACACGGACATGGCAACAGGGAGGGAACACAGAGACGTAGGACCAGGGCAGGCACAGAGACACAGAACAGGAGGAGCTAAGAATACAAAACAGAAACCAAACCATAAGAACAAGAAAATCTTAACAAGAATTAACCTGAAACATAAGATAATAATCAAAACCACTGAGTCCACAGACTCAGGGCCATGATAACCTTGGCGTAACCTTTGCATGTTGGACGTTCATGTCAAATCGCTTGCTTGTGTTACTTAAGAAATATTTCCAAGTAAAGTCTCATTGTGTCACACTCTGAACTGGAAACTGTTATTCATGCATTTATTTCATCATGTATAAAATATTGTAATTCAGTGTTTGCTTGTCAGAGCAAGTGAACAATGAATTACTGAACTTGAAATCTGTGGACTCTGTGATCGCCTTCATAAAACAGCTAAAACCTCATGTTTTCACACTTGCATTTGGTTAACCTTTATTTCTATTCTCTGGTATTTTGTTATAAAGAATTCTGTAGTTTTTGTGTAAAAATGTGCTATGCAAATACGTTCTTACATGTGAGTCCACGTCAGCACATGACCTTCACAATCTGCTCCCATGTTTTAAGGTCTTCCCCTCATCAAGAACACCTCAGCTAAGTCGGGCTTGTGAGCTGTTGCTAGTTAGCTTTGTTGTCTACCAGCTTAAAGTTAGCTTATATGACCCTGTTGTTGTCAGTTATAAGACTGTAGGTGATGAATATGCTGTCTGTGAGGCCCAAATTTTGAGTTTTTTTGTTTTTTTTGTTACAGTTTATAAGCTTTCTGGATGGTGGATAGTACTTGGACCTGACACCACTGAAAAGTCTGGCTTGAGTAATTTACTGACTCTGGAGCCATCCATGGTAGCTTATCTAGCACAAGGTGTGCACAGCACTGTATGTTTTATTGAAGCTTGCTTCTGCCACTGAAAAAAACTTTTTGTTGGCCTGGAGTAACATTATTTTCCCTCAAGAGGGCAGTGTCATCTGCCACTGGGGAGATGTGGGGAGATGACACTGCTCTCTTGTGAGACAGGAACCAATCTCTCAGTCAGAGAAACTAGTTGGCTCACTCACCTCCAGGCCTCTGGAGAGAATGTGTGTTAAATATTTCTTAGGTAACTGCAGCAACTGTTCAGGTTTTGTCACTTCAGTGCCCAAACAAAGGTGGTTCATGGTCACTGGGTAAATGTTAATGTTGCATTATGCAACATTAACATTCTTTAATGTATGCAACTTGCATACATTAAAGAAAGCATCCTGCATTTGCCTAACTCAAAACAGATCTGAGACCTTGGGTAGAGACACGCATCCCTGGGAGTGTTGCGTCAAGAAATGGTATATAATAAAATCAAAGAGAACAGGAAAGACAAGGGGCATTCCCATCAGTTGTGGTTCCAGGTCAAACAAGGTCATTTCCTTTTAGCAGAACTTTGGACTCACTTCTCTCTTGCTTGTGTTCAGTCACCTTTGCGTAGTAACCTGGAAGCTTCTGCAGCTGTTCAAATTCTCAAAAAGCTGCTCCAGCACCTCCTTTATTACTTCCTTCAGCAACAGAACTGGACTATCCTTTGTGAAAGGGAAAGAGAAAAATAAATGAGTATAACTGATGAGTGATGCAGCTTATCCATCTTATTAGTGTAATTTTACAATTTTGTGCCATCCATCCTCCTGCCTGTAACCTGGAAATCAATCTAAGTGCACCAGCAGGTCCGTTACTAAAATGTATCTGGAGGACAGTGGAGGGGGAGAGTGGAGGTAGGGGAGCTGTAATGCATACTTTGCAGAAAAGATTAACAGGATCAACAAGTCTTAAGATCCTTTATGTTTGTAGATTATTTTAGTTCAGCTGTGTTCAATGTTCAGCTGTCTGATCATATCAGTTTTGTATTTCATCAAACTGTTATATTTATCTGACATCTGAGGTCATCAAATTCAGTAGCAGGCGGTTGTAGCAAACCATAATTCTTATACTTTAAGCAAAAATATCTGTTACCGCCCCCCCCCCCACACACACACACACACACACACACTCCTTTCACTGCAAGCCTCTTCGTCTGCTCCTCGGCCTGTATCTATTGTGGGAGGGATTAAAACGCAAAAGAAAGTAGGATGTACAAACTGAGAGATGAGGAGGGGGACGCTTCTCTGAGTAAATCTGCAGCAGCTGCTTGAGGAAACACTGTAAATAAACTGCAGAGCGAGAGCAGTCCCGGTGGCCCGTGCATCGGAGACAAATAAAGGTTGGTACAGCCGTTGCTTCCAAGAAGTACAGGGGGGAGAGGGGTGGGCCTTGTCCAATTTTGGACCTGAGGATATAAAAGAAAGGTGAACGTATAGATTCAAAATGCTCAAACACTCTTGCAGCTTCTGAACGCACAGACCGGTTAATAGCAACCGCTCTCAAAGATGCGCAAGGTCGTTAGCTATATATGCGTATGCGCACCACAGTCAAGCTTACATTTGAGGGTAGCCTGTACGTACTTTCCGCCCTGTGACCACCAACAAGCACCTTCACCGAGTGCTCCAAAGCTCCCCTCCCAGAGAGGGGCGTCCACTCTGTAGCCTATCAGGACGCTCCGGCTTTGATAGAAGTACTGATGTCACATAATCAAGCCCCGGGCTTCTGAGTGAATTTTCAGGAATAAGTAAATAAATAAATGAATAACTCCCAGCAGAGGTTGGTCGCTGTTCGTCACTGAGTTTCTCAATTTCAACGAGGAGCTAATTTAATTTACGAGAGCCTAAACTATCCCCACAGTGGCCTCCAGCAGTCTGCTCTCACCGACACAGTGCTTCTTGTCCTTTCAAGAAGTGGATGGCAATTATTAGTGGCTCCACTGACTCTATATAAAACATGGACGTAGCCACTGTGCTGTCACTCATTCCTTATGGAAATGAGTAAAAGAGCAAACTTGTACTTTGTAAACTTGAACAGAAACTCCAGCAGTGACCCACTATAGAGGGAATCTTTTTGAAAACGGAGCAGCTGGACAGACTATTCTTCACTATTTCAGCTTGAAGCTAGGCCCAGGATCCTGCAGCAGCCACCAGGCCCAGGCTCTTCCAGCAGCCACTAGGCCCAGGATCCTCCAGCAGCCACCAGGCCCAGGATCCTCCAGCAGCCACCAGGCCCAGGATCCTGCAGCAGCCACCAGGCCCAGGCTCTTCCAGCAGCCACCAGGCCCAGGCTCTTCCAGCAGCCACTAGGCCCAGGATCCTCCTGCTCCACCAGGCCCAGGATCCTGCAGCAGCCACCAGGCCCAGGCTCTTCCAGCAGCCACCAGGCCCAGGCTCTTCCAGCAGCCACTAGGCCCAGGATCCTCCTGCTCCACCAGGCCCAGGATCCTCCAGCAGCCACCAGGCCCAGGATCCTCCAGCAGCCACCAGGCCCAGGATCCTGCAGCAGCCACCAGGCCCAGGCTCTTCCAGCAGCCACTAGGCCCAGGATCCTCCTGCTCCACCAGGCCCAGGATCCTCCAGCAGCCACCAGGCCCAGGCTCTTCCAGCAGCCACTAGGCCCAGGATCCTCCAGCAGCCACCAGGCCCAGGATCCTCCAGCAGCCACCAGGCCCAGGCTCTTCCAGCAGCCACTAGGCCCAGGATCCTCCTGCTCCACCAGGCCCAGGAGCGTTAAGATGCCGCCTAAGAGGAGCAACGTTAATGAGGAGGAACTGGAGGACATAAAGAAATCCCTAAACTTTATGTCTGAAGAAATAACAACAATTTCAAAACAACAAAAACTGATACTCAATTTAATGGATGATATTAAAGAACTAAGAAGGCAGAGCGAGGAAAAGGACAAGAAGATTGCTATGCTGGAAGGACGGGTGTCAGATCTGGAACAATATTCAAGAGTAAATGATGTGATAGTGACAGGACTGGAAACCAAGCATCAGACATACGCACGGGTAGCAGCAGCAGAGAGAGGGGAGCCACCCGAGCAAGAGCTACGCTCTTTGGAAGAGCAGGTAATGGCCTTCTTTAAAAGCAAAGGTATAGAAATGGACAGTAAAAATATTGAGGGATGCCATCCTCTTCCGAGAAAAAATCAAATACCTGCCATTATCATTCGTTTTGTTAATAGAAAACAGAAAAAAGAACTGCTCAAGCAAGGAAGAAAGCTAAAAGGTACAAATGTTTATTTAAATGAACACCTAATCAAGAAAAATGCAGACATTGCAAGACAAGCAAGAATATTAAGAAAACAGAAGAAAATACAGTCAACTTGGACGTCAGACTGTAAAATATTCATTAAGTTAAATGGAACACCAGAGCAGGCTAAGGTTCTAGTCATCAAAGAGATGACGGAACTAGAAAAATATAACCGATAAATGCAAAGCAGTGCTAAATATGATGTGACCGTCCAAGTGCACAACCAACGCAGATGTCTGACAATTTTCAACTAACAACTCATATAGATATTGAAAATAAGACATTGATGTATGACAGCAACATAGATCCTGATTGTAATTTCTTTAACAATAAAACAAATGAATGCAATTATTATACAAATGAGCAACTTAAAAAGGAATTCAAGGTAGAACAGGGTATAACAATGGTTCACTTTAATAGTCGAAGCTTATATGCAAACTTTCAATCCATCAAAGACTACATAACACAGTTTGAACAGCCATTCAATGTGATAGCCATATCGGAGACCTGGATAACTCCTGGAAAAGAAGAAGACTTTAAAATAAATGGATATGAATTCCTTCATGTAGACAGGATCAACAAGAAAGGAGGTGGGGTGGCACTTTACATTGATAAAAACCTAAAGTACAAAAGAATGGGAAGAATGACAACTGTTATTGATGGAGTGATGGAATGTTTATCAGTGGAAATAATTATAGAAAAAAGGAAAAACCTAATTGTCAGTTGTATATATAGAACACCAGGATCTAAGATTGAGATATTTAAGGATAATATGGAGGACTTATTTACAAATATAAATCAGAAAAGAATGTTTATTTGTGGGGACTTTAATATTGACTTATTGAATCCAAATCATAATAAGAGTACAGAAGAATTTATTGATTCCATGTACAGCATAGGTTTATTTCCACTGATAACAAGACCGACCAGAATAACATCTCATTGTGCAACTCTATTAGATAATATATTTACAAATATAATAGAAGGAAAGATAAAAAGTGGGCTGTTAATCAATGATATAAGTGACCATTTACCAGTCTTTGCATCGTATAATTGCCATTATAAAGTGAACAACGATGGACATAAGATTATTTACAAAAGAATAAGAACAGAGAAGACCTTAAATTGTCTTAGAAATGAACTTTTAAAGCAAGATTGGAATATTGTATATGAACAAACAGAAGTTAATAAAGCTTACGAAGGATTTTTAAGAACATTTAACACATTACTTGATAAAAACTGCCCAGTAATTGAAATCAATAGGAAACACAACTATGCAGGAAGACCATGGATGACAAAAGGACTACAAAATGCCAGCAAAAAAAAGAATACCTTATATCGAGAATTCATAAAAAAGAGAACAATAGAAACTGAAATGAAGTATAAAACTTACAAAAATAAATTAACTAATATAATGAGATCCTGTAAAAGAGAGTATTACATTAAAAGGTTAGAACACAATAAAGATAACACAAGAGATATATGGAATGTATTAAACAGAATAATCAAAAATGAATCAAGGAATAATGATTACCCTGGGTACTTTATAGAAGGGACAAGAAGTATTAATAACATGGAGGAGATAGTAAATGGCTTTAATGAATTCTTCGTAAACATAGGGCCAAAACTGGCAGAAGAAATAAAGGTTGATGGAATAGAAAGGGACACTGGTGAAAATATTGAAAGGAATAGTAGCTCAATGTTTTTAAGAGCAGTGGAAGAGAAAGAGATTTATGACATGGTTAGAGGACTTAAGAACAAAACCAGTACAGACTGGAATGATATTGATATGGTAACGGTAAAGACAGTTATTGATGGTATCGTAAAACCATTAAAATATATATTCAACTTGTCGTTTCAAAAAGGAGTTTTTCCACAAAAAATGAAAGTTGCTAAAGTTATTCCCATTTACAAAACCGGTGAAAGACATAATTTTACAAACTATAGACCAGTGTCAATACTCTCCCAGTTCTCTAAGATACTGGAAAAACTCTTCATAAAAAGATTTGACAGTTTTGTGGAAAAATATGAATTAATGACAGATAGTCAGTATGGGTTCAGAAACAACAGATCAACAGCTTTGGCACTGATAGATTTAATGGAAAAGATAACGGAATGTATGGATAATAAGAGGTATGCACTCGGAGTTTTCTTAGATCTAAAGAAGGCGTTTGATACTGTTAATCATGAAATTCTATTAAAAAAACTGGAAAAGTACGGGTTTAGGGGAGTGGTTTTGGAATGGTTAAAAAGCTATGTAGGGAATAGGCAACAATATGTACAAATAAATGAATATAAATCTAATTTGATGGATATAGCTTGTGGAGTACCTCAAGGTTCAGTACTGGGTCCAAAAATGTTTATTATGTACTTAAATGATATCTGCAGAGTATCGGAGATTTTAAAGTTTGTAATATTTGCAGATGACACAAATATACTGTGTGCAGGTGGGGAATTGCCACAGGTTTTGGAAATGATCACACAGGAATTAACGATATTAAAGAAGTGGTTTGATATAAATAAATTATCATTGAATCTCGATAAAACCAAATTTATGTTGTTTGGAAACCAAAAGAAAAACATCGAAGTAGAAATATGTGTTGACAATGTATATTTAGAAAGAGTAAATGAAATAAAATTTCTTGGGGTGATCATTGACCACAAGCTCTGTTGGAAGCCACACATTACTTATGTTCGGGGGAAATTGGCACGGGGCATTGCCGTCCTGGGAAAAGCAAAGCATATGTTGGATCAGAAAGCACTGCACATTTTATACTGTGCTTTACTACTGCCATATATGAGCTACTGTGTAGAGGTCTGGGGAAACACATACAAAAGTAACACACAAACAATAACTATAATACAGAAAAGGGCCATTAGATTAATAAATAATGTAGGGTACAGGGACCATACAAATGCACTCTTTGTCAAAATGCAAGCTATTAAATTCCAAGACTTGGTGAAGCTTAAAACAGCGCAAATAATGTATAAAGTCAGAAATAAATTGCTTCCCAAAGAAATCTGTAAATTGTTCATAGAAAGAGAAGGTGGGTATAACTTAAGAGGGAAATGGAATTTAAAAATACAAAGTGCTAGAACAACTTTAAGAACTATGTCAATCTCAATTGCAGGAGTTAAATTATGGAACAGTCTAACAGAAGAAATAAAAGACAGTCAAAACATAAAACAGTTTAAAGTAAAATATAAAAACCTAATTTTAAATAAGTATAAGAATGAAGAAAACGGGGTTAACCCAGGACGGTAATGTTGCTGGTAATGGTGTTGCGGTTCTTTTTTGGTTGTTTTTTTGTTTTTTTGTTTTGTTTTGGTTTGTTGTTTTTCCATAACTTGTGTATCTGCAAATATACACATTCTGTATTTTTCATATGAAAGAAACTATACTGTGGTGGGGCTTGCTAATTTCTTGTTTTTGATTTATGTATGTTATGTTTTGTTTTACTTCATATGTTTATATGTTTCATATGTTGTTTGTTTAATTTAAGACAAAAAAAAATTAAATGAATGAGAGGTAAAACTTGAGGGGGTAGGGACAAATAAGTAAATACTTCAGCCTACTCCTTTTCAAACAAATAATGGAATGATATTTTGTAATGATTGTGAAGGCACATGTTTGAAATGTTTGAAATAAAAATGAACTGAACTGAACTGAACTGAACTGAAACAATAGTAATTTAAAAAAAAAAGAAAAAGAAAGAAAAAAAAAGAAGAAGCTTGTTTTAGATTCTTTGCCACTGTGTTGTTCTATGTTCAGGTTCGGGGTTTCTCTCCATTATTGTGGGGTCTTTAACTTTAAATAATAAACTGCTTTGAGATTTTGGGATTTTGGTGCTATATATATATTAGGGGTGCAACGATATTCGTATCGATATTGAACCGTTCGATACAGTGCTTTCGGTTCGGTACGCATATGTATCGAACAATACAAAATTTGTAATTTATTTTATCAATTTTCCTTCTGACGATGCTGTCTGTGTTGAGCGCTCAGTGAATCTGTGTTTGACTACTCCGCCTAGGCTGCACTGTCGAGCACAGATCCACTGAGCGCTCAACACAGACAGCATCGTCAGAAGGAAGAGCGCAGGGCAAGCTAGCGAGACAGAAGTTAAGCTCTCCTTGCAAGATGGACCTCCCCCACCCTCATTCAGATCTGGCGTTTGGAATTATTTTGGTTTTCATGTGAGGTATGACCCTGAAGGTAAGCGAGTCATGGACTAAAGTAAAACAGTATGTTGGATGTGCCATGCAATGCTCAATTACATTGGTGTGAACTAGTGTGTTAGCGCCGTCTAGCCCCATGCACGGAGCGATCGGCGGTAGCTCGTTAACGGAGATTTGCTGTGTTGTGGCGTTAAGGTCATTTCAACGAGATTAACCTGAAAGCACTAGTGGGAACACAACGAATATGACTGCACATTTACGCCGACATCATCCTAGTGCAAAGACAAGTGGAAGCAGAAAAAAAAAAGCAAGCATGCTACTAACTTTAGCCGAGTCATTTAGACAGCTGTTAGCACATGATTCTCCTTATGCTGCTGAGAATATAGCCCAGAAGAAGCGGATAGTATCGCTTTTATTTTGGAAAGAGCCATTTCTCTGTAATAAACTCTCTTTTCCAAAGATGAGTGATTCCTCAATCAGATACAGGGCTCGCAATATCGCTAGCCCGACGTCCCGGAGCTAGCGATTTTTTTCAGTCGGGCTACCAGAATCTATCTCTTCCCTGCCCGTCGGGCTATTGTAGGAAGGAAAAATATATGTCAATGCTTTTGCATTCTTTCGGAAATGTAGCTGGGTAATTATGTCATTGGCATCGGTGAGCCACTGTCAATATGTGACATATTGAAATCGCGTTTGAATTTGCGCTTGTTTTTTTGCTTTCACTTTGCAATCGTGCGAACTGTGTATAGAGAGCGACAGCACTGATCTGTGAGTGATGATAATTTGTGCACCAATTCCTCTGACATCGTCTTATTAATCGTTAGCTTACTATGCAAACATGACAAGTGAAATCTCCCGCAGCAAGCTTAAACATGTGAGAGGTTGATCGCGCAGAGAATCGCTGAGCTTATGTGAGTCCGTGTGTAAAAGCATTTCAGTTCTGCTGAGCCAAATAAGACAGGTCAGGGTGAAGAAGTGACAGCCAAAGAAAAGCTTACCACAAAACGGAGAAGTTATGACAAATCAGACTATAAGGCAAAAAGAAAGTGCAGCTTTATGGTTTCATGGACAAAAGAATTTCTGTGGCTGCAATATGATGAGCTAAATAACCAGGGCTGCACATAAGTGGTCCGCAGGTGCGCATTCGCTGTCAAAATAAAAAACACGCACAAGGGTGAGGGTTAAATTTAAAAACTGTACTTTTGAGTTAAAATATATATTTATAATTTTAATAAATGACAAATTAAAAAGGCATGAACATTTTTTTGTATCGAAAAAATATCGAACCGTGACACCAAAGTATCGAACCGAACCGAACCGTGAATTTTGTGTATCGTTGCACCCCTAATATATATATATTAAAAAAAAGAAATTGTTTTGAACTGAATTATGAAATCTACTTAAATATGAACACCCTTTTCTAAGGCGCTTTCCCAAAGTTGCAAATTGTTTTACAGCTTCATAAAAAGTATATTTGAATAAAGCAGTGTTGTGTTTAGGCATCAGCCATTAGTTTAACGCATTTTAAAAGGTTAAAACATACAAAATTATGGCAAAGATGGAAAAGCAGTAGTTTCTGATGACTGACGTCACTTGTCGTCAGTTGTGTTCGTCATTTGTTTTTGTTAATGGTCGGCTGCTTTTTTTCTTTATATCGTGAGACAAGAAATGATGGTCCAGTGTATCCTATGTGAGAGAAAGTGATAAAGGGAACACTGAAGTGGCTTTCCTCAACATTTAGAGGGAATTTAACCAGGAATTGGTGTTATCAGCAAACTTAGCAGGCTGAATAAATACAGAGACCCACATATCCGGTATTTATTGTGTGCTATGGACTACTTTAAATCAAAATCGTTGAAAAGAAACTGGCAGCTCAAACATGTGGTCCATTTCAGTGATTCAAATTAGCAGAGATTAGGACTGGCATGTAGCGACTAGCTGCAGCTTCCTGTGTTGGGAAATCTGTCACTTATGTCTATAACGTTAAGCCATAGCGTATCCACTATGGCTTGAGTACACAGTGGATAATTATTATGAAGGGGGAAACTATCCATAGAGGGCCAAACCATTTTTTTGCACTAGACTGTAAACAAGCTTTTTAATGATATAAAGTTAACATTTTTACACTGGACTGTATGGGGACTGACTGGATTGAAGGCTGAAGCGCCTGTATGATGGTGTGGCAGTGAGTGGGGAGGGCTAGACTTCTGGAAGCCATTTGGAGTTGCTAAATACTTTCCTAGCTCAAAATAGTTTTTTTTTTTGGGTGGTCCAGCATGTTCTGACCAGGCAGCACATAAACAGGCAGGGTGGGACACAGTCATTTCCCATTGTTAAGCTGTTTCGCTCAATGCTGCTGTGTTGCAGTCTTCATTTCCTGCCTATCAGACAGGAACATGCAGGGTAGCCTAAATCTCACATTTTCTCCACTTATAAGTGAATGAAGAACTGTTGGCGTGGGTCAGGTATCAGATCCTTTTGGCAGGGTTGAAATCCATCTCTTTGCTTTCAGGGCAATCACCCATTACACCGCGTCTTGTTTCTTCGACAGAGGATTGGAATACATGCAGTTGCACATGGATTTCCTAATACACTCCATACATTTCATTTCACTCTGATACTACTGGTTCTGAAGAGCAGTGATCCTCAACCTGGTGGCTCCTTGGTGATGATGAAATCCTGTTATGTCTAGATAATCGGTCCACATGCAGTGGGGCAGTCTGGCAGTTTATTTTCCAGTCTACAGCCTAAAACATCAAGAGAGAACTGAATCATGCACAGTGAAGACATAAGTAGTCAGATTTTAGCTGAAGAGGCAGTGCAGTATTAAATTATAAACAAATCATCCAACTAACAACTAACATTGTTTGTATAAGTGTTAAGTTTTTATTTAAAAACATCTCTGGTGGTCAGGGCCAGGAAGCTGGTAATGATACCACATAATGAGTTTGAAAAACATTTTTAGCCTTTGCACTGCATCACACAGTCTCCATGTATGAAGTGCTTTGGTTGCTCCAGTGGAGTAGGAAATGCGCTATATAAAAACCATTTACAATTTACCTTTGCTAGTCAAGGTAAGAACTGGCGAGGAGGAGCCCGTGCTGTGTAAGATTCCAGTCTGTAGTTAAATTGGCTGATGCAGTCCTCTGGCTGGCTCAGTCGGACTCATCCAAAACCCTGAGCCAAGTTTCTCACTATGTGTGCCTCTCTTTTGTGAATGGGCGGCAGCTCCCTCTGCAGGGGGCCTGGCTGCTGTTGCTGCATGGGACATACCGTAATGCAAGCCACTCTCATCACAAGTTCCCAAGGGTCAGACCTCAAACCTCTGACTACCTAATATTTTGGTGTCTGCTCTTTGCTGTCTAAATTGAGTTGGAAATTTTTTTCTCCGCCAAGTTTCCGAGGGCCCTGTATGGTGAGTTTATCTTACTGTATGGCTTTCTTATCATTTCTTTATTTTTTAATATTCTTTCCTTGTTTGGTTTTTACAGGACACAGTATGAGGCACATTTTCTTTTCTTTTAACGAGGATCTGATCTGTTTTCTCCCTTTCAAGGATAAATCTGTTTTTTTTGTTTCTTCACTTTCAACTTTCTCTCTCTTATCTCTCAGTATTTCTACTTGCAACATGAGGCCGCTGCTGTTTGGGATTCTGCCAATCAAGGAGAACTCTTTTGGCTCTCTATCTAGTGTAACTGTTGCACTCTGTCTTTTAACCCTCCTCCTGATGGTTATCTGGGGTCAAAAGAGTAAGAGATCCTTCTTCCACTTCCATCTTGACTCCCAGCTGGACCACACAAAATATCCCCCACCTCCTGGCCCCAAACCGTGGCCCCTTGTCGGGAATCTGCTCCAGGTCGGGGATCAGATTCATCTCTCTCTAACTGGGTTGAGGCTTCAGTATGGAGACATCTTCAAGGTACATATAGTTATATATAGTTTTTGTATTATTAGTTTCAGATCAACAGAGTGAGCATGAGTTAATTTATTTGTTTGTGTCATGAATCCAGCTCCGCCTTGGCTCTTTGACTGTTGTCGTTCTGAGTGGGTACAACACCATCAGGCAGGCTCTGGTTCGACACGGGGAAGCTTTTGCGGGGCGACCTAACCTTTTCATCTTCTCTGCTATAGCCAATGGGACCAGCATGACTTTCAATGAGAACTACGGACCTGTGTGGCTGCTCCATAAGAAGCTGTGTAAGAATGCCCTCAGGTCTTTCTCCCAGGCTGAGCCAAGGGGTTTTGGTGCCACCTGCCTCTTAGAGGAGCACATATGTGCAGAGGCTGCAGGGATGGTGCAGGTGATTCGAGAAAAAGCTGCAAAAGAAGAAACAGAGGGTATAGACCCAGCAACGACCTTGGTAACCTCAGTGGCAAATGTCATTTGTGCGCTTTGTTTTGGGAAACGGTATGACTACAGTGATAAGGAGTTTCTCACTATTGTTGATGTCAACAACGAGGTCCTGAAGCTCTTTGCAGCGGGGAACCTGGCTGATTTTTTCCCTGTGTTTCGCTACTTTCCGAGTCCATCTCTGAGAAAGATAGTCCAGTACGTTCGCAGGATGAACAGATTCATGGAGCGGAACATTGAGGAACACATTGACACCTTTGATAAGGTAATTAAGTATGCAGACTTACATGTAGGCAAGAATTTAGTTTAAATGGGGGAAAATGACAGTACAATCTATGCCATATAATCACTGTTTGCTTAAGTTCTATTTATTTCATTTTTGCACATGACTTACTGACATAAACTTCAGTTTCATAATAATCAGCAACTAGGCTTCTTAATGATTTGTGAATATTGCATTTTATTTATATTTTTTTTTATATTATCTTAACTTTAACTGATCTTTTGCACAGTGACCTTTAATAGATGTCGCCACAGCCTTATGTTGTAAATAATGTGTCTATTGGTGTTGTTTTCTTTAGATCTGTGCCACTAATTTGCATCCCGGCTCTTTAATATGACATTGAACTCATACATTGGTAGCTATGATCGTAACTGTAGCCAAAAAAATAACTAACAAGTTCCATGTGATGGACCTTTTTTGTTCTTGTGGAGAGATGGCTAAAATGTTCGCACGCACTCTAATTAGGAATTAGCAACTCTACTGGAAGACACGCGTCTTACCACAATTGATTACTGTCCCTTCCCTAATTACTTTTAAGGTTTAAAGCAAGCTGGCAGTTAAAGTAGATAACTTTATATTTGAGCAGTGACAGCTGCTTGATGTTGGAAGGAGTAAAGTTATCTGTGTTCGCAGAACCGTATCCGGGACATTACAGACGCTCTAATTGCACTTTGTGAAGAAAGAGAAGAAAGCAAGGATACTTCGATGCTCTCTAACGACCAGATCATTCACACTGTCATAGACATCTTTGGAGCAGGTTAGGCAAACTACAAATTTCACATTATGATGCTTTTACGCTTGTATTATGCCAGTAATAAATCCTAATGGTGATAATGAATTTTCCCCCTTTTTTGTGGTTTTCCAAAGGATTCGACACCATCATCGCTGGTTTGCAGTGGAGCCTGTTGTACCTCATCAAGTTTCCTGACATCCAGGATAAAATAAACCAGGAAATAGGTGATGCCTTATGCTCCAATAAAACAAACTCATATGCTGTACAGTGTGCTCGGCTCTTCACCAAAGTCACCCATTGTTAGAAACTGGTAAATACACGGCTTACAGAGAATTCAGGGTATGCTAAATAGGAAAGTCCTCTCTTGTTCCTGCTCTGATGACGGACTCATAATCATTCTGTTTCTCATAGACCAAAAATAGGAGGTTGCTCCTTAATCGTTTTAAGTCCCACATCACTGATGAGCATAAGTCAGTAGTAAATGTAGTTCTTATCTATTAAAATATTCACCACAAATGGGATTCACACAGTTTACAAGAAACGGGTGGAAATGCACCTCTCATTAGCAGCTATGCACAGGCCATACATGAGCATGCAGCCGTCTGTGATGTCTGCAGTATCAGGGAGAATCCTTATTAAAAAGACTGAACAACGGCCAACCGAGCACGCTTTTTGGAGAGACAGAATCAGACCAGAGAAACTCACAAAAGATCAGTCCAATTTGCTGACGCTTTTTGAAGTGGGCTCAGAGAACTGGTGCTGTCTGTTCTGAGGCACGTTGTATTTTCACAGAGGGCGAGATGAAGCGAGAGAGAGAGAGACAGAGAGAACTAAGAGGAGGCAGGATGAATCAGAACAGGAGAGGGGTTAGAGGGTTCCCCGGAGACACAAAGGCGCTGACACGCAAGGCAGTGAACAGACATAGTCTGACATTATTCCCTTTTTCATCTCTTACATTTCATTTAATTAAGAGGCTTTAATTCTGTTGTTTACAGTACCGAAAGCCTTATTAGTGGAGCAATATTTGTAAAGTAATCTAAAGGATCAGCATATTTTACATTGTAATTTTTTATGATGCACATGTGCATAAAGTTTTTACAAACTGAAAGAAAGCAAACCACAGCCTGGAAATCAGTTTATGTTAAGTTTAAATTAAAAAAAAAAAAAAAAAAAGACATATTATTAGAATACAAGAATAAAAATGAAAATAAAAATGTAAATAACGTTAACAAAATTGGAAGTTTATCACAACTTATGTCACATTTTTTTAGACCCAAAAGATGAGATACAGATTATGTTTTATTATTTATCATTATTTTTTTAAGATGAGCATATCGGCAAACTCCAGCTGCCCAGGTTTTCCAACAAAGCCAAGATGCCTTTCACAGAGGCCTTCATATATGAAGTGTTTCGTCATGCTTCATATGTCCCTTTTACCATACCACACTGGTAAGACCTAAAGTTTTGACAGCAGTAAATTTGTTTTTTCAGCATGTAGATTGTTTTTTTTATCACTTTCCTCTGATTATATTTTTCCTCTCCAGCACCACGAGAGACATCACATTTAATGGGTATTTCATTCCCAAAGACACATGCGTCTTCATTAATCAATATCAAGTCAACCATGATACGTGAGTAGCCGAAAGCAGTAAAAATCTACTTTGTCTCGTTCTTTTTATCTTTTAAGACTATGGATTTTTTTTAACATTTTTGTTTATTTGTTAAAATGTTCATTCTTTCCCAGTGATCTTTGGGGCGATCCTGAGACATTTCGTCCACAGCGTTTCTTGAATCCATGTGGACTCCTGAACAAAGAGCTGACAGAGAAAGTCCAGATCTTCGGCATGGGAAAAAGACGCTGTCTTGGCGATGAATTTGCACGTTTGGAGATCTTTGTGTTTCTTACCACGCTTCTTCATGGGCTACGTATTGAAAATGTTCCAGGGCAGGAGCTGGATCTCAGCACTGATTTTGGTCTAACTATGAAACCACGTCCATATAGGATTACCATTTCCCAGAGATTTTAGACCGTCTGAAAACTCAAATGATGATCTTTCGGATGTTTTGGAATGTCACAGTGGAAATTAATTGTAGTTATTACTATTTTGTGCTCAGTTTGGCAAATGTGGTCAAAGCACAGACACAAAGATAAATATACACAAAGCGAACATGAGGTC
The DNA here is from genome assembly GCF_057381845.1 of Rhamphochromis longiceps. Classification (NCBI taxonomy): domain Eukaryota; kingdom Metazoa; phylum Chordata; class Actinopteri; order Cichliformes; family Cichlidae; genus Rhamphochromis; species Rhamphochromis longiceps. The sequence goes on along the minus strand of NC_140568.1, from coordinate 8,569,992 downwards.
ATTTTACAGCATTCAGTCCATCTGCCTGCTACATTAGTATCTTAAGTGACTGGTCACAGTTTAAAACGGAGGAATGAGGATGAGTGTCACTGGCAGCAGGGTAAGCCACAATGACTTCATTAATAGTTTTGTAAATAGAAATAGAATAGACACTTTTAGCTGTTGTTAAACTTTTGTTTGTGAACATTTGATGAGTGCCTTCTTTTGGAAACTATGAAGGACAGACTTCAGCTGATAGCTCTTAATGAACTGTTTCACCTGAATATTACAAGTTGAATAACTTATTCTTATTGTAAATACCTGACCTCTATACGTCATGTTGAGGTAAAATAATATCACATAAAAAAAGTGTGCTATATAAACTACAAACATACTAACAAATATTCAAATTATCTCAAAGCACTAATACCACTAGGTTTAAGGCAGTTATTGTTTATAATGTATGCATAAAATGTTAACTTTTGGACTATTTTTGAAAGAAAAAGTAGAGCTGATGTTGGAAATTGTTTTTTTTTTTAAAGCATATACAGCCTACAGTTAGCCTCTTTCTATAGTAATTATAGAAAGAGTAAAACTGAGTCACATAAAACAGCTGCAGACAGTGGCTTTGTATAAAACATGCAATCTGAAAACAATAATGTGCCTGTGCTTGTGTGGTAATGTTTACTGGCTTTCTGTCTGTACCTTCACACTGTTCTGAGTGACTCATGGATGATGATGGCAGTGAGGCTGACTCTGAAGTGAGTAGGGGAGGACTAGCTCAGAAGGGTGCCTCCAAAACACAAAAACGAAAAAAACAATCTTATCTACCTAGATAGATATGTTAAGTACAGAAAACCAAGCTATGGAAATGTATTAAGTAAAGTAGAATGCAAGCATTTTAACCCTATTTTAATTTTTTAATAGATTATTTTAATAATAAATATTAACTAAGGATACATATTAAATAATAAATATTGTTTTCGTCACGAGATCTGTGTCACAGTGCCGTATTTTTATATTCCGTAGATTTTTGTGTACAAGTGGACAAATTTTCTTTGATACATTAACAGATTTTAACATTTCCTACAATTCCCCTGACCTTTGAACTAAAGCTTTAATTTTACAAACTCATCGGTATAACTCTTGTCAACAACAGTGTAACATTGCGTGCTATTGCATGTCTATTCACAGCCACTGAACTCACTGGCCACACACAAACACGTGCAAACTGAATGACCTACTGATTTCTATTCACATCTTCATTTACACATGGAGCCTTTTATTGTGGGGGCCCGTTTCTATACATTCATTAAGAAACCACACGCAATCCTCACAGCAACTGTCAGTAACTGCACTGTGATGTCTGTCCAACTAATTATGGCTAAATTAATATGTGAACATCTCTAACAATCTTTACTCATAACTTTATTCACTATTACGACGCAGAACGGTTCAAACATCTTCCTCTTCCACGCTCTGCCCAGATCTCAGTTTCATGATCACCTGGAAAAAAATACATTCACATTATTTTATGGTTTAATTCTAAATAGAAAATGTACATATTTGAATAGCTGACTGTGAAAGTGGCATGCACCTCTTTCAGCTGGGCAATCTCTTTACTTTCCACATTTCCACAGATAAAGCTGAGATCACATCACCCAGTGCACTCAAAGACTTGTTAATGGAGTTTGCCTCCTGCACAGAGGAGAACATGGAAGAATTTAAAGAAGTCATGACAAATCTTTCAACCACTCACTGACCCATGAAACAAGATAGGAGCAGACCTTCAGCTGGTGGTCCTTGGCACCTGTTTTGGCTGCTCGCTCACTGCCTGCCAGGTCTACAAGGCTCAGCTTCCCACTGCTTACACTCCCATTTGTCAGATTCCTGCTCTCCAACATGATGCCAACAATAAGATGAGAGCGGGAACTCTCCACGTTCATCTCTTAAAAAATGACAAAAATACAACAGGACAAAGAAAGATGGATTTTTATATATTTCTGGTATTTTAAGAAGTGCGACTTCAGAAGATGCTGATTAATAATCAGTCCTCAGATTCTCTCTCTCTCTCTCTCTCTCTCTCTCTCTCTCTCTCTCTCTCTATATATATATATATATATATATATATATATATATATATATATATATATATATATATATATATATATACATATATATAAAAGGTTTAGCATCAGCATATTGTTGCTCTGCTGCTTTCCAGATCTGTAATGATGTACCTAAATGCCACCCCACTGCTATAACTGTAACTAACACGATTAATCCAAACCAATTAGCAGGACCCTATTTGAGGCTTTTGCACGGCATCAAGAACTCACTGGTGGCAGAGATGTGTCGGTTTGCGCAGGCCTGCTGGAACAGAGCGTAGAGCTCCTGGGCACTGGAAGCCTCTTTTGTCTCTGCTCCTTGGGCGAACACAACTCCCTTTCTGTTCCTCTTGATCTCCACCCGCCTGGCCTGGCCATGGGATTGAGTGTGTACGTGGGCCTCACCAGCCTGGCTCGCAAAGAGGTCCTGCAGCCTGTCATTGTAGAGCTCCAGCATATAGGCTGAAACCTAAAAGGAAGCACAGTAACCAGGAAGAGAGGAACAAAGGGAAGCAACGTCTTTTCTCTCCCAAACATGGTTTGTTTATATGCTGGTGAAATAATGTCTGCTACCTTAAAACTGACTAAATGACCAGAAAAGGAGTCCTTTTTAGAAGCAGAAAGAAATTTATTGCAGTTTGATGAGGGAAACCCAGATCTTGAGTTGTCTGGTGAAGAAGATCATAGGGAATAAGCCCTTGAAGAAGAAAGATGGAGGAGCATCAGGGATGGTACTCAGACCTGAACTTGCTGTCATTAAGTGGTTGGACAACAAGACAGTTGTCATGGCATCCTCTGCCTATGGCAATCAACCTCAGGACAGACGCACCAGATGGTCTAAGAAAAGCAAAAAGTTTGTCCATGTGCCAAGGCCACTGGCAATTGCTGAGTAGGCTATACTACCAATATAGGTGACGTGGACCTTGTTGCAGAATGTTGAGTTTCTACAGGATGGTCTCTCGCACTCAGAAATTGACAGTATGTGCAGTTCTCTACTTTTTGATCTGGCAATCACCAACTCGTGGCTTCAGTATAGCAATGACTTGCAGTTTTGGGGGAAGAAACCACTACAGTTCCTTGAGTACTAGCTCAGAAGGGTGCCTCCAAAACACAAAAACGAAAAAAACAATCTTATCTACCTAGATAGATATGTTAAGTACAGAAAACCAAGCTATGGAAATGTATTAAGTAAAGTAGAATGCAAGCATTTTAACCCTATTTTAATTTTTTAATAGATTATTTTAATAATAAATATTAACTAAGGATACATATTAAATAATAAATATTGTTTTCGTCACGAGATCTGTGTCACAGTGCCGTATTTTTATATTCCGTAGATTTTTGTGTACAAGTGGACAAATTTTCTTTGATACATTAACAGATTTTAACATTTCCTACAATTCCCCTGACCTTTGAACTAAAGCTTTAATTTTACAAACTCATCGGTATAACTCTTGTCAACAACAGTGTAACATTGCGTGCTATTGCATGTCTATTCACAGCCACTGAACTCACTGGCCACACACAAACACGTGCAAACTGAATGACCTACTGATTTCTATTCACATCTTCATTTACACATGGAGCCTTTTATTGTGGGGGCCCGTTTCTATACATTCATTAAGAAACCACACGCAATCCTCACAGCAACTGTCAGTAACTGCACTGTGATGTCTGTCCAACTAATTATGGCTAAATTAATATGTGAACATCTCTAACAATCTTTACTCATAACTTTATTCACTATTACGACGCAGAACGGTTCAAACATCTTCCTCTTCCACGCTCTGCCCAGATCTCAGTTTCATGATCACCTGGAAAAAAATACATTCACATTATTTTATGGTTTAATTCTAAATAGAAATGTACATATTTGAATAGCTGACTGTGAAAGTGGCATGCACCTCTTTCAGCTGGGCAATCTCTTTGCTTTCCACATTTCTCTGAGCGTTGTTGGTTATGGCCTTCACTCTTGTTGCATAACTGCAAAGTTCAGAGAGTTCAAGTGTTATTCTGTTGAGTTTTTTAGTGCTAAAATACAATAAAACACTGTTTTTTCTCTCTCTGTTACATAAGAGATGTGAGCGTCTCGTCAAGATTGTATTCTGTAGGAGAGGTGTTGACGATCATCAGAGTTTTAGCATTTCCACCCAAAGAGTCTTGCATCACCTGAGAGAGATGAAACACATTTTGGTTGAACTGCTTGTCTACGTTGGAGTTCAGAATTGAAAAACTAGAATACTGCCTTTTTAATTTATTACCTGTGTTAGCTTGCTATTCCTGTATGGCACATGGGGCAGTTCAGCAGATAAAGCTGAGATCACATCACCCAGTGCACTCAAAGACTTGTTAATGGAGTTTGCCTCCTGCACAGAGGAGAACATGGAAGAATTTAAAGAAGTCATGACAAATCTTTCAACCACTCACTGACCCATGAAACAAGATAGGAGCAGACCTTCAGCTGGTGGTCCTTGGCACCTGTTTTGGCTGCTCGCTCACTGCCTGCCAGGTCTACAAGGCTCAGCTTCCCACTGCTTACACTCCCATTTGTCAGATTCCTGCTCTCCAACATGATGCCAACAATAAGATGAGAGCGGGAACTCTCCACGTTCATCTCTTAAAAAATGACAAAAATACAACAGGACAAAGAAAGATGGATTTTTATATATTTCTGGTATTTTAAGAAGTGCGACTTCAGAAGATGCTGATTAATAATCAGTCCTCAGATTCTCTCTCTCTCCCTCTCTCTCTCTCTCTCTCTCTCTCTCTCTCTCTCTCTCTCTCTATATATATACATATATATACATATATATATATATACATATATATATATATATATATATATATATATATATATACATATATATAAAAGGTTTAGCATCAGCATATTGTTGCTCTGCTGCTTTCCAGATCTGTAATGATGTACCTAAATGCCACCCCACTGCTATAACTGTAACTAACACGATTAATCCAAACCAATTAGCAGGACCCTATTTGAGGCTTTTGCACGGCATCAAGAACTCACTGGTGGCAGAGATGTGTCGGTTTGCGCAGGCCTGCTGGAACAGAGCGTAGAGCTCCTGGGCACTGGAAGCCTCTTTTGTCTCTGCTCCTTGGGCGAACACAACTCCCTTTCTGTTCCTCTTGATCTCCACCCGCCTGGCCTGGCCATGGGATTGAGTGTGTACGTGGGCCTCACCAGCCTGGCTCGCAAAGAGGTCCTGCAGCCTGTCATTGTAGAGCTCCAGCATATAGGCTGAAACCTAAAAGGAAGCACAGTAACCAGGAAGAGAGGAACAAAGGGAAGCAACGTCTTTTCTCTCCCAAACATGGTTTGTTTATATGCTGGTGAAATAATGTCTGCTACCTTAAAACTGAATTTAGAGCTGTTCTCGCGCATGATATCAAACATGGCATTGAAAGCTCTCGGGATGATCCCGGGATTCTTCTGTTCCTTGTCCCCAACCATAGTGAAGGTCTTCCCTGAGCCCGTCTGGCCATATGCAAAGACACAAACGTTGTAACCGTCGATAGCTAACTGGATCAGCCTGTGGGAAAAACATTTTCTTCAGCTGAAAGCATCAAAATATATGGAAGGCTTGATGTCAAGTTACCTCAGGAGCTACCTCACTGTTTCTACTTTTCCATCAACTCTTGAAATCTGTTTTTGAACATAATTTGCTCCCTTTCAATGCTACTAAATAGCCATAACATTACACAGCAGCAGAATCCCAAACTGAGCGAAACAGTCTACAGAGGTGGCACAGCAGCATGAGCAAATGCAGCATCAGCTGTCGTCTGTGTACTGGCAATGAAGGAATTTTATTTTGTCTAACGCATAAGAGCTCCCACTCATCACAAATCCCAATTTAACCCAAGCTTGAGTGCCTCCATGCAGCACATGTTAGGTAACTGTAGCTTTGGTTAGCCTGAGCTGGTACCTTAAAATAGTAGAAGCTACTTTTTAGATTCACAGAGGTTGCTATGATACAAATCTGGGACTCCCTGTGTCTGTTATGTCACATTGAATAAACGGGGCCGGGCCCCTCACCTGCTGGTGTCATGAAACAAGTCTTCCTGAGAGGCTTCAGCACTGAACACCTTGTCAAACTGAAACTCCCTTGGTCCACGAGGGGTTTCTACGGTGACAGAGTATTCATCTATTTTTTCCACAACGATGGCGCCACCCTGCGCAGCTTCGGCTCGGCTCGCAGGGCGAATCCGACAAAACACTCTAATTTTACCTGAAGAAACATGTTTTTCTTTTTAGTTTAGGTCGAAACTAAAATGCGCTACATGCAGTACAGACACACATGCATACCTTTCATATCTTCAACCATATTGTAATATTTTTTCCTCAGGGTCCTTTCTGAAGTGTAGTTCTCAATTATTTTCTTTTTCTCTTCTTTTTCTTGCTTCAGCTTGAAAAAAAACCCATGATGATAAGGGAAGAGTTATCATAGTGAGGAATGCTTTACATAAAATCAAGTATTTACAGCACTTTGTGCTAAAATATTCTATAATCAATGTTTAGAATAACAATGGGGCTGCTTTGGTACCCTGTTGGACTGTTGATTTATAATATAAGTGATACCTAATGAGTAGCATGTATCTGTAAAAGCTCACTGTGGACAGATTAATGCCTCTGTCTGTGGTTTCTGTAGTGTTTGGGTGGACAGATCTGACCTGATGTGGTAAAAAACTAACCTGATCCTGCAGCAATAGAAGCTGCTGACCGGCACTCTTAACTCCACCCGTGGTTTGGCTTGCCTCCTGACCCAGGATATCCTCCAGTTCTGAAACTGCACAGTCTGAGTGGAGATGGAAAATAAAAGAGTGATATGTAAAAGACTAATTACTTACTACTAGTTACTAATATATTATGACAATGAGATGTACATTTTTGTTATATAAAAGAAGTGAAGAATGTATGTGATGTGACTATATGAATTCATTTACTATTACTGGCTGGAGCCAACATATTCAGGAAATATAAGATGTATTTACCATTCATCACAGGGCTCTCTCCATTTTTAATGCAGCCTAAAGCGATTTGACAGACCTCAATTTCCTTCACTGTTTCTTGCAATAGAGACAGATTTGAGTTGTATTTCTCTGACCTGTAAAATATAAGAAAACCTTTAAAGTAAAGTGTGTAACTTAACTTAAACCTCCTGACTACCCGCAATGCAAATTTGTCCTCTGTAGAGCACCTTTCTAAACCTGAATATCACCCATGCACTGCATACTAAAGAATTGCCTCCTTTTGGTATCTACAGAGGACATTTAGGGTTTTCCAATGATACCAAATGTGAAGGGGTGGAGCTTTGGGAACTTTAGTTTTTTCATTAAGGAACATGGCGGCCATCGCTGCAAGCACATTTTATGGGAAGAAGAAAAGTAAGTGCATAAAACTTCTTATTGAGCAATTTTTAGCTATAAATGTTGTTAACATATTTTAAATAAGTCTCTTAATAACACATTAAAACATAGTATGCTTAATTCTAACTTCATTTTAGTATAGTATTGAAGTGTTTAACAAATGGCCTCCGTAGTGGACATTTGTAGTCATTTCCTCCATTTTGTTCTGTTTTTTTAAATGACCAGAAAAGGAGTCCTTTTTAGAAGCAGAAAGAAATTTATTGCAGTTTGATGAGGGAAACCCAGATCTTGAGTTGTCTGGTGAAGAAGATCATAGGGAATAAGCCCTTGAAGAAGAAAGATGGAGGAGCATCAGGGATGGTACTCAGACCTGAACTTGCTGTCATTAAGTGGTTGGACAACAAGACAGTTGTCATGGCATCCTCTGCCTATGGCAATCAACCTCAGGACAGACGCACCAGATGGTCTAAGAAAAGCAAAAGGTTTGTCCATGTGCCAAGGCCACTGGCAATTGCTGAGTAGGCTATACTACCAATATAGGTGACGTGGACCTTGTTGCAGAATGTTGAGTTTCTACAGGATGGTCTCTCGCACTCAGAAATTGACAGTATGTGCAGTTCTCTACTTTTTGATCTGGCAATCACCAACTCGTGGCTTCAGTATAGCAATGACTTGCAGTTTTGGGGGAAGAAACCACTACAGTTCCTTGAGTTCAAACTTCTCCTTGGTGAAGAGTTGGAGCAAATATTTGCCATCAAAGTTCATTTTTACATGTTTGGCCTTCCAATGTCCTCTGCAGTGGACATGTGATATCTAAAAATATTTTAACTTTTTTTTTCCCAAAAAATTATTTCAGTCTTCTAATTGCCTTACAAACATTGGGGGATTTAAAAAAAAATGATTGGACAACACTTTTTTTCCTGGTAGTCAGGAGGTTAACCTGATATTTTGAAATTAAGCAGTTATTACAACCATTAAGAAATCATTTTTTCCCTTTTCTTTCTTTCTTTTTTTTTTTTTGTTTGTTTGTTTGTTTGTTTTTTCAATTTCTAACCCCTCTTTGTCAGTGGCATCCTCTCTGTCATTGCTTTCTTCTTGAACATTCTTGAGTCGGTCCAGTTTGTTTCTGGCTGAGGCCAGAGCAACCCGATTGTCCTCAATCATCTGGTCTAACAGGGCTCTGGTTTCAGGCACTGCACCGCAGATTTCATGAGCCTAAAGAAAGAGAAATTGATGCAACAGCCTAAATAAATCGGGGAGGAAAAGAGATGATTTTTCTTTGATTTTGTTGCTGGCAGTTGATTTTCCACATAGTTTAATATTAACTAATGTGTGAGCAGCACCTTGTGTATGACGAGGGAAAGCAGAACGCCGCAGGGTGGCTGAGGCACCGGAGGAATGGGGCTTCTCTCTGCCTCCAGCAGTTCGGTGATCTCCCTCTCCCTCTGGTACAGGCTCTCCTTTAGTTCCTCTAGACGAGCTTTAGCGCCCTCCAGTGGTTTATCAGAATCACTGCAGTCCTTCATTAAAAAAGTGGGTTAGTCCACCAAACATAAATCAAAACAAAACAGAAAAAGCAACACTCTAAACTTTTCTTCTTATTGTACTTTTCATGCTTTATCCTTTATTTGAGAAACAAGCTGTCACAACAACAAATTCAAACCCACCCTTGTTTGTTGCTGTGCTGACAGTCCTTCAATCTCCAGGTTTTCACCTTCCCCTGTGGTTTCCTGCTGCTCCTGTGTGGAGACCACCAACATTTCTTGGACTTTTCCTATTTCTTGTCGGGCCATCTGTAGCTCCTGCAATGCTGCTTAAGGCAAAATGGTATGAATAATTTGTTAGGCACAAACATTTGGTGTTTCACAGACTTTAACATCATGGCAGATAAACTCACTGGAGGCCTGCTGACTGTGCAGGGCATCCAGTCTGTTGGAGAACAGTTCCAGCATTTTGCTCTAATTGAAAGAAAAGAAGAAAATCTATGTGATTATATTGTTAAAATAGACTCAATGTTCTTCTCAAATATAGCCACAAGAGTGTGCTCTCATTCAGAAGATCAATGATTGATGTAAGAGGCCATGAAGTCTGCCAGACTGCTATGCAACCTTTTCTCTGTGCCACTGCAGGGCCTCTTCCATGCTCCTCTTCCTCTCAGCTCTCTGCTCCTTCAGCAACAGCTCGTTTTGAGCTTTCAGGGTCTGCAGGAAACAGGAACACGAATGCATGTAAATATGCATCCGGCCACTCAATATTTCAGATGTGGATTACAAGGAATATGAACTGGAAAATTAAAAGTAGAAATGTACCACAACAAATTTGCAGTAAAATGAGCAAGATTAAAACAATAGCGGTGTTCATGTACGGCAAATAGGAGAAGGACTGCGACCTCAACTTTAGCCTCCCAGTTGGCTTTCTTCTTCTCCACCTTCTCCTGGTAGATGTCCAGGATTTTTCGCAGAGTGTTTAACTTGTTCTGATAGTGAGATCTGATCTTCTGCACGGTACAATCCTGATGAGAGAGGACCGTTGTCAGTACTGTTTTGTTTTAGTAGACTCCCTCACACAGACACTCACACACATCATCACCTGGTTCTCCTGCTTTGTCATCTGGAAGTTCTCTTCCAGCTCCTGGACCATTTCCAGATGCCTTTTACTCATGCTTTCCATGTCCTTGGCTATCTGTTTTTACAGCGCACAGTCACTAACAGATATCAGATAGACACAAAAATGCATCCTGGTATCATGATCCTGATCAAATGCCTTCGAGGGCAACAGTGGCACAATCAAGGCAGCCATGTGAGTGTGAATGAGAGCAAAACAACAGTGTCTGACAGTGTCTTCATTGTGTGTTTGCATGCCCGCAACCAGCCAAAGCACTAAGTAAAAGGTCTGAAGAAATATTTATCATCCACTGAGAAAGAAGAATAAGCTACTTTGTCTTTTTTGACCATGCTAACATGCATCACAGGCTGATTGAGATTAGGATGTTAATTTTTGGTTTTTCTTCTTCTTTTTGCTATTTCACTTTGGAGTTGCCCAAGCAGGTCATCTGTTTCCATCTGCAAGTTCAAACAAACTAATTATATCCTTTCTTACTTTGTCCCTGAATCATCCAACCTGAGCTGTCTCTGTAACACATTAATCCGTGATACCTCCACTAGTGTAAAACTGGTTCTACTTTAAATAAAACTCCACTGGTCTGCACGACTGTCCTGTGATGATCCTCATTGTTTTACCTGAGCAATGCAGAGTTCAGCAGACTCATAGGGGATGTAGATCTTGCCACCTGGTGACTGCCCAACTTGATCTGCATCACTCCTGCCTGGCAGCTGAGATTCTGATGAGCCTGCAGAAAGAGCACGCTGCAAATGACTGTTTATTACAGAGAATGGGGCTTAGTTAAAGTGATAATTAGTAGCAAACCTATCTCTCTAGTGCCATGCACAAGGAGCATGATTTTAAATCTGTACACAGGTAAAGTTCTCAATGTATACTTGGAAATCATGTTAAAATGATGACTAAGCTTGTAAAAGCAAACGCACAAACTAGATAGACTGCATTGATCTACCTGTCTGCCAGTTCATGTTGGGCAATCAGCATGTGGCACATAAAACTTCACTGAAACAGTTTCTAAAAAGGGATCAACAATGCAGCCATGAATAATCTGCTTGTATTCCTATGTTAACTTGTGCTCTCTTTGTCCATTTATGTATATTCTATAGATAGCCAATTTAAGGTCTGCCTAGAGAATGAATTACAAATCAAATTAGGACATGAATGCAGGGGTGTGTCGCAAGATTCACAATTCATACTCCTCCCTGTATTAAAACTAACAATAATAAAAAGTAACTTTTCCACACTCCACCACACCCACTGTCACACTCGTCTCACAGCAGAGAAAGAAACTAAATTGCAAATTTAAAGTACTATTAAATTAACATATATGTTTTTGCTCTGAATCTGTGGTTCCCAACCATTTTGTCCTTTGATTCCTTAAAATGAAAGTGTTTTTTGTATTTTTCGCATGTATTTCTGTTTTTTTGTACTTAGCTGTTTTTTTTATTATTATTCCTGTCTCAGCATATCAGATATGATTTAGCTTTTGAGGTTTTCTGGCCTTAGTTTGGGATTTATAAAACCTAGCTACTCCTCATCCAAATGCAACAGTGAGATGCTGCTTTAACACTGATGCTTTAGAAATTTAATAATGTTGTGCACTATAAAACACGGTCACCTTCACCAGCACTTTTATTATTGCTACTTTACGTATTTTTTTTAAATTTTTTCGTGATTTGTCACAGACTGTTTTACATTGTTGCATTTTTTACTTTTACTTCAACGCAATTACTGTGTAAGCAGAAACTGAACACCCATACTGCAGGGGAAACACACACACACACTATAACCCCCATTTCCTCTCATACAATATCCTTTGTAGGATATTGTAGGTAGTGCACTTTTCTTTTCTTTTTCTTTTTTTTTACAGCACCTTGGTTGACCTCTTGTCCATTGTGTTTCCTTCGGCTGGCAGTGATCCAGCGCCTGAACGCGGCCCACCTCTTCATCCAAAGAGTTTGGGGATGAGCAACAGCTTGAACAGTTAAACACATGTTTTTGGAGAGTTGCAATCAAAACTGAATAGATATGAAAAAGCAGAAGGCACAGGTTCTGTAAGCACATATTGTCTATTGGAAGCTTTTTTTGTAATCCCTGTGTAAACATAAACAGTTTCCCTATTTTTTTAAGTCGCTTAAGTGAAGAAAATTGCAAATTTTCACCCAACTATCTAATTATATTTATATAATTTATATATTTATATATACAATTTTCTTTGGATACACCTTCTCATTTAATGGTTTTACTTTATTTTCATGACTCTTTACGTTACATTTCTCACTGAAGGTACAAAACTATGAATGAACACATATGGAAATATGTAGTAAATAAAAGCATGTGAAATAACCCAAAACTAAGTTTTATATTCACTCTATGGTCCATTTCATCCCAAACCATCTCCACTGGGTTTAGGTCAGGGGACTGTGGAGGCCAAGCCATCTGGTGCAGCACTCCATCTCTCTCCTTCTTGGTCAAATAGGCCTTACACTGCCTGGAGGTGTGTTTGGGGTCTTTGTCCTGCTGAAAAATAATTGATGATCCAACTAAATGCAAACTTCCGCAGGATGCAGTGGTAGCCATGCTGGTTCAGTGTGCCTTCAATTTTGAATAAATCCCCAACAGTGTCACCAGCAAATCACCACCACACTATCACACCTCCTCCTCCATGCTTCATGGTGGGAACCAGAGACTGTCCATTCACCTTTTCTGCCTCGCACAAAGACATGGCAGGACACTTTTCCTTAGTAGTGGTTTCTTAGCAGCTATTTGACCATAAAGGCCTCATTCACACAGTCTCGTCTGAACAGTTGATGTAGAGATGTTTTGCAATTTCTGAGACTGGTAACTCGGATGAATTTATCTTCAGCAGAAGAGGTGACCCTTGGTCTTCCTTTTTAGGGGCGGTCCTTGCGTGAGCAATTTTCCAGACTGACCGACCTTCAGTTCTTAAAGTAATGATGGACTGTCGTTTTTCTATACTTAGCTGATTGGTTCTTGTTATTATATGAATTCTAAGAGTTGTCAAATAGGGCTGTCAGGTGTGTACCAACCTGACTTCTGCACTACACAACTGATCTCCCAGCCGAAATTAAGAGGGCAAGAAATTCCACAAATGAACCCTGACAAGGCACACCTGTGAAGTGAAAACCATTTCAGGTGACTACATCATGAAGCTCACAAGGGTTTGCAGAGCTGTCAGCAAAGCAAAGAGTGGTGACTTTCACAAATATGAAATATTAATCTGATTAATATTTAGAGTTATTAATCAGATTTCTTTCCGACGTAGTTTCATAGATCTTGCTTCATATATTTGACGTCTATAGTTAGTTAGTATATACACTTTACAAAGTAGTAAAAAATAAAGAAAAACATTCAATGACAAGGTGTGTCCAGATTTTTGACTGGTATTGTATGTATATATAGAATTAAATAGTAATGATACTTTACAGGTGGAAGCTTGTGAAATACTTTCATTGTTTGCTTGTCTACTTTTTTTTTTTTACCCAGCTTGCTTGTAGACCCACATAGCAAGCAGGTCTGGCCCAGATCTGGTATCAAGCTGGCACTGCTGGCTGACTTCTGGCATGATAAGACATATGTCACCCAGATATGGGCCAGGCCTGCCATAGATGGCACTGTCGATGTGATGGCATGCCATATCTGGCTCGATTGTGATTTGGTTTATGTGGCCGGGCTCATAGAAAACAGGTCTTCCCTGGATCCAGCATCAAGCTGGCACTTCTGACTGACCGGTGTCGTGGCAGAGTGTATGTCAACCAGATGTGGGCCAGGTCTGGCAATGATGGCACTATTTATGTTCCTATTTTCCTATTTTAGTTAGAAGACCCAAATGCCATGTTGCAATACTATACTGCTATGGTAGCCAATGTTTCAAATGCAGATTTGACAGGTTTGTGAGTGTACGCTTTATCCAAAACCTAGTGACGGTTTACTCGTCATTGCCTGTAGGTGGCTGTAGCTCAGGAGGTAGAGCAGGTCACCTACTAATTGGAAGGTTAGAGGTTCGATCCCTAGTTCTTCCAGTCTGCATGTCGTGAATGTGTATGAATGTAGTTAGGAAGCACTCGTTTTAGAGAAAGTGTGTAAATGTGGCATGTTGTATAAAACACACTGAGTAATCTGGGAGCATATAAAAGCATCAGGCACTGTCTGAACAGAGTTTCATCATGTTACTTTCGCACTATTATATTCCGGCACATGTTGTTATTACATGGCTTGCAGCTCGTGGCTGCACACAACTTACACATGGCCCACATACCGCAAAGAATGACGGCCGTTTGGTGGCCCAGATCAGGTTTGCCAGAGGTAATCCACACATGGGCCAGCACAGGACCACCAGTGTGTCTGCAACTGGCCTTGTGCTGGCCCATGTACTGTCAACATATATATATAAAAGGTAGCATAGAAAGGTTTAAAATATTATGTCACATTTGAACTCTGACCTCTCGTTCAAGCTCAATGCATTGATCTCAAGGTCAAAGTGATAATACAGTAATGCCATAAAGAGCATTTAAAAATGTTTCTTACTGTCATTGTTTGCATTGACAGCGTATATGCATTTATGGAATAATATATGGGGATTCTTAATATAACATTACTTTGGACCTTGGGCCTTTTCTTCAAGGTCAAATAAGGTTAAACCTCAATAAAATGTATTTTATTTTTTTCTTGAATGCTTAAAATTCTACTGCATCGGTTTGTATTGGGAGCATTCAGATTATGATACTGATATATGGGGATTCTTACTGTCACATTTCAGCTGGTATCCAAATATCATGTGACATTTGACCTCTGACCTCACTTTTGCATTTCACATCTGACTTTTTTTCAAGTTGGGCCCAACATGTTAACTATCTTTACACAATGTATTGTCAAGAGAATGAGCTGCCTAGATAGAAAAAAAATGAAGGCCTCTTGTTCTCCAGCCACCTCCTCCAGCTTATCCCAGGGAACACCAAGGCATTCCCAGGCCAGCCGAGTGGAGGAGTAGTGACTCTACTCTAAGGGAGCGTCCACCCATACAATACTATTGTCCTACAAGTAAATACTGCTCAGAGTGAGCTAACCTGGTTGAGGTTTGTACTCTCATGGCGCCTCTTTTTTATAACGCATTTATGATCATGTTATTGCACTTACATGGAAGGACTCTTGGGAAAAAGAAAACACATAAATCACTTGGAAACATTTCCATTTTATTTCTAAGATTCCAAACATGTCTTACATTTTTATGTTGAGTGATTCATGGTATTCAGTTTAATGTCTATTTACATTTCTGAAGGCTGCAATCAAAAAGTAGATTATAACACAATTAATATGTTCTAGTTAACTAAAAACTTAGTTCTGGCTTACTTTCTCTCTCAGTTCGAAGCTTTGCCACTCACAGCCTAATCAAAAATATTCCACAAGTTGGCCCTGTTTGACAGCTTCATCATTCTCCGTGTCATGCCGAACCCATCCCACCCTCTCCCCTCTTTTGTTCCTCGTACAGGAATGTGGGTGTGTTGTAACTTTCCTCACAGAAACACCTTTCAGCAGAGAAACAGAAATTATGTCAGGAATTGGAGAGGAAGTTACTGGAATACAAACACAGTTATCCAGTTGAATGAGTCTAAAAGCAGGCTATAGAAGAGCCCAGCGGTAAAAGGCAGAAAACAGGGCAAAACTGAAAGTCAGCTGGTCTGACCTGCTGTGGTTTTCTCATACTGGTCAAGCTGTGTGTTGTGAATAATCGGGCATGGCCTTTCATCTTGAAGCTCTGGTACACTGCCTGGTAGCTCTTCCAGCATCTGCGCTGCCACAGGGACTTTAGCAACCCTCGAAGACACCACACGGTCCTCGGGGCAAGCAGACCTGAAAGTCGTCTCCCAGGCAACTGAGAGAAACATATTACATATGAACTTTAAATACAGACAGTAAAATGAAAAGATGAGGTATGATCCTTCCCTCCACTGCCAGACTTTTGATGGCTGTAGACAGAGAAAAGGTGAAAGAACAAAAAAGGAGGTGCAGCATGAGGACACACAGCTTTAAGGTACTGATAACATCTTCATGGGATATAAAGACCTTTAAACCCATGAGAATTCAATTGCACATAAAAAATAATTGTGAAAAACACACCTGGTGTGATTTCTATTCAGATGTAGTGGCTACCAGTTATTAATGCAACTGCCATGTAAGTCTGTGTACTTGTCAGTGAGTATGTGTGCTTGCATGTGCTTCGATCTGGTTCCACAGGTTCTCATATCTAGATTTTCAACCAGGTTCTTTTAGGAACAATGTGTTCTGTTTTTTTCAATGCACTGGCTGCTTCAATGCTTTACAAAGGAGGCAGCCAAGCAGCTGAAATATTTAACCCATGTCCAACTTCATCTGTCTGCCCCCAATACCCTCTGTCAGCTCTATTCTTATGTGATATTAGATACAACAACAACAACAACAACAACAACAACAACAAAAAACCCAAGGATGCTGTTTTCACCATGCATACAAATAAAAGCCATTAGTAATGGGACTTTGTTTTTAAACTCACATTGCTTGCCTGCAGGAGCTACAGATCGATGTCTTCCTACTTTCTTTCCCAGGAAGGTCAGTGAATAGGATCCACCCTCAGCTCCGGGAGAGTTCACGTACATTGTGTATATAAATATGTGGTGCAGGTCACTGCTACACTGAAAAAAAAGGCCATGTTGGATTTACTTCATTCAATAGTGGACATTGGTTGCACACAACTGTTTTGCTTTGGCAGAAACAACTGAGTTAAAACAACACAACTTATTCATATTCAATAAACCTGTGCATTTTGTGTTGATAAAGCATAATTGAAACATGTTCAGATGAAGTAAGTTGAGCTCTTGGAATATTTTAATCCTTCACAATTTTGTCATTTTATTTCAACACTATTCAATAACTTTTACCCCAATACTACTTGGTCACTTAAATACTACATGTTGTAGCTATGATTTCAAGGCTTGATGCAGAATTTTCTGTACGTTTTTGTCCTTGACAGGTTACACCACAATAAATAGCAACAGCATACATGTGGTGTGTGTGTAGTTGTCTGCCTCTTATGACTCCAGTGATTTTCCTGCAGTTTGAAATCTTGTGCGATCTTGTGAATTTCATGAGTCCAGCAACTAACCACTCTTAAGAGCAAACACTTTGGCGACAGTGAGAAGGAAAAACTCCCTTTTAACAGGAAGAAACCTCCAGCAGAACCAGGCTCAGGGAGGGGCGGCCATCTGCTGCGACCGGTTGGGGTGAGAGAAGGAAAACAGGATGAAAGACATGCTGTGGAAGAGAGACAGAGGTTAATAACAGGTATGATTCAATGCAGAGAGGTCTATTAACACATAGTGAGTGAGAAAGGTGACTGGAAAGGAAAAACTCAATGCATCATGGGAAACCCGGCAGCCTACGTCTATTGCAGCATAACTAAGGGAGGATTCAGGGTCACCTGGTCCAGCCCTAACTATATGCTTTAGCAAAAAGGAAAGTTTCAAGAATAATCTTGAAAGTAGAGATAGTGTCTGTCTCCCGAATCCAAACTGGAGGCTGGTTCCACAGAAGAGGGGCCTGAAAACTGAAGGCTCTCCCTCCCATTCTACTTTTAAATACTCTAGGAACAACAAGTAGCCCTGCAGAGCGAGAGCGAAGTGCTCTAATAGGGTGATATGGTACTACAAGGTCATTAAGATAAGATGGGGCCTGATTATTTAAGACAGGGGTGTCAAACTCAAATACACAGTGGGCCAAAATTCAAAACTGGAACAAAGTCGCGGGCTAACGTTAATATTTATTGAAATATATTTATTCCTCCAGATATAAGAATGAATCTTTTCTTATGGACTCAAACACGTTTTGCTGAAAAACTGAATATGGAACAAGCAAAGCTTAATACTAAACAATATATATATATTAGCTGTATAATACCAGTAGGCCAGCTCTAATAGTAATTTGGTATGGCTTCGCGGGCCAAATGTAATTAGGCTGCGGGCCAAATTTGGCCTGCGGGCCAGAGTTTGACACCTATGATTTAAGACCTTGTATGTGAGGAGCAGGATTTTGAATTCAATTCTGGATTTAACAGGAAGCCAATGAAGGGAAGCCAAAACAGGAGAAATCTGCTCTCTCTTTCTAGTCCCTGTCAGGACTCTTGCTGCAGCATTTTGGATTAGCTGAAGGCTTTTCAGTGAGTTTTTTGGACATCCTGATAATAATGAATTACATTAGTCCAGCCTGGAAGTAATAAAAGCATGAACTAGTTTTTCAGCGTCACTCTGTGACAGGATATTTCTAACTTTAGAGATGTTGCGCAAATGGAAGAAAGCAGTCTTACATAATTGTCTAATATGTGCGTTGAAGGACATATCCTGGTCAAAAATGACTCCAGGGTTCCTCACAGCGTTACTGGAGGCCAAGGTAATGCCATCCAGAGTAAGAATCTGGATAGATACCACTCGGCCCTAAAAATTTCTAAGATTTTTAGGGCCGAGTACAATAACCTCAGTTTTATCTGAATTAAGAAGCAGAAAGTTAGCAGCCATCCAGGTCTTTATGTCTTTAAGACATTCCTGCAGTTTAACAACTTGGTGTGTGTTACCTGGCTTCATGGATAGATAGAGCTGCGTGTCATCTGCATAGCAGTGAAAATTTATGCTATGTCTTCTAATGATGCTGCCGAGGGGAAGCATGTATAATGTAAACAGAATTATAGCACCGAACCCTGTGGAACTCCATAATTAACCTCAGTGTGTGAAGAGGACTCTCCATTTACATGTACAAATTGGAGTCTATTAGATAGATATGATTCAAACCACTGCAGCACAGTACCTGCAATACCTACAGCATGTTCTAATCGCTCTAATAGGATATTATGGTCAACAGTATCGAATGCTGCACTGAGGTCTAGCAGGACAAGCACAGAGATGAGTCCACTGTCAGAGGCCATAAGAAGATCATTTGTAACCTTCACTAAAGCTGTTTCTGTGCTGTGATGAGCTCTGAAACCTGACTGAAACCCTTCAAAGAAGCCATTCCTCTGCAGATGATCTGTTAGCTGTGTGACAACTACTCTTTCAAGGATTTTTGATATGAAAGGAAGGTTGGAGATTGGTCTATAATTAGCTAAGACTGCTGGGTCTAGAGATGGCTTTTTGAAGGTTTAACTACAGCCACCTCGAAGGCCTGTGGTACATAGCCGATTATTAGAGATAGGTTGATCATATTTAGGGTCGAAGGATTAATTAATGGCAGGACTTCTTTGAGCAGTTTTGTAGGAATGGGGTCTAAAAGACACATTGATGGTTTGGAGGAAGTAATTATTGAAGTTAACTCAGAAAGATCAATTGGAGAAAAAGAGTCTAACTTAACATCAATGGTACTAAGAGTAACTGTAGATGATATTACATCTGTGGGATGATTATTGGCATTATTTTCTCTAATGATAAGAATTTTATTTGTGAAGAAGTTCATGAAGTCATTACTAGTTAACGTTAAAGGGATGGTTGGCTCAAAACATGACATTTTTGTGTTCAAATTACAAGGTAGCCTTTTTTAATTTAACAACCACCTAATTTATATTTTTCGGTATACCGAAAAAGGTAGAGGCAGCTGCTCGACTTGACTGAGATGGATGCCTTCCTCACACCACGATCCAAAGCACACGAGACTGAAATCCCATGCAGTGTCGCGAGATTAAACATTGATATATTATTGACTTACTTCACTCGAACATGATATGAACAATTTAATCTACCCTCTCTGCATATCATGTAGTTTCTACACTATATAGTTACACTTAACTTTAAAACATGAGGCAATTGTGTTAAATACACGCAAGATGCTTACATAAATCCAAGAGATGGACAATCCCTTTTTTTCAGTGTATTCTTTAGGTTGATCTCTGTTAAGTTGACACATGAGAGTGGACCCGTCTGAAACACACAAAAAGGAAAAATCATGTTGAATTTTGAAAGCTAAAAAAAATGAACTTATAGACTGAAAATCCTCAAATATTTTGATCTATATCTTGAACTTTCAATCGCGCCCTCAAACTATGTGCAGATGTCTAAATGCCCACTCAGCAGCTTCACTCAAGGAGTGTAATCCTTCAGTCAGCCACTCCAAGCTACTATAAGCTGCAAGCTTCAGAACAGGAAAAACTGAAAATCCCAAACTTTCATTGTGGACCTATTTTTATTTTCAGATTCTCTCATTTCACTGTGCCGTATCAGGACAAATCTTCAGCTTCCTTTACTAAACTTGTGCAAATTTACTATAACAGCATCCACTAAACAGTAAAAATATGCAAATGAATGTATATTTAAATACAAAAAAGTAAAAAAGAGAGAGAAAAAAGCAGAACTACCTGGTTGTCAGAGCAGCTCAGATCCCTTCGATGTGATTCAGGCCAGGGTGCTGCTGTGCTGATCAGGAGAACGAGATGATCCTGATCTCTTATGGGAACCAAACTCTAAACAGTCTTTAAATATTAAACCTGCAGAGATGGAGTTTCACCGGGTACCAGCTTAAACTCTGCACAGCCAGAGGGTAAAAAGATGCCATAAACAGTCCTCAGGTTTCCCGTGTGTGAGATAGAGATTGTAACTGGATGCTTCCTCATACTAACAGACACATATATAGGTTACACACACACTCTTCACTTGGGCTCTGTTTTTTTCTCTTTCTTTCCTTGGAAACCTACACTTTCCCAAATAAAGTTAATAAAACTGAAAACACACCACCTACAGAAAATAAGAAGAGAATGAAGACAAAATCAGAAATTCTTGCTAATAGAATTTATTTTGTAATAAAATCATATCAGTTGCAGCTGCTAATGTTGTCCTTTTGTCCTTGGCTGAGGGTCTCTGTTACAGTTTCCTTTTTTTTCTTTCTTAGACTGAGAAACTCATTTGGAACATTTGGCCCACAGCTTGAGCATCTGTTTAACACACCTTCCTTAGAGGTAAATCCACCCGTGATACCACTTTAATGAAAATGCAGCTTTGCCTGCTGTTTCCCTTTATTTCTCCACATTCGCAACCCTAACCCTGGATATCAAACTCACCCTTTTTCTCCAGTCTGGAAACTCCAACCAATTAATCACACAAGTCTTTCATCACTGGAAAATATCAGGACATATCGTATATGTAACAGAGGTTTTATTGCATGTCGCCACTAGCCTCTGGGAATTCGATTGTTCCGTCTGATTACAAAGTCTGATGGGGTAAAAATATTGTAATCACTGACAGCATTAACACTCTGTTGAGACATGCAGACTTCAAGGAGTATGACAACCTGACCCTGCTGTCATGACAACACAACACACCTCAGACATCACTCCAAGGCTTAGACTTTGGAGAAATTTTGAGGTCTTGGTTAGCTTGGTTATTCATACAGACAATGTAATGCTGGACTCCCACATAAATACATGACAGTAGTGCTGTCATACTGTTTAACGTCACTTGTTGCAAAGACAAGAGAAAACAGCAGGAACGTCAAAGACAGATATTTGATCTACCAACCAGTAAGACCAGTAGAGGTCCTAACATGTTTGACGCCCTGGACGAACACTCCCTTTGGCGAAACACACACACACAAACATATATATGAAGAGAGAGAGAGAGTATGCATAGTATGCAAACACTTAACAAACAGCCATCATAATTCATCATACAATGAGAATAGGACAAATCAACAACTGACAATGGTAAATGGCCTGTATTTATATAGCGCTTTACTAGTCCCTAAGGACCCCAAAGCGCTTTACATATCCAGTCATCCACCCATTCACACACACATTCACACACTGGTGATGGCAGCTACATTGTAGCCACAGCCACCCTGGGGCGCACTGACAGAGGCGAGGCTGCCGGACACTGGCGCCACCGGGCCCTCTGACCACCACCAGTAGGCAACGGGTGAAGTGTCTTGCCCAAGGACACAACGACCGAGACTGCCCAAGCCGGGGCTCGAACCGGCAACCTTCCGATTACAAGGCGAACTCCCAACTCTTGAGCCACGATCACCCCGACAATGACTAATTAATATTGTGCTGAACACAGTCCAAAAGATTCAGTAAGCTACATCAGTGTCTGCGGTTTACTATCATAGCCAAGTGGCTAACAAACGTAAACAGAAGTTTTCACTATCCCTACTAATTAGTGTTATCTTGGTGTATCTCTGTTGTGGTCAGTGCTATCCTCTATGCTGTTGCATGCTGGGGCAGCAGGTTGAGGGTCACAGATGGCAACAGACTAAATAAACTGATCCACAAGCCCAGTAATGTTGTAGGGATGGAGCTGGACTCCGTTAGGGTGGTGTCTGAGAGGCAGATGTTGTCCAAGATAAGGACCATCTTGGATAATACCTCCCACCCACTCCATGCCATGCTGGCTACTAACAGGAGCACGTTCAGTGAGAGACTGAGATTACCAAAAAGCACCACTGAATGACACAGGAAATCATTCCTGCCCGTGGCCATCTCCCTGTACAACCTCTCCATCTAATACAATGTCAACACTGCAATAGTTACACCCTTTATCCATACGCTCTTTTCTACTCTATAATGTTCTTGTTAATTTTCTTGATATTTATTTATAATCACCTTTGTTAATCCTTGATATTTATAATTGAGTGATCTGTATATATTGGTACTATTTCTTAAATGTGTAAAATCTGTAACATAATGTATTGTTTGGAGTTTAGCCTGTTACTGTTACTATTTTTACACTTTCTTCTTGGAGCAACTGTAACCCACATAATTTCCTTAGGGATTAATAAAGAATTATGATTATGATTGTTTCAGGATACATGACCTGCCATTATCCAATGACACATCTGCTTATCTGTATCTTTTGCTCATTTCTCCTCCTCTTCTTTTCTCTTTTTTCTAAACTGAGCACCTGATGGCTTTGACCTTTTCTTGTCCATCTCCCATTGGTTTTAATTTTGCACTCCAGTATGAACAAACATCCCCCAACCAGAGGATCACCACAACATAACCTAACAGACCTACACCTTAGTTCACGGATTCACTTTGTCTAGGGTACCGGTCCGTGAGTCGTTTGGTACCGGGCCGCGAGAGTTGAGGCTCAGGCGTGAAATGTATAGTTTTCAGGGTTTTTATCGGTTTTCAGCGTTATTTTGTTATCGTTTTTATCGTTTACTCGGTTTTCCTGGGTCTTTTCACGTGTGTTATGAATAAATTTTCTTTTTTTCGGTACCGGTACTAGTTTTATTTTGTTGTATTTATCCGCGACACCTTAAAGGCCGGTCCATGAAAATATTGTCGGCCATAAACCGGTCAAAAAAGGTTGGGGACCGCTGGTCTAGGGTGTATTTCTGGGTTTTCGCACAGCCCGAGATTCAAATTATAATTATAATGGGCTTGGATTTACAACATTATGAATGAAATTTGCTCTATTTTTTATTTTGCGGGTTGGTGCTCCAGCCAGCCAGAGAGTCCCCTGCCGCCCAGCCTTCTCCTCCCTGTGCCGCAAGCAGCAACCCAACCCTGAACACACCACTCCCAGATGTCCTACATGTCCACGAGATCACAATTTTTATTAACATTTTTTATACCTGGCACGTGATCGGCAGATGTTTTCAAGTAAGCAACGGGACTGTTTTAAATCTGCAGGAGGATCTGTTGCCAGCTCTCTACTGAATCCGGATGTTGCGTTTAGATTGCAGCTGCCGAGGGCACACAGCAGAGATTCAGCCCAATGGTAGCCGCGGAGGGCGGCGTGGGCTGGACCCGTCACTAGGAGTGGTTTGTGCTCGAGTATAAATACACGCTTTCTGTCACTACAACGCCCCTGGAAACTCGGTGAGACAAACTTCTTCTCTTTAAGGCAACACGGTAAGTCTTTTGACTCCCAGGAAATCTTTGGCGTTGTAGATTCTGAACTCAGCTGAGTTTGGAGCGAGATTTGATGGCTTTTGGTTTCCTCTCCCCGATGAGATCTAAAGTTGCAGCAAGGTATATTGATTGGTGCAACTTACGAGGCGGAGGGGAGTGTGAGGTTAACGTTTGTCTTGACGTGCTCGGCTGTCCCAACTACGTAGAGAAGTCAAATTCTATCATAAAATCAATCGATATAAATAGATATGTTCTATCCCACATTATAATGTATGTCCGTATCAGAGATGAGAGTGGGTGTGGCCAGGGTGTTTGCTACAGATGCTTGTCATTATAGAAAACTGCTTATTGTAAATCAGAGTAGATATCTGGACTTGCACTTGACCTCTCCAACAGCAGATAAAAGAAACCCCTTTTTTTTTTTTTTTTTTTTTTTTAGTTTAATGCTTTAGAACTTAGAAGATTGCCAAAAGAGTCACTACTTTGAGCAACATTTACAAAAAACTTTATTTTTAGATGCTCAACTGTTTCTCACAAGGAGAAACAAAACTTTAAATGCTATGATAAATGTTCATATTTGGATCAAACACTGCTGACTTTCTCCTTCTCCTCCTCTCTTACAGACAGACCACTCCCCACCATGTCTTTCATCCAGGCCTTCTTGGAGCAGAGCGTTTACTTGGGCATGCCCGATGATTCAGTACGTAACACTGTGGTTCCAGTTGCTAAGGCCAAACACCCTGTTTTTCTTTTTTTCCCCGTCTCTTCCTGTGGTATGCTAGGGTGGAAAAACTGATCTGGCAGTACAGCAGAGTAGAAAATCGCTGCGTAGGAGGTGTCGATATAAAAAGATTGAATGAGTTTAGATGTTGAAGAGAGGAAGGAAATTAACTAAAAAAAAATGGTGGTAGATTAATTATAGAAACATCATTAAAGTAAAAAGGGGCCTGAACTGTAAAGATTATATGCACAGAGAATGATAACCAGAGAGAGTTTTGGGAATGTATGAGTCACTGAAGCTGGAATTTGAGCTCCTCCCTTTATAAACTCTGCAAACAGAACAAAATGGTACTTCTCCTTTCACCGATTTCTTAAAGTAAGTTTAGAAAAAGTTGCACAAGTTGTAGGATAACAGTTTGGACTCTTTCATTGTTCACTTCAGTCCAAACAGGGCATCTGCCAACATTTTAAAAGCTTTGTGTTGACATCTGAAATAATAAGGGAGGAACCGTAGGGGCTCCTTTTTTTCTGCCTTAATTTCAAGGATACAGTCACTGGGTTTCAACACTTTTGTAGTTAAAACATTTGAAAAATGCACCCCTGTATCCCACCTTGTACATTCCTCTAAACTGCAGACAAGTATTTACCAAACACAATAATCTGGCACGTTTCAGGCTTTAAAGAATGAAGGAACGGTGAAGCCAGCGCTCAATTTCAACCCTAGTGGAGATGCAGCAGTCTTGGACAAGGCCATCAAGACAAAAGGTGAAGCTGAAATGCATGAGGGACGCTTTGGAGCGTGTGCGAGCATGCTTTGGTGTTGCAATGTGTATCTAAGTGTTAAGTACAGACTTTCTTGTCTTCCTTGTCAAGAATCTTAACACCCTCTGCTGGCCATCATATGTGATTACATTCTGTTCTCTGTGGGATCACACACACCAAACAATGAATGCTGAACAGTCATACTGCTGCAGAATGACAGGAATGCTTGTTTTACTCGCTTGTGCAGGTGTGGATGAGAACACCATTATTGAAATTCTGGTCAAAAGGAGCAACGAGCAGAGGCAGCAGATCAAAGAGGCTTACCAGAAGGCCAACGGCAAGGTAATGACAATTAGACAAACACGATCGGAGCAAGAAGTTCCAAAACTGACAGGAAACATTACTTCCTCTGGATCATACATTTAATCATCCGTTGATACCTCATAGCCTCTGGACACAGCCCTGAAAAATGCTCTGAAGGGAGATCTGGAGGAAGTCGTGTTGGCTCTGTTGAAAACTCCTGCCCAGTATGATGCCCAGCAGCTAAAACTGGCAATGAAGGTACACAAACACACATTACTAAGATGAGCACATTGACAGAAAAAGCTATTAGAGTACTTGACTACATTTGTGTAAATGCTTTCTCTGGTATCACCATGATCTCTTATTGTTGGCACATGATGATATCCACCCACTTAAACATATTAATCCTTTGTTTTTCTAAAGGGAGGTGGCTAAAAGGTGTTTAACTGGTTTTGTGAAGCATTAAGAGACTTTGTCTCAATCCTTCTATCTGTGCATCTCTGCCTCAGGGTCTGGGAACAGACGAGGACACTCTGATTGAGATTTTAGCTTCCCGAACCAACAGGCAGATCGTAGACCTAAAGAAAGTCTACAAGGAAGGTTTGTGCCAAAGTTCAAGCAACAATCTTCAGTTTCCAGAAGCTAAAATTTGAACAACGACACAAGTGTCAGTGGGAAAACTAATTCCACTTTTGCGATTACTTTGCCAAGAATACAAGAAAGAGCTGGAAGAGGACATCAAGTCTGACACTAGTGGAGACTTCAGGACGGCCCTCATTGCACTCTGCAAGGTACTTGAGTGTGTTTTATTTACTGATCTGTTGCAGGATCTCAAAATCATTTATTCTGTCATAGCACCAGGATGCTCTAAGTTCTGAAACAACATAAGACTCCCCACTGAAGCTGGAACACTGAGCTGA
Organism: Rhamphochromis longiceps; assembly: GCF_057381845.1. NCBI lineage: Eukaryota > Metazoa > Chordata > Actinopteri > Cichliformes > Cichlidae > Rhamphochromis > Rhamphochromis longiceps. Next base: position 8,543,317 of record NC_140568.1, on the reverse strand, counting down.
TTATAAAAAGCAAACTTACTCCCTAGACATGCACACATACAGTCACGTGTACTCTCATTTGGATATCTTACAAACTCAGTTCACATTTTAAAGTTGAAAGCCACATTTTAATTAAATTTTGAGAAATGTGAAGCTTTCTTGGTGAATTCAGTGGCATTAAATAGAACATTGTTTGTGCTTATTGTGCTTTTTCAGCTTTCCAACTCTTAAAAATATCTATGATTTATTAAATTAGCTAATTAGCTAGTTTGATTCCATCAGTACACCAATCTGTTTCTTCATATCGCAGGCTGCCAGGACTGAAGGAGTTTGCGAGCAGCTGGTTGACAGTGATGCCAGGGCTCTGTATGAGGCGGGAGAGGCCAGGAAGGGCACGAACTGCGCTGTCTTTATCGACATCCTAACCAGCAGGAGTGCCATTCATCTCCGTCAAGGTCTGTTTGATGCACCGTTAAGTATATATATTTTTTAAGTCTTATCTTTAACATCTCCTTCTTAGGAATAGCACCTAATCTGTATTCTATTTCAGTGTTTGATAGGTACAAAAAGTACAGCAAAGTGGATGTGGCCAAAGCCCTTGACCTCGAACTGAAGGGAGATATTGAGAATTGCCTCACAGCAGTTGGTAAAGTCAAACCTCTGTTTACGAAACCTCTAAACTCTATTACTTTAGCATTAAATCAGTATATTCTGGATGGACTGGATTAAAACTTTAAAAAAATATATATTCACAGTGAAGTGTGCTGGAAGCAGAACTGCCTTCTTTGCAGAGAAACTCTACTTGTCCATGAAGGTACAGTATATGTGCTGCTACAGGAACAACTGAATATTACAGGGAAAATAATTCACAAGTGGCTTAATGTAGAAGTACTCCTTAATTTGGATGATGCCAATTGCCATTTGAAAAAACTGATTGGCTGTCAATGTGGCTCAGGTTTTAGAGCCAGTTGTCTGCTATTTAGTAGGTTGGATGTTCAGTCCCCAGTTTCTGCATCTATATATTGACGTGTCCTTGGGCAAGCTGTTGGTGAACAATGCTGGGCTGCTTTGGATCAGAATTTGCTAACTTTGGCTAATTCACATAAATGATCTAATCTGCTAAGTCACATAAATAATAAACCACTCAGTCAGTGTCGGAAATAGGCTCCCATGAACTGGAGAAGTGTCCCAGCATGAGAAACTTGAGCCATGGACAAAGGAGTCTTCATGCATTTAATACATTTATCACTGGGTGAATGTCTGAACATAGTAGCATCATAATGCTGAAAAAGGGTATTCCTTTGCCCACTGGAGCTCCTTTTGACATGTTTGATCTGTTTTTACTAAACAAGATAACTAGGTGGATGGTTTTTAAGTTACAAACTGACTTTCATTTAGTCAGTTGCATAGATATAGAGAGTAAATCCCCTATAATTTGTCCAGTTCTTGAAGTTCTGTAGCAAAACAGCTCTTCGCTAAATAGAAATAATAGTCAAATCTAAAACCTTTTACTTTTAAAAATTCCCATTAATCTCATATTTCTGTTATCTTTTCCACATATAATCAATGGTATGTTATAATATAAATGTTTCATGACTGGCTCTTTTCTGCCCTTCAGGGTAAAGGTACCCGCAAGCCTATCTTGACCCGCATCATGGTGAGCCGCTCTGAAATTGACATGAAGCGGATCAAGGAAGACTACAAGAAGAATTATGGCAAAACACTCTACCAGGACATTCTGGTGAGCAAACATCTAAAAGTTAAACCCATTCCAGATGTTCAGTTTTGAATGGATTGTGCATATGACGGTACAAAAATGTCAAAAGAAAACATGTAAAGATTTATGGATTTAAAAAAACAAACTTGTATTTTTCCCCATTTAGGATGACACCGCAGATGATTACGAGAAGATTCTGCTCGCTCTCTGTGGGGGTGAAAACTAACAGCCTATCGCTGGGATCAAAGCTCATACAGCAGAATATCCATGCCAGTGTACAACTGTGGAAAATCGCCTGTTATCTCTTAAATACATAATGTGCCTTTTGTGCTTGTGGAGACCTGACAAGACTGTCTTTCTTTGCAAGACGTCATGATAGTTAGATGATATTGGCAATGAGCGAATACTAACCTGGAGTTGGCAGAGCAGATAGGCCGTTTCCTTTCTGAGAAATCCTTTTTATTTCAGCGCAGATCTCATAGCATTATGCCAGAAGATCTATGTTCTAGACAGACTTTGCTTGCACTTACTAGGTTCTATAACTAAAGTCCAAAGAGAAGCTGATGTGATCACAGTGCAGCTCATGTATCCAGATCACCACATGCCAATAGCTTAATGTTACCATTGCTCTTGAAGGAGATTTGATGTTCTGCAAATAAAAGCTTTTTTTACTGAAGTGGTCTTGATTATTTATAAATTCATACAACACATATCAGACATGAGAACAAATAAGTGGTCAAGGTTTACATGCATACATTATGGGTGTGAATGTCTTTGAATTGTTATGTTTCCAGGGTGGAAGGAGTTGTGCTGAAGGTTCTACAATGTCTTTAACTGGACAAAGCCAAGGCCTATTGACTTGATCGTGATTGACAACTAGTAGTTTACGTTTGCCAGCATAAACCAGATTTGTTAGAGCTATTTCTAAAGGGGGGGGAAACCCTGATAATTTATCATTTGTTATGAAAATTATACATAAGTACAAGTTATTTGGATATATCAACACTTTACCAAGGTCTGGAAGAAGACCCAAACTGTCACCCACAGATGACAGGAAATTGGTTAGGATGTTTAGGAACCACCAAGGGTCAAGCTTGTCATGAAATGGAAACTGCTGGAATGCCAGCGTCACACTCCTAAGTGAAGTGAGTTTTACATCACCATGAACTACAAGGGTGCCCACCAAAACAACAACCCTTGTTCCAGAATTGACAACCTCGAATGAAATTTGCAGCTTCCCACACGGACGAGCCAAATGTCTTTTGGAGATGTTTTATGATTGGATGAGAAATGAGCTTTCAGGCCATAATTACAAGATATCTGTTTGGAGGAGTAAATGTGAGGATTTCAAACCTAAGAGCATGATGGTGGTGGTGGCATCATGCTCTGTTCTAAGTCATTAAATATGTATTCTGTGCAATAAATCCACTTTGTAAAAAGAAAAGTTCAAAGAAATTATTAAAATTTTCATCTAATCTAAAAATTTCACCTAATCTAAAAAACCCCCCCCCCAAAAAACCCAGCCAAGGGATTAATAAAGTTTCATCTAAAAGCCCAAATTACCATGACATACATTTCCATGACATTTTATATGATGTTGCCAAATATTTACACATTGGTAGTATGAGTACAATATGAATACATTTTAAATGAGTCTCTTAAGTCCATATAACGTGTTTTCCCATCATGTGCTATATAGAAATGCTGGTGTTGATTTGAAAACCGAGCCAGATGCAGAAAGCGTGTTCAGCCGTTATGTGATTACTAGATGGGTAGTAATGAAAATATCTTGCGTGGTAATTGTAAAAAAATTTAAAAAAAATAAAAATAAAAATATTTAACCTCCTAAGACCCGAACTCTTGCATGGCATGCATTTTTTATTTTTCTTTGATATTTGGGCATATTGGGGCCCGATGAATGTAAAAACAAAGAATTACCAGATTTTTTTTTTTTACCTTATTTTTGTTTTTATGAAAAATAAGAGCCACATATGAGGATATTAGTTTAAAATTTTGATAGAACAGTAGCAGTATAATGTCCTCGTAAGTGGATATCAGGCCCTTGTAGAGCAGAATTGAGTATTTTGGTCTAAATAACCCACATATGTGGACGCCAGGTCCTAGGAGGTTAAAAGCCGGTATATATCATTTCACGTCAAAAAAAAAAAACAAGTTTAAATGATGGAAGAAACTATTCTTGGTTTAGCATCGCAGAAAGGGGGATTGTTTGGCCAGAATCTGGCAACCTCAAAGCTCATCCCGACTGAAAACAAGCGGAGCACCCTCTCCGGTTAGCTGGCACAGAGCTAACTAACTTTCCTTTAAGTATGCTTTAAGATTTTGCTTAGAACAGACGCTGATATTTTTCTAGTTACTTCCGGGTCAAAATAAAATTCCAAAAATAATACTGGACTTCTGATGAAATATGTTTTAAGCTAATCGCTTGAGTACGTTTAGCTTGAGAGCAAGCTAGCTTGCTAACGGTAGCCAGGCAACAAACTTAAATTGTGCACCTGTAGTGAAATGTAAACGATGCAAAGTCGTGTTTGAGTTGTGATGCAGGGTAAACGATGAACCAGATGCAATGACAACAGTACTGAACATGATTAGCACGAGTCATTGACTTTGAGGGGGCTCTCGTTAGCTGGGGCAACGTTGCTGGTAACTGAGCTGGGCAGAGAAGCAATAAAGCAGCAGTGAAGACCCAGCCTTTTAAGGCTGCCTGTATGAGCTGTGGACGTTCACTGTAACAACCTTTAATTTCACACTCTGTCTTTTATTTCAGGCCTGCGCACCTGGAACAACCAGTCCATTTGAGGGAGTCCCCTTTAATCAAAACAATGACGATGACCTGACCAATGGACCAAGCCAGTGTCTGCTCTACCACAGGGTCACGTTTGGGGATAGATCATGAATGACAAACTAGTGTTCTTGGGCCTGCTGTACTTTGTCCAGGGCATTCCCTATGGTCTCCAGTCATCGTTGCTTCCTGTATACCTGCGAGGAGCTGGGCACTCTCTCACACGCATCGGTTTTACCAAGATCCTTTACTTCCCCTGGGTACTCAAAGTCCTCTGGGCGCCTTTGGTGGACCGAGTTGGTACTAAGCGTCGCTGGCTGGTGGGAACAGTCTCTGGCCTTGCTCTAACATGCCTCTCCAGTGCTGCCCTGGCCCCAGAGGCACATATTTGGGGTGTAGCTGGAACCCTGCTGGCAATGAACACCTTGGCCTCTGTTCAGGACATTGCTGTAGATGGAGCTGCAGTGGGGTTGTTAAAAGGACGTGGGGAGCTGGGCCTTGGGAACACAGCACAAGTTGTAGGGTATAAAGCTGGGTCAGTGTTTGCCGGAGGTGGGCTGCTAGCTGTGATTGACGTGGCTGGATGGAGCTGGATGTTTATGCTGCTGACATTTGTGTATGCTGGTGTAGCCCTGTTTGTGTGGGGGGCCCCTGTGTTGGATGATGAGACTGTGAGGGGCCAGCAGGCAGACGGCAGCAAAAAGGGAGGGCAGGGAGCAGATGCTGTACGGCCGTGGAGGGTGTGGAGGAAGCTGCTGGCAGTGCCTGGCACACCTTGGACAGTTCTCTATGTGCTAACATACAAATTGGGTAAGTCTGATTATTATTCAAGCACTGGTTTAAGTTTAGGTAAAGTGATCTGTTGTGATAAATGTTCGCTTATTTTCCAGAAGGGCAATAATGCTCAGTATTTATTGTCAATGTAGTTATAGATTTGTTTTTTAATTGTTCTCTCATAGTGTATGGTTTTTTTTTTCTTTTTAAAGCAGAATTTTCCTTTTTTGATATTTTCACTTATACACTTAACTGGCCACTTTATTAGGAATGCCTTGCTAGTACGGCTGCCACAAGCGATTATTTTGATAGTCGACTAGTCACCGATTATTTTTGCAATTAGTCGACTAATCAGATCATGCATCCATTGAACGTAAAACATACAGCTTATTGCACCAGCATGCATCTGCTCTTATATAAATATCATTAGCTTACAGGGCTCTAGACTAACTTTTTGCCATGGGCGTACCGGTACGCCTAACTTTTTAAAGTTAGGCGTACACAAATTTTATAATAATTTATATAATATAATGTGTTTTTCTGGATACACTGTGCTTTTTCAGCATTCAAAGATTGATGACACCGTGTCAGAGCACTGGCTATGAATTTCAGAAGGATCAGGCCTTAACTTAACAGAGAAGTTAGCAATAGTTCTTTTCCTATTACAGCTACATCCACTTCTGTCGTGCCTAGGCTGCTCACTAGGGCTGGGTATCATCACTGATTTCTATAATCCATTCGATTCTGGTTTTCAAAGTCCCGATTCGATTCAACTTAGCCCCAGACAGTCAGAAATATTATAATTCTGATCATTTATCAGTACTGACTTCATCAGAATTGTGAACATCACAGCAGATGCCTTTGTGTGAAAGTAACTGAGAATAAAACACAGAAAAACATGAAGGAGATTTTCCTGGTCTGGCTTTTTATAGCAGATAACCTTAAAAATATTCTACAATGTTCTGCATATAAAGTTTAAATTTCTTCAGTATTGAACAACAGAAAAAATAGGCTTTCTTGTCCGAGGTCATTTAAGTGAAAAAAAGAAAAGAAAAAGACAGCAGCCGACAGCGCTGTAAACAACGGTAGACTGGTGGGTAATAAGCGAATGAATAATACAGAAAACAGAGATTGGAGACGGGAAACTGTTCTTGAAGTACAGAGAGAGAGAGAGAGAGAGCTAGCTGTGCATGGAGTGTGATTTTAATAGTCGTGGAAGCAAAACAGCAAAATTCATGACGACATTGATCAGCGTGTCCGTCTACGGGCTGCCCGAGAAAGACAAAGTTGATTCTGATGAGTCGGTCCGCTCTGTGTTTACGTCTTTGTGTGGAATCCGTGTACCTGCTCTCATTTGCTGTTTGGTTGTTGTTGAAATGGTTTTGTGAGCTTTAATCTGAGAATCTGGCATTTCTGGCCAAACACAGTTATATTTAAAAGTCTATTCAGGATTTAATGAATTGATATCGCTTTATTCAAGCTACTCACCTCCCACTCCCACCTGCACTTTCAACTGGACCACGGCCAATCAGAGAGGTCCCGCCCCTTACTATCTCTGATTGGTTTAGTCCACGATAGGGGCATAATATGTGTCTGTTGTTGACCACAGGGAAGGTTGCAGATTTCTTTATTTTTTTTTGCTACCCGAACAGTTGGTCGCACAGGTGCAACCAAATGGGTTTTTTTAGTCGCACCACTGAAAAATTTGGTCGTATTTGCAACCAAATTGGTCGCACTCTAGAGCCCTGGCTTCCAACTTGAAGTGTTTAAGGTACATGCTAACTAAAAATAAAGACAAGATGATAGTTTATTAAAGTTTAATGAAATCTGTAGATTGTTTCGGTGGAGTTTAATAAACTCAGTCTCGTCTGCTCCTTGCTATCTAAAATATAACAGGACACCGGAGTATATTCTCAAGCATCTCACACTTCTGATAATCAGTTGTCTGCTTGACGTTTATTCAGCTGTGTAAAAACTATAACTTTATTTCTCAGCCAAACCGATTTACTCAGGAACAAATAAAATACTAAAAAAAAAGCCAAACAGTAACATTTTTAAGTTATCTAAGTGACTTATATTACATGTTTAACCTGAGTAGCGAAAGACAGCAGTGGGTTTGAAAACGATTTGCTGGGAGTCCGGTGTTCTCACCGGCTCTAATGAGCCTTGAACCCCGGCTTGGTGCTGTTCCCAAACCAGGTGCAGATGTTTGCCGTCAGGACGCTCTCGATGGTGCAGGAATAGAAGTTCTTGAGCACCTTCAGTGGCAGATGGAAGTCTCTAAGTCTTCTGAGGAAGAAGAGACGCTGACGGGCTTTCTTAACCAGGGTGTTGATGTGACAGGACCATGACAGGTCCTGAGTGATGTGGACACCCAGGTATCGGAAACTGTCCACTCTCTCCACTGGTGTGCCACTGATGATGAGGGGTTTGTAATTCCTCGCCTCCTTATACATGCAGTGCTACCATCTTCTGTTTCAGTCCGTTATTACACTCTTAAATACTACTACTTATTCCTGCGTCTTTTGGGATCTTACAAAGCTTCAAACGACGCGTCGACTATTAAATCAGTCGTCGACGATTTTAATAGTCAACGTAATCGTTACTAGTCGACTAGTCGTGGCAGCCCTACTTGCTAGTATCAAGTTAGACCTGCTTTGGCCTTTTGGAACTGTCTTAATTCTTCATTGATCTGGTTCATTAAGCTGCTGGAAATATTCCTCAGAGATTTTGGACCATATTAACTTAGTAGCATCACACAGTTGCTGCAGATTTGTCAGCTGGACATGCATGATGTGAATCTCCTGTTCTACTACATCCCAAAGGTGCTCTTTTGGACTGTAATCTGGTGACTCTGGAGGGCGCTTGAGTACAAAGAACTCCTTGTCATCTTCAAGAAACCAGTGTACCAAAAAGATGAGTTCACTATGGTCATATGGGTATTGACATAGTCAGTGTCAAGGTATTTTAGCCCAGAGAAGTGCTGCTCATTGGATATTCAAATTCAAATTTCAAATTCAAATTTTATTTGTCACGTACACAGTCATACACAGTACGATATGTAGTGAAATGCTTGGACAACTGCTCGTGACCTAAAGAGAACAAAAAAGGAAAAGGCTATGAATAAGATAGGAAATAAATATGAAAAATTAAAAAGGGTAAATTTAACTAGGAAGGAATAAAATATAAATTAAGGTTAAAAATGAAATAACTGTACAACACAAATTAGAATGAAGGGTAAATTTAACTGGGAAGAATAAGATAAAATATATAAATTAAAGTTGAAAATAAAATAACTGTACAACAAAATACACAATACACAATATAGAACTATATAAGAATGTATGAAGAAATCTAAATATAAATAAATATATACACAATAACAGCAGCTGTACAAGTATTAACCGGAAATGAAGAATATAGTGACCAGTGTTGTGCAAAACCAAAGTCCAGAAAGTCCAGTGTGTGTGTAAGAACTGTATGTGTGGGTCAGTACTGTGTGGTGGTGTGATTGAGAGACCGTATCGCATGCGGGAAGAAGCTCCTCCTCAGTCTCTCTGTGTTGGTCTTCAGGGAGCGGAATCGCTTTCCTGACCTCAACAGAGAGAACAGTCTGTTGTTGGGATGGCTGAGGTCCTTCACGATCTTCCTGGCCTTGGTCCAGCACCGCCTGCTGTAGATTGAGTGCAGGTCAGGGAGCTCGGAGCGGATGGTGCGCTCAGCTGACCGCACAACCCTCTGTAGAGCTCGTCTGTCCTGCATGGTGCTGTTCCCGAACCAGGTTAAGATGTTTCCCGCCAGGATGCTCTCTATGGTGCACGAGTAAAAGTTCCTGAGCACCTTGGAGGGCAGTTGGAAGTCTCTCAAGCGTCTGAGGTGGTAGAGACGCTGTCGGGCCTTTTTCACCACGGTGTTGATGTGACAGGACCATGACAGGTCCTGCGTGATGTGAACTCCGAGGTATTTGAAGCTGTCCACTCTCTCCACTGGGCACTCGTTGATGACGGGGGTCTGGTAGTTCCTCTCCTGCTTAGTGCTGAAGTCCACTATCAGCTCCTTTGTCTTACTGACGTTTAGAAGGAGGTTGTTCCTCTGGCACCAGTTCTCCAGATTCCTAATCTCCTTCAGGTAGGCCGTCTCGTTGTTATCAGAGATCAGGCCCACCACGACGGTGTCGTCAGCAAACTTGATGATGGTGGTGGAGCTGGTAGTGGCCACACAGTCATATGTGTACAAAGAGTACAGCAGGGGGCTCAGAACACACCCCTGGGGGGCTCCAGTGCTGAGAGTGGTGGAGGCTGAGACATGTCCGCCCATCCTTACTGCCTGTGGTCTGCCAGTTAGGAAGTTGGAGATCCACTGACACATAGATGAGCTGAGTCCCAGATGCTCCAGCTTGGTGGTGAGTGTGGAGGGAATTATGGTGTTAAATGCAGAGCTGTAGTCTATGAAGAGCATTTTAACATAATTCCCCCTTCTAGTGTCCAAGTGAGTGAGTGATGTGTGGAGGAGATGAGAGATGGCATCGTCTGTGGAACGATTTGGACGGTAAGCGAACTGTAGTGGGTCCAGTGTGTCTGGTAGTGAAGAAATGATGAAGTCTCTGACCAGGCGTTCAAAGCACTTCATCACTACTGAGGTGAGGGCTACAGGGCGATAGTCATTGAGAGAAGCAGGGTGGGGTTTCTTCGGGACAGGAACAATGATGGACTCTTTGAAGCATGTGGGGATCACCGACTGAGATAAAGAGATGTTGAATATCTCAGTGAACACAGGAGCTAGCTGGTATGCGCAGTCTCTTAGGATACGACCTGGGATGCCGTCTGGTCCTGCTGCTTTCCTGGTGTTCACTCTCTTGAAGGCTCTCCTTACTTCATGCTCGGAGATGACGAGCACGTTTCCGGTGCTGGCAGTATCTTCCTGTCTGCAGCCGTTAGCGCCGCTAACACTAGCATTGTTGGAGACCTTAGCTGCAGCCTCGAAGCGAGCATAGAAAGTGTTCAGCTCGTCTGCCAGAGTCACGGCCGCGTTCGTCATACCGGTTGTTGGTGCTTTATAGTCCGTTATTGTCCTTAGTCCCCGCCACAGGCTCCTAGAGTCACTCTGTTGGAGTTGTGACTCTAGTTTCCTCCCGTAGCGCTGCTTCGCCTCTTTCACCGCCCTCCGCACGTTATATGACGCGGCTTTGTACGGGTCCATGTCCCCCGTCATGAGTCCCGTGTTGTAGGCAGCGG